>NW_027362772.1:24416152-25044009 GCF_046119375.1 Phyllobates terribilis
TACACACAGTGATGTCACAGTACAGGGATAATGCACACAGTGATGTCACAGTACAGGGTTGGATAATACACACAGAGATGTCACAGTACAGAGATAATGCACACAGTGATGTCAAAGTACAGAGATAATAAGAAAAGTAATGTCACAGAACAGGGATAATACGCACAGTGATGTCACAGTACAGGGATAATACACACTGTGATGTCACAGTACAGGGATAATACACACAGTGATGTCACAGTACAGGGATAAAACACAGTGATGTCACAGTACAGGAATAATACACACAGTGATGTCACAGTACAGGGGTAATGCACACAGTGATGTCACAGTACAGGGTTGTATAATATACACAGAGATGTCACAGTACAGAGATAATGCACACAGTGATGTCAAAGTACAGAGATAATAAACACAGTGATGTCACAGTACAGGGATAATACACACCGTGATGTCAGAGTACTGGGATAATACACAGTGATGTCACAGCACAGGGATAATACACACAGTGATGTTACAGTACAGGGATAATGCACACAGTGATGTCACAGTACAGGGATAATGCACACAGTAATGTCACAGTACAGGGAAAACAAACACAGTGATGTCACAGTACAGGGATAATGCACACAGTGATGTCACAGTACAGAGATAATACACACAGTGAAGTCACAGTACAGGGATAATACACACAGTGATGTCACAGTACAGGGTTAATACACACACTGATGTCACAGTACAAGGATAATACACACAGTGATGTCACAGTGCAGGGAAAATGCACAAAGTGATGTCACAGTACAGGGATAATACACACAGTGATGTCACAGTACAGGGATAATACACACAGTAATATCACAGTACAGGTATAATGCACACCGTGATGTCACAGTACAGGGATAATACACACAGTGATGTAGCAGTACAGGGATAATACACATAGTGATGTCACAGTAAAGGGATAATACACACAGTGATGTCACAGTACAGGGATAATGCACACAGTGATGTCACAGTACAGGGATGAATAATACACACAGTGATGTCACAGTACAGGGATAATGCACACAGTGATGTCAAAGTACAGAGATAATAAACACAGTGATGTCACAGTACAGAGATAATACACACAGTGATGTCACAGTACAGGGATAATAAACACAGTGATGTCACAGTACAGGGATAATACACACAGTGATGTCACAGTACAGGGATAATGCACACAGTGATGTCACAGTACAGGGATAAAACACAGTGATGTCACAGTACAGGAATAATACACACAGTGATGTCACAGTACAGGGATAATGTACACAGTGATGTCACAGTACAGGGTTGGATAATACACACAGAGATGTCACAGTACAGAGATAATGCACACAGTGATGTCAAAGTACAGAGATAATAAGCACAGTAATGTCACAGTTCAGGGATAATAAGCACAGAGATGTCACAGTACAGGGATAATACACACAGTGATGTCACAGTACAGGGATAATGCACACAGTGACGTCACAGTACAGGGATAAAACACAGTGATGTCACAGTACAAGAATAATACACACAGTGATGTCACAGTACAGGGATAATGCACACAGTGATGTCACAGTACAGGGTTGGATAATACACACAGAGATGTCACAGTACAGAGATAATGCACAAAGTGATGTCAAAGTACAGAGATGATAAGCACAGTAATGTCACAGTACAGGGATAATACGCACAGTGATGTCACAGTACAGGGATAATACACACACTGATGTCACAGTACAAGGATAATACACACAGTGATGTCACAGTACAGAGATAATACACACAGTAATGTCACAGTACAGGGATAATACACGCAGTGATGTCACGGTACAGGTATAATGCACACAGTGATGTCACAGCACAGGGATAATGCACACAGTGATGTCACAGTACAGAGATTATAAACACTGTGATGTCACAGTACAGGGATAATACACAGTGATGTCAGAGTACAGGTAAAATACACAGTGATGTCACAGTACAGGGATAACACACACAGTGATGTCACAGTACAGGGATAATACACACACTGATGTCACAGTACAACGATAATACACACAGTGATGTCACAATAAAGAGATAATACACACAGTGATGTCACAATACAGGGATAATACACGCAGTGATGTCACAGCACAGGGATAATACACAGTGATGTCAAAGTACAGGGATAATACACACAGAAATGTCACAATACAGGGATAATACACACAGTGATGTCACAGTACATGGATAATACACACACTGATGTCACAGTACAAAGATAATACACACAGTGATGTCACAGTACAGAGATAATACACACAGTGATGTCACAGTACGCGGATAATACACGCAGTGATGTCACAGTACAGGGATAATGCACACAGTGATGTCACAGTACAGAGATAATACACACAGTGATGTCACAGTACAGGGATAATGCACACAGTGATGTCACAGTACAGGGATATTAAACACAGTGATGTCACAGTACAATGATAATACACAGTGATGTCACAGTACAATGATAATACACAGTGATGTCACAGTACAGGGATAATACGCAGTGATGTCACAGTACAGGGATAACACACACAGTGATGTCAACGTACAGGGATAATTCACAGAGTGATGTCACAGTACAGGGATAATGCACACAGTGATGTCACATTACAGGGATAATACACACAGTGATGTCACACTACAGGGATAATACACACAGTGATGTCACAGTGCAGGGAAAATGCACAAAGTGATGTCACAGTACAGGGATAATACACACAGTGATGTCACAGTACACGGATAATACACACAGTGATGTCACAGTACAGGGATAATGCACACAGTGATGTCATAGTACAGGGATGAATAATATACACAGTGATGTCACAGTACAGGGATAATGCACACAGTGATGTCAAAGTACAGAGATAATAAACACAGTGATGTCAAAGTACAGAGATAATACACACAGTGATGTCACAGCACAGGGATAATACACACAGTGATGTCACAGTACGGGGATAACACACACAGTGATGTCACAGTACAGGGATAATGCACACATTGATGTCACAGTACAGGGATAAAACACAGTGATGTCACAGTACAGGAATAATACACACAGTGATGTCACAGTACAGGGATAATGCACACAGTGATGTCACAGTACAGGGTTGGATAATACACAGAGATGTCACAGTACAGAGATAATGCACACAGTGATGTCAAAGTACAGAGATAATAAGCACAGTAATGTCACAGTACAGGGATAAAACGCACAGTGATGTCACAGTACAGGGATAATACACACAGTGATGTCACAGTACAGGGATAATACACACAGTGATGTCACAGTACAGGGATAAAACACAGTGATGTCACAGTACAGGAATAATACACACAGTGATGTCACAGTACAGGGGTAATGCACACAGTGATGTCACTGTACAGGGTTGGATAATATACACAGAGATGTCACAGTACAGAGATAATGCACACAGTGATGTCAAAGTACAGAGATAATAAGCACAGTGATGTCACAGTACAGGGATAATACACACCGTGATGTCAGAGTACTGGGATAATACACAGTGATGTCACAGCACAGGGATAATACACACAGTGATGTCACAGTACAGGGATAATGCACACAGTGATGTCACAGTACAGGGATAATGCACACAGTAATGTCACAGTACAGGGAAAACAAACACAGTGATGTCACAGTACAGGGATAATGCACACAGTGATGTCACAGTACAGAGATAATACACACAGTGAAGTCACAGTACAGGGATAATACACACAGTGATGTCACAGTACAGGGATAATACACACACTGATGTCACAGTACAAGGATAATGCACACAGTGATGTCACAGTACAGAGATAATACACACAGTAATGTCACAGTACAGGGATAATACACGCAGTGATGTCACAGTACAGGGATAATGCACACAGTGATGTCACAGGACAGGGATAATACACACAGTGATGTCACAGTACAGGGATAATGCACACAGTGATGTCACAGTACAGAGATAATGCACAAAGTGAGGTCACAGTACAGGGATAATGCACACAGTGATGTCATAGTACAGGGATAATACACACAGTGATGTCACAGTACAGGGATAATGCACACAGTGATGTTACAGTACAGGGATAATGCACACAGTGATGTCACAGTACAGGGATAATACACACAGTGATGTCACAGTAAAGGGATAATACACACAGTGATGTCACAGTACAGGGATAATACGCACAGTGATGTCACAGTACTGGAATAATGCACACAGTGATGTCAGAGTTCAGGGATGAATAATACACACAGTGATGTCACAGTTCAGGGATAATGCGTACAGTGATGTCAAAGTACAGAGATAATAAACACAGTGATGTCACAGTACAGGGATAATGCACACAGTGATGTCACAGTACAGGGTTGGATAATACACACAGAGGTGTCACAGTACAGATATAATGCACACAGTGATGTCAAAGTACAGAGATAATAAGCACAGTGATGTCACAGTACAGGGATAATACACTCAGTAATGTCACAGTACAGGGATAATACACACAGTGATGTCACAGTACAGGGATAAAACACAGTGATGTCACAGTACAGGGATAATGCATACAATGATGTCACAGTACAGGGTTGCATAATACACACAGAGATGTCACAGTACAGAAATAATGAACACAGTGATATCAAAGTACAGAGATAACAAGCACAGTGATGTCACAGTACAGGGATAATACGCACAGTGATGTCACAGTACAGGGATAATACACACAGTGATGTCACAGTACAGGGATAATATACACAGTGATGTCACAGTACAGGGATAAAACATAGTGATGTCACAGTACAGGAATAATACACACAGTGAAGTCACAGTACAGGGATAATGCACACAGTGATCTCACAGTACAGGGTTGGATAATACACACAGAGATGTCACAGTACAGAGATAATGCACACAGTGATGTCAAAGTACAGAGATAATAAACACAGTAACGTCAGAGTAAAGGGATAATACACACAGTGATGTCACAGTACTGGGATAATACACAGTGATGTCACAGTACAGGGATAATACAAACAGTGATGTCACAGTAGAGGGATAATGCACACAGTGATGTCACAGTACAGGGATAATGCACACAGAAATGTCACAGTACAGGGATAATAAACACAGTGATGTCACAGTACAGGGATAATGCACACAGTGATGTCACAGTACAAACATAAAACACACAGTGATGTCACAGTACAGGGATAATACACACAGTGATGTCACAGTACAGGGATAGTACACACACTGATGTCACAGTACAAGGATAATACACACAGTGATGTCACAGTACAGAGATAATACACACAGTAATGTCACAGTACAGGGATAATACACGCAGTGATGTCACAGTACAGGGATAATGCACGCAGTGATGTCACAGTACAGGGATAATGCACACAGTGATGTCACAGTACAGGGATAATGCACACAGTGATGTCACAGTACAGGGATATTGCACACAGTGTTGTCGCAGTACAGGGATGGATAATACACACAATAATGTCACAGGACAGGGATAATACACACAGTGATGTCACAGTACAGGGATAATGCACACAGTAATGTCACAGTACAGGGATAATAAACACAGTGATGTCACAGTACAGGGATAATACACAGTGATGTCACAGTGCAGGGATAATACACACAGTGATGTCACAGTACAGAGATAATACACAGTGATGTCACAGTACAGGGATAATACACAAAGTGATGTCACAGTCCAGGGATAATACACACAGTGATGTCACAGTACAGAGATAATACACACAGTAATGTCACAGTACAGGGATAATACACACAGTGATGTCACAGAACAGGGATAATGCACACAGTTATGTCACAGTACAGGGATAATACACACAGTGATGTCACAGTACAGGAATAATACACACAGTGATGTCACATACAGGGATAATACACACAGTGATGTCACAGTACAGGGATAATGCACACAGTGATGTCACAGTACAAGGATGGATAATTCACACAGTGATGCCACAGTACAGGGATAATGCACAAAGTGATATCAAAGTACAGAGCTAATAAACACCGTGAAGTCTCAGTACAGGGATAATACACACAGTGATGTCACAGTACAGGGATAATACATACAGTGATGTAACAGTAAAGGGATAATACACAGCGTGATGTCACAGTACAGGGATAATACACACAGTGATGTCACAGTACAGGGAAAATTCACACAGTGAGGTCACAGTACAGGGATAATACACACAGTGATGTCACAGTACAGGGATAATAGACACAGTGATATCAGAGTACAGGGATAATGCACACAGTGATGTTATAGTACAGGGATAATACACACAGAGATGTCACAGTGCAGGGATAATACACACAGTGATGTCACAGTAAAGGGATAATGCACCCAGTGATGTCACAGCACAGGGATAATACACAGGGATGTCACAGTACAGGGATAATACACACAGTGATGTCACAGTACAGGGATAATACACACAGTGATGTCACAGTACAAGGATAATACACACAGTGATGTCACAGTACAGAGATAATACACACAGTGATGTCACAGTACAGGGATAATGCACACAGTGAAGTCACAGTACAGGGATAATACACACAGTGATGTCACAGTACAGGGATAATGCACACAGCGATGTGACAGTACAGAGAAAATAAACACAGTGATGTCACAGTACAGGGATAATTCACAGTGATGTCACAGTACAGGGATAATACACAGTGATGTCATAGTACAGGGATAACACACACAGTGATGTCACAGTACAGGGATAATACAAACAGTGATGTCACACTACAGGGATAATACACACAGTGATGTCACAGTACAGGGAAAATGCACACTGTGATGTCACAGTACAGGGATAATACACACAGTGATGTCACAGTACAGGGATAATACACACAGTGATGTCATAGTACAGGGATAATGCACACATTGATGTCACAGTACAGGGATACTACACACAGTGATGTCACAGTACAGGGATAATACACACAGTGATGTCACAGTAAAGGGATAATACACACAGTGATGTCACAGTACAGGGATAATACACACAGTGATGTCACAGTACAGGGATAATGCACACAGTAATGTCACAGTACAGGGATAATACACACAGTGATGTGACAGTACAGGGATAATACACACAGTGATGTCACAGTATAGGGATAATGCACACAGTGATGTCACAGTACAGGAATGAATAATTCACACAGTGATGTCACAGTACAGGGATGATGCGCACAGTGATGTCAAAGTACAGAGATAATAAACACAGTGATGTCACAGTACAGGAATAATACACACAATGATGTCACAGTACAGGGATGATACACAGTGATGTCTCAGTACAGGGATAATACACACAGTGATGTCACAGTACAGGGATAATACACACAGTGATGTCAGAGTAAAGGGATAATATACACAGTGGTGTCACAGTACAGGGATAATACACACAGTGATATCACAGTACAGGGAAAATGCACACTGTGATGTCACAGTACAGGGATAATACACACAGTGATGTCACAGTACAGGGATAATACACACAGTGATGTCACAGTACAGGGATAATGCACACAGTGATATCACAGTACAGGGATGGATAATACACACAGTGATGTCATAGTACAGGGATAATGCACACAGTGATGTCAAAGTACAGAGATAATAAACACAGTGATGTCACAGCACATGGATAATACACTCAGTGATGTCACAGTACAGAGATAGTACACAATGATGTCACAGTACAGAGATAATAAACACAGTGATGTCACAGTACAGGGATAATACACAGTGAAGTCACAGTACAGGGATAATACACACAGTGATGTCACAGTACAGGGATAATGCACACAGCGATGTGACAGTACAGAGAAAATAAACACAGTGATGTCACAGTACAGGGATAATTCACAGTGATGTCACAGTACAGGGATAATACACAGTGATGTCATAGTACAGGGATAACACACACAGTGATGTCACAGTACAGGGATAATACAAACAGTGATGTCACACTACAGGGATAATACACACAGTGATGTCACAGTACAGGGAAAATGCACACTGTGATGTCACAGTACAGGGATAATACACACAGTGATGTCACAGTACAGGGATAATACACACAGTGATGTCATAGTACAGGGATAATGCACACATTGATGTCACAGTACAGGGATACTACACACAGTGATGTCACAGTACAGGGATAATACACACAGTGATGTCACAGTAAAGGGATAATACACACAGTGATGTCACAGTACAGGGATAATACACACAGTGATGTCACAGTACAGGGATAATGCACACAGTAATGTCACAGTACAGGGATAATACACACAGTGATGTGACAGTACAGGGATAATACACACAGTGATGTCACAGTATAGGGATAATGCACACAGTGATGTCACAGTACAGGAATGAATAATTCACACAGTGATGTCACAGTACAGGGATGATGCGCACAGTGATGTCAAAGTACAGAGATAATAAACACAGTGATGTCACAGTACAGGAATAATACACACAATGATGTCACAGTACAGGGATGATACACAGTGATGTCTCAGTACAGGGATAATACACACAGTGATGTCACAGTACAGGGATAATACACACAGTGATGTCAGAGTAAAGGGATAATATACACAGTGGTGTCACAGTACAGGGATAATACACACAGTGATGTCACAGTACAGGGAAAATGCACACTGTGATGTCACAGTACAGGGATAATACACACAGTGATGTCACAGTACAGGGATAATACACACAGTGATGTCACAGTACAGGGATAATGCACACAGTGATATCACAGTACAGGGATGGATAATACACACAGTGATGTCATAGTACAGGGATAATGCACACAGTGATGTCAAAGTACAGAGATAATAAACACAGTGATGTCACAGCACATGGATAATACACTCAGTGATGTCACAGTACAGAGATAGTACACAATGATGTCACAGTACAGAGATAATAAACACAGTGATGTCACAGTACAGGGATAATACACAGTGATGTCACAGTACAGGGATAATACACACAGTGATGTCACAGTACAGGGATAATACACACAGTGATGTCACACTACAGGGATAATACACACAGTGATGTCACAGTACAGGGAAAATGCACACTGTGATGTCACAGTACAGGGATAATACACACAGTGATGTCACAGTACAGGGATAATACACACAGTCATGTCACAGTAAAGGGACAATACACATAGTGATGTCACAGTAAAGGGATAATACACACAGTGATTTCACAGTACACAGATAATACACACAGTGATGTCACAGTACAGGGATAATGCACACAGTGATGTCACAGTACAGGGATGAATAATTCACACAGTGATGTCACAGTACAGGGATAATGCGCACAGTGATGTCAAAGTACAGAGATAATAAACACAGTCATGTCACAGTACAGGGATAATACTTACAGTGATGTCACAGTACAGGGATAATACACAGTGATGTCTCAGTACAGGGATAATACACACAGTGATGTCACAGCACAGAGATAATACACAGAGGTGTCACAGTAATGGGATAATACACACAGTGATGTCACAGTACAGGGATAGTACACACAGTAATGTCACAGTACAGGGATAATGCACACAGTGATGTCACAGTACAGGAATAATACACACAGTGATGTCACAGTACAGGTATATACACAGTGATGTCACAGTACAGAAATAATACACACAGTGATGTCACAGTACAGGGAAAATACACTCAGTGGTGTCACAGCACAGAGATAATACACAGAGGTGTCACAGTAATGGGATAATACACACAGTGATGTCACAGTACAGGGATAATACACACAGTAATGTCACAGTACAGGGATAATGCACACAGTGATGTCACAGTACAGGAATAATACACACAGTGATGTCACAGTACAGGTATATACACAGTGATGTCACAGTACAGAAATAATACACACAGTGATGTCACAGTACAGGGATAATACTTACAGTGATGTCACAGTACAGGGATAATACACAGTGATGTCTCAGTACAGGGATAATACACAGTGGTGTCACAGTAAAGGGATAATACACACAGTGATGTCACAGTACAGGGATAAATCACACAGTGATGTCACAGTACAGGGATAATGCATACATTGATGTCACAGTACAGGAATAATACACACAGTGATGTCACAGTACAGGTATAATACACAGTGATGTCACAGTACAGGAATAATACACCCAGTGATGTCACAGTACAGGGAAAATACACTCAGTGGTGTCACAGTACAGGGATATTGCACACAGTGATGTCACAGTACAGGGATGGATAATACACACAATGATGTAACAGTACAAGGATAATACACACAGTGATGTCACAGTACAGGGATAATGCACACAGTAATGTCACAGTACAGGGATAATAAACACAGTGATGTCACAGTACAGGGATAATACAAAGTGATGTCACAGTACAGGGATAATACACACAGTGATGTCACAGTACAGATATAATACACAGTGATGTCACAGTACAGGGTTAATACACAAAGTGATGTCACAGTACAGGGATAATACACACATTGATGTCACAGTACAGGGATAATGCACACAGTGATGTCACAGTACAGGGATAATACACACAGTGATGTCACAGTACAGGAATAATACCCACAGTGATGTCAAAGTACAGGGATAATACATACAGTGATGTCACAGTACAGGGATAATGCACACAGTGATGTCACAGAACAAGGATGGATAATACACACAGTGATGCCACAGTACAGGGATAATGCACACAGTGATGTCAAAGTACAGAGATAATAAACACAGTGATGTCACAGTACAGGGATAATACACAAAGTGATGTCACAGTACAGGGATAATACACACAGTGATGTAACAGTACAGGGATTATACACAGAGTGATGTCACAGTACAGGGATAATACAAACAGTGATGTCACACTACAGGGATAAAACACACAGTTATGTCACAGTACAGGGAAAATGCACACAGTGAAGTCACAGTACAGGGATAATACACACAGTGATGTCACAGTACAGGGATAATACACACAGTGATGTCACAGTACAGGGATAATGCACACAGTGATGTTATAGTACAGGGATAATACACACAGAGATGTCACAGTACAGGGATAATACACACAGTGATGTCACAGTAAAGGGATAATACACACAGTGATGTCACAGTACAGGGATATTACACACAGTGATGTCACAGTACAGGAATATTGCACACAGTGATGTCAGAGTACAGGGATGAATAATACACACAGTGATGTCACAGTTCAGGGATAATGCGCACAGTGATGTCAAGGTACAGAGATAATAAACACAGTGATGTCACAGTACAGCGATAATACACACAGTGATGTCACAGTACAGGGATAATGCACAGTGATGTCACAGTACAGGGATAAAACACACAGTGATGTCACAGTACAGAGATAATACACAGTGATGTCACAGTACAGGGATAATACACACAGTGATGTCACAGTACAGAGTTAATACACACAGTGATGTCACAGTACAGGAATAATACACACAGTGATGTCACAGTACAGGGATACTGCACACAGTGATGTCACAGTACAGGGATAATACACACAGTGATGTCACAGTACAGGGATAATACACACAGTGATGTCACACTACGGGGATAATACGCACAGTGATGTCACAGCACAGGGAAAAAGCACACTGTGATGTCACAGTACAGGGATAATACACACAGTGATGTCACAGTACAGGGATAATGCACACAGTGATGTCTCAGTACAGAGATAATACACACAGTGATGTCACAGTACAGGGATAATGCACACAATGATGTCACAGTACAGGGATGAATAATTCACACAGTGATGTCACAGTACAGGGATAATTCGCACAGTGATGTCAAAGTACAGAGATAATAAACACAGTGATGTCACAGTACAGGGATAATACACACAGTGATGTCACAGTACAGGGATAATACACAGTGATGTCTCAGTACAGGGATAATACACACAGTGATGTCACAGCACAGAGATAATACACAGTGGTGTCACAGTACAGGGATGATACACGCAGTGATGTCACAGTACAAGGATAAGGCACACAGTGAAGTCACAGTACAGGGATAATACACACAGTGCTGTCACAGTACAGGGATAATACACACAGTGATGTCACAGTACAGAGATAATACACACAGTGATGTCACAGTACAGGGATAATGCACACAATGATGTCACAGTACAGGGATGAATAATTCACACAGTGATGTCACAGTACAGGGATAATGCGCACAGTGATCTCAAAGTACAGAGATAATAAACACAGTGATGTCACAGTACAGGGATAATACACACAGTGATGTCACAGTACAGGGATAATACACACAGTGATGTCACACTACGGGGATAATACACACAGTGATGTCACAGCACAGGGAAAATGCACACTGTGATGTCACAGTACAGGGATAATACACACAGTGATGTCACAGTACAGGGATAATACACACAGTGATGTCACAGTACAGAGATAATACACACAGTGATGTCACAGTACAGGGATAATGCACACAATGATGTCACAGTACAGGGATGAATAATTCACACAGTGATGTCACAGTACAGGGATAATGCGCACAGTGATGTCAAAGTACAGAGATAATAAACACAGTGATGTCACAGTACAGGGATAATACACACAGTGATGTCACAGTACAGGGATAATACACAGTGATGTCTCAGTACAGGGATAATACAGTGATGTCACAGCGCAGAGATAATACACAGTGGTGTCACAGTACATGGATGATACACGCAGTGATGTCACAGTACAGGGATAATGCACACAGTGAAGTCACAGTACAGGGATAATACACACAGTGATGTCACAGTACAGGGATAATACACACAGTGTTGTCACAGTACAGAGATAATACACACAGTGATGTCACAGTACAGGGATAATGCACACAATGATGTCACAGTACAGGGATGAATAATTCACACAGTGATGTCACAGTACAGGGATAATGCGCACAGTGATCTCAAAGTACAGAGATAATAAACACAGTGATGTCACAGTACAGGGATAATACACACAGTGATGTCACAGTACAGGGATAATACACAGTGATGTCTCAGTACAGGGATAATACACACAGTGATGTCACAGCACAGAGATAATACACAGTGGTGTCACAGTACAGGGATGATACACGCAGTGATGTCACAGTACAGGGATAATGCACACAGTGAAGTCACAGTACAGGGATAATACACACAGTGATGTCACAGTACAGGGATAATGCACACAGTGATGTCACAGTACAGAGATAATAAACACAGTGATGTCACAGTACAGGGATAATACACAGTGATGTCACAATACAAGGATAATACACACAGTGGTGTCACAGTACAGGGATATTGCACACAGTGATGTGACAGTACAGGGATGGATAATACACACAATGATGTCACAGTACAGGGATAATACACACAGTTATGTCACAGTACAGGGATAATACACACAGTGATGTCACAGTACAGGGAAAATGCACACTGTGATGTCACAGTACAGGGATAATACACACAGTGATGTCACAGTACAGGGATAATATGCATAGTGATGTCACATTACAGAGATAATACACATTGATGTCACAGTACAGGTATAATGCACAAAGTGATGTCACAGTACAGGGATGATACACGCAGTAATGTCACAGTACAGGGATAATGCACACAGTGAAGTCACAGTACAGGGATAATACACACAGTGATGTCACAGTACAGGGATAATGCACATAGTGATGTCACAGTACAGAGATAATAAACACAGTGATGTCACAGTACAGGGATAATACACAGTGATGTCACAGTACAGGGATAATACACACAGTGGTGTCACAGTACAGGGATATTGCACACAGTGATATCACAGTATAGGCATGGATAATACACACAATGATGTCACAGTACTGGGATAATACACACAATGATGTCACAGTACAGGGATAATACACACAGTGATGTCACAGTACAGGGAAAATGCACACTGTGATGTCACAGTACAGGGATAATATACACAGTGATGTCACAGTACAGGAATAATACGCACAGTGATGTCACATTACAGAGATAATACACATTGATGTCACAGTACAGGTATAATGCACAAAGTGATGTCACAGTACAGGGATAATACACACAGTGATGTCACAGTACAGGGATAATACACACCGTGATGTCACAGTACAGGGATAATGCACACAGTGATGTCACGGTACAGGGATAATACACACAGTGATGTCACAGTACAGGAATAATACACACAGTGATGTCACAGTACAGGGATAATACACACAGTGATGTCACAGTACAGGGATAATGGACTCAGTGATGTCACAGAACAAGGATGGATAATACACACAGTGATGCCACAGTACAGGGATAATGCACACAGTGATGTCAAAGTACAGAGATAATAAACTCAGTGATGACACAGTACAGGGATAATACACACAGTGATGTCACAGTACAGGGATAATACACACAGTGATGTCACAGTACAGGGATTATACACAGAGTGATGTCACAGTACAGGGATAATACAAACAGTGATGTCACAGTACAGGGATAATACACACAGTGATGTCACACTACAGGGATAATACACACAGTGATGTCACACTACAGGGAAAATGCACACAGTGAGGTCACAGTACAGGGATAATACACACAGTGATGTCACAGTACAGGGATAATACACACAGTGATGTCACAGTACAGGGATAATGCACACAGTGATGTCACAGTACAGAGATAATACACACAGTGATGTCACAGTACAGGAATAATACACACAGTGATGTCACAGTACAGGTATAATACATACAGTGATGTCACAGTACAGGGATAATGCACACAGTGATGTCACAGAACAAGGAAGCATAATACACACAGTGAAGCCACAGTACAGGGATAATGCACACAGTGATGTCAAAGTACAGAGATAATAAACATATTGATGTCACAGTACAGGGATAATACACAAAGTGATGTCACAGTACAGGGATAATACACACAGTGATGTCACACTACAGGGATAATACACACAGTAATGTCACAGCACAGGGAAAATGCACACTGTGATGTCACAGTACAGGCATAATACATCCACTGATGTCACAGTACAGGGATAATACACACAGTGATGTCACAGTACAGGGATAATGCACACATTGATGTCACAGTACAGGGATAATACACACAGTGATGTCACAGTACAGGGATAATACACACAGTGTTGTCACAGTACAGAGATAATACACACAGTGATGTCACAGTACAGGGATAATGCACACAATGATGTCACAGTACAGGGATGAATAATTCACACAGTGATGTCACAGTACAGGGATAATGCGCACAGTGATCTCAAAGTACAGAGATAATAAACACAGTGATGTCACAGTACAGGGATAATACACACAGTGATGTCACAGTACAGGGATAATACACAGTGATGTCTCAGTACAGGGATAATACACACAGTGATGTCACAGCACAGAGATAATACACAGTGGTGTCACAGTACAGGGATGATACACGCAGTGATGTCACAATACAGGGATAATGCACACAGTGAAGTCACAGTACAGGGATAATACACACAGTGATGTCACAGTACAGGGATAATGCACACAGTGATGTCACAGTACAGAGATAATAAACACAGTGATGTCACAGTACAGGGATAATACACAGTGATGTCACAATACAAGGATAATACACACAGTGGTGTCACAGTACAGGGATATTGCACACAGTGATGTGACAGTACAGGGATGGATAATACACACAATGATGTCACAGTACAGGGATAATACACACAGTTATGTCACAGTACAGGGATAATACACACAGTGATGTCACAGTACAGGGAAAATGCACACTGTGATGTCACAGTACAGGGATAATACACACAGTGATGTCAAAGTACAGAGATAATAAACATAGTGATGTCACAGTACAGGGATAATACACAAAGTGATGTCACAGTACAGGGATAATACACACAGTGATGTCACAGTACAGGGATTATACACAGAGTGATGTCACAGTACAGGGATAATACAAACAGTGATGTCACAGTACACGGATAATACACACAGTGATGTCACACTACAGGGATAAAACACACAGTGATGAAACAGTACAGGGAAAATGCACACAGTGAGTTCACAGTACAGGGATAATACACACAGTGATGTCACAGTACAGGGATAATACACACAGTGATGTCATAGTACAGGGATAATGCACACAGTGATGTTATAGTACAGGGATAATACACACAGAGATGTCACAGTACAGGGATAATACACACAGTGATGTCACAGTAAAGGGATAATACACACAATGATGTCACAGTACAGGGATATTACACACAGTGATGTCACAGTACAGGAATAATGCACACAGTGATGTCAGAGTACAGGGATGAATAATACACACAGAGATGTCACAGTTCAGGGATAATGCCTACAGTGATGTCAAAGTACAGAGATAATAAACACAGTGATGTCACAGTACAGCGATAATACACACAGTGATGTCACAGTACAGGGATAATGCACAGTGATGTCACAGTACAGGGAAAATACACACAGTAATGTCACAGTACAGAGATAATACACACAGTGATGTCACAGTACAGGGATAATACACACAGTGATGTCACAGTACAGAGATAATACACACAGTGATGTCACAGTACAGGAATAATACACACTGTGATGTCACAGTACAGGGATAGTGCACACAGTGATGTCACAGTACAGGGATAATACACACAGTGATGTCACACTACAGGGATAATACACATAGTAATGTCACAGCACAGGGAAAATGCACACTGTGATGTCACAGTACAGGCATAATACATCCATTGATGTCACAGTACAGGGATAATACACACAGTGATGTCACAGTACAGGGATAATGCACACATTGATGTCACAGCACAGGGATAATACACACAGTGATGTCACAGTACAGAAATAGTACACAGTGATGTCACAGTACAGGGATAATACACACAGTGATGTCACAGTACAGGAATAATTCACACAGTGATGTCACAGTACAGGGATAATACACACAGTGATGTCACAGTACAGGGATAATGCACACAGTGATATCCCAGTACATGGATGGATAATACACACAGTGATGTCAAAGTACAGGGATAATGCACACAGTGATGTCAAAGTACAGAGATAATAAACACAGTGATGTCACAGCACAGGGATAATACACACAGTGATGTCTCAGTACAGAGATAGTACACAGTGATGTCACAGTACAGAGATAATAAACACAGTGATGTCACAGTACAGGGATAATACACAGTGATGTCACAGTATAGGGATAATACACACAGTGATGTCACAGTACAGGGATTATACACACAGTGATGTCACACTACAGGGATAATACACACAGTGATGTCACACTACAGGGAAAATGCACACTGTGATGTCACAGTACAGGGATAATACACACAGTGATGTCACAGTACAGGGATAATACACACAGTGATGTCACAGTACAGGGACAATGCACACATTGATGTCACAGTACAGGGATAATACACACAGTCATGTCACAGTAAAGGGACAATACACACAGTGATGTCACAGTAAAGGGATAATACACACAGTGATGTCACAGTACAGGGATAATGCACACAGTGATGTCACAGTACAGGGATGAATAATTCACACAGCGATGTCACAGTACAGGGATAATGCGCACAGTGATGTCAAAGTACAGAGATAATAAACACAGTAATGTCACAGTACAGAGATAATACTTACAGTGATGTCACAGTACAGGGATAATACACAGTGATGTCTCAGTACAGGGATAATACACACAGTGATGTCACAGGACAGAGATAATACACAGTGGTGTCACAGTAAAGGGATAATACACACAGTGATGTCACAGTACAGGGATAATACACACAGTGATGTCACAGTATAGGGATAATGCACACAGTGATCTCACAGTACAGAAATAATACACACAGTGATGTCACAGTACAGGTATAATACACAGTGATGTCACAATAAAGGAATATACACACAGTGATGTCACAGTACAGGGATAATACACTCAGTGGTGTCACAGTACAGGGATATTGCACACAGTGATGTCACAGTACAGGGATGGATAATACACACAATGATGTCACAGTACAGGGATAATACACACAGTGATGTCACAGTGCAGGGATAATGCACACAGTAATGTCACAGTACAGGGATAATAAACACAGTGATGTCACAGTACAGGGATAAAACACAGTGATGTCACAGTACAGGGATAATACACACAGTGATGTCACAGTACAGAGATAATACACAGTGATGTCACAGTACAGGGTTAATACACAAAGTGATGTCACAGTACAGGGATAATACACACAGTGATGTCACAGTACAGGGATAACACACACACAGATGTCACAGTACAGGGATAATGCACACAGTGATGTCACAGTACAGGGATAATACACACAATGATGTCACAGTACAGGAAAAATACCCACAGTGATGTCACAGTACAGGGATAATACATACAGTGATGTCACAGTACAGGGATAATGCACACAGTGATGTAACAGAACAAGGATGGATAATACACACAGTGATGCCACAGTACAAGGATAATGCACACAGTGATGTTAAAGTACACAGATAATAAACACAGTGATGTCACAGTACAGGGATAATACACAAAGTGATGTCACAGTACAGGGATAATAAACACAGTGATGTCACAGTACAGGGAAAATGCACACTGTGATGTCACAGTACAGGGATAATACACACAGTGATGTCACAGTACAGGGATAATACACACAGTGATGTCACAGTACAATGACAATGCACACATTGATGTCACAGTACAGGGATAATACACACAGTCATGTCACAGTAAAGGGACAATACACACAGTGATGTCACAGTAAAGGGATAATACACACAGTGATGTCACAGTACAGAGATAATACACACAGTGATGTCACAGTACAGGGATAATGCACAGAGTGATGTCACAGTACAGGGATGAATAATTCACACAGCGATGTCACAGTACAGGGATAATGCGCACAGTGATGTCAAAGTACAGAGATAATAAACACAGTCATGTCACAGTACAGGGATAATACTTACAGTGATGTCACAGTACAGGGATAATACACAAAGTGATGTCACAGTACAGGGATAATACACACAGTGATATCACAGTACACGGATAATAAACACAGTGATGTCACCTTACAGGGATAAAACACACAGTGATGTCACAGTACAGTGAAAATGAACACAGTGAGGTCACAGTACAGGGATAATACACACAGTGATGTCACAGTACAGGGATAATACACACAGTGATGTCACAGCACAGGGATAATGCACACAGTGATGTTATAGTACAGGGATAATACACACAGAGATGTCACAGTACAGGGATAATTCACACAGTGATGTCACAGTACAGGGATAATACACACAGTGATGTCACAGTACAGGGATAATGCACACAGTGATATCCCAGTACATGGATGGATAATACACACAGTGATGTCAAAGTACAGGGATAATGCACACAGTGATGTCAAAGTACAGAGATAATAAACACAGTGATGTCACAGCACAGGGATAATACACACAGTGATGTCTCAGTACAGAGATAGTACACAGTGATGTCACAGTACAGAGATAATAAACACAGTGATGTCACAGTACAGGGATAATACACAGTGATGTCACAGTATAGGGATAATACACACAGTGATGTCACAGTACAGGGATTATACACACAGTGATGTCACACTACAGGGATAATACACACAGTGATGTCACACTACAGGGAAAATGCACACTGTGATGTCACAGTACAGGGATAATACACACAGTGATGTCACAGTACAGGGATAATACACACAGTGATGTCACAGTACAGGGACAATGCACACTGTGATGTCACAGTACAGGGATAATACACACAGTGATGTCACAGTACAGGGATAATACACACAGTCATGTCACAGTAAAGGGACAATACACACAGTGATGTCACAGTAAAGGGATAATACACACAGTGATGTCACAGTACAGGGATAATGCACACAGTGATGTCACAGTACAGGGATGAATAATTCACACAGCGATGTCACAGTACAGGGATAATGCGCACAGTGATGTCAAAGTACAGAGATAATAAACACAGTAATGTCACAGTACAGAGATAATACTTACAGTGATGTCACAGTACAGGGATAATACACAGTGATGTCTCAGTACAGGGATAATACACACAGTGATGTCACAGGACAGAGATAATACACAGTGGTGTCACAGTAAAGGGATAATACACACAGTGATGTCACAGTACAGGGATAATACACACAGTGATGTCACAGTATAGGGATAATGCACACAGTGATCTCACAGTACAGAAATAATACACACAGTGATGTCACAGTACAGGTATAATACACAGTGATGTCACAATAAAGGAATATACACACAGTGATGTCACAGTACAGGGATAATACACTCAGTGGTGTCACAGTACAGGGATATTGCACACAGTGATGTCACAGTACAGGGATGGATAATACACACAATGATGTCACAGTACAGGGATAATACACACAGTGATGTCACAGTGCAGGGATAATGCACACAGTAATGTCACAGTACAGGGATAATAAACACAGTGATGTCACAGTACAGGGATAAAACACAGTGATGTCACAGTACAGGGATAATACACACAGTGATGTCACAGTACAGAGATAATACACAGTGATGTCACAGTACAGGGTTAATACACAAAGTGATGTCACAGTACAGGGATAATACACACAGTGATGTCACAGTACAGGGATAACACACACACAGATGTCACAGTACAGGGATAATGCACACAGTGATGTCACAGTACAGGGATAATACACACAATGATGTCACAGTACAGGAAAAATACCCACAGTGATGTCACAGTACAGGGATAATACATACAGTGATGTCACAGTACAGGGATAATGCACACAGTGATGTAACAGAACAAGGATGGATAATACACACAGTGATGCCACAGTACAAGGATAATGCACACAGTGATGTTAAAGTACACAGATAATAAACACAGTGATGTCACAGTACAGGGATAATACACAAAGTGATGTCACAGTACAGGGATAATAAACACAGTGATGTCACAGTACAGGGAAAATGCACACTGTGATGTCACAGTACAGGGATAATACACACAGTGATGTCACAGTACAGGGATAATACACACAGTGATGTCACAGTACAATGACAATGCACACATTGATGTCACAGTACAGGGATAATACACACAGTCATGTCACAGTAAAGGGACAATACACACAGTGATGTCACAGTAAAGGGATAATACACACAGTGATGTCACAGTACAGAGATAATACACACAGTGATGTCACAGTACAGGGATAATGCACAGAGTGATGTCACAGTACAGGGATGAATAATTCACACAGCGATGTCACAGTACAGGGATAATGCGCACAGTGATGTCAAAGTACAGAGATAATAAACACAGTCATGTCACAGTACAGGGATAATACTTACAGTGATGTCACAGTACAGGGATAATACACAAAGTGATGTCACAGTACAGGGATAATACACACAGTGATATCACAGTACACGGATAATAAACACAGTGATGTCACCTTACAGGGATAAAACACACAGTGATGTCACAGTACAGTGAAAATGAACACAGTGAGGTCACAGTACAGGGATAATACACACAGTGATGTCACAGTACAGGGATAATACACACAGTGATGTCACAGCACAGGGATAATGCACACAGTGATGTTATAGTACAGGGATAATACACACAGAGATGTCACAGTACAGGGATAATACACACAGTGATGTCACAGTAAAGGGATAATACACACAGTGATGTCACAGTACAGGGATATTACACACAGTGATGTCACAGTACAGGAATAATGCACACAATGATGTCACAGTACAGGGATGAATAATTCACACAGTGATGTCACAGTACAGGGATAATGCGCACAGTGATGTCAAAGTACAGAGATAATAAACACAGTGATGTCACAGTACAGGGATAATACACACAGTGATGTCTCAGTACAGGGATAATACACACAGTGATGTCACAGCACAGAGATAATACACAGTGGTGTCACAGTACAGGGATAATACACGCAGTGATGTCACAGTACAGGGATAATGCACACAGAGAAGTCACAGTACAGGGATAATACAAACAGTGATGTCACAGTTCAGGGATAATGCACACAGTGATGTCACAGTTCAGAGATAATAAACACAGTGATGTCACAGTACAGGGATAATACATAGTGATGTCACAGTACAGGGATAATACACACAGTGGTGTCACAGTACAGGGATATTGCACACAGTGATGTCACAGTACAGGGATGGATAATACACACAATGATGTCACAGTACAGGGATAATACACACAGTGATATCACAGTACAGGGATAATACATACAGTGATGTCACATTACAGAGATAATACACATTGATGTCACAGTACAGGTATAATGCACAAAGTGATGTCTCAGTACAGGGATAATACACACAGTGATGTCACAGTACAGGGAAAATGCACACTGTGATGTCACAGTACAGGGATAATACACACAGTGATGTCACAGTACAGAGATAATACATACACAATGATGTCACAGTACAGCAATAATACACACAGTGATGTCACAGTACAGGGATAATGCACACAGTGATGTCACGGTACAGGGATAATACACACAGTGATGTCACAGTACAGGAATAATACACACAGTGATGTCACAGTACAGGGATAATACACACAGTGATGTCACAGTACAGGGATAATGAACACAGTGATATCACATAACAAGGATGGATAATACACACAGTGATGCCACAGTACAGGGATAATGCACACAGTGATGTCAAAGTACAGAGATAATAAACACAGTGATGCCACAGTACAGGGATAATACACACAGTGATGTCACAGTACAGGGATAATACACACAGTGATGTCACAGTACAGGGATTATACACAGAGTGATGTCACAGTACAGGGATAATACAAACTGTGATGTCACAGTACAGGGATAATAAACACAGTGATGTCACACTACAGGGAAAATGCACACAGTGAGGTCACAGTACACGGATAATACACACAGTGATGTCACAGTACAGGGATAATACACACAGTGATGTCACAGTACAGGGATAATGCACACAGTGATGTCACAGTACAGGGATAATACACACAGTGATGTCACAGTACAGGAATAATACACACAGTGATGTCACAGTACAGGGATAATACATACAGTGATGTCACAGTACAGGGATAATGCACACAGTGATGTCACAGAACAAGGATGCATAATACACACAGTTATGCCACAGTACAGGGATAATGCACACAGTGATGTCAAAGTACAGAGATAATAAACACAGTGATGTCACAGTACAGGGATAATACACAAAGTGATGTCACAGTACAGGGATAATACACACAGTGATGTCACAGTACAGGGATTATTCACAGAGTGATGTCACAGTACAGGGATAATACAAACAGTGATGTCACAGTACACGGAAAATACACAAAGTGATGTCACACTACAGGGATAAAACACACAGTGATGAAACAGTACAGGGAAAATGCACACAGTGAGTTCACAGTACAGGGATAATACACACAGTGATGTCACAGTACAGGGATAATACACACAGTGATGTCACAGTACAGGGATAATGCACACAGTGATGTTATAGTACAGGGATAATACACACAGAGATGTCACAGTACACGGATAATACACACAGTGATGTCACAGTAAAGAGATAATACACACAGTGATGTCACAGTACAGGGATATTACACACAGTGATGTCACAGTACAGGAATAATGCACACAGTGATGTCAGAGTACAGCGATGAATAATACACACAGTGATGTCACAGTTCAGGGATAATGCACACAGTGATGTCAAGGTACAGAGATTATAAACACAGTGATGTCACAGTACAGCGATAATACACAAAGTGATGTCACAGTACAGGGATAATGCACAGTGATGTCACAGTACAGGGATAATACACACAGTGATGTCACAGTACAGAGATAATACACAGTGATGTCACAGTACAGGGATAATACACACAGTGATGTCACAGTACAGAGATAATACACACAGTGATGTCACAGTACAGGAATAATACACACAGTGATGTCACAGTACAGGGATACTGAACACAGTGATGTCACAGTACAGGGATAATACACACAGTGATGTCACAGTACAGGGATAATACACACAGTGATGTCACACTACGGGGATAATACACACAGTGATGTCACAGCACATGGAAAATGCACACTGTGATGTCACAGTACAGGGATAATACACACAGTGATGTCACAGTACAGGGATAATACACACAGTGATGTCACAGTACAGAGATAATACACACAGTGATGTCACAGTACAGGGATAATGCACACAGTGATGTCACAGTACAGGGATGAATAATTCACACAGTGATGTCACAGTACAGGGATAATGCGCACAGTGATGTCAAAGTACAGAGATAATAAACACAGTGATGTCACAGTACAGGGATAATACACACAGTGATGTCACAGTACAGGGATAATACACACAGTGATGTCACAGTACAGGGATAATGCACACAGTGATGTCACAGTACAGAGATAATACACACAGTGATGTCACAGTACAGGAATAATACACACAGTGATGTCACAGTACAGGGATAATACATACAGTGATGTCACAGTACAGGGATAATGCACACAGTGATGTCACAGAACAAGGATGCATAATACACACAGTGATGCCACAGTACAGGGATAATGCACACAGTGATGTCAAAGTACAGAGATAATAAACACAGTGATGTCACAGTACAGGGATAATACACAAAGTGATGTCACAGTACAGGGATAATACACACAGTGATGTCACAGTACAGGGATTATACACAGAGTGATGTCACAGTACAGGGATAATACAAACAGTGATGTCACAGTACATGGATAATACACAAAGTGATGTCACTCTACAGGGATAAAACACACAGTGATGAAACAGTACAGGGAAAATGCACACAGTGAGTTCACAGTACAGGGATAATACACACAGTGATGTCACAGTACAGGGATAATACACACAGTGATGTCACAGTACAGGGATAATGCACACAGTGATGTTATAGTACAGGGATAATACACACAGAGATGTCACAGTACAGGGATATTACACACAGTGATGTCACAGTACAGGAATAATGCACACAGTGATGTCAGAGTACAGCGATGAATAATACACACAGTGATGTCACAGTTCAGGGATAATGCGCACAGTGATGTCAAGGTACAGAGATTATAAACACAGTGATGTCACAGTACAGCGATAATACACACAGTGATGTCACAGTACAGGGATAATGCACAGTGATGTCACAGTACAGGGATAATACACACAGTGATGTCACAGTACAGAGATAATACACAGTGATGTCACAGTACAGGGATAATACACACAGTGATGTCACAGTACAGAGATAATACACACAGTGATGTCACAGTACAGGAATAATACACACAGTGATGTCACAGTACAGGGATACTGCACACAGTGATGTCACAGTACAGGGATAATACACACAGTGATGTCACAGTACAGGGATAATACACACAGTGATGTCACACTACGGGGATAATACACACAGTGATGTCACAGCACATGGAAAATGCACACTGTGATGTCACAGTGCAGGGATAATACACACAGTGATGTCACAGTACAGAGATGATACACACAGTGATGTCACAGTACAGGGATAATGCACACAGTGATGTCACAGTACAGGGATAATGCGCACAGTGATGTCACAGTACAGGGATAATGCCCACAGTGATGCCAAAGTACAGAGATAATAAACACAGTGATGTCACAGTACAGGGATAATACACACAGTGATGTCACAGTACAGGGATAATACACACAGTGATGTCACAGTACAGTGATAATGCACACAGTGATGTCACAGTACAGAGATAATACACACAGTGATGTCACAAAACAGGAATAATACACACAGTGATGTCACAGTACAGGGATAATACATACAGTGATGTCACAGTACAGGGATAATGCACACAGTGATGTCACAGAACAAGGATGCATAATACACACAGTGATGCCACAGTACAGGGATAATGCACACAGTGATGTCAAAGTACAGAGATAATAAACACAGTGATGTCACAGTACAGGGATAATACACAAAGTGATGTCACAGTACAGGGATAATACACACAGTGATGTCACAGTACAGGGATTATACACAGAGTGATGTCACAGTACAGGGATAATACAAACAGTGATGTCACAGTACATGGATAATACACAAAGTGATGTCACACTACAGGGATAAAACACACAGTGATGAAACAGTACAGGGAAAATGCACACAGTGAGTTCACAGTACAGGGATAATACACACAGTGATGTCACAGTACAGGGATAATACACACAGTGATGTCACAGTACAGGGATAATGCACGCAGTGATGTTATAGTACAGGGATAATACACACAGAGATGTCACAGTACAGGGATAATACACACAGTGATGTCACAGTAAAGAGGTAATACACACAGTGATGTCACAGTACAGGGATATTACACACAGTGATGTCACAGTACAGGAATAATGCACACAGTGATGTCAGAGTACAGCGATGAATAATACACACAGTGATGTCACAGTTCAGGGATAATGCGCACAGTGATGTCAAGGTACAGAGATTATAAACACAGTGATGTCACAGTACAGCGATAATACACACAGTGATGTCACAGTACAGGGATAATGCACAGTGATGTCACAGTACAGGGATAATACACACAGTGATGTCACAGTACAGAGATAATACACAGTGATGTCACAGTACAGGGATAATACACACAGTGATGTCACAGTACAGAGATAATACACACAGTGATGTCACAGTACAGGAATAATACACACAGTGATGTCACAGTACAGGGATACTGCACACAGTGATGTCACAGTACAGGGATAATACACACAGTGATGTCACAGTACAGGGATAATACACAGTGATGTCACACTACGGGGATAATACACACAGTGATGTCACAGCACATGGAAAATGCACACTGTGATGTCACAGTACAGGGATAATACACACAGTGATGTCACAGTACAGGGATAATACACACAGTGATGTCACAGTACAGAGATAATACACACAGTGATGTCACAGTACAGGGATAATGCACACAGTGATGTCACAGTACAGGGATGAATAATTCACACAGTGATGTCACAGTACAGGGATAATGCGCACAGTGATGTCAAAGTACAGAGATAATAAACACAGTGATGTCACAGTAAAGGGATAATACACACAGTGATTTCACAGTACAGGGATAATACACAGTGATGTCTCAGTACAGGGATAATACACACAGTGATGTCACAGCACAGAGATAATACACAGTGGTGTCACAGTACAGGGATAGTACACGCAGTGATGTCACTGTACAGGGATAATGCACACAGTGAAGTCACAGTACAGCGACAATACACACAGTGATGTCACAGTACAGGGATAATGCACACAGTGATGTCACAGTACAGAGATAATAAGCACAGTGATGTCACAGTACAGTGATAATACACAGTGATGTCACAGTACAGGGATAATACACACAGTGGTGTCACAGTACAGGGATATTGCACACAGTGATGTCACAGTACAGGGATGGATAATGCACACAATCATGTCACAGTACACGGATAATACACACAGTGATGTCACAGTACAGGGATAATACACACAGTGATGTCACAGTACAGGGAAAATGCACACTGTGATATCACAGTACAGGGATAATACACACAGTGATGTCACAGTACAGGGATAATACACACAGTGATGTCACATTACAGAGATAATACACATTGATGTCACAGTACAGGGATAATGCACAAAGTGATGTCACAGTACAGGGATATTACACACAGTGATGTCACAGTGCATGAACAATGCACACAGTGATGTCACAGTACAGGGATGAATAATACACACAGTGATGTCACAGTTCAGGGATAGTGCATACAGTGATGTCAAAGTACAGAGATAATAAACACAGTGATGTCACAGTACAGCGATAATACACACAGTGATGTCACAGTACAGGGATAATGCACAGTGATGTCACAGTGCAGGGATAATACACACAGTGATGTCACAGTACAGAGATAATACACAGTGATGTCACAGTACAGGGATAATACACACAGTGATGTCACAGTACAGAGATAATACACACAGTGATGTCACAGTACAGGAATAATAAACACAGTGATGTCACAGTACAGGGATAATGCACACAGTGATGTCACAGTACAGGGATAATATACACAGTGATGTCACAGTACAGGGATAATACACAGTGATGTCACAGTACAGGAATAATTCACACAGTGATGTCACAGTACAGGGATAATACACACAGTGATGTCACAGGACAGGGATAATGCACACAGTGTTATCACAGTTCAGGGATGGATAATACACACAGTGATGTTAAAGTACAGGGATAATGCACACAGTGATGTCAAAGTACAGAGATCATAAACACAGTGATGTCACAGCAAAGGGATAATATACACAGTGATGTCACCGTACCGAGATAGTACACAGTGATGTCATAGTACAGGGATAATACAGACAGTGATGTCACAGTACAGGGAAAATGTCACAGTACAGGGAAAATGAACACAGTGATGTCACAGTACAGGGATAATAAACACAGTGATGTCACAGTACAGGGATAATGCACACAGTGATGTCACAATACAGAGATAATATACACAGTGATGTCACAGTACAGGGATAGTACACACAGTGATGTCACAGTACACGGATAATACACACACTGATGTCACAGTACAGGGATAATACACACAGTGATGTCACAGTAGAGGGATAATACACACACTGATGTCACAGTACAAGGATAATACACACAGTGATGTCACAGTACAGAGATAATACACAAAGTGATGTCACAGTACAGGGATAATACACGCAGTGATGTCACAGTGCAGGGATAATGCACACAGTGAAGTCACAGTACAGGGATAATACACACAGTGATGTCACAGTACAGGGATAATGCACACAGTGATGTCACAGTACAGAGATAATAAACACAGTGATGTCACAGTACAGGGATAATACACAGTGATGTCACAGTACAGGGATAATACACTGTGATGTCACAGTACAGGGATAATGCACAAAGTGATGTCACAGTACAGAGATAATACACACTGTGATGTCACAGTACAGGGATAATACACACAGTGATGTCACAGTACAGGGATAATACACACAGTGATGTCACAGTACAGGGAAAATGCACACTGTGATATCACAGTACAGGGATAATACACACAGTGATGTCACAGTACAGGGATAATACACACAGTGATGTCACATTACAGAGATAATACACATTGATTTCACAGTACAGGGATAATGCACAAAGTGATGTCACAGTACAGGGATAATACACACAGTGATGTCACAGTACAGAGATAATACACACAGTGATGTCACAGTACAGGGATAATACACACAGTGATGTCACAGTAAAGGGATAATGCACACAGTGATGTCACGGTACAGGGATAATACACACAGTGATGTCACAGTACAGGAATAATACACACAGTGAAGTCACAGTACAGGAATAATACACACAGTGATGTCACAGTACAGGGATAATGGACACAGTGATGTCACAGAACAAGGATGGATAATACACACAGTGATGCCACAGTACAGGGATAATGCAAACCGTCTTGGCACAGTACAGGGATTATACACAGAGTGATGTCACAGTACAGGGATAATACAAACAGTGATGTCACAGTACAGGGATAATACACACAGTGATTTCACACTACAGGGATAATACACACAGTGATGTCACACTACAGGGAAAATGCACACAGTGAGTTCACAGTACAGGGATAATACACACAGTGATGTCACAGTACAGGGATAATACACAGAGTGATGTCACAGTACAGGGATAATGCACACAGTGATGTTATAGTACAGGGATAATACACACAGAGATGTCACTGTACAGGGATAATACACACAGTGATGTCACAGTACAGGGATATTACACACAGTGATGTCACAGTACAGGGATAATGCACACAGTGATGTCACAGTACAGGGATAATACACACAATGATGTCACAGTACAGGAAAAATACCCACAGTGATGTCACAGTACAGGGATAATACATACAGTGATGTCACAGTACAGGGATAATGCACACAGTGATGTCACAGAACAAGGATGGATAATACACACAGTGATGCCACAGTACAAGGATAATGCACACAGTGATGTTAAAGTACACAGATAATAAACACAGTGATGTCACAGTACAGGGATAATACACAAAGTGATGTCACAGTACAGGGATAATAAACACAGTGATGTCACAGTACAGGGAAAATGCACACTGTGATGTCACAGTACAGGGATAATACACACAGTGATGTCACAGTACAGGGATAATACACACAGTGATGTCACAGTACAGGGACAATGCACACATTGATGTCACAGTACAGGGATAATACACACAGTCATGTCACAGTAAAGGGACAATACACACAGTGATGTCACAGTAAAGGGATAATACACACAGTGATGTCACAGTACAGAGATAATACACACAGTGATGTCACAGTACAGGGATAATGCACAGAGTGATGTCACAGTACAGGGATGAATAATTCACACAGCGATGTCACAGTACAGGGATAATGCGCACAGTGATGTCAAAGTACAGAGATAATAAACACAGTCATGTCACAGTACAGGGATAATACTTACAGTGATGTCACAGTACAGGGATAATACACAAAGTGATGTCACAGTACAGGGATAATACACACAGTGATATCACAGTACAGGGATTATACACAGAGTGATGTCACAGTACAGGGATAATACAAACAGTGATGTCACAGTACACGGATAATAAACACAGTGATGTCACCTTACAGGGATAAAACACACAGTGATGTCACAGTACAGTGAAAATGAACACAGTGATGTCACAGTACAGGGATAATACACACAGTGATGTCACAGCACAGGGATAATGCACACAGTGATGTTATAGTACAGGGATAATACACACAGAGATGTCACAGTACAGGGATAATACACACAGTGATGTCACAGTAAAGGGATAATACACACAGTGATGTCACAGTACAGGGATATTACACACAGTGATGTCACAGTACAGGAATAATGCACACAATGATGTCACAGTACAGGGATGAATAATTCACACAGTGATGTCACAGTACAGGGATAATGCGCACAGTGATGTCAAAGTACAGAGATAATAAACACAGTGATGTCACAGTACAGGGATAATGCACACAGTGATGTCTCAGTACAGGGATAATACACACAGTGATGTCACAGCACAGAGATAATACACAGTGGTGTCACAGTACAGGGATAATACACGCAGTGATGTCACAGTACAGGGATAATGCACACAGTGATGTCACAGTTCAGGGATAATAAACACAGTGATGTCACAGTACAGGGATAATACATAGTGATGTCACAGTACAGGGATAATACACACAGTGGTGTCACAGTACAGGGATATTGCACACAGTGATGTCACAGTACAGGGATGGATAATACACACAATGATGTCACAGTACAGGGATAATACACACAGTGATGTCACAGTACAGGGATAATACATACAGTGATGTCACATTACAGAGATAATACACATTGATGTCACAGTACAGGTATAATGCACAAAGTGATGTCTCAGTACAGGGATAATACACACAGTGATGTCACAGTACAGGGAAAATGCACACTGTGATGTCACAGTACAGGGATAATACACACAGTGATGTCACAGTACAGAGATAATACATACACAATGATGTCACAGTACAGCAATAATACACACAGTGATGTCACAGTACAGGGATAATGCACACAGTGATGTCACGGTACAGGGATAATACACACAGTGATGTCACAGTACAGGAATAATACACACAGTGATGTCACAGTACAGGGATAATACACACAGTGATGTCACAGTACAGGGATAATGGACACAGTGATGTCACATAACAAGGTTGGATAATACACACAGTGATGCCACAGTACAGGGATAATGCACACAGTGATGTCAAAGTACAGAGATAATAAACACAGTGATGCCACAGTACAGGGATAATACACACAGTGATGTCACAGTACAGGGATAATACACACAGTGATGTCACAGTACAGGGATTATACACAGAGTGATGTCACAGTACAGGGATAATACAAACAGTGATGTCACAGTACAGGGATAATAAACACAGTGATGTCACACTACAGGGAAAATGCACACAGTGAGGTCACAGTACAGGGATAATACACACAGTGATGTCACAGTACAGGGATAATACACACAGTGATGTCACAGTACAGGGATAATGCACACAGTGATGTCACAGTACAGGGATAATACACACAGTGATGTCACAGTACAGGAATAATACACACAGTGATGTCACAGTACAGGGATAATACATACAGTGATGTCACAGTACAGGGATAATGCACACAGTGATGTCACAGAACAAGGATGCATAATACACACAGTTATGCCACAGTACAGGGATAATGCACACAGGGATGTCAAAGTACAGAGATAATAAACACAGTGATGTCACAGTACAGGGATAATACACAAAGTGATGTCACAGTACAGGGATAATACACACAGTGATGTCACAGTACAGGGATTATTCACAGAGTGATGTCACAGTACAGGGATAATACAAACAGTGATGTCACAGTACACGGAAAATACACAAAGTGATGTCACACTACAGGGATAAAACACACAGTGATGAAACAGTACAGGGAAAATGCACACAGTGAGTTCACAGTACAGGGATAATACACACAGTGATATCACAGTACAGGGATAATACACACAGTGATGTCACAGTACAGGGATAATGCACACAGTGATGTTATAGTACAGGGATAATACACACAGAGATGTCACAGTACAGGGATAATACACACAGTGATGTCACAGTAAAGAGATAATACACACAGTGATGTCACAGTACAGGGATATTACACACAGTGATGTCACAGTACAGGAATAATGCACACAGTGATGTCAGAGTACAGCGATGAATAATACACACAGTGATGTCACAGTTCAGGGATAATGCACACAGTGATGTCAAGGTACAGAGATTATAAACACAGTGATGTCACAGTACAGCGATAATACACAAAGTGATGTCACAGTACAGGGATAATGCACAGTGATGTCACAGTACAGGGATAATACACACAGTGATGTCACAGTACAGAGATAATACACAGTGATGTCACAGTACAGGGATAATACACACAGTGATGTCACAGTACAGAGATAATACACACAGTGATGTCACAGTAAAGGAATAATACACACAGTGATGTCACAGTACAGGGATACTGAACACAGTGATGTCACAGTACAGGGATAATACACACAGTGATGTCACAGTACAGGGATAATACACACAGTGATGTCACACTACGGGGATAATACACACAGTGATGTCACAGCACATGGAAAATGCACACTGTGATGTCACAGTACAGGGATAATACACACAGTGATGTCACAGTACAGGGATAATACACACAGTGATGTCACAGTACACAGATAATACACACAGTGATGTCACAGTACAGGGATAATGCACACAGTGATGTCACAGTACAGGGATGAATAATTCACACAGTGATGTCACAGTACAGGGATAATGCGCACAGTGATGTCAAAGTACAGAGATAATAAACACAGTGATGTCACAGTACAGGGATAATACACACAGTGATGTCACAGTACAGGGATAATACACACAGTGATGTCACAGTACAGGGATAATGCACACAGTGATGTCACAGTACAGAGATAATACACACAGTGATGTCACAGTACAGGAATAATACACACAGTGATGTCACAGTACAGGGATAATACATACAGTGATGTCACAGTACAGGGATAATGCACACAGTGATGTCACAGAACAAGGATGCATAATACACACAGTGATGCCACAGTACAGGGATAATGCACACAGTGATGTCAAAGTACAGAGATAATAAACACAGTGATGTCACAGTACAGGGATAATACACAAAGTGATGTCACAGTACAGGGATAATACACACAGTGATGTCACAGTACAGGGATTATACACAGAGTGATGTCACAGTACAGGGATAATACAAACAGTGATGTCACAGTACATGGATAATACACAAAGTGATGTCACTCTACAGGGATAAAACACACAGTGATGAAACAGTACAGGGAAAATGCACACAGTGAGTTCACAGTACAGGGATAATACACACAGTGATGTCACAGTACAGGGATAATACACACAGTGATGTCACAGTACAGGGATAATGCACACAGTGATGTTATAGTACAGGGATAATACACACAGAGATGTCACAGTACAGGGATATTACACAAAGTGATGTCACAGTACAGGAATAATGCACACAGTGATGTCAGAGTACAGCGATGAATAATACACACAGTGATGTCACAGTTCAGGGATAATGCGCACAGTGATGTCAAGGTACAGAGATTATAAACACAGTGATGTCACAGTACAGCGATAATACACACAGTGATGTCACAGTACAGGGATAATGCACAGTGATGTCACAGTACAGGGATAATACACACAGTGATGTCACAGTACAGAGATAATACACAGTGATGTCACAGTACAGGGATAATACACACAGTGATGTCACAGTACAGAGATAATACACACAGTGATGTCACAGTACAGGAATAATACACACAGTGATGTCACAGTACAGGGATACTGCACACAGTGATGTCACAGTACAGGGATAATACACACAGTGATGTCACAGTACAGGGATAATACACACAGTGATGTCACACTACGGGGATAATACACACAGTGATGTCACAGCACATGGAAAATGCACACTGTGATGTCACAGTACAGGGATAATACACACAGTGATGTCACAGTACAGAGATGATACACACAGTGATGTCACAGTACAGGGATAATGCACACAGTGATGTCACAGTACAGGGATAATGCGCACAGTGATGTCACAGTACAGGGATAATGCGCACAGTGATGCCAAAGTACAGAGATAATAAACACAGTGATGTCACAGTACAGGGATAATACACACAGTGATGTCACAGTACAGGGATAATACACACAGTGATGTCACAGTACAGGGATAATGCACACAGTGATGTCACAGTACAGAGATAATACACACAGTGATGTCACAAAACAGGAATAATACACACAGTGATGTCACAGTACAGGGATAATACATACAGTGATGTCACAGTACAGGGATAATGCACACAGTGATGTCACAGAACAAGGATGCATAATACACACAGTGATGCCACAGTACAGGGATAATGCACACAGTGATGTCAAAGTACAGAGATAATAAACACAGTGATGTCACAGTACAGGGATAATACACAAAGTGATGTCACAGTACAGGGATAATACACACAGTGATGTCACAGTACAGGGATTATACACAGAGTGATGTCACAGTACAGGGATAATACAAACAGTGATGTCACAGTACATGGATAATACACAAAGTGATGTCACACTACAGGGATAAAACACACAGTGATGAAACAGTACAGGGAAAATGCACACAGTGAGTTCACAGTACAGGGATAATACACACAGTGATGTCACAGTACAGGGATAATACACACAGTGATGTCACAGTACAGGGATAATGCACACAGTGATGTTATAGTACAGGGATAATACACACAGAGATGTCACAGTACAGGGATAATACACACAGTGATGTCACAGTAAAGAGGTAATACACACAGTGATGTCACAGTACAGGGATATTACACACAGTGATGTCACAGTACAGGAATAATGCACACAGTGATGTCAGAGTACAGCGATGAATAATACACACAGTGATGTCACAGTTCAGGGATAATGCGCACAGTGATGTCAAGGTACAGAGATTATAAACACAGTGATGTCACAGTACAGCGATAATACACACAGTGATGTCACAGTACAGGGATAATGCACAGTGATGTCACAGTACAGGGATAATACACACAGTGATGTCACAGTACAGAGATAATACACAGTGATGTCACAGTACAGGGATAATACACACAGTGATGTCACAGTACAGAGATAATACACACAGTGATGTCACAGTACAGGAATAATACACACAGTGATGTCACAGTACAGGGATACTGCACACAGTGATGTCACAGTACAGGGATAATAAACACAGTGATGTCACAGTACAGGGATAATACACAGTGATGTCACACTACGGGGATAATACACACAGTGATGTCACAGCACATGGAAAATGCACACTGTGATGTCACAGTACAGGGATAATACACACAGTGATGTCACAGTACAGGGATAATACACACAGTGATGTCACAGTACAGAGATAATACACACAGTGATGTCACAGTACAGGGATAATGCACACAGTGATGTCACAGTACAGGGATGAATAATTCACACAGTGATGTCACAGTACAGGGATAATGCGCACAGTGATGTCAAAGTACAGAGATAATAAACACAGTGATGTCACAGTAAAGGGATAATACACACAGTGATTTCACAGTACAGGGATAATACACAGTGATGTCTCAGTACAGGGATAATACACACAGTGATGTCACAGCACAGAGATAATACACAGTGGTGTCACAGTACAGGGATAGTACACGCAGTGATGTCACTGTACAGGGATAATGCACACAGTGAAGTCACAGTACAGCGACAATACACACAGTGATGTCACAGTACAGGGATAATGCACACAGTGATGTCACAGTACAGAGATAATAAGCACAGTGATGTCACAGTACAGTGATAATACACAGTGATGTCACAGTACAGGGATAATACACACAGTGGTGTCACAGTACAGGGATATTGCACACAGTGATGTCACAGTACAGGGATGGATAATGCACACAATCATGTCACAGTACACGGATAATACACACAGTGATGTCACAGTACAGGGATAATACACACAGTGATGTCACAGTACAGGGAAAATGCACACTGTGATATCACAGTACAGGGATAATACACACAGTGATGTCACAGTACAGGGATAATACACACAGTGATGTCACATTACAGAGATAATACACATTGATGTCACAGTACAGGGATAATGCACAAAGTGATGTCACAGTACAGGGATATTACACACAGTGATGTCACAGTGCATGAACAATGCACACAGTGATGTCACAGTACAGGGATGAATAATACACACAGTGATGTCACAGTTCAGGGATAGTGCATACAGTGATGTCAAAGTACAGAGATAATAAACACAGTGATGTCACAGTACAGCGATAATACACACAGTGATGTCACAGTACAGGGATAATGCACAGTGATGTCACAGTGCAGGGATAATACACACAGTGATGTCACAGTACAGAGATAATACACAGTGATGTCACAGTACAGGGATAATACACACAGTGATGTCACAGTACAGAGATAATACACACAGTGATGTCACAGTACAGGAATAATAAACACAGTGATGTCACAGTACAGGGATAATGCACACAGTGATGTCACAGTACAGGGATAATATACACAGTGATGTCACAGTACAGGGATAATACACAGTGATGTCACAGTACAGGAATAATTCACACAGTGATGTCACAGTACAGGGATAATACACACAGTGATGTCACAGGACAGGGATAATGCACACAGTGTTATCACAGTTCAGGGATGGATAATACACACAGTGATGTTAAAGTACAGGGATAATGCACACAGTGATGTCAAAGTACAGAGATCATAAACACAGTGATGTCACAGCAAAGGGATAATATACACAGTGATGTCACAGTACAGGGATAATACACGCAGTGATGTCACAGTACAGGGATAATGCACACAGTGATGTCACAGTTCAGGGATAATAAACACAGTGATGTCACAGTACAGGGATAATACATAGTGATGTCACAGTACAGGGATAATAAACACAGTGGTGTCACAGTACAGGGATATTGCACACAGTGATGTCACAGTACAGGGATGGATAATACACACAATGATGTCACAGTACAGGGATAATACACACAGTGATGTCACAGTACAGGGATAATACATACAGTGATGTCACATTACAGAGATAATACACATTGATGTCACAGTACAGGTATAATGCACAAAGTGATGTCTCAGTACAGGGATAACACACACAGTGATGTCACAGTACAGGGAAAATGCACACTGTGATGTCACAGTACAGGGATAATACACACAGTGATGTCACAGTACAGAGATAATACATACACAATGATGTCACAGTACAGCAATAATACACACAGTGATGTCACAGTACAGGGATAATGCACACAGTGATGTCACGGTACAGGGATAATACACACAGTGATGTCACAGTACAGGAATAATACACACAGTGATGTCACAGTACAGGGATAATACACACAGTGATGTCACAGTACAGGGATAATGGACACAGTGATGTCACATAACAAGGTTGGATAATACACACAGTGATGCCACAGTACAGGGATAATGCACACAGTGATGTCAAAGTACAGAGATAATAAACACAGTGATGCCACAGTACAGGGATAATACACACAGTGATGTCACAGTACAGGGATAATACACACAGTGATGTCACAGTACAGGGATTATACACAGAGTGATGTCACAGTACAGGGATAATACAAACAGTGATGTCACAGTACAGGGATAATAAACACAGTGATGTCACACTACAGGGAAAATGCACACAGTGAGGTCACAGTACAGGGATAATACACACAGTGATGTCACAGTACAGGGATAATACACACAGTGATGTCACAGTACAGGGATAATGCACACAGTGATGTCACAGTACAGGGATAATACACACAGTGATGTCACAGTACAGGAATAATACACACAGTGATGTCACAGTACAGGGATAATACATACAGTGATGTCACAGTACAGGGATAATGCACACAGTGATGTCACAGAACAAGGATGCATAATACACACAGTTATGCCACAGTACAGGGATAATGCACACAGGGATGTCAAAGTACAGAGATAATAAACACAGTGATGTCACAGTACAGGGATAATACACAAAGTGATGTCACAGTACAGGGATAATACACACAGTGATGTCACAGTACAGGGATTATTCACAGAGTGATGTCACAGTACAGGGATAATACAAACAGTGATGTCACAGTACACGGAAAATACACAAAGTGATGTCACACTACAGGGATAAAACACACAGTGATGAAACAGTACAGGGAAAATGCACACAGTGAGTTCACAGTACAGGGATAATACACACAGTGATATCACAGTACAGGGATAATACACACAGTGATGTCACAGTACAGGGATAATGCACACAGTGATGTTATAGTACAGGGATAATACACACAGAGATGTCACAGTACAGGGATAATACACACAGTGATGTCACAGTAAAGAGATAATACACACAGTGATGTCACAGTACAGGGATATTACACACAGTGATGTCACAGTACAGGAATAATGCACACAGTGATGTCAGAGTACAGCGATGAATAATAGACACAGTGATGTCACAGTTCAGGGATAATGCACACAGTGATGTCAAGGTACAGAGATTATAAACACAGTGATGTCACAGTACAGCGATAATACACAAAGTGATGTCACAGTACAGGGATAATGCACAGTGATGTCACAGTACAGGGATAATACACACAGTGATGTCACAGTACAGAGATAATACACAGTGATGTCACAGTACAGGGATAATACACACAGTGATGTCACAGTACAGAGATAATACACACAGTGATGTCACAGTACAGGAATAATACACACAGTGATGTCACAGTACAGGGATACTGAACACAGTGATGTCACAGTACAGGGATAATACACACAGTGATGTCACAGTACAGGGATAATACACACAGTGATGTCACACTACGGGGATAATACACACAGTGATGTCACAGCACATGGAAAATGCACACTGTGATGTCACAGTACAGGGATAATACACACAGTGATGTCACAGTACAGGGATAATACACACAGTGATGTCACAGTACACAGATAATACACACAGTGATGTCACAGTACAGGGATAATGCACACAGTGATGTCACAGTACAGGGATGAATAATTCACACAGTGATGTCACAGTACAGGGATAATGCGCACAGTGATGTCAAAGTACAGAGATAATAAACACAGTGATGTCACAGTACAGGGATAATACACACAGTGATGTCACAGTACAGGGATAATACACACAGTGATGTCACAGTACAGGGATAATGCACACAGTGATGTCACAGTACAGAGATAATACACACAGTGATGTCACAGTACAGGAATAATACACACAGTGATGTCACAGTACAGGGATAATACATACAGTGATGTCACAGTACAGGGATAATGCACACAGTGATGTCACAGAACAAGGATGCATAATACACACAGTGATGCCACAGTACAGGGATAATGCACACAGTGATGTCAAAGTACAGAGATAATAAACACAGTGATGTCACAGTACAGGGATAATACACAAAGTGATGTCACAGTACAGGGATAATACACACAGTGATGTCACAGTACAGGGATTATACACAGAGTGATGTCACAGTACAGGGATAATACAAACAGTGATGTCACAGTACATGGATAATACACAAAGTGATGTCACTCTACAGGGATAAAACACACAGTGATGAAACAGTACAGGGAAAATGCACACAGTGAGTTCACAGTACAGGGATAATACACACAGTGATGTCACAGTACAGGGATAATACACACAGTGATGTCACAGTACAGGGATAATGCACACAGTGATGTTATAGTACAGGGATAATACACACAGAGATGTCACAGTACAGGGATATTACACAAAGTGATGTCACAGTACAGGAATAATGCACACAGTGATGTCAGAGTACAGCGATGAATAATACACACAGTGATGTCACAGTTCAGGGATAATGCGCACAGTGATGTCAAGGTACAGAGATTATAAACACAGTGATGTCACAGTACAGCGATAATACACACAGTGATGTCACAGTACAGGGATAATGCACAGTGATGTCACAGTACAGGGATAATACACACAGTGATGTCACAGTACAGAGATAATACACAGTGATGTCACAGTACAGGGATAATACACACAGTGATGTCACAGTACAGAGATAATACACACAGTGATGTCACAGTACAGGAATAATACACACAGTGATGTCACAGTACAGGGATACTGCACACAGTGATGTCACAGTACAGGGATAATACACACAGTGATGTCACAGTACAGGGATAATACACACAGTGATGTCACACTACGGGGATAATACACACAGTGATGTCACAGCACATGGAAAATGCACACTGTGATGTCACAGTACAGGGATAATACACACAGTGATGTCACAGTACAGAGATGATACACACAGTGATGTCACAGTACAGGGATAATGCACACAGTGATGTCACAGTACAGGGATAATGCGCACAGTGATGTCACAGTACAGGGATAATGCGCACAGTGATGCCAAAGTACAGAGATAATAAACACAGTGATGTCACAGTACAGGGATAATACACACAGTGATGTCACAGTACAGGGATAATACACACAGTGATGTCACAGTACAGGGATAATGCACACAGTGATGTCACAGTACAGAGATAATACACACAGTGATGTCACAAAACAGGAATAATACACACAGTGATGTCACAGTACAGGGATAATACATACAGTGATGTCACAGTACAGGGATAATGCACACAGTGATGTCACAGAACAAGGATGCATAATACACACAGTGATGCCACAGTACAGGGATAATGCACACAGTGATGTCAAAGTACAGAGATAATAAACACAGTGATGTCACAGTACAGGGATAATACACAAAGTGATGTCACAGTACAGGGATAATACACACAGTGATGTCACAGTACAGGGATTATACACAGAGTGATGTCACAGTACAGGGATAATACAAACAGTGATGTCACAGTACATGGATAATACACAAAGTGATGTCACACTACAGGGATAAAACACACAGTGATGAAACAGTACAGGGAAAATGCACACAGTGAGTTCACAGTACAGGGATAATACACACAGTGATGTCACAGTACAGGGATAATACACACAGTGATGTCACAGTACAGGGATAATGCACACAGTGATGTTATAGTACAGGGATAATACACACAGAGATGTCATAGTACAGGGATAATACACACAGTGATGTCACAGTAAAGAGGTAATACACACAGTGATGTCACAGTACAGGGATATTACACACAGTGATGTCACAGTACAGGAATAATGCACACAGTGATGTCAGAGTACAGCGATGAATAATACACACAGTGATGTCACAGTTCAGGGATAATGCGCACAGTGATGTCAAGGTACAGAGATTATAAACACAGTGATGTCACAGTACAGCGATAATACACACAGTGATGTCACAGTACAGGGATAATGCACAGTGATGTCACAGTACAGGGATAATACACACAGTGATGTCACAGTACAGAGATAATACACAGTGATGTCACAGTACAGGGATAATACACACAGTGATGTCACAGTACAGAGATAATACACACAGTGATGTCACAGTACAGGAATAATACACACAGTGATGTCACAGTACAGGGATACTGCACACAGTGATGTCACAGTACAGGGATAATACACACAGTGATGTCACAGTACAGGGATAATACACAGTGATGTCACACTACGGGGATAATACACACAGTGATGTCACAGCACATGGAAAATGCACACTGTGATGTCACAGTACAGGGATAATACACACAGTGATGTCACAGTACAGGGATAATACCCACAGTGATGTCACAGTACAGAGATAATACACACAGTGATGTCACAGTACAGGGATAATGCACACAGTGATGTCACAGTACAGGGATGAATAATTCACACAGTGATGTCACAGTAAAGGGATAATACACACAGTGATTTCACAGTACAGGGATAATACACAGTGATGTCTCAGTACAGGGATAATACACACAGTGATGTCACAGCACAGAGATAATACACAGTGGTGTCACAGTACAGGGATAGTACACGCAGTGATGTCACTGTACAGGGATAATGCACACAGTGAAGTCACAGTACAGCGACAATACACACAGTGATGTCACAGTACAGGGATAATGCATACAGTGATGTCACAGTACAGAGATAATAAGCACAGTGATGTCACAGTACAGTGATAATACACAGTGATGTCACAGTACAGGGATAATACACACAGTGGTGTCACAGTACAGGGATATTGCACACAGTGATGTCACAGTACAGGGATGGATAATGCACACAATCATGTCACAGTACACGGATAATACACACAGTGATGTCACAGTACAGGGATAATACACACAGTGATGTCACAGTACAGGGAAAATGCACACTGTGATATCACAGTACAGGGATAATACACACAGTGATGTCACAGTACAGGGATAATACACACAGTGATGTCACATTACAGAGATAATACACATTGATGTCACAGTACAGGGATAATGCACAAAGTGATGTCACAGTACAGGGATATTACACACAGTGATGTCACAGTGCATGAACAATGCACACAGTGATGTCACAGTACAGGGATGAATAATACACACAGTGATGTCACAGTTCAGGGATAGTGCATACAGTGATGTCAAAGTACAGAGATAATAAACACAGTGATGTCACAGTACAGCGATAATACACACAGTGATGTCACAGTACAGGGATAATGCACAGTGATGTCACAGTGCAGGGATAATACACACAGTGATGTCACAGTACAGAGATAATACACAGTGATGTCACAGTACAGGGATAATACACACAGTGATGTCACAGTACAGAGATAATACACACAGTGATGTCACAGTACAGGAATAATAAACACAGTGATGTCACAGTACAGGGATAATGCACACAGTGATGTCACAGTACAGGGATAATATACACAGTGATGTCACAGTACAGGGATAATACACAGTGATGTCACAGTACAGGAATAATTCACACAGTGATGTCACAGTACAGGGATAATACACACAGTGATGTCACAGGACAGGGATAATGCACACAGTGTTATCACAGTTCAGGGATGGATAATACACACAGTGATGTTAAAGTACAGGGATAATGCACACAGTGATGTCAAAGTACAGAGATCATAAACACAGTGATGTCACAGCAAAGGGATAATATACACAGTGATGTCACCGTACCGAGATAGTACACAGTGATGTCATAGTACAGGGATAATACAGACAGTGATGTCACAGTACAGGGAAAATGTCACAGTACAGGGAAAATGAACACAGTGATGTCACAGTACAGGGATAATAAACACAGTGATGTCACAGTACAGGGATAATGCACACAGTGATGTCACAATACAGAGATAATATACACAGTGATGTCACAGTACAGGGATAGTACACACAGTGATGTCACAGTACACGGATAATACACACACTGATGTCACAGTACAGGGATAATACACACAGTGATGTCACAGTAGAGGGATAATACACACACTGATGTCACAGTACAAGGATAATACACACAGTGATGTCACAGTACAGAGATAATACACAAAGTGATGTCACAGTACAGGGATAATACACGCAGTGATGTCACGGTGCAGGGATAATGCACACAGTGAAGTCACAGTACAGGGATAATACACACAGTGATGTCACAGTACAGGGATAATGCACACAGTGATGTCACAGTACAGAGATAATAAACACAGTGATGTCACAGTACAGGGATAATACACAGTGATGTCACAGTACAGGGATAATACACTGTGATGTCACAGTACAGGGATAATGCACAAAGTGATGTCACAGTACAGAGATAATACACACAGTGATGTCACAGTACAGGGATAATACACACAGTGATGTCACAGTACAGGGATAATACACACAGTGATGTCACAGTACAGGGAAAATGCACACTGTGATATCACAGTACAGGGATAATACACACAGTGATGTCACAGTACAGGGATAATACACACAGTGATGTCACATTACAGAGATAATACACATTGATGTCACAGTACAGGGATAGTGCACAAAGTGATGTCACAGTACAGGGATAATACACACAGTGATGTCACAGTACAGAGATAATACACACAGTGATGTCACAGTACAGGGATAATACACACAGTGATGTCACAGTAAAGGGATAATGCACACAGTGATGTCACGGTACAGGGATAATACACACAGTGATGTCACAGTACAGGAATAATACACACAGTGAAGTCACAGTACAGGAATAATACACACAGTGATGTCACAGTACAGGGATAATGGACACAGTGATGTCACAGAACAAGGATGGATAATACACACAGTGATGCCACAGTACAGGGATAATGCAAACCGTCTTGGCACAGTACAGGGATTATACACAGAGTGATGTCACAGTACAGGGATAATACAAACAGTGATGTCACAGTACAGGGATAATACACACAGTGATTTCACACTACAGGGATAATACACACAGTGATGTCACACTACAGGGAAAATGCACACAGTGAGTTCACAGTACAGGGATAATACACACAGTGATGTCACAGTACAGGGATAATACACAGAGTGATGTCACAGTACAGGGATAATGCACACAGTGATGTTATAGTACAGGGATAATACACACAGAGATGTCACTGTACAGGGATAATACACACAGTGATGTCACAGTACAGGGATATTACACACAGTGATGTCACAGTGCATGAACAATGCACACAGTGATGTCACAGTACAGGGATGAATAATACACACAGTGATGTCACAGTTCAGGGATAGTGCATACAGTGATGTCAAAGCACAGAGATAATAAACACAGTGATGTCACAGTACAGCGATAATACACACAGTGATGTCACAGTACAGGGATAATGCACAGTGATGTCACAGTGCAGGGATAATACACACAGTGATGTCACAGTACAGAGATAATACACAGTGATGTCACAGTACAGGGATAATACACACAGTGATGTCACAGTACAGAGATAATACACACAGTGATGTCACAGTACAGGAATAATAAACACAGTGATGTCACAGTACAGGGATAATGCACACAGTGATTTCACAGTACAGGGATAATATACACAGTGATGTCACAGTACAGGGATAATACACAGTGATGTCACAGTACAGGAATAATTCACACAGTGATGTCACAGTACAGGGATAATACACACAGTGATGTCACAGGACAGGGATAATGCACACAGTGTTATCACAGTTCAGGGATGGATAATACACACAGTGATGTTAAAGTACAGGGATAATGCACACAGTGATGTCAAAGTACAGAGATCATAAACACAGTGATGTCACAGCAAAGGGATAATATACACAGTGATGTCACCGTACCGAGATAGTACACAGTGATGTCATAGTACAGGGATAATACAGACAGTGATGTCACAGTACAGGGAAAATGTCACAGTACAGGGAAAATGAACACAGTGATGTCACAGTACAGGGATAATAAACACAGTGATGTCACAGTACAGGGATAATGCACACAGTGATGTCACAATACAGAGATAATATACACAGTGATGTCACAGTACAGGGATAGTACACACAGTGATGTCACAGTACACGGATAATACACACACTGATGTCACAGTACAGGGATAATACACACAGTGATGTCACTGTAGAGGGATAATACACACACTGATGTCACAGTACAAGGATAATACACACAGTGATGTCACAGTACAGAGATAATACACAAAGTGATGTCACAGTACAGGGATAATACACGCAGTGATGTCACAGTGCAGGGATAATGCACACAGTGAAGTCACAGTACAGGGATAATACACACAGTGATGTCACAGTACAGGGATAATGCACACAGTGATGTCACAGTACAGAGATAATAAACACAGTGATGTCACAGTACAGGGATAATACACAGTGATGTCACAGTACAGGGATAATACACAGTGATGTCACAGTACAGGGATAATGCACAAAGTGATGTCACAGTACAGAGATAATACACAGTGATGTCACAGTACAGGGATAATACACACAGTGATGTCACAGTACAGGGATAATACACACAGTGATGTCACAGTACAGGGATAATGCACACAGTGATGTCACGGTACAGGGATAATACACACAGTGATGTCACAGTACAGGAATAATACACACAGTGAAGTCACAGTACAGGAATAATACACACAGTGATGTCACAGTACAGGGATAATGGACACAGTGATGTCACAGAACAAGGATGGATAATACACACAGTGATGCCACAGTACAGGGATAATGCAAACCGTCTTGGCACAGTACAGGGATTATACACAGAGTGATGTCACAGTTAGTGTTGAGCCAACCCCGTAGTGTTCGAGTTCGGTTCGGTTCGTCGAACACCCGTGTGTTCGCCGAACAGTTCGTCGAACTGTTCGTCGAACACCTTCGAACACCGTTAAAACCAATGGCAGGCAAACAAAAACACATAGAAACACATAGAAAACACCTTCAAAGGTGTCCAAAAGCTGACAAACTGCTCAGAAGACACAACTAACACATGGAAAAGTGACAAGTACATATAGTCATGCGAAAAGAAAAGAGGTGGAGGAGTAAAAGGAGGGGGAGACACAGATATAGGCATGTCATGCCCTTCTAAAATCCAAAAAGTGAGAAGCCGAGACGGCCAGTCCGCTCCTGTCCGTGCCACCTCCGTGTCGCCGGGTTTGTGCCAGAGCCGCGGTGAACCCTGACGGCCAGCCCCCCTCTCCCAATACTGGTGCCTGTCCGCTGGTGGGTCGAGAGAGCCCCCCTGTGGTGGAGGCAGCTCTAAGCTTTTTAATTTAAATTGTCCCTCTAATTTGAATGAATACACTTTAAATCCATTTACAAGGATCTATTGGAGGGCAAGTCTCATGCCAGCAGCCGCGTAATTCCAGCTCCAGTAACGTCCACTAAAGCTGCTGCAGTTAAAAAGCTTTTATAAGGATCGAGCTCGGCTGTCCACCGCAAGGCATCCTAGTGCCAGTCCCAGCCCCTATGCCTTGGGGTGCCTCCTGATGCTCTTCACTAAGTATCCCGTGGTCCCGAAGCATTTCCTTTGAAAAAATTAAGTGTCCAAACTACAGGTGGTGTAGCTTGCTTAACAGCCGGGATAATCCGCTGACTAGCAGACACTGCTACTAGGCACAAAGTATTTCCTGGGCTAGATGCAGTTAAAAATTTGTAAGTAGATACTCTCGTTGGATGCTGAGAAAGCATTCCATAGAGTCTCCTGGCACGTCATATATGATTCTCTTAAAAAGCTTGGGGTAGGGGTCTAGGGGACCCTTTTATAGCCAAAATCACGGCCCTGTATCACAATACGTCACCTAGGCTGAAGATAAATGGAACTGTAGCACCGAGGGCTCGGTTGCTACAGACGTATTGCACCTCACCCAGAGGTGTGATATCTCACTCTCAGATAAGGATGGAGTGTGGATCAGGACCCGACACCTGCATGCATTACACCACATTGCCGTGGGGCAGGGCGACCAATATGCCCCTGAGATGGGCACGACAGTCCCTGTCCCTGGCTGGAGTGGGGGGAGGGAACACTGAGGAAGGGGAACCCTGCAGTGCAGGAGCAGGGAGGAAGCAGTTCCTGGGTGCATTGAGAAGGGAGTATAAAAGGTGGGCACCATCTTAGTTCAGTGCAGAGAAGTCTGAGCAGAAGTGGCAGGGAGCAGGGGCTCTGCATGAGCTCTGCTCCGGAGGCGGGCCTAGTAACAGAGGCCCAGGCCTGCAAGAGGGAGAAGGAAGGAAGAGGAGCGGAGAAGGCTCCAGGAACGAGGAATGAAGGGATCCCAGGGGTGCGGACGGGCGAGTCGCCACCGCACGCCCGAATCCACCTGCGTGGAGGGGTCAGGCCAAAGGGGGAGACCGGTCCCCGAACTAGTGGAGGCAGGAAACGACCCTCAGCTAGAAACCGGAGGCTCTGATATTTTATGTGGCGCAGCCCCTTGCTCCACCCGCTAGGAAGGCACCACATAGGGTCAGGGAAACTGGCGCCAAGTTTACCAAGAGGAGGCCCGAGGCAGCCGGACAGAAGTGTTGGTAAGAAAGGCCAGACAAAGGACACACAAAGGGGGTCCTGTGAAGCGCTCCAAAGTTATCTGGGAGTTGTCTGAGCCCCACACCTGGTGAGCACAGTACGACGTGGGCAGCCGTTACCTGCAGACGTGGTCTGGATAATAAGAACTGTGAGTAAAGGCCCTGAACTGCATCACTGACTCCGTGTCGTTACTGCTGCTGCCCTGCACCATCACCCCCATCCTCCGCATACACTGCCCTGAGGCTATACTCCTCCCGTGGGGAGTTATGCTACGCTCTGCTGCACCCACAACACCAGCCTTAGCGGTCTGCCCTGTAGCGGCGGTTCACTCTGACCGCAATCCACGGGTGGCGTAGTCGGACATTTAAACATCAAAACCACATAAATAGTTCCGCCACTGGTTTGACCGCCCTGAGCCACGGAACCGGATCGCCGCCACGAAGACTACAACCACCAGCATCCACCAAAAAGGGTCCGGCTCCGGGTGTCCCAAGGCCCAGGGGGCGCGTCAGAACATTTTCATCACCTTTCACAATCACCAATGGGACAAGGCAGTGATGTCCTCTGTCCCCTCTCTTATACATCCTAGTGACGGAGCACCTGCTCTCATCAATTCGCCATAACCCCAATATTAGGTGGATTGAGGTGGGAGGCACCGAGTACAAGTGCTCTCTATTTGCTGATGATGTCCTAGTATATATCACTCAATCACATATATCCATCCCTGCTGTTATGGCTGAAATAGATCACTTTGTTACATGGTAAAATTTTAAAATCAATGCAGCGAAGTCTGAGGCCCTCGATGTCTCCCTCCCTAAATCCATATAGGATTCCATCCAGTCCAACTTTCCCTTTGCCTGGCCCTCACAGGGTATCAAATACTTAGGAATTCCTATTCATAGAGACCTCTCCCATCTATGTTATCTTAATTTTGGGCCCTTTATTGAACAATTCCATACAGACCACGGTTGGCAAGTTAGAACTGTAAGATTCACTACGTGAACCACTGGTGTTTTGTGGAAAAGCACATGTACACCGCGTTCCAAATTATTATGCAAAAAGTGTTTAGGAGTGATAAGGGAAGAATTTGTTTGTTTGTCAGTTAAACTCATTGATGGTGATGTGTGTCAGGGCTCTTTATATCACTGTAAGCAATTGCAGACACCTGTGCTAATTAGTTTGGCAGGTGTGTCCAATGAAAGGCAAGACTACTTAAGAAGGCTCTCTCACATTATTAAGCAGCCTACATTTTCTGCCAAAATGGGAAAGAAAAAGGATGTGTCGGCTGCTGAGAAGCAACAAATTGTGGAGTGTTTAGGTCAAGGCATGACTACAATCAACATTGTGCGATGATCAGGATGAAGTGTCTTGGCAATCAAGAAGTATGTAGCTGATTCACAGTACACACGTGTGCGTGCTGATAAGGGCAAATTGAGGACTCTTTCCTACAGGCAATTACGTCAGGTTGAAAGAGCAGCGGCAAAAAAGCCTTGTCATAGCAGCAGACAAGTTTTTGAAGCTGCTTGTGCCTCCAACGTCCCCCGAACGACAAGATGCAGGGTCCTTCAGAGGTTTGCAGCTGTGCATACGCCATCCTGTCGACCTCCTCTATCCACTTCACACAAGCAGAAACGGCTCCAGTGGGCCAAACATTACATGAAGACTGATTTCAAAACTGTTTTGTTCACGGATGAGTGCCGTGCAGCGCTCGATGGTCCAGATGGATGGAGTGGAGGATGGCTGGTTGATGGACACCCCACGCAAACACGGCTACAGCGCCAACAAGGAGGAGGTGGAGTAATGTTTTGGGCTGGAATCATGGGGAGAGAGATTGTCGGCCCCTTTAGGATCCCTGAAGGCGCTAAAGATGAACTCCATAATGTATGTGGATTTTCTCAAACAGCACTTCCTGCCATGGTTCAAGAAGAAGAACCGTGTATTTCACAGCAAGATCATTTTTCTGCATGATAATGCACCATCTCATGCTGCACATAAAACATCTGCATCTCTGGCTGATATGGGCATAAAAGGGGACAAACTTATGGTGTGACCCCCATGCTCCCCTGACCTCTACCCCATTCAGAACCTTTGGAGCATCATTAAAAGGAGTGTCTATGATGGCGGGAGGCAGTTCACATCTAAGCAACAGCTCTGGGAGGGTATTCTGTCCTCATGCAAAACAATTGAAGCAGAAACCATCCAAAACCTGACAAATTCAATGGACGAGAGAGTTCAGAAGCTCCTTTCGAACAAGGGGTCCTATGTGAAAATGTAACATCACCTAGAATAAAGTTTTGAGTTGAAAACTGTTTGATTTCAGTTTCTAACAACCTGCTAATGCTTATAATTTCAAAAATGACCATTTTTTTGGTCTTTATTAAAATGAAAAGGTTGATCGAAAAGTTTGGGGGATCTAAGAGTGTGGCAACCCAGTAGTCATGATTACTTCGAATTCTGACAATATGAGGGTCATGCTGCAGGTAGTGCAGCAAGAAGGCACTTATGTGTCTTGCGCATCTCGGAGCCCCAAAATTATTTTCCGGGCTAGATGCAGCTAAAAATTATTTTTAATTTTAAATCTGGTGGAGCTTATTATAGATGGCCTAATAGGATCAGTGCTGCACACTGCTACAAAGCCCAAATTATTTTCCAGTCAAGATACAGATAAACATGATTAGTAATTTGAAAGCTTAAAACGGTTGGTAGGGTGATTTTAAACAATCATCAAGCTTTTACTCTCCCCAGGATGACACAGGGGTAGAAAAGTCGTTTCGGATCCATGATTTGTTCATCTTTATGAACGTGAGTCTGTCTACATTATCAGTGGAGAGCCGCGTGCGCTTATCTGTCAGCACACCACCAGCAGCGCTGAACACACGTTCAAACAGAACGCTGGCTGCGGGGCATGACAAGATCTCCAAGGCGTAAGTGGCTAGCTCCGGCCATTTATCCAGATTGGAAGCCCAAAAAGAGCAAGGGTCCAGTGACACAGTCGTGGCTTCAATGTTTACTTGGAGATACTCCTGTACCATCGTCTCTAGGCGTTGACTATGTGTCAGACTTCTTGTCTCCTGTGGCCTTGCAAAGGATGGGCTAAAAAAGTGGTGAAATGATTCCGCAAAATTGATGTTACCACCAGATACTGTGGTTCTGTTACGGTTTGAGTGCTGAACACTTGACGGTCCCACGGTTGGCAAGTTGGAACTGTGAGATTCACTACGTGCACCACTGGTATTTTGTGGAAAAGCACATGTAAGATTCTGCAACAGTCTCTGCTGATACTCCTGCATGCGTGCATCCCTTTCTATGGCAGGAATAATTTCTGCAAATTTACTTTTGTACCGGGGATCTAACAGTGTGGCAACCCAGTAGTCAGGATTATTTCTAATTCTCACAATTCGAGGGTCATGTTGCAGGTAGTGCAGCAAGAAGGCACTCATGTGTGTTGCGCATCCAGGAGCACCAAGTCCCTGTTGTGTTGGTGGCGAGGTAACAATCATGCTTCCTTCCTCTGTCCTCTCCCCCCAACCTCGCACAACAGAAATGTGATCAAGGTCTCCCTCATCTGATGAGTCTTCCATCAGTTCGTCCTCCACTTCTTCCTGGGCTCCTGCACCTTCCTCACTAGTTTGGCTGCTACCATGCGCCCTGGTAAAACCATCTCCCCCACCCTCACATGCCTGCCGCCTTGGTGCTGCCGACCGTCTGGACCTTGCAGATGTTAGCCCTTCCGCATACAACTCCTCCTCCTCTACTTCCTCCACCTCCTCTTGTGCCACCACCTGACTCCGAATTCTGTTTAACATGTGCTCCAGCATGTAAATCACCGGAATAGTCATGCTGATAATGGCATCGTCAGCACTAAACATCTTCGTCGCCATTTCAAAACTGTGCAGAAGGGTGCATAGGTCCCTGATCTGAGACCACTCCTCCAGCGTGATTTGCCCCACCTCTGAATCTCGTTGGCCCAGGCTATACGTCAGAACGTATTGCACCAGGGCTTGTCGGTGCTGCCACAGTCGCTGCAACATGTGCAGAGTTGAATTCCACCGGGTAGGCACATCGCATTTTAGCCGGTGAAGTGGCAGGCCCAACGACTTCTGTAGAGATGTAAGTCGCTGAGCTGCGGGATGCGAACGGCGGAAGTGAGCACACAGCGACCGTGCCCTCTGCAGAAGGCCATCTAGTCTGGGATAGTGGGCTAAAAATTGCTGGACAACCAGGTTCAACACGTGAGCCATACAAGGCACGTGTGTGACATTGCCCCGGCGAAGGGCCGCACCCAGGTTTGCAGCATTGTCGCACACGGCCTTCCCTGGTTTCAGGTCCAGTGGAGACAACCATTCATGAAATTGGTTCTCCAGAGCTGACCACAACTCCTCAGCTGTGTGACTCACATTTCCCAGACATTTCAATGTAAAAACCGCCTGATGACGTTGAGCCCTACTGCCAGCATAGTAAGGAGGTGTGCAGGATCCCTTCTGCGCAGTTAGAAAGCTTGTGGCATGACCAGACAGGCTTTGGGTGCAGGTGGAAGACCGAGAGGAGGTTGAGGAGGCAGAAGCAGTGGAGGAACTTTGACATAAAGAGGATTGACGCACAACTCGTGGGGACGGCAAGACTTGGACAGCAGCCCCTTGTCCTGCTGTCACCATAGTTACCCAGTGCCCAGTCAGCGACATGTAACGCCCCTGTCCATGCCTACTCGTCCAAGTGTCTGTGGTGAAATGCACCCTGTCACACACAGAGTTTATCAAAGAAGCGGTGATGTTGTGTGCGACATGCTGGTGGAGCGCAGGCACACCTTTCTTTGAGAAGTAGTGCCGACTGGGCATCTGGTACTGGGGCACTGCGACGGACATAAGGTCTCGAAAATCCTCTGTGTCCACCAGGCGGAAAGGCAGCATTTCTGTAGCCAAGAGCTTGCAGATGGTGAAATTCAACCTCTTAGCTTTCTCATGGCTAGGAGGAAATGGTCTTTTACTTGTCCACATCTGAGGGACCGAGGGCTGGCTATTGTGCTTAGACGGGGTTGATAAGGGTGTCCCCGGCAAACTGCCGGTCTGTGAGGAAGATGCAGGCGGACATATTAGGTTGCCTTGATCCAAAGGTGGTGCTATCGATGTCGGACAGCGCTCAACACCAGCTGGTGTTACCACCTCCAAAGAAAATGATGACCTGCCAATCACGCTGGCTGTTGCAGGTAAAGAGGTGGCAGGTCTGCGCCCCAAAACAGGTGTGACTGCTGTCCCCCCAGTCACAGAGGATGAAGAGGCCGCGGATGCACAAGATATGGCAGACGGTGATTGGCCCGGCCGGCTAGGCCGCATTGTAGCACACTGAGCTTCCCACTGCAACTTATGCTTCATGTCCATGTGCCGGTTCATGCATGAAGTACTCAAACTATGTATTTTTTGGCCTCTACTTAGCTTTTGCTGACAAATGTTACAGATAACACGAGTTGGGTCATCTTTATTGATCTGAAAAAATGCCCAGGCTATGCAAGGCTTAGCACCCATGCGACCTGAAGAGCCACCACGACTTGTGGTGAGAGGCAGAGTTGTGTTTGAGGATGCAGTTGTTGACGTGCTTCCAGTACTACGTCTCTGTCCAGGAAGGCGCAACCTGACCTCGTCGTCACTAGCATCTTCCTCCACCTCCTCTGCTGACCTCATCTCTTGGCTGACTGTGGGTTGACAGTAAGTGGGATCTCCGACCTCATCATCATCACCCTGTGCGTTATCACACCCGTCGTCCTCAGAGCCAACCTGTTCCTGCCCTGACAAAAAACTAAAGTTGTCGCTCCAATCAGGTATTTGAGTCTTATCATCGTCTTCCTCATTGTCTCCACCAACAGGAGTTACAGTTTGGGAATGAGGGTCTACATTATGGTCAGAACCTTCTGCGTCTGGTCCTGGATCCGACTCATAAAGATTCTGGGCATCAGTGCAGATCATTTCCTCGTCTGGATTCACAGAAGCGCTGGAGTCGACCTCTGATTCCCAGGCTATAGTATGAGTAAACAGCTCTGCAGACTCAACCATCTGTTCTACCTCATACTCAGACGGGCAGCTGGAGATTTGGGAGCTGTGAGGAAGCAAGTGCGATTTGGGTGACACCTTTGAGGACTGGAGTATTTGTGATGTTGAAGTTGATGTGGAGGAGAGCCCACTTAAAGGAGCACTTGATATCCGTTGAAGCACCTGCTGTTTTTGTGCCTCATCTGGAATTTGTAGCGATTGGCGTGGCCGTAAGAAAGGGATCTTATCACATTGTCCGCTAAAAGAAGTAGACATTTTAGTTTGGCTGGAAGATGGTCTTTCTTCTGCACCTACCCCACGGACACAACCTTTTTTCCCCTTCCCAACACGCCTATTCCCCTTTCCACCAGCAGCAGGCCTTTTTCCACTCATTTTGGTGGTTAACTAATTCACAACTCTGGAGTTGTTTGCACAAAAAAACAATGGATGGTAACCGAGCAGAGCTGAGTGGCCAAACTGTGGTATTAGGCCAAAACTATTGGCTGGGCTAGATGCAGAAAAAAGTTATTTTTAATTTGCAACCTGATGGAGGTCAGTATAGATGGACTAATAGACCAAGTCCCACACACAGCTAGAAGCCCAAATATTTTTTCAGAGCTAGATGCAGAAAAAAATTATTTTTAATTTGCAACCTGATGGAGCTCAGTATAGATGGACTAATAGACCAAGTCCCACACGCTGCTAGAAGCCCAAATATTTTTTCAGAGATAAATGAAGAAAAAAATTATTTTTAATTTGCAACCTGATGGAGGTCAGTATAGATGGACTAATAGACCAAGTCCCACACACTGCTAGAAGCCCAAATATTTTTTCAGAGCTAGATGCAGAAAAAAATTATTTTTAATTTGCAACCTGATGGAGCTCAGTATAGATGGACTAATAGACCAAGTCCCACACACTGCTAGAAGCCCAAATATTTTTTCAGAGCCAGATGCAGAAAAAAATTATTTTTAATTTGCAACCTGATGGAGGTCAGTATAGATGGACTAATAGACCAAGTCCCACACACTGCTAGAAGCCCAAATATTTTTTCAGAGCTAGATGCAGAAAAAAATTATATTCAGTTTGCAACCTGATGGAGGTCAGTATAGATGGACTAATAGACCAAGTCCCACACACCGCTAGAAGCCCAAATATTTTTTCAGAGCTAGATGCAGAAAAAAATTATATTCAGTTTGCAACCTGATGGAGGTCAGTATAGATGGACTAATAGAATGATGCTATGCCCAAAAGATTTTACTTCACTAGGTGCAGTAAAAAAATTGGTATTCTATACACAGGTGGTATATCTTGCAACACAGATAGGCTACTCCACTGACTAACACACTCTGCAATAGGCCAAAAAGGATTAGCTTTGCTAGATTCAGCCAAATGCTGTGAAAAAAACTTGCACAGCACTGGCACAGACCTGCCTGGCAAAAACTGATAGGAACTGATGTAACCTAGTCCTGAAAAGGACTCCAATTACAATTAGTCTTTACTCCCACAATCTATCTATTTAAGAGCACAGACCTGCCTGATAAAAGTCGTAGGAAATGCTGTAACCTAGTCCTTAAAAGGACTGCAATCACAACTATTCCCTACTCCCAAGCTATCTGTATATTTGTGCGAAAATTGGCTTGAAATTAACAAGGTATAGCGCACACAGCAACAGCGGTGCCGTCTAACACGCAGCTGCAGCAGTGAGAAAATGGTGGCGACGGGGAAAATGGCTTGGTCTTATAGGGCAAGGACATGTGACATACACTGCCAATCACACATGCCCTTGCTTGTGTGAAAAAAAGCACTTCGCTCCGTGTGTGCGCTGCTGATAGGCTGACAGATTGCACCTCCCCACTGCAAATGCGGGAAAGAGAAAAAAAAATGGAGATCTTCATTGTTCCTGCAGAGATCCATCCCCTGCCCCTCCCCCCACCCCGCTGTACACTCAAACTGCGTATTAACATTAATTTTCATCATTACTGAGAAAAAATCCAGTTATGATTTTGGTGCACGAACAGTTATCGAACATAACCTCGAACAGCCGAATTTTTCTCAAATTGTTCGTGTTCGCCGACCGGCTCGAACACCGCCCAAAACAGCTCGAATTTGAGATTGGCGAACAGTTCGAGTAGAACAACGCTCATCTCTAGTGTCACAGTACAGGGATAATACACACAGTGATGTCACAGTACAGGGAAAATGTACACAGTGATGTCACAGTAAAGAGATAATGCAGACAGTGATGTTACAGTACAGGGATAATAAACACCGTAATGTCACAGTACAGGGATAATGCACACAGTGATGTCACAGTACAGAGATAATACACACAGTGATGTCACAGTACAGGGATAATACACACAGTGATGTCTCAGTACAGGGATAATACACACACTGATGTAACAGTACAAGGATAATACACACAGTGATGTCATAGTACAGAGATAATACACACACTGATATCACAGTACAGGGATAATACAAGCAGTGATGTCACAGTACAGGGATAATGCACATTGTGAAGTCACAGAACAGGGATAATACACACAATTATGTCACAGTACAGGGATAATGCACACAGTGATGTCACAGTACAGAGATAATAAACACAGTGATGTCACAGTACAGGGATAATACACAGTGATGTCACAGTACAGGGATAATACACATTGTTGTCACAGTAGAGGGATAATACACACAGTGAAGTCACAGTATAGGGATAATACACAGAGTGATGTCACAGTACCGGTATAATTCACACAGTGATGTCACAGTACAGGGATAATACACACAGTGATGTCACGCTACAGGGATAATACACACAGTGATGTCACAGTACAGGGAAAATGCACACTGTGATGTCACAGTACAGGGATAATACACACAGTGATATCACAGTACAGGAATAATGCACACAGTGATGTCACAGTACAGGGATAATACACACAGTGATGTAACAGTACAGTAATAATACAGACAGTGATGTCACAGTAAAGGGATAATACACACAGTGATGTCACAGCACAAGGATAATACACACAGTGATGTCACAGTACAGGGATAATACACACAGTGATGTCACAGTACAGTGATAATACACACAGTGATGTCACAGTAAAGGGATAATACACACAGTGATGTCACAGTACAGGGATAATACACACAGTGAAGTCTCTATACAGGGATAAAGCACACAGTGATGTCACAGTACAGGGATGAATAATACACACAGTGATGTCCCAGAACAGGGATAATGCGCACAGTGATGTCAAAGTACAGAGATAATAAACACAGTGATGTCACAGTGCAGGAATAATACACACAGTGATGTCACAGTACAAGGATAATACACAGTCATGTCACAGTACAGGGATAATACACACAGTGATGTCACAGTACAGAGAAAATACACACATTGATGTCACATTACAGAAATAATGCACACAGTGATGTCACAGTACAGGGATGATACACACAGTGATGTCACAGTACAGGGATAATACACAGTCATGTCACAGTACAGGGATAATACACACAGTGATGTCACAGTACAGAGATAATACACACATTGATGTCACAGTACAGAGATAATGCACACAGTGATGTCAAAGTACAGGGATAATACACACAGTGATGTCACAGTACAGGGATGATACACACAGTGATGTCACAGTACAGGGATAATGCACACAGTGATGTCACAGTACAGGGAAGATACACACAGTGACATCACAGTACAGGGATAATACACAGTGATGTCACAGTACAGGAATAATACACACAGTGATGTCACAGTACAGGGATAATACACACAGTGATGTCACAGTACAGGGAAAATGCACACAGTGATGTCACAGTACAGGGATGGATAATACACACAGTGATGTCACAGTACAGGGATAATGCACACAGTGATGTCAAAGTACAGAGATAATAAACACAGTGTAGTCACAGTACAGGAATAATACACACAGGGATGTCACAGTACAGGGATCACACACAGTGATGTCACAGTACAGGGATAATACACACAGTGATGTCACAGTACAGGGATAATGCACACAGTGATGTCACAGTACAGGGATAATGCACACAGTATTGTCACAGTACAGGAATAATAAACAAAGTGATGTCACAGAACAGGGATAATGCTCACAGTGATGTCACAGTACAGGGATAATACACCCAATGATGTCACAGTACAGGGATAATACACACATTGATGTCACAGTACAAGGATAATACACACAGTGATGTCACAGTACAGAGATAATACACAAAGTGATGTCACAGTACAGGGATAATACACGCAGTCATGTCACAGTACAGGGATAATGCACACAGCGATGTCACAGTATAGGGATAATACACACAGTAATGTCACAGTACAGGGATAATGCACACAGTTATGTCACATTACAGAGAAAATAAACACAGTGATGTCAAAGTACAGGGATAATGCACAGTGATGTCACAGTACAGGCATAATACACAGTGTAGTCACAGTACAGGGATAATACACACAGTGATGTCACAGTACAGGGATAAAACACAGAGTGATGTCAAAGTGCAGGGATAATACACACAGTGATGTCACAGTGCAGGGATAATACACACAGTGATATCACATTGCAGGGATAATACACACAGTGATGTCACAGTACAGGGAAAATGCACACAGTGATGTCACAGTACAGGGATAATACACACAGTGATGTCACAGTACAGGGATAATGCACACAAGTGATGTCACAGTATAGGGATGAATAATAGACACAGTGATGTCACAGTTCAGGGATAATGCGTACATTGATGTCAAAGTACAGAGATAATAAACACAGTGATGTCACAGTACAGGGATAATGCACACAGTGATGTCACAGTTCAGGGATAATGCACAGTGATGTCACAGTACAGGGATAATACACACAGTGATGTCACAGTACAGAGATAATACACAGTGATGTCACAGTAGAGGGATAATACACACAGTGATGTCACAGTAGAGGGATAATACACACAGTGATGTCACAGTACAGGGATAATACACACAGTGATGTCACAGTACAGAGATAATACACACAGTGATGTCACACTACAGGAATAATACACACAGTGATGTCACAGTACAGGGATAATGCACACAGTGATGTCACAGTACAGGGATAATACACAGTGATGTCACAATACAGGGATAAAACACAGTGATGTCACAGTACAGGAATAATTCACACAGTGATGTCACAGTACAGGGATAATACACACAGTGATGTCACAGTACAGGGATAATGCACACAGTGATATCACAGTACAGGGATGGATAATACACACAGTGATGTCATAGTACAGGGATAATGCACACAGTGATGTCAAAGTACAGAGATAATAAACACAGCGATGTCACAGTACAGGGATAATACACACAGTGATGTCACAGTACAGGGATAGTACACAGTGATGTCACAGTACAGGGATAATACACACAGTGATGTATCAGTACAGGGAAAATGCACACAGTGATGTCACAGTAAAGGGATAATGCACACAGTCATGTCACAGTACAGGGATAATGCACACAGTGATGTCACAGTACAGAGATAATACACACAGTGATGTCACAGTACAGGGATAATACACACAGTGATGTCTAAGTACAGGGATAATACACACACTGATGTAACAGTACAAGGATAATACACACAGTGATGTCACAGTACAGAGATAATACACACAGTGATGTCACAGTACAGGGATAATACAAGCAGTGATGTCACAGTACAGGGATAATGCACACAATGAAGTCACAGAACAGGGATAATACACACAATGATGTCACAGTACAGGAATAATGCACACAGTGATGTCACAGTACAGAGATAATAAACACAGTGATGTCACAGTACAGGGATAATACACAGTGATGTCACAGTACAGGGATAATACACAGTGTTGTCACAGTAGAGGGATAATACACACAGTGAAGTCACAGTACAGGGGTAATACACAGAGTGATGTCAGAGTACCGGGATAATTCACACAGTGATGTCACAGTACAGGGATAATACACACAGTGATGTCACAGTACAGGGAAAATGCACACTGTGATGTCACAGTACAGGGATAATACACACAGTGATATCACAGTACAGGAATAATGCACACAGTGATGTCACAGTACAGGGATAATACACACAGTGATGTAACAGTACAGTAATAATAAAGACAGTGATGTCACAGTAAAGGGATAATACACACAGTGATGTCACAGTACAGGGATAATACACACAGTGATGTCACAGTACAGGGATAATACACAGTGATGTCTCAATACAGGGATAATACACACAGTGATGTCACAGTACAGAGATAATACACACAGAGATGTCAAAGTACAGGGATAATACACACAGTGATGTCACAGTACAGGGATAATGCTCACAGTGATTTCACAGTACAGGAATAATACACACAGTGATATCACAGTACAGGTATAATACACAGTGATGTCACAGTACAGGAATAAAACACACAGTTATGGCTCAGTACAGGGAAAATACACACAGTGAGGTCACAGTACAGGGATATTGCACACAGTGATGTCACAGTACAGGGATGGATAATACACACAATGATGTCACAGTACAGGGATAATGCACACAGTGATGTCACAGTACAGAGATAATACACACAGTGATATCACAGTACAGTTATAATACACACAGTGATGTCACAGTACAGGGATAATACACACACTGGTGTCACAGTATAAGGATAATACACACAGTGATGTCACAGAACAGAGATAATACACACAGTGATGTCACAGTACAGGGATAATACACGTAGTGATGCCACAGTACAGGAATAAATGCAAACAGTGATGTCACAGTACAGGGATAATACACACAGTCATGTCACAGTACAGGGATAATGCACACAGTGATGTCACAGTACAGAGATAATAATCACATTGATGACACATTACAGGGATACTACACACAGTGATGTCACAGTACAGGGATAATACACATAGTGATGTCACAGTACAGGGATAATGCACACAGTGATGTCACAGTACAGGGATAATACACACAGTGATGTCACACTACAGGGATAATACACACAGTGATGTCACAGTACAGTGAAAATGCACACAGTGATGTCACAGTACAGGGATAATACACAGTGATATCACAGTACAGGGATAATACACACAGTGATGTCACAGTACTTGGATAGTGCACACAGTGATGTCACAGTACAGAGATAATGCACACAGTGATGTCACAGTACAGGGATAATAAACACAGTGATGTCACAGTACAGGGATAATGCACACAGTGATGTCACAGTACAGAGATAATACTCAGAGTGATTTCACAGTACAGGGATAATACACACAGTGATGTCACAGTACAGACATAATACACACAGTGATGTCACAGTACAGGGATAATACACACAGTGATGTCACAGTACTGGGATAATGCACACAGTGATGTCACAGTACAGGGATAATACACACAGTGATGTCACAGTACAGGAATACTACACACAGTGATGGCACATTACAGGGATAATACACACAGTGATGTCACATTACAGGGATAATGCACACAGTGATAATACAGTACAGGGATGGATAATACACACAGTGATGTCACAGTACAGGGATAATGCACACAGTGATGTCACAGTTCAGGAATAATACACAATGAGGTCACAGTACAGTGATAATAAACATAGTGATGTCACAGTGCTAGGATAATGCACACAGTGATGTCACAGTACAGAGATAATGCACACAGTGATGCCACTGTACAGAGATAATAAACACAGTGATGTCAAAGTACAGAGATAATAAACACAGTGATGTCACAGTACAGGGATAATACACACAGTGATGTCACAGTTCAGGAATAATACACAATGAGGTCACAGTACAGTGATAATAAACATAGTGATGTCACAGTGCTGGGATAATGCACACAGTGATGTCACAGTACAGAGATAATAAACACAGTGATGTCAGAGTACAGGGATAATGCACACAGTGATGTCACAGTACAGAGTTAATACACAGAGGGATGTCACAGTACAGGGATAATGCACACAGTGATTTCACAGTACAGGGATAATGCACACAGTGATGTCAAAGTACAGGGATGAATAATACACACAGTGATGTCACAGTACAGAGATAATAAACAGAGTGATGTCACAGTACAGGGATAGCACACACAGTGATGTCACAGTGCAGGGATAATACACAGTGATGTCACAGTACTGGGATAATACACACAGTGATATCACAGTACAGAGATAATACACAGTGATGCACAGTTCAGGGATAATACACAAAGTGATGTCACAGTACAGGGATAAAACACACAGTGATGTCACAGTACAGAGATAATACACACAGTGATGTCACAGTACAGGGATAATACACACAGTGATGTCACAGTACAGGGATAATGCACACAGTGATGTCACAGTACAGGGATAATACACACAGTGATGTCACAGTACCGGAATAATATACTCAGTGATGTCACAGTACAGGGATAATGCACACAGTGATGTCACAGTATAGGGATAATGCACACAGTGATGTCACAATACAGGGATAAAACACAGTGATGTCACAGTACAGGAATAATTCACACAGTGATGTCACAGTACAGGGATAATACACACAGTGATGTCACAGTACAGGGATAATGCACACAGTGATATCACAGTACAGGGATGGAAAATACACACAGTGATGTCATAGTACAGGGATAATGCACACAGTGATGTCAAAGTACAGAGATAATAAACACAGCAATGTCACAGTACAGGGATAATACACACAGTGATGTCACAGTACAGGGATAGTACACAGTGATGTCACAGTACAGGGATAATACACACAGTGATATCACAGTACAGGGAAAATGCACACAGTGATGTCACAGTAAATGGATAATGCACACGGTGATGTCACAGTACAGGGATAATAAACACAGTAATGTCACAGTACAGGGATAATGCACACAGTGATGTCACAGTACAGAGATAATACACACAGTGATGTCACAGTACAGGGATAATACACACAGTGATGTCTCAGTACAGGGATAATACACACTGATGTAACAGTACAAGGATAATACACACAGTAATGTCACAGTACAGAGATAATACACACAGTGATGTCACAGTACAGGGATAATACAAGCAATGATGTCACAGTACAGGGATAATGCACACAGTGAAGTCACAGAACAGGGATAATACACACAATGATGTCACAGTACAGGGATAATGCACACAGTGATGTCACAGTACAGAGATAATAAACACAGTGATGTCACAGTACAGGGATAATACACAGTGATGTCACAGTACAGGGATAATACACAGTGTTGTCACAGTAGAGGGATAATACACACAGTGAAGTCACAGTACAGGGATAATACACAGAGTGATGTCACAGTACCGGGATAATTCACACAGTGATGTCACAGTACAGGGATAATACACACAGTGATGTCACGCTACAGGGATAATACACACAGTGATGTCACAGTACAGGGAAAATGCAAACTGTGATGTCACAGTACAGGGATAATACACACAGTGATATCACAGTACAGGAATAATGCACACAGTGATGTCACAGTACAGGGATAATACACACAGTGATGTAACAGTACAGTAATAATACAGACAGTGATGTCACAGTAAAGGGATAATACACACAGTGATGTCATAGTACAGGGATAGTACACAGTGGTGTCACAGTACAGGGATAATACACACAGTGATGTCACAGTACAGGGAAAATGCACACAGTGATGTCACAGTAAAGGGATAATGCAGACAGTGATGTCACAGTACAGGGATAATAAACACAGTAATGTCACAGTACAGGGATAATGCACACAGTGATGTCACAGTACAGAGATAATACACACAGTGATGTCACAGTACAGGGCTAATACACACAGTGATGTCTCAGTACAGGGATAATACACAGACTGATGTAACAGTACAAGGATAATACACACAGTGATGTCATAGTACAGAGATAATACACACAGTGATATCACAGTACAGGGATAATACAAGCAGTGATGTCACAGTACAGGGATAATGCACATAGTGAAGTCACAGAACAGGGATAATACACACAATTATGTCACAGTACAGGGATAATGCACACAGTGATGTCACAGTACAGAGATAATAAACACAGTGATGTCACAGTACAGGGATAATACACAGTGATGTCACAGTACAGGGATAATACACAGTGTTGTCACAGTAGAGGGATAATTCACACAGTGATGTCACAGTACAGGGATAATACACACAGTGATGTCACGCTACAGGGATAATACACACAGTGATGTCACAGCACAGGAAAAATGCACACTGTTATGTCACAGTACAGGGATAATACACACAGTGATATCACAGTACAGGAATAATGCACACAGTGATGTCACAGTACAGGGATAATACACACAGTGATGTAACAGTACAGTAATAATACATACAGTGATGTCACAGTAAAGGGATAATACACACAGTGATGTCACAGCACAAGGATAATACACACAGTGATGTCACAGTACAGGGATAATACACACAGTGATGTCACAGTACAGTGATAATACACACAGTGATGTCACAGTAAAGGGATAATACACACAGTGATGTCACAGTACAGGGATAATACACACAGTGAAGTCTCTATACAGGGATAAAGCACACAGTGATGTCACAGTACAGGGATGAATAATACACACAGTGATGTCCCATAACAGGGATAATGCCCACAGTGATGTCAAAGTACAGAGATAATAAACACAGTGATGTCACAGTGCAGGGATAATACACACAGTGATGTCACAGTACAAGGATAACACACAGTCATGTCACAGTACAGGGATAATACACACAGTGATGTCACAGTACAGAGATAATACACACATTGATGTCACATTACAGAGATAATGCACACAGTGATGTCAAAGTACAGGGATAATACACACAGTGATGTCACAGTACAGGGATAATACACAGTCATGTCACAGTACAGGGATAATACACACAGTGATGTCACAGTACAGAGATAATACACACATTGATGTCACAGTACAGAGATAATGCACACAGTGATGTCAAAGTACAGGGATAATACACACAGTGATGTCACAGTACAGGGATGATACACACAGTGATGTCACAGTACAGAGATAATGCACACAGTGATGTCACAGTACAGGGATGATACACACAGTGATGTCACAGTACAGGGATAATACACAGTGATGTCACAGTACAGGGATAATGCACACAGTGATGTCACAGTATAGGGATAATACACACAGTAATGTCACAGTACAGGGATAATGCACACAGTTATGTCACATTACAGAGAAAATAAACACAGTGATGTCACAGTACAGGGATAATGCACAGTGATGTCACAGTACAGGCATAATACACAGTGTAGTCACAGTACAGGGATAATACACACAGTGATGTCACAGTACAGGGATAATACACAGAGTGATGTCACAGTACAGGGATAATACACACAGTGATGTCACAGTGCAGGGATAATACACACAGTGATATCACACTGCAGAGATAATACACACAGTGATGTCACAGTATAGGGAAAATGCACACAGTGATGTCACAGTACAGGGATAATACACACAGTGATGTCACAGTACAGGGATAATGCACACAGTGATGTCACAGTATAGGGATGAATAATAGACACAGTTCAGGGATAATGCGTACATTGATGTCAAAGTACAGAGATAATAAACACAGTGATGTCACAGTACAGGGATAATACACACAGTGATGTCACAGTACAAGGATAATTCACAGTGATGTCACAGTACAGGGATAATGCACACAGTGATGTCACAGTACAGAGATAATACACAGTGATGTCACAGTACAGGGATAATGCACACAGTGATGTCACAGTACAGGGATAATACACACAGTGATGTCACAGTACAGAGATAATACACACAGTGATGTCACAGTACAGGAATAATACACACGGTGATGTCACAGTACAGGGATATTGCACACAGTGATGTCACAGTACAGGGATAATACACACAGTGATGTCACAATACAGGGATAAAACACAGAGATGTCACAGTACAGGAATAATTCACACAGTGATGTCACAGTACAGGGATAATACACACAGTGATGTCAAAGTACAGGGATAATGCACACAGTGATATCACAGTACAGGGATGGACAATACACACAGTGATGTCATAGTACAGGGATAATGCACACAGTGATGTCAAAGTACAGAGATAATAATCACAGTGATGTCACAGTACAGGGATAATACACACAGTGATGTCACAGTACAGGGATAGTACACAGTGGTGTCACAGTACAGGGATAATACACACAGTGATGTCACAGTACAGGGAAAATGCACACAGTGATGTCACAGTAAAGGGATAATGCAGACAGTGATGTCACAGTACAGGGATAATAAACACAGTAATGTCACAGTACAGGGATAATGCACACAGTGATGTCACAGTACAGAGATAATACACACAGTGATGTCACAGTTCAGGGCTAATACACACAGTGGTGTCTCAGTACAGGGATAATACACACACTGATGTAACAGTACAAGGATAATACACACAGTGATGTCATAGTACAGAGATAATACACACAGTGATATCACAGTACAGGGATAATACAAGCAGTGATGTCACAGTACAGGGATAATGCACATAGTGAAGTCACAGAACAGGGATAATACACACAATTATGTCACAGTACAGGGATAATGCACACAGTGATGTCACAGTACAGAGATAATAAACACAGTGATGTCACAGTACAGGGATAATACACAGTGATGTCACAGTACAGGGATAATACACAGTGTTGTCACAGTAGAGGGATAATTCACACAGCGATGTCACAGTACAGGGATAATACACACAGTGATGTCACGCTACAGGGATAATACACACAGTGATGTCACAGTACAGGGAAAATGCACACTGTTATCTCACAGTACAGGGATAATACACACAGTGATATCACAGTACAGGAATAATGCACACAGTGATGTCACAGTACAGGGATAATACACACAGTGATGTAACAGTACAGTAATAATACAGACAGTGATGTCACAGTAAAGGGATAATACACACAGTGATGTCACAGCACAAGGATAATACACACAGTGATGTCACAGTACAGGGATAATACACACAGTGATGTCACAGTACAGTGATAATACACACAGTGATGTTACAGTAAAGGGATAATACACACAGTGATGTCACAGTACAGGGATAATACACACAGTGAAGTCTCTATACAGGGATAAAGCACACAGTGATGTCACAGTACAGGGATGAATAATACACACAGTGATGTCCCATAACAGGGATAATGCCCACAGTGATGTCAAAGTACAGAGATAATAAACACAGTGATGTCACAGTGCAGGGATAATACACACAGTGATGTCACAGTACAAGGATAATACACAGTCATGTCACAGTACAGGGATAATACACACAGTGATGTCACAGTACAGAGATAATACACACATTGATGTCACATTACAGAGATAATGCACACAGTGATGTCACAGTGCAGGGATAATACACACAGTGATGTCACAGTACAAGGATAACACACAGTCATGTCACAGTACAGGGATAATACACACAGTGATGTCACAGTACAGAGATAATACGCACATTGATGTCACATTACAGAGATAATGCACACAGTGATGTCAAAGTACAGGGATGATACACACAGTGATGTCACAGTACAGGGATAATACACAGTCATGTCACAGTACAGGGATAATACACACAGTGATGTCACAGTACAGAGATAATACACACATTGATGTCACAGTACAGAGATAATGCACACAGTGATGTCAAAGTACAGGGATAATACACACAGTGATGTCACAGTACAGGGATGATACACACAGTGATGTCACAGTACAGAGATAATGCACACAGTGATGTCACAGTACAGAGATGATACACACAGTGATGTCACAGTACAGGGATAATACACAGTGATGTCACAGTACAGGGATAATGCACACAGTGATGTCACAGTATAGGGATAATACACACAGTAATGTCACAGTACAGGGATAATGCACACAGTTATGTCACATTACAGAGAAAATAAACACAGTGATGTCACAGTACAGGGATAATGCACAGTGATGTCACAGTACAGGCATAATACACAGTGTAGTCACAGTACAGGGATAATACACACAGTGATGTCACAGTACAGGGATAATACACAGAGTGATGTCACAGTACAGGGATAATACACACAGTGATGTCACAGTGCAGGGATAATACACACAGTGATATCACACTGCAGGGATAATACACACAGTGATGTCACAGTATAGGGAAAATGCACACAGTGATGTCACAGTACAGGGATAATACACACAGTGATGTCACAGTACAGGGATAATGCACACAGTGATGTCACAGTGTAGGGATGAATAATAGACACAGTTCAGGGATAATGCGTACATTGATGTCAAAGTACAGAGATAATAAACACAGTGATGTCACAGTACAGGGATAATACACACAGTGATGTCACAGTACAAGGATAATTCACAGTGATGTCACAGTACAGGGATAATGCACACAGTGATGTCACAGTACAGAGATAATACACAGTGATGTCACAGTACAGGGATAATACACACAGTGATGTCACAGTACAGGGATAATACACACAGTGATGTCACAGTACAGAGATAATACACACAGTGATGTCACAGTACAGGAATAATACACACGGTGATGTCACAGTACAGGGATATTGCACACAGTGATGTCACAGTACAGGGATAATACACACAGTGATGTCACAATACAGGGATAAAACACAGAGATGTCACAGTACAGGAATAATTCACACAGTGATGTCACAGTACAGGGATAATACACACAGTGATGTCAAAGTACAGGGATAATGCACACAGTGATATCACAGTACAGGGATGGACAATACACACAGTGATGTCATAGTACAGGGATAATAATCACAGTGATGTCACAGTACAGGGATAATACACACAGTGATGTCACAGTACAGGGATAGTACACAGTGGTGTCACAGTACAGGGATAATACACACAGTGATGTCACAGTACAGGGAAAATGCACACAGTGATGTCACAGTGAAGGGATAATGCAGACAGTGATGTCACAGTACAGGGATAATAAACACAGTAATGTCACAGTACAGGGATAATGCACACAGTGATGTCACAGTACAGAGATAATACACACAGTGATGTCACAGTTCAGGGCTAATACACACAGTGATGTCTCAGTACAGGGATAATACACACACTGATGTAACAGTACAAGGATAATACACACAGTGATGTCATAGTACAGAGATAATACACACAGTGATATCACAGTACAGGGATAATACAAGCAGTGATGTCACAGTACAGGGATAATGCACATAGTGAAGTCACAGAACAGGGATAATACACACAATTATGTCACAGTACAGGGATAATGCACACAGTGATGTCACAGTACAGAGATAATAAACACAGTGATGTCACAGTACAGGGATAATACACAGTGATGTCACAGTACAGGGATAATACACAGTGTTGTCACAGTAGAGGGATAATTCACACAGTGATGTCACAGTACAGGGATAATACACACAGTGATGTCACGCTACAGGGATAATACACACAGTGATGTCACAGTACAGGGAAAATGCACACTGTTATCTCACAGTACAGGGATAATACACACAGTGATATCACAGTACAGGAATAATGCACACAGTGATGTCACAGTACAGGGATAATACACACAGTGATGTCACAGTACAGTAATAATACAGACAGTGATGTCACAGTAAAGGGATAATACACACAGTGATGTCACAGCACAAGGATAATACACACAGTGATGTCACAGTACAGGGATAATACACACAGTGATGTCACAGTACAGTGATAATACACACAGTGATGTTACCATAAAGGGATAATACACACAGTGATGTCACAGTACAGGGATAATACACACAGTGAAGTCTCTATACAGGGATAAAGCACACAGTGATGTCACAGTACAGGGATGAATAATACACACAGTGATGTCCCATAACAGGGATAATGCCCACAGTGATGTCAAAGTACAGAGATAATAAACACAGTGATGTCACAGTGCAGGGATAATACACACAGTGATGTCACAGTACAAGGATAATACACAGTCATGTCACAGTACAGGGATAATACACACAGTGATGTCACAGTACAGAGATAATACACACATTGATGTCACATTACAGAGATAATGCACACAGTGATGTCAAAGTACAGGGATGATACACACAGTGATGTCACAGTACAGGGATAATACACAGTCATGTCACAGTACAGGGATAATACACACAGTGATGTCACAGTACAGAGATAATACACACATTGATGTCACAGTACAGAGATAATGCACACAGTGATGTCAAAGTACAGGGATAATACACACAGTGATGTCACAGTACAGGGATGATACACACAGTGATGTCACAGTACAGAGAAAATGCACACAGTGATGTCACAGTACAGGGATGATACACACAGTGATGTCACAGTACAGGGATAATACACAGTGATGTCACAGTACAGGAATAATACACACAGTGATGTCACAGTACAGGGATAATACACACAGTGATGTCACAGTACAGGGATAATGCACACAGTGATGTCACAGTACAGGGATGGATAATACACACAGTGATGTCACAGTACAGGGGTAATGCACACAGTGATGTCAAAGTACAGAGATAATAAACACAGTGTAGTCACAGTACAGGAATAATACACACAGGGATGTCACAGTACAGGGATCACACACAGTGATGTCACAGTGCAGGGAAAATGCACACAGTGATGTCACAGTGAAGGGATAATGCAGACAGTGATGTCACAGTACAGGGATAATAAACACAGTAATGTCACAGTACAGGGATAATGCACACAGTGATGTCACAGTACAGAGATAATACACACAGTGATGTCACAGTTCAGGGCTAATACACACAGTGATGTCTCAGTACAGGGATAATACACACACTGATGTAACAGTACAAGGATAATACACACAGTGATGTCATAGTACAGAGATAATACACACAGTGATATCACAGTACAGGGATAATACAAGCAGTGATGTCACAGTACAGGGATAATGCACATAGTGAAGTCACAGAACAGGGATAATACACACAATTATGTCACAGTACAGGGATAATGCACACAGTGATGTCACAGTACAGAGATAATAAACACAGTGATGTCACAGTACAGGGATAATACACAGTGATGTCACAGTACAGGGATAATACACAGTGTTGTCACAGTAGAGGGATAATTCACACAGTGATGTCACAGTACAGGGATAATACACACAGTGATGTCACGCTACAGGGATAATACACACAGTGATGTCACAGTACAGGGAAAATGCACACTGTTATCTCACAGTACAGGGATAATACACACAGTGATATCACAGTACAGGAATAATGCACACAGTGATGTCACAGTACAGGGATAATACACACAGTGATGTCACAGTACAGTAATAATACAGACAGTGATGTCACAGTAAAGGGATAATACACACAGTGATGTCACAGTACAGTGATAATACACACAGTGATGTTACCGTAAAGGGATAATACACACAGTGATGTCACAGTACAGGGATAATACACACAGTGAAGTCTCTATACAGGGATAAAGCACACAGTGATGTCACAGTACAGGGATGAATAATACACACAGTGATGTCCCATAACAGGGATAATGCCCACAGTGATGTCAAAGTACAGAGATAATAAACACAGTGATGTCACAGTGCAGGGATAATACACACAGTGATGTCACAGTACAAGGATAATACACAGTCATGTCACAGTACAGGGATAATACACACAGTGATGTCACAGTACAGAGATAATACACACATTGATGTCACATTACAGAGATAATGCACACAGTGATGTCAAAGTACAGGGATGATACACACAGTGATGTCACAGTACAGGGATAATACACAGTCATGTCACAGTACAGGGATAATACACACAGTGATGTCACAGTACAGAGATAATACACACATTGATGTCACAGTACAGAGATAATGCACACAGTGATGTCAAAGTACAGGGATAATACACACAGTGATGTCACAGTACAGGGATGATACACACAGTGATGTCACAGTACAGAGATAATGCACACAGTGATGTCACAGTACAGGGATGATACACACAGTGATGTCACAGTACAGGGATAATACACAGTGATGTCACAGTACAGGAATAATACACACAGTGATGTCACAGTACAGGGATAATACACACAGTGATGTCACAGTACAGGGATAATGCACACAGTGATGTCACAGTACAGGGATGGATAATACACACAGTGATGTCACAGTACAGGGATAATGCACACAGTGATGTCAAAGTACAGAGATAATAAACACAGTGTAGTCACAGTACAGGAATAATACACACAGGGATGTCACAGTACAGGGATCACACACAGTGATGTCACAGTGCAGGGATAATACACACAGTGATGTCACAGTACAGGGATAATGCACACAGTGATGTCACAGTACAGGGATAATGCACACAGTATTGTCACAGTACAGGAATAATAAACAAAGTGATGTCACAGAACAGGGATAATGCTCACAGTGATGTCACAGTACAGGGATAATACACACAATGATGTCACAGTACAGGGATAATACACACACTGATGTCACAGTACAAGGATAATACACACAGTGATGTCACAGTACAGAGATAATACACACAGTGATGTCACAGTACAGGGATAATACACGCAGTCATGTCACAGTACAGGGATAATGCACACAGCGATGTCACAGTATGGGGATAATACACACAGTAATGTCACAGTACAGGGATAATGCACACAGTTATGTCACATTACAGAGAAAATAAACACAGTGATGTCACAGTACAGGGATAATGCACAGTGATGTCACAGTACAGGCATAATACACAGTGTAGTCACAGTACAGGGATAATACACACAGTGATGTCACAGTACAGGGATAATACACAGAGTGATGTCACAGTGCAGGGATAATACACACAGTGATGTCACAGTGCAGGGATAATACACACAGTGATATCACACTGCAGGGATAATACACACAGTGATGTCACAGTATAGGGAAAATGCACACAGTGATGTCACAGTACAGGGATAATACACACAGTGATGTCACAGTACAGGGATAATGCACACAGTGATGTCACAGTATAGGGATGAATAATAGACACAGTTCAGGGATAATGCGTACATTGATGTCAAAGTACAGAGATAATAAACACAGTGATGTCACAGTACAGGGATAATACACACAGTGATGTCACAGTACAGGGATAATTCACAGTGATGTCACAGTACAGGGATAATGCACACAGTGATGTCACAGTACAGAGATAATACACAGTGATGTCACAGTAAAGGGATAATACACACAGTGATGTCACAGTACAGGGATAATACACACAGTGATGTCACAGTACAGAGATAATACACACAGTGATGTCACAGTACAGGAATAATACACACAGTGATGTCACAGTACAGGTATAATGCACACAGTGATGTCACAGTACAGGGATAATACACACATTGATGTCACAATACAGGGATAAAACACAGAGATGTCACAGTACAGGAATAATTCACACAGTGATGTCACAGTACAGGGATGGACAATACACACAGTGATGTCAAAGTACAGGGATAATGCACACAGTGATATCACAGTACAGGGATGGACAATACACACAGTGATGTCATAGTACAGGGATAATGCACAAAGTGATGTCAAAGTACAGAGATAATAATCACAGTGATGTCACAGTACAGGGATAATACACACAGTGATGTCACAGTACAGGGATAGTACACAGTGGTGTCACAGTACAGGGATAATACACACAGTGATGTCACAGTACAGGGATAATGCACACAGTGATGTCACAGTACAGATATAATACACACAGTGATGTCACAGTACAGGGATAATACACACAGTGATGTCTCAGTACAGGGATAATACACACACTGATGTAACAGTACAAGGATAATACACACAGTGATGTCATAGTACAGAGATTATACACAGAGTGATATCACAGTACAGTTATAATACAAGCAGTGATGTCACAGTACAGGGATAATGCACATAGTGAAGTCACAGAACAGGGATAATACACACAATTATGTCACAGTACAGGGATAATGCACACAGTGATGTCACAGTACAGAGATAATAAACACAGTGATGTCACAGTACAGGGATAATACACAGTGATGTCACAGTACAGGGATAATACACAGTGTTGTCACAGTAGAGGGATAATTCACACAGTGATGTCACAGTACAGGGATAATACACACAGTGATGTCCCGCTACAGGGATAATACACACAGTGATGTCACAGTACAGGGAAAATGCACACTGTGATGTCACAGTACAGGGATAATACACACAGTGATATCACAGTACAGGAATAATGCACACAGTGATGTCACAGTACAGGGATAATACACACAGTGATGTAACAGTACAGTAATAATACAGACAGTAATGTCACAGTAAAGGGATAATACACACAGTGATGTCACAGCACAAGGATAATACACACAGTGATGTCACAGTACAGGGATAATACACACAGTGATGTCACAGTAAAGGGATAATACACACAGTGATGTCACAGTACAGGGATAATACACACAGTGAAGTCTCTATACAGGGATAAAGCACACAGTGATGTCACAGTACAGGGATGAATAATACACACAGTGATGTCCCAGAACAGGGATAATGCCCACAGTGATGTCAAAGTACTGAGATAATAAACACAGTGATGTCACAGTGCAGGGATAATACACACAGTGATGTCACAGTACAAGGATAATACACAGTCATGTCACAGTACAGGGATAATACACACAGTGATGTCACAGTACAGAGATAATACACACATTGATGTCACATTACAGAGATAATGCACACAGTGATGTCACAGTACAGGGATGATACACACAGTGATGTCACAGTACAGGGATAATGCACAGTCATGTCACAGTACAGGGATAATACACACAGTGATGTCACAGTACAGAGATAATACACACATTGATGTCACAGTACAGAGGTAATGCACACAGTGATGTCAAAGTACAGGGATAATACACACAGTGATGTCACAGTACAGGGATGATACACACAGTGATGTCACAGTACAGGGATAATGCACACAGTGATGTCACAGTACAGGGATGATACACACAGTGATGTCACAGTACAGGGATAATACACAGTGATGTCACAGTACAGGAATAATACACACAGTGATGTCACAGTACAGGGATAATACACACAGTGATGTCAAAGTACAGGGATAACGCACACAGTGATGTCACAGTACAGGGAAGGATAATACACACAGTGATGTCACAGTACAGGGATAATGCACACAGTGATGTCAAAGTACAGAGATAATAAACACAGTGTAGTCACAGTACAGGAATAATACACACAGGGATGTCACAGTACAGGGATCACACACAGTGATATCACAGTACAGGGATAATACACACAGTGATGTCACAGTACAGGGATAATGCACACAGTGATGTCACAGTACAGGGATAATACACACAGTATTGTCACAGTACAGGAATAATAAACAAAGTGATGTCACAGAACAGGGATAATGCTCACAGTGATGTCACAGTACAGGGATAATACACACAATGATGTCACAGTACAGGGATAATACACACACTGATGTCACAGTACAAGGATAATACACACAGTGATGTCACAGTACAGAGATAATACACACAGTGATGTCACAGTACAGGGATAATACACGCAGTGATGTCACAGTACAGGGATAATGCACACAGCGATGTCACAGTATGGGGATAATACACACAGTAATGTCACAGTACAGGGATAATGCACACAGTTATGTCACATTACAGAGAAAATAAACACAGTGATGTCACAGTACAGGGATAATGCACAGTGATGTCACAGTACAGGCATAATACACAGTGTAGTCACAGTACAGGGATAATACACACAGTGATGTCACAGTACAGGGATAATACACAGAGTGATGTCACAGTGCAGGGATAATACACACAGTGATGTCACAGAGCAGGGATAATACACACAGTGATATCACACTGCAGGGATAATACACACAGTGATGTCACAGTACAGGGAAAATGCACACAGTGATGTCACAGTACAAGGATAATACACACAGTGATGTCACAGTACAGGGATAATGCACACAAGTGATGTCACAGTATAGGGATGAATAATAGACACAGTGATGTCACAGTTCAGGGATAATGAGTACATTGATGTCAAAGTACAGAGATAATAAACACAGTGATGTCACAGTGCATTGATAATACACACAGTGATGTCACAGTACAGGGATAATGCACAGTGATGTCACAGAACAGGGATAATACACACAGTGATGTCACAGTACAGAGATAATACACAGTGATGTCACAGTACAGGGATAATACACACAGTGATGTCACAGTACAGGGATAATACACACAGTGATGTCACAGTACAGAGATAATACACACAGTGATGTCACAGTACAGGAATAATACACACAGTGATGTCACAGTACAGGGATAATGCACACAGTTATGTCACAGTACAGGGAAAATACTCACAGTGATGTCACAGTACAGGGATAATGCACACAGTGATATCACAGTACAGGGATGGATAATACACACAGTGATGTCATAGTACAGGGATAATGCACACAGTGATGTCAAAATACAGAGATAATAAACACAGCGATGTCACAGTACAGGGATAATACACACAGTGATGTCACAGTACAGGGATAGTACACAGTGATGTCACAGTACAGGGATAATACACACAGTGATGTCACAGTACAGGGAAAATACACACAGTGATGTCACAGTAAAGGGATAATGCACACAGTGATGTCACAGTACAGTGATAATAAACACAGTCATGTCACAGTACAGGGATAATGCACACAGTGATGTCACAGTACAGAGATAATACACACAGTGATGTCACAGTACAGGGATAATAAATACAGTGATGTCTCAGTACAGGGATAATACACACACTGATGTAACAGTACAAGGATAACACACACAGTGATGTCACAGTACAGAGATAATACACACAGTGATGTCACAGTACAGGGATAATACAATCAGTAATGTCACAGTACAGGGATAATGCACACAGTGAAGTCACAGAACAGGGATAATACACACAATGATGTCACAGTACAGGGATAATGCACACAGTGATGTCACAGTAAAGAGATAATAAACACAGTGATGTCACAGTACAGGGATAATACACAGTGATGTCACAGTACAGGGATAATTCACAGTGTTGTCACAGTACAGGGATAATACACAGAGTGATGTCACAGTACCGGGATAATTCACACAGTGATGTCACAGTACAGGGATAATACACACAGTGATGTCACACTACAGGGATAATACACACAGTGATGTCACAGTACAGGGAAAATGCACACTGTGATGTCACAGTACAGGGATAATACACACAGTGATATCACAGTACAGGAATAATGCACACAGTGATGTCACAGTACAGGGATAATACACACAGTGATGTAACAGTACAGTAATAATACAGACAGTGATGTCACAGTAAAGGGATAATACACACAGTGATGTCACAGTACAGGGATAATACACACAGTGATGTCACAGTACAGGGATAATGCGCACAGTGATGTCAAAGTACAGAGATAATAAACACAGTGATGTCACAGTATAGGGATAATACAAACAGTGATGTCACAGTACAGGGATAATACACAGTGATGTCTCAATACAGGGATAATACACACAGTGATGTCACAGTACAGAGATAATACACACAGAGATGTCAAAGTACAGGGTTAATACACACAGTGATGTCACAGTACAGGGATAATACACAGTGATATCAGAGTACAGGGATAATACACAGTGATGTCACAGTACAGGAATAAAACACACAGTTATGGCTCACTACAGGGAAAATACACACAGTGAGGTCACAGTACAGGGATATTGCACACAGTGATGTCACAGTACAGGGATGGATAATACACACAATGATGTCACAGTACAGGGATAATGCACACAGTGATGTCACAGTACACAGATAATACACACAGTGATATCACAGTACAATTATAATACACACAGTGATGTCAAAGTACAGGGATAATACACACACTGGTGTCACAGAACAGAGATAATACACACAGTGATGTCACAGAACAGAGATAATACACACAGTGATGTCACAGTACAGGGATAATACACAGTGATATCACAGTACAGGGATAATACACACAGTGATGTCACAGTACTTGGATAATGCACACAGTGATGTCACAGTACAGAGATAATGCACACAGTGATGTCACAGTACAGGGATAATACACACAGTGATGTCACAGTACATACATAATACACACAGTGATGTCACAGTACAGGGATAATACACACAGTGATGTCACAGTACAGGGATAATGCACACAGTGATGTCACAGTACAGAGATAATACTCAGAGTGATGTCACAGTACAGGGATAATACACACAGTGATGTCACAGTACAGACATAATACAAACAGTGATGTCACAGTACAGGAATAATACACACAGTGATGGCACATTACAGGGATAATACACACAGTGATGTCACATTACAAGGATAATGCACACAGTGATAATACAGTACAGGGATGGATAATACACACAGTGATGTCACAGTACAGGGATAATGCACAGAGTGATGTCAAAGTACAGAGATAATAAACACAGTGATGTCACAGTACAGGGATAATACAAACAGTGATATCACAGTTCAGGAATAATACACAGTGAGGTCACAGTACAGTGATAATACACATAGTGATGTCACAGTGCTGAGATAATGCACACAGTGATGTCACAGTACAGAGATAATGCACACAGTGATGTCACTGTACAGAGATAATAAACACAGTGATGTCAGAGTACAGGGATAATGCACACAGTGATGTCACAGTACAGAGATAATACACAGAGGGATGTCACAGTACAGGATAATGCACACAGTGATTTCACAGTACAGGGATAATGCACACAGTGATGTCACAGTACAGTGATGAATAATACACACAGTGATGTCACAGTACAGGGATAATGCGCACAGTGATGTCAAAGTACAGAGATAATAAACAGAGTGATGTCACAGTACAGGGATAACACACACAGTGATGTCACACTGCAGAGATAATACACAGTGATGTCACAGTACAGGGATAATACACAAAGTGATGTCACTGTACAGGGATAATACACACAGTGATGTCACAGTACAGAGATAATACACACAGTGATGTCTCAGTACAGGGATAATACACACAGTGATGTCACTGTACAGGGATAATGCACACAGTGATGTCACAGTACAGGGATAATACACACAGTGATGTCACAGTACAGGGATAATGCACACATTGTTGTCACAGTATAGGGATAATGCACACAGTGATGTCAAAGCACAGAGATAATAAACACAGTGATGTCACAGGGCAGGAATAATACACAGTGATGTCACAGTACAGGGATAATACACCCAGTGATGTCACAGTACTGGGATAATGCACACAGTGATGTCACAGTACATAGATGGATAATACACACAGTGATGTCACAGTGCAGGGATATTGGGCAGAGTGATGTCACAGGACAGGGATAATGCACACAATGATGTCACAGTACAGGGATGAATAATACACACAGAAATGTCAAAGTACAGAGATAATAAACACAGTGTTGTCACAGTACAGGGATATTACAAACAGTGATGTCACAGTACAGGGATAATACACAGTGATGTCACAGTACAGGGATAATTCACACAGTGATGTCACAGTGCAGAGATAATAACCACAGTAATGTCACACTACAGGGATAATACACACAGTGATGTCACAGTACATGGAAAATGCACAAAGTGATGTCACAGTACAGGGATAATACACACAGTGATGTCACAGTACAGGGATAATACACACAGTGATGTCACAGTACAGTGATAATACACACAGTGATGTCACAGTAAAGGGATAATACACACAGTGATGTCACAGTACAGGGATAATACACACAGTGAAGTCACTAAACAGGGATAAAGCACACAGTGATGTCACAGTACAGGGATGAATAAAACACACAGTGATGTCACAGTGCAGGGATAATACACAGTCATGTCACAGTACAGGGATAATACACACAGTCATGTCACAGTACAGAGATAATACACATTGATGTCAAAGTACAGGGATAATACACACAGTGATGTCACAGTACAGGGATGATACACACAGTGATGTCACAGTACAGGGATAATGCGCACAGTGATGTCACAGTACAGGGATGATACACACAGTGATGTCACAGTACAGGGATAATACACACATTGATGTCAAAGTACAGGAATAATACACACAGTGATGTCACAGTACGGGGATAATACACATAGTGATGTCACAGTACAGGGATAATGCACACAGAGATGTCACAGTACAGGGATGGATAATGCACACAGTGATGTCACAGTACAGGGATAATGCACACAGTGATGTCAAAGTACAGAGATAATAAACACAGTGAAGTCACAGTAAAGGAATAATACACACAGTGATGTCACAGTACAGGGATAATGCACACAGTGATGTCACAGTACAGGGATAATACACACAGTGATGTCACAGTACAGGGATAATGCACATAGTGATGTCGCAGTACAGGGTTAATACCCACAGTGATGTCACAGTACAGAGATAATACACACAGTGATGTCACAGTACAGGGATAATACACAAAGTGATGTCACAGTACAGGGATAATACACACAGTGATGTCACAGTACAGAGATAATACACACAGTGATGTCACAGTACAGGGATAATACACACAGTGATGTCACAGTACAGGGATAATGCACACAGTGATGTCACAGTACAGGGATAATACACACAGTGATGTCACAGTACAGGAATAATATACACAGTGATGTCACAGTACAGGGATAATGCACACATTGATGTCACAGTATAGGGATAATGCACACAGTGATGTCAAAGCACAGAGATAATAAACACAGTGATGTCACAGGGCAGGAATAATACACAGTGATGTCACAGTACAGGGATAATACACCCAGTGATGTCACAGTACTGGGATAATGCACACAGTGATGTCACAGTACAGAGATAATGCACACAGTGATGTCACAGTACAGGGATAATAAACACAGTGATGTCACAGTACAGGGATAATGCACACATTGATGTCACAGTACAGAGATAATACACAGAGTGATGTCACAGTACAGGGATAGTACACACAGTGATGTCACAGTACAGGGATAATGCACACAGTGATGTCACAGTACATAGATGGATAATACACACAGTGATGTCACAGTGCAGGGATATTGGGCAGAGTGATGTCACAGGACAGGGATAATGCACACAATGATGTCACAGTACAGGGATGAATAATACACACAGTAATGTCAAAGTACAGAGATAATAAACACAGTGTTGTCACAGTACAGGGATATTACAAACAGTGATGTCACAGTACAGGGATAATACACAGTGATGTCACAGTACAGGGATAATACACACAGTGATGTCACAGTGCAGAGATAATAACCACAGTGATGTCACACTACAATGATAATGCACACAGTGATGCGACAGTACAGGGAAAATGCACACAGTGATGTCAGAGTACAGGGATAATACACACAGTGATGTCACAGTACAGGGATAATACACACAGTTATGTCTCAGTACAGTGATAATACAAACAGTGATGTCACAGTAAAGGGATAATACACACAGTGATGTCACAGTACAGGGATAATACACACAGTGAAGTCACTATACAGGGATAAAGCACACAGTGATGTCACAGTACAGGGATGAATAAAACACACAGTGATGTCACAGTACAGGGATAATACACAGTCATGTCACAGTACAGGGATAATACACACAGTGATGTCACAGTACAGAGATAATACACATTGATGTCAAAGTACAGGGATAATACACAAAGTGATGTCACAGTACAGGGATGATACACACAGTGATGTCACAGTACAGGGATAATGCGCACAGTGATGTCACAGTACAGGGATGATACACACAGTGATGTCACAGTACAGGGATAATACACACATTGATGTCAAAGTACAGGAAAAATACACACAGTGATGTCACAGTACAGGGATAATACACACAGTGATGTCACAGTACAGGGATAATGCACACAGAGATGTCACAGTACAGGGATGGATAATGCACACAGTGATATCACAGTACAGGGATAATGCACACAGTGATGTCAAAGTACAGAGATAATAAACACACTGAAGTCACAGTACAGGAATAATACACACAGTGATGTCACAGTACAGGGATAATGCACATAGTGATGTCGCAGTACAGGGTTAATACCCACAGTGATGTCACAGTACAGAGATAATACACACAGTGATGTCACAGTACAGGGATAATACACAAAGTGATGTCACAGTACAGGGATAATACACACAGTGATGTCACAGTACAGAGATAATACACACAGTGATGTCACAGTACAGGGATAATACACACAGTGATGTCACAGTACAGGGATAATGCACACAGTGATGTCACAGTACAGGGATAATACACACAGTGATGTCACAGTACAGGAATAATATACACAGTGATGTCACAGTACAGGGATAATGCACACATTGATGTCACAGTATAGGGATAATGCACACAGTGATGTCACAGTACAGGGATAATACACACAATGATATCACAGTACAGGGATAATACACACACTGATGTCATAGTACAAGGATAATACACACAGTGATGTCACAGTACAGAGATAATACACACAGTGATCTCACAGTACAGGGATAATACACGCAGTGATGTCACAGTACAGGGATAATGCACACAGTGATGTCACAGTATAGGGATAATGCACACAGTAATGTCACAGTACAGGTATAATGCACACAGTTATGTCACATTACAGAGAAAATAAACACAGTGATGTCAGAGTACAGGGATAATGCACACATTGTTGTCACAGTATAGGGATAATGCACACAGTGATGTCAAAGCACAGAGATAATAAACACAGTGATGTCACAGGGCAGGAATAATACACAGTGATGTCACAGTACAGGGATAATACACCCAGTGATGTCACAGTACTGGGATAATGCACACAGTGATGTCACAGTACAGAGATAATGCACACAGTGATGTCACAATACAGGGATAATAAACACAGTGATGTCACAGTACAGGGATAATGCACACATTGATGTCACAGTACAGAGATAATACACAGAGTGATGTCACAGTACAGGGATAGTACACACAGTGATGTCACAGTACAGGGATAATGCACACAGTGATGTCACAGTACATAGATGGATAATACACACAGTGATGTCACAGTGCAGGGATATTGGGCAGAGTGATGTCACAGGACAGGGATAATGCACACAATGATGTCACAGTACAGGGATGAATAATACACACAGAAATGTCAAAGTACAGAGATAATAAACACAGTGTTGTCACAGTACAGGGATATTACAAACAGTGATGTCACAGTACAGGGATAATACACAGTGATGTCACAGTACAGGGATAATACACACAGTGATGTCACAGTGCAGAGATAATAACCACAGTGATGTCACACTACAGAGATAATACACACAGTGATGTCACAGTACAGGGAAAATGCACACAGTGATGTCACAGTACAGGGATAATACACACAGTGATGTCACAGTACAGGGAAATACACACAGTGATGTCACAGTACAGTGATAATACACACAGTGATGTCACAGTAAAGGGATAATACACACAGTGATGTCACAGTACAGGGATAATACACACAGTGAAGTCACTATACAGGGATAAAGCACACAGTGAAGTCACAGTACAGGGATGAATAAAACACACAGTGATGTCACAGTACAGGGATAATACACAGTCATGTCACAGTACAGGGATAATACACACAGTCATGTCACAGTACAGAGATAATACACATTGATGTCAAAGTACAGGGATAGTACACACAGTGATGTCACAGTACAGGGATGATACACACAGTGATGTCACAGTACAGGGATAATTCGCACAGTGATGTCACAGTACAGGGATGATGCACACAGTGATGTCACAGTACAGGGATAATACACACATTGATGTCAAAGTACAGGAATAATACACACAGTGATGTCACAGTACAGGGATAATACACACAGTGATGTCACAGTACAGGGATAATGCACACAGAGATGTCACAGTACAGGGATGGATAATGCACACAGTGATGTCACAGTACAGGGATAATGCACACAGTGATGTGAAAGTACAGAAATAATAAACACAGTGAAGTCACAGTACAGGAATAATACACACAGTCATGTCACAGTACAGGGATAATGCACACAGTGATGTCACAGTACAGGGATAATACACACAGTGATGTCACAGTACAGGGATAATGCACATAGTGATGTCGCAGTACAGGGTTAATACCCACAGTGATGTCACAGTACAGAGATAATACACACAGTGATGTCACAGTACAGGGATAATACACAAAGTGATGTCACAGTACAGGGATAATACACACAGTGATGTCACAGTACAGAGATAATACACACAGTGATGTCACAGTACAGGGATAATACACACAGTGATGTCACAGTACAGGGATAATGCACACAGTGATGTCACAGTACAGGGATAATACACACAGTGATGTCACAGTACAGGAATAATATACACAGTGATGTCACAGTACAGGGATAATGCAAACATTGATGTCACAGTATAGGGATAATGCACACAGTGATGTCAAAGCACAGAGATAATAAACACAGTGATGTCACAGGGCAGGAATAATACACCCAGTGATGTCACAGTACTGGGATAGTGCACACAGTGATGTCACAGTACAGAGATAATGCACACAGTGATGTCACAGTACAGGGATAATAAACACAGTGATGTCACAGAACAGGGATAATGCACACATTGATGTCACAGTACAGAGATAATACACAGAGTGATGTCACAGTACAGGGATAGTACACACAGTGATGTCACAGTACAGGGATAATGCACACAGTGATGTCACAGTACATAGATGGATAATACACACAGTGATGTCACAGTGCAGGGATATTGGGCAGAGTGATGTCACAGGACAGGGATAATGCACACAATGATGTCAAAGTACAGGGATGAATAATACACACAGTAATGTCAAAGTACAGAGATAATAAACACAGTGTTGTCACAGTACAAGGATATTACAAACAGTGATGTCACAGTACAGGGATAATACACACAGTGATGTCACAGTGCAGAGATAATAACCACAGTGATGTCACACTACAGGGATAATACACACAGTGATGTCACAGTACAGGGAAAATGCACACAGTGATGTCACAGTACAGGGAAAATGCACACAGTGATGTCACAGTACAGGGATAATACACACAGTGATGTCACAGTACAGGGATAATACACACAGTGATGTCTCAGTACAGTGATAATACACACAGTGATGTCACAGTAAAGGGATAATACACACAGTGATGTCACTTTACAGGGATAATACACACAGTGAAGTCACTATACAGGGATAAAGCACACAGTGATGTCACAGTACAGGGATGAATAAAACACACAGTGATGTCACAGTACAGGGATAATACACAGTCATGTCACAGTACAGGGATAATACACACAGTGATGTCACAGTACAGAGATAATACACATTGATGTCAAAGTACAGGGATAATACACACAGTGATGTCACAGTACAGGGATGATACACACAGTGATGTCACAGTACAGAGATAATGCGCACAGTGATGTCACAGTACAGGGATGATACACACAGTGATGTCACAGTACAGGGATAATACACACATTGATGTCAAAGTACAGGAATAATACACACAGTGATGTCACAGTACAGGGATAATACACACAGTGATGTCACAGTACAAGGATAATGCACACAGAGATGTCACAGTACAGGGATGGATAATGCACACAGTGATGTCACAGTACAGGGATAATGCACACAGTGATGTCAAAGTACAGAGATAATAAACACAGTGAAGTCACAGTACAGGAATAATGCACACAGTGATGTCACAGTACAGGGATAATGCACACAGTGATGTCACAGTACAGGGATAATACACACAGTGATGTCACAGTATAGGGATAATGCACATAGTGATGTCGCAGTACAGGGATAATGCACACAGTATTGTCACAGTACAGGAATAAAAAAATGCAAAGTGATGTCACAGAACAGGGATAATGCACACAGTGATGTCACAGTACAGAGATAATACACACAGTGATGTCACAGTACAGGGATAATACACACAATGATATCACAGTACAGGGATAATACACACACTGATGTCACAGTACAAGGATAATACACACAGTGATGTCACAGTACAGAGATAATACACACAGTGATGTCACAATACAGGGATAATACACGCAGTGATGTCACAGTACAGTGATAATGCACACAGTGATGTCACAGTATAGGGATAATGCACACAGTAATGTCACAGTACAGGTATAATGCACACAGTTATGTCACATTACAGAGAAAATAAACACAGTGATGTCACAGTACAGGGATAATGCAGAGGGATGTTACAGTACAGGCATAATACACAGTGTAGTCACAGTACAGGAATAATACACACAGTGATGTCACAGTACAGGGATAATACACAGAGTGATGTCACAGTACAGGGATAATACACACAGTGATGTCACAGTACAAGGATAATACACACAGTGATATCACACTGCAGGGATAATACACACAGTGATGTCACAGAACAGGGAAAATGCTCACAGTGATGTCACAGTACAGGGATAATACACAGAGTGATGTCACAGTACAGGGATAATGCACACAGTGATGTCAAAGTACAGAGATAATACACACAGTGATGTCACAGTACAGGAATAATACACACAGTGATGTCACAGTACAGGGATAATGCACACAGTGATGTCACAGTACAGGGATAATACACACAGTGATGTCACAATACAGGGATAATACACACAGTGCTGTCACAGTACAGGGAAAATGCACACAGTGATGTCACAGTACAGGCATAATACACACAGTGATGTCACAGTACAGGGATAATACACACAGTGATGTCACAGTACAGTGATAATACACACATTGATGTCACAGTAAAGGGATAATACACACAGTGATGTCACAGTACAAGGATAATACACACAGTGAAGTCACTATACAGGGATAAAGCACACAGTGATGTCACAGTACAGGGATGAATAAAACACACAGTGATGTCCCAGAACAGGGATAATGCGCACAGTGATGTCAAAGTACAGAGATATTATACACAGTGATGTCACAGTACAGGGATAATGCGCACAGTGATGTCACAGTACAGGGATAATACACAGTCATGTCACAGTACAGGGATAATACACACAGTGATGTCACAGTACAGAGATAATACACAGTAATGTCAAAGTACAGGGATAATACACACAGTGATGTCACAGTACAGGTATGATACACACAGTGATGTCACAGTACAGGGATAATGCACACAGTGATGTCACAGTACAGGGATGATACACACAGTGATGTCACAGTACAGGGATAATACACAGTGATGTCACAGTACAGGAATAATACACACAGTGATGTCACAGTACAGGGATAATACACACAGTGATGTCACAGTACAGGGATAATGCACACAGTGATGTCACAGTACAGGGATGGATAATGCACACAGTGATGTCACAGTACAGGGATAATGCAAACAGTGATGTCAAAGTACAGAGATAATAAACACAGTGAAGTCACAGTACAGGAATAATACACACAGTGTTGTCACAGTACAGGGATCACACACAGTGATGTCACAGTACAGGGATAATACACACAGTGATGTCACAGTACAGGGATAATGCACACAGTGATGTCACAGTACAGAGATAATGCACACAGTATTGTCACAGTACAGGAATAAAAAAAAACAAAGTGATGTCACAGAACAGGGATAATGCACACAGTGATGTCACAGTGCAGACATAATAAACACAGTGATGTCACAGTACAGGGATAATACACACAATGATATCACAGTACAGGGATAATACACACAATGATGTCACAGTACAAGGATAATACACACAGTGATGTCACAGTACAGAGATAATACACACAGTGATGTCACAGTACAGGGATAATACACGCAGTGATGTCACAGTACAGGGATAATGCACACAGTGATGTCACAGTATAGGGATAATGCACACAGTAATGTCACAGTACAGGGATAATGCACACAGTTATGTCACATTACAGAGAAAATAAACACAGTGATGTCTCAGTACAGGGATAATGCACAGAGATGTTACAGTACAGGCATAATACACAGTGTAGTCACAGTACAGGGATAATACACACAGTGATGTCACAGTACAGGGATAATACACAGAGTGATGTCACAGTACAGGGATAATACACACAGTGATGTCACAGTACAGGGATAATACACACAGTGATATCACACTGCAGGGATAATACACACAGTGATGTCACAGTACAGGAATAATACACACAGTGATGTCACAGTACAGGGATAATGCACACAGTGATGTCACAGTACAGGGATAATACACACAGTGATGTCACAATACAGGGATAATACACACAGTGCTGTCACAGTACAGGGAAAATGCACACAGTGATGTCACAGTACAGGGATAATACACACAGTGATGTCACAGTACAGGGATAGTACACACAGTGATGTCACAGTACAGTGATAATACACACAGTGATGTCACAGTAAAGGGATAATACACACAGTGATGTCACAGTACAGGGATAATACACACAGTGAAGTCACTATACAGGGATAAAGCACACAGTGATGTCACAGTACAGGGATGAATAAAACACACAGTGATGTCCCAGAACAGTGATAATGCGCACAGTGATGTCAAAGTACAGAGATATTAAACACAGTGATGTCACAGTACAGGGATAATGCGCACAGTGATGTCACAGTACAGAGATAATACACAGTGATGTCAAAGTACAGGGATAATACACACAGTGATGTCACAGTACAGGTATGATACACACAGTGATGTCACAGTATAGGGATAATGCACACAGTAATGTCACAGTACAGGGATAATGCACACAGTTATGTCACATTACAGAGAAAATAAACACAGTGATGTCTCAGTACAGGGATAATGCACAGAGATGTTACAGTACAGGCATAATACACAGTGTAGTCACAGTACAGGGATAATACACACAGTGATGTCACAGTACAGGGATAATACACAGAGTGATGTCACAGTACAGGGATAATACACACAGTGATGTCACAGTACAGGGATAATACACACAGTGATATCACACTGCAGGGATAATACACACAGTGATGTCACAGAAGAGGGAAAATGCACACAGTGATGTCACAGTACAGGGATAATACACACAGTGATGTCACAGTACAGGGATAATGCTCACAGTGATGTCACAGTACAGGGATAATACACACAGTGATGTCACAATACAGGGATAAAACACAGCGATGTCACAGTACAGGAATAATTCACACAGTGATGTCCCAGTACAGGGATAATACACACAGTGATGTCACAGTACAGGGTAAGGCACACAGTGATATCACAGTACAGGGATGGATAATACACACAGTGATGTCATAGTACAGGGATAATGCACACAGTGATGTCAAAGTACAGAGATAATAAACACAGTGAAGTCACAGTACAGGGATATTACACACAGTGATGTCACAGTACAGGGATAGTACACAGTGATGTCACAGTACAGGGATAGTACACACAGTGATGTCACACTACAGGGAAAATGCACACAGTGATGTCACACTAAAGGGATAATGCACACAGTGATGTCACAGTACAGGGATAATAAACACAGTACTGTCAAAGTACAGGGATAATGCACACAGTGAGATCACAGTACAGAGATAATACACACAGTGATGTCACAGTACAGGGATAATACACACAGTGATGTCACAGTACAGGGATAATACACAAACTGATGTAACAGTACAAGGATAATACACACAGTGATGTCACAGTACAGAGATAATACACACAGTGATGTCACAGTACAGAGATAATACAAGCAGTGATGTCACAGTACAGGGATAATTCACACAGTGAAGTCACAGAACAGGGATAATACACACAATGATGTCACAGTACAGGGATAATGCACACAGTGATGTCACAGTACAGAGATAATAAACACAGTGATGTCACAGTACAGGGATAATACACAGTGATGTCACAGTACAGGGATAATACACAGTGATGTCACAGTACAGGGATAATACACACAGTGAAGTCACAGTACAGGGATAATACACAGAGTGATGTCACAGTACCGGGATAATTCACACAGTGATGTCACCCTACAGGGATAATACACACAGTGATGTCACACTACAGGGATAATACACACAGTGATGTCACAGTACAGGGATAATACACACAGTGATGTCACACTACAGGGATAATACACACAGTGATGTCACAGTACAGGGAAAATGCACACTGTGATGTCACAGTACAGGGATAATACACACAGTGATATCACAGTTCAGGAATAATGCACAAAGTGATGTCACAGTACAGGGATAATACACACAGTGATGTCACAGTACAGTAATAATACAGACAGTGATGTCACAGTAAAGGGATAATACACACAGTGATGTCACAGTACAGGGATATTGCACACAGTGATGTCACAGTACAGGGATGGATAATACACACAATGATGTCACAGTTCAGGGATAATGCACACAGCGATGTCACAGAACAGAGATAATACACACAGTGATGTCACAGTACAGGGAAAATGCACACTGTGATGTCACAGTAAAGGGATAATACACACACTGATGTCACAGTACAGAGATAATACACACAGTGATATCACAGTACAGGGATAATACACACAGTGATGTCACAGTACAGGGATAATACACACACTGATGTCACAGTACAAGGATAATACACACAGCGATGTCACAGGACAGAGATAATACACACAGTGATGTCACAGCACAGGGATAATACACTTATTGATGCCACAGTACAGGGATAAATGCACACAGTGATGTCACAGTACAGGGATAATACACACAGTGATGTCACAGTACAGGGTTAATGCACACAGTGATGTCACAGTACAGAGATAAAAATCACATTGATGTCACATTACATGGATACTACACACAGTGATGTCACTTTACAGGGATAACACATATAGTGATGTCACAGTACAGGGATAATACACACAGTGATGTCACAGTACAGGCATAATACACACAGTGATGTCACACTACAGGGATAATACAAACAGTAATGTCACAGTACAGGGAAAATGCACACAGTGATGTCACAGTACAGGGATAATACACACAGTGATGTCACAGTACAGGGATAATGCACACAGTGATGTCACAGTACAGGTATAATGCACACAGTGATGTCACAATACAGGGATAATACACACAGTGATGTCACAGTACAGGGATAATACACACAGTGATGTCACAGTAAAGTGATAATACACACAGTGATGTCACAGTACAGGGATAATGCACACAGTGAAGTCACAGTACAGGGATAAATAATACACACAGTGATTTCCCAGTAAAGGGATAATGCGCACAGTGATGTCAAAGTACAGAGATAACAAACACAGTGATGTCACAGTATAGGGATAATACACACCGTGATGTCACAGTACAGAGATAATACACTTTGATGTCACAGTACTGGGATAATACACACAGTGTTGTCACAGTGCAGGTATAATACACACAGTGATGTCACAGTACAGAGATAATACACACAGTGATGTCACAGTACAGGGATAATACACACAGTGATGTCACTGTACAGGGATAATGCACACAGTGATGTCACAATACAGGGATAATACAGACAGTGATGTCACAGTACAGGGATAATACACAGTGATGTCACAGTACAGGAATAATACACAAAGTGAAGTCACAGTACAGGGATAATACACACAGTGAAGTCACAGTACAGGGATAATACACAGTGATGTCACAGTACAGGGATAATACACACAGTGTTGTCACAGTACAGGGATAATGCACACAGTAATGTCACAGTACAGGGATAATAAACACAGTGATGTCACAGTACAGGGATAATGCACACAGTAATGTCACAGTACAGGGATAATAAACACAGTGATGTCACAGTACAGGGATAATGCACACAGTGATGTCACAGTGCAGAGATAATACACACAGTGATGTCACAGTACAGGAATAATACAAACAATGGTATCACAGTACAGGGATAATACAAACAATGATGTCACAGTACAAAGATAATACACACAGTGATATCACTGTACAGAGATAATACACAGTGATGACACAGTACAGGGATAATACACGCAGTGATATCACAGTACAGGGATAATGCACACAGTGATGTCACAGTACAGGGATAATACACACAGTGATGTCACAGTACAGGGATAATACACACAGTGATGTCACAGTACAGGGATATTGCACACAGTGATGTCACAGTACAGAGATATTAAACACAGTGATGTCACAGTACAGGGATAATGCACAGTGATGTCACAGTACGTGGATAATACACAGTGATGTCACAGTACAGGGATAATGCGCAGAGTGATGTCAAAATACAGGGATAGTACACAGAGTGATGTCACAGTACAGGGATAATACACACAGTGATGTCACAGTACAGAGATAATACACACAGTGATGTCACAGTACAGGGATAATACACACAGTGTTGTCACAATACAGGGATAATGCACACAGTGATGTCACAGTACAGAGATAATACACACAGTGATGTCACAGGGCAGGGGTAATGCGCACAGTGATGTCACAGTACAGGTATAATGCACACAGTGATGTCACAGTACAGCGATAATAAACACAGTGATGTCACAGTACAGGGATACTGCACACAGTGTTGTCACAATACAGAGATATACACACAGTGATGTCACAGTACAGGGATAATACACACAGTGATTTCACATTTCAGGGATAATGCACACAGTGATGTCACAGTACAGGGATAATACACACAGTGATGTCACAGTACAGAGATAATACGCACAGTGATATCACAGTACAGGGATAATACACACAGTGATGTCAGAGGACAGAGATAATACAAACAGTAATATCAGAGTAAAGAGATAATACACACAGTGATATCACAGTACAGGAATAATACAAACAGTGATGTCACAATAAAGGGATAATACACACAGTGATATCACAGTACAAGGATAATAAACACAGGGTGATGTCACAGTACAAAGATAGTACACACAGTGATGTCACAGTATAGGGATAATACACAGTGATGTCACAGAACAGGGATAATGGATAGTGATGTCACACTACAGAGATAATATACACAGTGATGTCCCAGTACAGAGATAATACACACAGTGATGTTACAGTCCAGGTATAATGCACACAGTGATGTCACAGAACAGGAATAATGTATAGTGATGTAACAGTACAGGGATAATATATACAGTGATGTCACAGTAGAGATAATACACACAGTGATGTCACAGTACAGGGATAATACACACAGTGATGCCACAGTACAGGGATAATGTATAGTGATGTCACACTACAGAGATAATATACACAGTGATGTCACATTACTGGGATAATACACACAGTGATGTCACAATACAGGGATAATGTATCGTGATTTCACACTACAAAGATAATATACACAGTGATGTCACAGTATAGGGATAATACACACAGTGATGTCACAGTTCAGGGATAACGTATAGTAATGTCACACTACAGAAATAATACACACAGTGATGTCGCAGTACAGAGATAATACAAACAGTGATGTTACAGTACAGGGATAATACACACAGTGATGTCACAGTACAGGGATAAGGCACACAGTGATGTCATAGAACAGAAATAATGTATAATGGTGTCACAGTACAGAGATAATATACACAGTGACGTCACAGTACAGAGATAATACACACTGTGATGTCACAGCACAGGGACAATTCACACAGTGATGTCACAGTACAGGGATAATGTATAGTAATGTCACACTACACAGTGTTGTCATAGTATAGGAATAATACACACAGTGATGTCACAGTTCAGATATAATACAAACAGTGATGTCACAGTACAGAGATAATACACACAGTGATGTCACAGTGCCGTGATAATGCACACAGTGATATCACAGTATAGAGATAATACACACAGTGATGTCACAGTACAGGGATAATGCACAGTGATGTCACAGTACAGGGATAATACACACAACGATGTCACAGTACAGGGATAGTACACACAGTGGTGTCACGGAATAGGGATATTGTATACAGTAATGTCACAGTACAGGGATAATACACACAGTGATGTCACAGTATAGGGATAATACACAAAGTGATGTCACAGTACAGGGATAATACACACAGTGATGTCACAGTAAAGAGATAATACACACAGAGATGTCACAGTACAGGGATAATGCACACAGTGATGTTGCATTACAGAGATAATACACACAGTGTTTTCACAGTACAATGATAATACAAACAGTGATGTCACAGTACTGGGATAATACACACAGTGATGTAAGAGTACAGGTAAAATACACACAGTGATGTCACAGTACAGAGATAATACACACAGTGATGTCACAATAAAGGGATAACACACACAGTGATGTCACGGCACAGTGATAATACAAACAGTGATGTCACGGTACAGGGATAATACACACAGTGATGTCACAGTACAGGGATAATACACACATTGATGTCACAGTACAGGGATAATACACACAGGCTGATGTCACAGAACAGGGATAATACACACAGTGATCTCACAGTACAGGGATAATACACAGTGATGTCACAGAACAGGGATAATGTCTAGTGATGTCACACTTCAGAGATAATATACACGGTGATGTCACAGTACAGAGATAATACACACAGTGATGTCACAGTAAAGTGTTAATACACACAGTTATGTCACAGTACAGGGATAATACACACAGTGATGTCACAGCACAGAGATAATGCACACAGTGATGTCACAGTAAATAGATAATACACAGAGTGATGTCACAGTACAGGGATAATACACAGTGATGTCACAGGACAGGGATAATACACATTGATGTCACAGTACAGGGATAATACACACAGTGATGTCACAGCACAGAGATAATACACACAGTGATGTCACAGTACAGGGATAATAAACACAGTGATGTCACAGTACAGGGATAATACACACAGTGATGTCACAGTACAGGGATAATATACACAGGGATGTCACAGTACAGGGATAATACACACAGTGATGTCAGAATACAGAGATAATACACACAGTGATGTCACAGTACAGGGATAATACACACAGTGATGACACATTACAGAGATAATACACACAGTAATGTCAAAGTACAGGGATAATACACACAGTGATGTCACAGTACAGGGATAATACACACAGTGATGTCACAGTACAGAGATATTACACACAGTGATGTCACAGTACAGAGATAATACACACAGTGATGTCACAGTAAAGGGATAATAAATAGTGATATCACAGTACAGGGAAAATACAAAAAGTGATGTCACAGTACAGGGATAGAACACACAGTGATGTCAAAGAACAGGGATAATACACACAGTGATGTCACAGTACAGGGATAATACACAGTGATGTCACAGAACAGGCATAATGTATAGTGATGTCACACTACAGAGATAATATACACAGTGATGTCACAGAGCAGAGATAATACACACAGTGATGTCACAGTACAATGATAATACACACAGTGGTGTCACAATACAAGGATAAAACACAGAGTGATGTCACAGAAGAGGGATAATACACACAGTGATGTCACAGTACAGGGATAATAAACACAGTGATGTCACAGTACAGGGATAATACACACAGTGATGTCACAGTACAGGGATAATATACACAGGGATGTCACAGTACAGGGATAATACACACAGTGATGTCAGAATACAGAGATAATACACACAGTGATGTCACAGTACAGGGATAATACACACAGTGATGACACATTACAGAGATAATACACACAGTAATGTCAAAGTACAGGGATAATACACACAGTGATGTCACAGTACAGGGATAATACACACAGTGATGTCACAGTACAGAGATATTACACACAGTGATGTCACAGTACAGAGATAATACACACAGTGATGTCACAGTAAAGGGATAATAAATAGTGATATCACAGTACAGGGAAAATACAAAAAGTGATGTCACAGTACAGGGATAGAACACACAGTGATGTCAAAGAACAGGGATAATACACACAGTGATGTCACAGTACAGGGATAATACACAGTGATGTCACAGAACAGGCATAATGTATAGTGATGTCACACTACAGAGATAATATACACAGTGATGTCACAGAGCAGAGATAATACACACAGTGATGTCACAGTACAATGATAATACACACAGTGGTGTCACAGTACAAGGATAAAACACAGAGTGATGTCACAGAAGAGGGATAATACACACAGTGATGTCACAGTACAGAGATAATACACACAGATTGATGTCATAGTACAGGGATAATACACACAGTGATGTCACAGTACAGGGATAATACACACAGTGATGTCACAGTACAGGGATAATACACACAGTGATATCACAGAACAGGGATAATGTATAGTGATGTCACACTACAGAGATAATATACACAGTGTTTTCACAGTACAGAGATAATACACACAGTGATGTCACAGTACAGAGATAATACACATTGATGTCACAGTCCAGGGATAATGCACACAGTGATGTCACAGATCCGGAATAATGTATAGTGATGTCACAGTACAGGGATAATATACCCAGTGACGTCACAGTACAGGGATAACAAAAACAGTGATGTCACAGTACAGGGATAATACACACAGTGAGGTCACAGTACAGGGATAATACACACAATGATGTCACAGTACAGAGATAGTACACACAGTGATGTCACAGTACAGGGATAATACACACAATGAGGTCACAGTACAGGGATAATAAACACAGTGATGACACAGTACAGGGATAATACACACAGTGATGTCACAGTACAGGGATAATACACACAGTGATGTGACAGTACAGAGATAATACACACAGTGATGTCACAGCACAGGGATAATACACAGTGATGTCACAGAACAGGGATAACGTCTAGTGATGTCACACTTCAGAGATAATATACACAGTGATGTCACAGTACAAAGATAAAACACACAGTCATGTCACAGTACAGGGACAATACACACAGTGATGTCACAGTACACGAATAATACACACAGTGATGTCACAGTACAGAGATAATACACACAGTGATGTCACAGTAAAGGGATAATACACAGAGTGATGTCACAGAATAGGGATAATACACAGTGATGTCACAGTACAGGGATAATACACACAGTGATGTTACAGTGCATTGATAATACACACAGTGATGTCACAGTACAGATATAATACACACAGTGACATCACTGTACATGGATAATAAACACAGTGATGTCACAGTACAGGGATAATACACAGTGATGTCACAGAACAGGGATAATACACATTGATGTCACAGTACAGGGATTATATACAAAGTGATGTCACAGTACAGGGATAATACACACAGTGATGTCACAGTACAGAGATAATAAACACAGTGATGACACAGTACAGGGATAATAAACACAGTGATGTCACAGTACAGGGATAATACACAGTGATGTCACAGTACAGGGATAATACACACAGTGATGTCACTGTACTGGGATAATATACACAGTCCTATTACAGTTTAGGGATAATACACACAGTGATGTCACAGTACAGAGATAATATACACAGTGATGTCACAGTGCAGGGATAATACACACAGTGATGACACATTACAGAGATAATACACACAGTGATGTCAAAGTACAGGGATAGAACACACAGTGATGTCACAGTACAGGAATAATGTATAGTGATGTCACAGTACAGGGATAATATACCCAGTGACGTCACAGTACAGGGATAATAAAAACAATGATGTCACAGTACAGGGATAATACACACAGTGAGGTCACAGTACAGGGATAATACACACAATGATGTCACAGTACAAAGATAATTCTCACAGTGATGTCACAGAACAGGGATAATACACACAATGAGGTCACAGTACAGGGATAATAAACACAGTGATGACACAGTACAGTGATAATACACACAGTGATATCACAGTAAAGGGATAATACACACAGTGATGGGACAGTACAGAGATAATACACACAGTGATGTCACAGTACAGAGATAATACACACAGTGATGTGACAGTACAGAGATAATACACACAGTGATGTCACAGTACAGGGATAATACACACAGTGATGTCACAGTACAGGGATAATACACACAGTGATGTCACAGTACAGAGATAATACACACAGTGATGTCACAGTACAGAGATAATACACACAGTGATGTCACAGTAAAAGGATAATACACACAGTGATGTCACAGTACAGGGATAATACACACAGTGATGTCAAAGTAAATGTATAATGCACACGATGATATCACAGTACAGGCATAATATACAAAGTGATGACACAGTACAGAGATAATACACACAGTGATGTCACAGTACAGAGATAATACACACAGTGATGTCACAGTAAAGGGATAATACACACAGTGATGTCACAGTACAGGGATAATACACACAGTGTTGTCAAAGTAAAGGTATAATGCACACGATGATATCACAGTACAGGCATAATATACAAAGTGATGTCACAGTACAGGGATAATACACACAGTGATGTCACAGTACAGGGATAATGACCACGATGATATCACAGTACAGGCACAATATACAAAGTGATGTCACAGTACAGGGATAATACACACAGTGATATCACAGTACAGAGATAATGCACAGTCATGACACAGTACAGGGATAATACACACAGTGATGTCATAGTACAGAGATAGTACACACAGTGTTGCTACAGTACAGGGATAATGAACAGAGTGATGTCACAGTACAGGGATAATACACACAGTGATGTCACGGTACAGACATAATACACAGTGATGTCACAGTACAGGGATAATACAAACAGTGTTGCTATTGTGCAGGGATAATGAACAGAGTGATGTCACAGTATAGGGATAATACACACAGTGATGTCACATTACAGGCGTAATACACCCAGTGATGTCACAGTACAGGGATTATACACACAGTGATGTCACAGTAAAGGGATAATGCACACAGTGATGTCACAGTACAGAGATAATACACACAGTGATGTCACAGAAAAGGGATAATGCACACAGTGATGTCACAGGACAGAGATAATACACACTGCGATGTCACAGTAAAGGCATAACACACACAGTGATGTCACAGCACAGGGATAATACAAAGAGTGATGTCACAGTACAGGGATAATACACACAGTGATGTCACAGTACAGGGATAATACACACAGGGTGATGTTACAGAACAGAGATAATACACACAATGTCTAGTGATGTCACACTTCAGAGATAATATACACAGTGATGTCACCGTACAGAGATAATACACACAGTGATGTCACAGTAAAGGGATAATACACAGAGTGATGTCACAGTACAGGGATAATACACAGTGATGTCACAGAACATGGATAATACACAGTGATGTCACAGTACAGTGATAATACACACAGTGATGTCACAGTACAGAGATAATACACACAGTGATGTCACAGTACATGGATAATAAACACAGTGATGTCACAGTACAGGGATAATACACAGTGATGTCACAGATCAGGGATAATACACAGTGATGTCACAGTACAGGGATTATACACAAAGTGTTGTCACAATACAGGGATAATACACACAGTGATGTCACAGTACAGAGATAATACACACAGTGATGTCACAGTACAAGGATAATAAACACAGTGATGTCACAGTACAGGGATAATATACAGTGATGTCACAGTACAGGGATAATACTAAAATACACACAGTGATGTCACAGTACAGGGATAATATACACAGTGATGTCACAGTATAGGGATAATACACACAGTGATGTCAGAGTACAGAGATAATACACACAGTGATGTCACAGTACAGGGATAATACACACAGTGATGACACATTACAGAGATAATACACACAGTGATGTCAAACTACAGGGATAATACACACAGTGATGTCACAGTACAGGGATAATAAATAGTGACATCACAGTACAGGGAAAATACAAAAAGTGATGTCACAGTACAGGGATAGAACACACAGTGATGTCAAAGAACAGGGATAATACACACAGTGATGTCACAGTACAGGGATAATACACAGTGATGTCACAGAACAGGCATAATGTATAGTGATGTCACACTACAGAGATAATATACACAGTGATGTCACAGAGCAGAGATAATACACACAGTGATGTCACAGTACAATGATAATACACACAGTGGTGTCACAGTACAAGTATAAAACACAGAGTGATGTCACAGAAGAGGGATAATACACACAGTGATGTCACAGTACAGAGATAATACACACAGATTGATGTCATAGTACAGGGATAATACACACAGTGATGTCACAGTACAGGGATAATACACACAGTGATGTCACAGTACAGGGATAATACACACAGTGATATCACAGAACAGGGATAATGTATAGTGATGTCACACTACAGAGATAATATACACAGTGTTTTCACAGTACAGAGATAATACACACAGTGATGTCACAGTACAGAGATAATACACAGTGATGTCACAGTCCAGGGATAATGCACACAGTGATGTCACATATCCGGAATAATGTATAGTGATGTCACAGTACAGGGATAATATACCCAGTGACGTCACAGTACAGGGATAACAAAAACAGTGATGTCACAGTACAGGGATAATACACACAGTGAGGTCACAGTACAGGGATAATACACACAATGATGTCACAGTACAGAGATAGTACACACAGTGATGTCACAGTACAGGGATAATACACACAATGAGGTCACAGTACAGGGATAATAAACACAGTGATGACACAGTACAGGGATAATACACACAGTGATGTCACAGTACAGGGATAATACACACAGTGATGTGACAGTACAGAGATAATACACACAGTGATGTCACAGCACAGGGATAATACACAGTGATGTCACAGAACAGGGATAACGTCTAGTGATGTCACACTTCAGAGATAATATACACAGTGATGTCACAGTACAAAGATAAAACACACAGTCATGTCACAGTACAGGGACAATACACACAGTGATGTCACAGTACACGAATAATACACACAGTGATGTCACAGTACAGAGATAATACACACAGTGATGTCACAGTAAAGGGATAATACACAGAGTGATGTCACAGAATAGGGATAATACACAGTGATGTCACAGTACAGGGATAATACACACAGTGATGTTACAGTGCATTGATAATACACACAGTGATGTCACAGTACAGATATAATACACACAGTGACATCACTGTACATGGATAATAAACACAGTGATGTCACAGTACAGGGATAATACACAGTGATGTCACAGAACAGGGATAATACACATTGATGTCACAGTACAGGGATTATATACAAAGTGATGTCACAGTACAGGGATAATACACACAGTGATGTCACAGTACAGAGATAATAAACACAGTGATGACACAGTACAGGGATAATAAACACAGTGATGTCACAGTACAGGGATAATACACAGTGATGTCACAGTACAGGGATAATACACACAGTGATGTCACTGTACTGGGATAATATACACAGTCCTATTACAGTTTAGGGATAATACACACAGTGATGTCACAGTACAGAGATAATATACACAGTGATGTCACAGTGCAGGGATAATACACACAGTGATGACACATTACAGAGATAATACACACAGTGATGTCAAAGTACAGGGATAGAACACACAGTGATGTCACAGTACAGGAATAATGTATAGTGATGTCACAGTACAGGGATAATATACCCAGTGACGTCACAGTACAGGGATAATAAAAAAAAATGATGTCACAGTACAGGGATAATACACACAGTGAGGTCACAGTACAGGGATAATACACACAATGATGTCACAGTACAAAGATAATTCTCACAGTGATGTCACAGAACAGGGATAATACACACAATGAGGTCACAGTACAGGGATAATAAACACAGTGATGACACAGTACAGTGATAATACACACAGTGATATCACAGTAAAGGGATAATACACACAGTGATGTGACAGTACAGAGATAATACACACAGTGATGTCACAGTACAGAGATAATACACACAGTGATGTGACAGTACAGAGATAATACACACAGTGATGTCACAGTACAGGGATAATACACACAGTGATGTGACAGTACAGAGATAATACACAAAGTGATGTCACAGTACAGAGATAATACACACAGTGATGTCACAGTAAAAGGATAATACACACAGTGATGTCACAGTACAGGGATAATACACACAGTGATGTCAAAGTAAATGTATAATGCACACGATGATATCACAGTACAGGCATAATACACAAAGTGATGACACAGTACAGAGATAATACACACAGTGATGTCACAGTACAGAGATAATACACACAGTGATGTCACAGTAAAGGGATAATACACACAGTGATGTCACAGTACAGGGATAATACACACAGTGTTGTCAAAGTAAAGGTATAATGCACACGATGATATCACAGTACAGGCATAATATACAAAGTGATGTCACAGTACAGGGATAATGCACACAGTGATGTCACAGTACAGGGATAATGACCACGATGATATCACAGTACAGGCACAATATACAAAGTGATGTCACAGTACAGGGATAATACACACAGTGATATCACAGTACAGAGATAATGCACAGTGATGACACAGTACAGGGATAATACACACAGTGATGTCATAGTACAGAGATAGTACACACAGTGTTGCTACAGTACAGGGATAATGAACAGAGTGATGTCACAGTACAGGGATAATACACACAGTGATGTCACGGTACAGACATAATACACAGTGATGTCACAGTACAGGGATAATACAAACAGTGTTGCTATTGTGCAGGGATAATGAACAGAGTGATGTCACAGTATAGGGATAATACACACAGTGATGTCACATTACAGGCGTAATACACCCAGTGATGTCACAGTACAGGGATTATACACACAGTGATGTCACAGTAAAGGGATAATGCACACAGTGATGTCACAGTACAGAGATAATACACACAGTGATGTCACAGAAAAGGGATAATGCACACAGTGATGTCACAGGACAGAGATAATACACACTGCGATGTCACAGTAAAGGCATAACACACACAGTGATGTCACAGCACAGGGATAATACAAAGAGTGATGTCACAGTACAGGGATAATACACACAGTGATGTCACAGTACAGGGATAATACACACAGGGTGATGTCACAGAACAGAGATAATACACACAATGTCTAGTGATGTCACACTTCAGAGATAATATACACAGTGATGTCACCGTACAGAGATAATACACACAGTGATGTCACAGTAAAGGGATAATACACAGAGTGATGTCACAGTACAGGGATAATACACAGTGATGTCACAGAACATGGATAATACACAGTGATGTCACAGTACAGTGATAATACACACAGTGATGTCACAGTACAGAGATAATACACACAGTGATGTCACAGTACATGGATAATAAACACAGTGATGTCACAGTACAGGGATAATACACAGTGATGTCACAGATCAGGGATAATACACAGTGATGTCACAGTACAGGGATTATACACAAAGTGTTGTCACAATACAGGGATAATACACACAGTGATGTCACAGTACAGAGATAATACACACAGTGATGTCACAGTACAAGGATAATAAACACAGTGATGTCACAGTACAGGGATAATATACAGTGATGTCACAGTACAGGGATAATACTAAAATACACACAGTGATGTCACAGTACAGGGATAATATACACAGTGATGTCACAGTATAGGGATAATACACACAGTGATGTCAGAGTACAGAGATAATACACACAGTGATGTCACAGTACAGGGATAATACACACAGTGATGACACATTACAGAGATAATACACACAGTGATGTCAAACTACAGGGATAATACACACAGTGATGTCACAGTACAGGGATAATACACACAGTGATGTCACAGTAAAGAGATAATACACACAGTGATGTCACAGTACAGGGATTATACAAACAGTGATGTCACAGTACAGGGATAATACACACAGTGATATCACAGAGCAGGGATAATACTCACAGGGTAATGTCACAGTGCAGGGATAATGCACACAGTAATGTCACAGTGCAGGGATAATACAAACAGTGATGTCACAGTACAGGGAAAATGCACAGTGATGTCACAGAACAGAGATAATGTATAGTGATGTCACACTACAGAGATAATATACACAGTGATGACACAGTACAGAGATAATACACACAGTGATGTCACAGTACAGGGATAATACACACAGTGATGTCACAGTAGAGGGATAATACACACAGTGATGTCACAGTACAGAGATAATGCACACAGTGATGTCACAGTACAGGGATAATACAAACAGTCATGTCACAGTAAAGGTATAATACAAACAGTGATGTCATAGTACAGGGATAATACACACAGATTGATGTCACAGTACAGGGATATTACACACAGTGATGTCACAGTACAGGGATGATATACACAGTGATGTCACAGTACAGGGATATTACACACAGTGATGTCACAGAACAGGGATAATACACATTGATGTCACAGTACAGGGATTATATACAAAGTGATGTCACAGTACAGGGATAATACACACAGTGATGTCACAGTACAGAGATAATAAACACAGTGATGACACAGTACAGGGATAATAAACACAGTGATGTCACAGTACAGGGATAATACACAGTGATGTCACAGTACAGGGATAATACACACAGTGATGTCACTGTACTGGGATAATATACACAGTCCTATTACAGTTTAGGGATAATACACACAGTGATGTCACAGTACAGAGATAATATACACAGTGATGTCACAGTGCAGGGATAATACACACAGTGATGACACATTACAGAGATAATACACACAGTGATGTCAAAGTACAGGGATAGAACACACAGTGATGTCACAGTACAGGAATAATGTATAGTGATGTCACAGTACAGGGATAATATACCCAGTGACGTCACAGTACAGGGATAATAAAAACAATGATGTCACAGTACAGGGATAATACACACAGTGAGGTCACAGTACAGGGATAATACACACAATGATGTCACAGTACAAAGATAATTCTCACAGTGATGTCACAGAACAGGGATAATACACACAATGAGGTCACAGTACAGGGATAATAAACACAGTGATGACACAGTACAGTGATAATACACACAGTGATATCACAGTAAAGGGATAATACACACAGTGATGTGACAGTACAGAGATAATACACACAGTGATGTCACAGTACAGAGATAATACACACAGTGATGTGACAGTACAGAGATAATACACACAGTGATGTCACAGTACAGGGATAATACACACAGTGATGTGACAGTACAGAGATAATACACACAGTGATGTCACAGTACAGAGATAATACACACAGTGATGTCACAGTAAAAGGATAATACACACAGTGATGTCACAGTACAGGGATAATACACACAGTGATGTCAAAGTAAATGTATAATGCACACGATGATATCACAGTACAGGCATAATACACAAAGTGATGACACAGTACAGAGATAATACACACAGTGATGTCACAGTACAGAGATAATACACACAGTGATGTCACAGTAAAGGGATAATACACACAGTGATGTCACAGTACAGGGATAATACACACAGTGTTGTCAAAGTAAAGGTATAATGCACACGATGATATCACAGTACAGGCATAATATACAAAGTGATGTCACAGTACAGGGATAATACACACAGTGATGTCACAGTACAGGGATAATGACCACGATGATATCACAGTACAGGCACAATATACAAAGTGATGTCACAGTACAGGGATAATACACACAGTGATGTCATAGTACAGAGATAGTACACACAGTGTTGCTACAGTACAGGGATAATGAACAGAGTGATGTCACAGTACAGGGATAATACACACAGTGATGTCACGGTACAGACATAATACACAGTGATGTCACAGTACAGGGATAATACAAACAGTGTTGCTATTGTGCAGGGATAATGAACAGAGTGATGTCACAGTATAGGGATAATACACACAGTGATGTCACATTACAGGCGTAATACACCCAGTGATGTCACAGTACAGGGATTATACACACAGTGATGTCACAGTAAAGGGATAATGCACACAGTGATGTCACAGTACAGAGATAATACACACAGTGATGTCACAGAAAAGGGATAATGCACACAGTGATGTCACAGGACAGAGATAATACACACTGCGATGTCACAGTAAAGGCATAACACACACAGTGATGTCACAGCACAGGGATAATACAAAGAGTGATGTCACAGTACAGGGATAATACACACAGTGATGTCACAGTACAGGGATAATACACACAGGGTGATGTCACAGAACAGAGATAATACACACAATGTCTAGTGATGTCACACTTCAGAGATAATATACACAGTGATGTCACCGTACAGAGATAATACACACAGTGATGTCACAGTAAAGGGATAATACACAGAGTGATGTCACAGTACAGGGATAATACACAGTGATGTCACAGAACATGGATAATACACAGTGATGTCACAGTACAGTGATAATACACACAGTGATGTCACAGTACAGAGATAATACACACAGTGATGTCACAGTACATGGATAATAAACACAGTGATGTCACAGTACAGGGATAATACACAGTGATGTCACAGATCAGGGATAATACACAGTGATGTCACAGTACAGGGATTATACACAAAGTGTTGTCACAATACAGGGATAATACACACAGTGATGTCACAGTACAGAGATAATACACACAGTGATGTCACAGTACAAGGATAATAAACACAGTGATGTCACAGTACAGGGATAATATACAGTGATGTCACAGTACAGGGATAATACTAAAATACACACAGTGATGTCACAGTACAGGGATAATATACACAGTGATGTCACAGTATAGGGATAATACACACAGTGATGTCAGAGTACAGAGATAATACACACAGTGATGTCACAGTACAGGGATAATACACACAGTGATGACACATTACAGAGATAATACACACAGTGATGTCAAACTACAGGGATAATACACACAGTGATGTCACAGTACAGGGATAATACACACAGTGATGTCACAGTAAAGAGATAATACACACAGTGATGTCACAGTACAGGGATTATACAAACAGTGATGTCACAGTACAGGGATAATACACACAGTGATATCACAGAGCAGGGATAATACTCACAGGGTAATGTCACAGTGCAGGGATAATGCACACAGTAATGTCACAGTGCAGGGATAATACAAACAGTGATGTCACAGTACAGGGAAAATGCACAGTGATGTCACAGAACAGAGATAATGTATAGTGATGTCACACTACAGAGATAATATACACAGTGATGTCACAGTACAGAGATAATACACACAGTGATGTCACAGTACAGGGATAATACACACAGTGATGTCACAGTAGAGGGATAATACACACAGTGATGTCACAGTACAGAGATAATGCACACAGTGATGTCACAGTACAGAGATAATACAAACAGTCATGTCACAGTAAAGGTATAATACAAACAGTGATGTCATAGTACAGGGATAATACACACAGATTGATGTCACAGTACAGGGATATTACACACAGTGATGTCACAGTACAGGGATGATATACACAGTGATGTCACAGTACAGGGATATTACACACAGTGATGTCACAGAACAGGGATAATGTATAGTGATGTCACACTACAGAGATAATATACACAGTGCTGTCACAGTACAGAGATAATACACACAGTGATGTCACAGTACAGGGATTATACACACAGTTATGTCACAGTACAGGGATAATACACACCATGATGTCACAATACAGAGATAATACACACAATGATGTCACAGTACAGGGATAATACACATAATCAGGTCACAGTACAGGGATAATAAACACAGTGATGACACAGTACAGGGATAATACACAGAGTGATGTCACAGTACAGGGATAATACACACAGTGATGTCACAGTAAAGGGATAATACACACAGTGATGTCACTGTACGGGGATAATACACACAGTGATGTCACAGTAAAGGGATAATGCACATGATGATATCACAGTACAGGCATAATATACACAGTGATGTCACAGTACAGGGATATTACACACAGTGATGTCACAGTACAGAGATAATACACAGTGATGTCACAGTCCAGGGATAATGCACACAGTGATGTCACAGATCCGGAATAATGTATAGTGATGTCACAGTACAGGGATAATATACCCAGTGACGTCACAGTACAGGGATAACAAAAACAGTGATGTCACAGTACAGGGATAATACACACAGTGAGGTCACAGTACAGGGATAATACACACAATGATGTCACAGTACAGAGATAGTACACACAGTGATGTCACAGTACAGGGATAATACACACAATGAGGTCACAGTACAGGGATAATAAACACAGTGATGACACAGTACAGAGATAATACACACAGTGATGTCACAGCACAGGGATAATACACAGTGATGTCACAGAACAGGGATAACGTCTAGTGATGTCACACTTCAGAGATAATATACACAGTGATGTCACAGTACAAAGATAAAACACACAGTCATGTCACAGTACAGGGACAATACACACAGTGATGTCACAGTACACGAATAATACACACAGTGATGTCACAGTACAGAGATAATACACACAGTGATGTCACAGTAAAGGGATAATACACAGAGTGATGTCACAGAATAGGGATAATACACAGTGATGTCACAGTACAGGGATAATACACACAGTGATGTTACAGTGCATTGATAATACACACAGTGATGTCACAGTACAGATATAATACACACAGTGACATCACTGTACATGGATAATAAACACAGTGATGTCACAGTACAGGGATAATACACAGTGATGTCACATAACAGGGATAATACACATTGATGTCACAGTACAGGGATTATATACAAAGTGATGTCACAGTACAGGGATAATACACACAGTGATGTCACAGTACAGAGATAATACACACAGTGATGACACAGTACAGGGATAATAAACACAGTGATGTCACAGTACAGGGATAATACACAGTGATGTCACAGTACAGGGATAATACACACAGTGATGTCACTGTACTGGGATAATATACACAGTCCTATTACAGTTTAGGGATAATACACACAGTGATGTCACAGTACAGAGATAATATACACAGTGATGTCACAGTGCAGGGATAATACACACAGTGATGACACATTACAGAGATAATACACACAGTGATGTCAAAGTACAGGGATAGAACACACAGTGATGTCACAGTACAGGAATAATGTATAGTGATGTCACAGTACAGGGATAATATACCCAGTGACGTCACAGTACAGGGATAATAAAAACAATGATGTCACAGTACAGGGATAATACACACAGTGAGGTCACAGTACAGGGATAATACACACAATGATGTCACAGTACAGAGATAATTCTCACAGTGATGTCACAGAACAGGGATAATACACACAATGAGGTCACAGTACAGGTATAATAAACACAGTGATGACACAGTACAGTGATAATACACACAGTGATATCACAGTAAAAGGATAATACACACAGTGATGTGACAGTACAGAGATAATACACACAGTGATGTCACAGTACAGAGATAATACACACAGTGATGTGACAGTACAGAGATAATACACACAGTGATGTCACAGTACAGGGATAATACACACAGTGATGTGACAGTACAGAGATAATACACACAGTGATGTCACAGTACAGAGATAATACACACAGTGATGTCACAGTAAAAGGATAATACACACAGTGATGTCACAGTACAGGGATAATACACACAGTGATGTCACAGTAAAAGGATAATACACACAGTGATGTCACAGTACAGGGATAATACACACAGTGATGTCAAAGTAAATGTATAATGAACACGATGATATCACAGTACAGGCATAATATACAAAGTGATGACACAGTACAGAGATAATACACACAGTGATGTCACAGTACAGAGATAATACACACAGTGATGTCACAGTAAAGGGATAATACACACAGTGATGTCACAGTACAGGGATAATACACACAGTGTTGTCAAAGTAAAGGTTTAATGCACACGATGATATCACAGTACAGGCATAATATACAAAGTGATGTCACAGTACAGGGATAATACACACAGTGATGTCACAGTACAGGGATAATGACCACGATGATATCACAGTACAGGCACAATATACAAAGTGATGTCACAGTACAGGGATAATACACACAGTGATATCACAGTACAGAGATAATGCACAGTGATGACACAGTACAGGGATAATACACACAGTGATGTCATAGTACAGAGATAGTACACACAGTGTTGCTACAGTACAGGGATAATGAACAGAGTGATGTCACAGTACAGGGATAATACACACAGTGATGTCACGGTACAGACATAATACACAGTGATGTCACAGTACAGGGATAATACAAACAGTGTTGCTATTGTGCAGGGATAATGAACAGAGTGATGTCATAGTATAGGGATAATACACACAGTGATGTCACATTACAGGTGTAATACACCCAGTGATGTCACAGTACAGGGATTATACACACAGTGATGTCACAGTAAAGGGATAATGCACACAGTGATGTCACAGTACAGAGATAATACACACAGTGATGTCACAGAAAAGGGATAATGCACACAGTGATGTCACAGGACAGAGATAATACACACAGCGATGTCACAGTAAAGGCATAACACACACAGTGATGTCACAGCACAGGGATAATACAAAGAGTGATGTCACAGTACAGGGATAATACACACAGTGATGTCACAGTACAGGGATAATACACACAGGGTGATGTCACAGAACAGAGATAATACACACAATGTCTAGTGATGTCACACTTCAGAGATAATATACACAGTGATGTCACCGTACAGAGATAATACACACAGTGATGTCACAGTAAAGGGATAATACACAGAGTGATGTCACAGTACAGGGATAATACACAGTGATGTCACAGAACATGGATAATACACAGTGATGTCACAGTACAGTGATAATACACACAGTGATGTCACAGTACAGAGATAATACACACAGTGATGTCACAGTAAAGGGATAATACACACAGTGATGTCACAGTACAGAGATAATACACACAGTGATTTCACAGTAAAGGGATAATACACACAGTGATGTCACAGTACATGGATAATAAACACAGTGATGTCACAGTACAGGGATAATACACAGTGATGTCACAGATCAGGGATAATACACAGTGATGTCACAGTACAGGGATTATACACAAAGTGTTGTCACAATACAGGGATAATACACACAGTGATGTCACAGTACAGAGATAATACACACAGTGATGTCACAGTACAAGGATAATAAACACAGTGATGTCACAGTACAGGGATAATATACAGTGATGTCACAGTACAGGGATAATACTAAAATACACACAGTGATGTCACAGTACAGGGATAATATACACAGTGATGTCACAGTATAGGGATAATACACACAGTGATGTCAGAGTACAGAGATAATACACACAGTGATGTCACAGTACAGGGATAATACACACAGTGATGACACATTACAGAGATAATACACACAGTGATGTCAAACTACAGGGATAATACACACAGTGATGTCACAGTACAGGGATAATACACACAGTGATGTCACAGTAAAGAGATAATACACACAGTGATGTCACAGCAAGGGGATAATGCACAGTGATGTCACAGTACAGGGATTATACAAACAGTGATGTCACAGTACAGGGATAATACACACAGTGATATCACAGAGCAGGGATAATACTCACAGGGTAATGTCACAGTGCAGGGATAATACACACAGTAATGTCACAGTGCAGGGATAATACAAACAGTGATGTCACAGTACAGGGAAAATGCACAGTGATGTCACAGAACAGGGATAATGTATAGTGATGTCACACTACAGAGATAATATACACAGTGATGTCACAGTACAGAGATAATACACACAGTGATGTCACAGTACAGGGATAATACACACAGTGATGTCACAGTAGAGGGATAATACACACAGTGATGTCACAGTACAGAGATAATGCACACAGTGATGTCACAGTACAGGGATAATACAAACAGTCATGTCACAGTACAGGTATAATACAAACAGTGATGTCATAGTACAGGGATAATACACACAGATTGATGTCACAGTACAGGGATATTACACACAGTGATGTCACAGTACAGGGATGATATACACAGTGATGTCACAGTACAGGGATATTACACACAGTGATGTCACAGAACAGGGATAATGTATAGTGATGTCACACTACAGAGATAATATACACAGTGCTGTCACAGTACAGAGATAATACACACAGTGATGTCACAGTACAGGGATTATACACACAGTTATGTCACAGTACAGGGATAATACACACCATGATGTCACAATACAGAGATAATACACACAATGATGTCACAGTACAGGGATAATACACATAATCAGGTCACAGTACAGGGATAATAAACACAGTGATGACACAGTACAGGGATAATACACAGAGTGATGTCACAGTACAGGGATAATACACACAGTGATGTCACAGTAAAGGGCTAATACACACAGTGATGTCACTGTACGGGGATAATACACACAGTGATGTCACAGTAAAGGGATAATGCACATGATGATATCACAGTACAGGCATAATATACACAGTGATGTCACAGTACAGGGATATTACACACAGTGATGTCACAGTACAGGGATAATCAACACGATGATATCACAGTAAACGCAAAAGATACACAGAGATGTCACCGTACAGGGATAACATACACAGTGCTGTCACAGTACACGGATAATGAACATGATGATACAGTTATATGAAAAAGTTTGCGCACCCCTATTAATCTTAAGCTTAATGTTTTCTAAAAATTGGTGTTTTTGCAACAGCTATTTCAGTTTGATATATGTAATAACTGTTAGATACAGTAATGTTTCTGCCTTGAAATGAGGTTTATTGTACTAACAGAAAATGTGCAATCTGCATTCAAACAAAATTTTACAGGTGCATAATTATGGGCACCCTTATCATTTTCTTGTTTTAAATACTCCTACCTACATTTTACTGACTTACTAAAGCACTTTTTTTGGTTTTGTAACCTCATTGAGCTTTGAACTTCATAGCCAGGTGTATGCAATCATGAGAAAAGCTACTTAAAGTGGCCACTTGCAAGTTGTTCTCCTGTTTGAATCTCCTCTGAAGAGTGGCATCATGGGCTCCTCAAAACAACTGTCAAATGATCTGAAAACAAAGATTATTCAACATAGTTGTTCAGGGGAAGGATACAAAAAGCTGTCTCAGAGATTTAACCTGTCAGTTTCCACTGTGAGGAACATAGTAAGGAAATGGAATAACACAGGGACAGTTCTTATTAAGGCCAGAAGTGGCAGGCCAAGAAAAACATCAGAAAGGCAGAGAAGAAGAATGGTGAGATCAGTCAAGGACAATCCTTAGACCACCTCCAGAGAGCTGCAGCATCAACTTGCTGCAGATGGTGTCACTGTGCATCGGTCAACTATACAACACACTTTGCACAAGGAGAAGCGGTATGGGAGAGTGATGCGAAAGAAGCCGTTTCTGCAAGCACGCCACAAACAGAGTCGGCTGAGGTATGCAAAAGCACATTTGGAGAAGCCAATTTCTTTTTGGAAGAAGTTCCTGTGGACTGATGAAACCAAGATTGAGTTGTTTGGTCATACAAAAAGGTGTTATGCATGGTGGCAAAAAAACACAGCATTCCAAGAAAAACACTTGCTACCCACAGTAAAATTTGGTGGAGGTTCCATCATGCTTTGGGGCTGTGTGGCCAATGACGGCACCGGGAATCTTGTTAAAGTTGAGGGACGCATGGATTCTACTCAGTATCAGCAGATTCTTGACAATAATGTTCAAGAATCAGTGACAAAGTTGAAGTTAGGCAGGGGATGGATCTTTCAGCAAGACAATGATCCAAAACGCCGCTCCAAATCTACTCAGGCATTCATGCAGAGGAACAATTACAATGTTCAGGAATGGCCATCCCAGTCACCAGACCTGAATATCATTGAACATCTGTGGGATCATTTGAAGTGGGCTGTCTATGCTCGGCGACCATCAAACTTAACTGAACTGGAATTGTTTTGTAAAGAGGAATTTTCAAAAATACCTTCATCCAGGATCCAGGAACTCATTAAAAGCTACAGGAAGCGACTAGAGGCTGTTATTTTTGCAAAAGGAGGATCTTCTAAATATTAATGTCACTTTTCTGGTGAGGTGCCCATACTTATGCACCTGTCAAATTTTCTTTGAATGCAGATTGCACATTTTCTGTTAGTACAATAAACCTCATTTCAAGGTAGAAACATTACTGTGTCCAACAGTTATTACATATATCAAACTGAAATAGATGTTGCAAAAACACCAATTTTAAGAAAACAGTAAGCTTAAGATTAATAGGGGTGCCCAAACTTTTTCAAATAACTGTATCACAGTACAGGGATTATGCACACAGTGATGTCACAGTACAGGGATAATATACACAGTGCTGTCACAGTACAGGGATAATGCACACACTGATGTCACATTACAGGGATAATGCACACAGTGATGTCACAGTACAGAGATAATGCACAGTGATATCACAGTACAGAGATAATGCACAGTGATGACACAGTACAGGGATAATAAACACAGTGATGTCACAGTACAGGGATAATACATACAGTGATGTCACAGTACAGAGATACTACTCACAGTGATGTCACAGTACAAGGAAAATGAACAGAGTGATATCACAGTATAGGGATAATAAACACAGTGATGTCACAGTACAGGGATAATGCACACAGTGATGTCACAGTACTGGGAAAATACACAGTGATGTCACAGTAAAGGGATAATGCACACAGTGATGTCACAGTACAGTGATAATGAACACGGTGATGTCACAGTACAGGCATAATATACACAGTGATGTCACAGTACAGGGATAATGCACACAGTGATGTCACAGTACAGGGATAATATACATAGTGATTTCACAGTACAGGGATAATGCACACATTGATTTCACAGTACAGGGATAATGCACACAGTGACGTCAAGGTACAGAGATAATACACACAGTGATGTCACAGTACAGAGATAATGCACTTTGATGTCACAGTAAAGGAATAATACACACAGTGATGTCACAGTACAGGGATAATACACACAGTGATGTCACAGTAAAGGGATAATGCACACGATGATATCACAGTACTGTCATAATATACACAGTGATGTCACAGTAAAGGGATAATACACACAGTGATGTCACAGTACTCGGATAATGAACGCGATGATATCACAGTACAGGCATAATATACACAGTGATGTCACAGTTCAGGGATAATAAACACAGTGATGTCACAGTAAAGGGATAATACACACAGTGATGTCACAGTACAGGGATAATGAACACGATGATATCACAGTACAGGGATAATGCCCACAGTGATGTCACAGTACAGGAATAATATACACAGTGCTGTCACAGTACAGGGATAATGCACACACTGATGTCACAGTACAGGAATAATGCACACAGTGATGTCAAACTACAGAGATAATATACACAGTGATGTCACAGTACATAGATAATACACAGAGTGATGTCACAGTACTGGGAAAATACACACAGTGATGTCACAGTACAGGGATAATACACAGTGATGACACAGTACAGGGATAATACACACAGTGATATCACAGTACAGGGATAATAAACACACTGAGGTCACAGTACAGAGATAATATACACAATGATGTCACAGTACAGGGATAATGCTCACAATGATGTCACAGTACAGAGCTAATGCACACAGTGATGTCAAAGTACAGGGATAAAATACACAGTGATGTCACAGTACAGGGATAATACACACAGTGATGTCACAGTACAGGGATAATACACACAGTGATGTCACAGTACAGGGATAATAAACACAGTGATATCACTGTACAGGGATAATGCACACAGTGATGTCACACTACAGAGATAATACACACAGTGATGTCACAGTACAGGGATAATACACACAGTGATGTCACAGTACAGGGATAATGCACAAAGTGATGTCACAGTACAGCGATAATTCACACAGTGATGTCTCAGTACAGGGATAATGCACACAGTGATGTCACAGTACAGGGATAATGCACACAGTGATTTCACAGTACAGAGATAATACTCACAGTGATGTCACAGCACAGAGATAATACACACAGTGATGTCACAGTGCAAGGATAATACACACAGTGATGTTACAGTACAAGGAAAATGCACACAGCGATGTCACAGTACAGGGATAATACACACAGTGATGTCACAGGACAGGGATAATGCAAAGTGTTGTCACAGTACAGGGATAATACACACAGTGATGTCACAGTAAAAGAAGAATACACACAGTGATGTCACAGTACAGAGATAATGTATAGTGATGTCATAGTACAGAGATAATACACACAGTGATGTCACAGTAAAGAGATAATACACACAGTGATGTCACAGTACAGGGATAATAAACACAGCGATGTCACAGTACAGGGAAAATACACACAGTGTTGTCACAGTAAAGGAAGAATACACACAGTGATGTCACAGTACAGAGATAATGTGTAGTGATGTCATACTACAGAGATAATACACCTAGTGAGGTCACAGTACAGAGATAATACACACAGTGATTTCTCAGTACAGGGATAATACACACAGTGATGTCACAGTACAGGCATAATGCACACAGTGATATCAAACTACAGAGATAATATACACAGTGATGTCACAGTACAGAGATAATACACAGAGTGATGTCACAGTACTGGGATAATACACACAGTGATGTCACAGTACAGGGATAATACACAGTGATGTCACAGTACAGGGATTATACATACAGTGATGTCACAGTACAGAGATAATGCCCACAGTGATGTCACAGTACAGAAATAATACACACAGTGATTTCTCAGTACAGGGATAATACACACAGTGATGACACAGTACAGGCATAATGCACACAGTGATATCAAACTACAGAGATAATATACACAGTGATGTCACAGTACAGAGATAATACACAGAGTGATGTCACAGTACTGGGATAATACACACAGTGATGTCACAGTACAGGGATAATACACAGTGATGTCACAGTACAGGGATAATACACACAGTGATATCACAGTACATTAAAAATGAACACACTGAGCTCACTGTACAGAGATAATATACACAATGATGTCACACTGCAGAGATAATGCACACAGTGATGTCACAGTACAGGGATAATTAACACGGTGATGTCACAGTACAGGCAAAATACACACATTGATGTCACAGTACAGGGATAATTCACACATTGATGTCACAGTACAGGGATAATATACACAGTGATATCACAGAACAAGGATAATGCACACAGTGATGTCACAGTACAGGGATAATAAACACCGTGATGTCACAGCACAGGGATAATACACACAGTGATGTGACAATACAGTGATAATAATCACAGTGATGTCACAGTACAGGGATAATACACAGTGATGTCATAGTTCAGGGATAATGTATAGTGATGTCACACTACAGAGATAATATACACAGTTATGTCATAGTACAAAGATAATACACACAGTGATGTCGCAGTACAGGGATAATACACAGCGATGTCACAGTACAGGGATAATGCACACAGTGATGTCACAGTACAGAGATAATACACAGTGATGTCACAGTACAGGGATAATACACACAGTGATGTCACAGTACAGGGTAATACACACAATGGTGTCACAGTACAGGGATAATACACACAGTGATATCACAGTACAGGGATAATACACACAGTGATGTCACAGTACAGGGATAATACAAATAGTGATGTCACAGTACAGGGATAATGTATAGTGATGTCACACTACAGAGATAATATACAAAGTGATGTCACAGTACAGAGATAATACACACAGTGATGTCACATTACAGAGATAATACACACAGTGATGTCACTGTACAGGGATTATACACACAGTGATGTCACAGTACAGAGATAATGCCCACAGTGATGTCACAGTACAGAGATAATACACACAATGATTTCTCAGTACAGGGATAATACACACAGTGATGTCACAGTACAGGCATAATGCACACAGTGATGTCAAACTACAGAGATAATACACACAGTGATGTAACAGTACAGAGATAATGCACAGAATGATGTCACAGTACTGGGATAATACACACAGTGATGTCAAAGTACAGGGATAATACACAGTGATGTCACAGTACAGGGATAATACACACAGTGATATCACAGTACAGGGATAATGAACACATTGAGGTCACAGTACAGAGATAATATACACAATGATGTCACAGTACAGGGATAATGCACACAGTGATGTCACAGTACAGAGCTAATGCACACAGTGATGTCAAAGTACAGGGATAAAATACACAGTGATGTCACAGTACAGGGATAATACACACAGTGATGTCACAGTACAGGGATAATACACACAGTGATGTCATAGTACAGGAATAATAAACACAGTGATTTCACTGTACAAGGATAATGTACACAGTGATGTCACACTACAGAGATAATACACACAGTGATGTCACAGTACAGGGATAATACACACAGTGATGTCACAGTACAGGGATAATGCACACAGTGATGTCACAGTACAGCGATAATTCACACAGTGATGTCTCAGTACAGGGATAATGCGCACAGTGATGTCACAGTACAGGAATAATGCACACAGTGATGTCACAGTACAGAGATAATACACACAGTGATGTCACAGCACAGAGATAATACACACAGTGATGTCACAGTGCAAGGATAATACACACAGTGATGTTACAGTACAAGGAAAATGCACACAGTGATGTCACAGTACAGGGATAATACACACAGTGATGTCACAGGACAGGGATAATGCAAAGTGTTGTCACAGTACAGGGATAATACACACAGTGATGTCACAGTAAAAGAAGAATACACACAGTTATGTCACAGTACAGAGATAATGTATAGTGATGTCATAGTACAGAGATAATACACACAGTGATGTCACAGTAAAGAGATAATACACAAAGTGATGTCACAGTACAGGGATAATAAACACAGCGATGTCACAGTACAGGGAAAATACAAACAGTGTTGTCACAGTAAAGGAAGAATACACACAGTGAAGTCACAGTACAGTGATAATAAACACAGTGATGTCACCGTACAGAGATAATAAACACAGTGATGTCACAGTACAGGGATAATAAACACAGCGATGTCACAGTACTGGGAAAATACAAACAGTGTTGTCACAGTAAAGGAAGAATACACACAGTGAAGTCACAGTACAGTGATAATAAACACAGTGATGTCACCGTACAGAGATAATAAACACAGTGATGTCACAGTACAGGGATAATGCACACAGTGATGTCAAACTACCGAGATAATATATACAGTGATGTCACAGTACAGAGAAAATACACAGAGTGATGTCACAGTACTGGGATAATACACACAGTGATGTCACGGTACATGGATAATACACAGTGATGTCACAGTACAGGGATAATACACACAGTGATATCACAGTACAGGGATAATGAACACACTGAGGTCACAGTACAGAGATAATATACACAATGATGTCACAGAACAGGGATAATGCACACAATGATGTCACAGTACAGAGCTAATGCACACAGTGATGTCAAGGTACAGGAATAAAATACACAGTGATGTCACAGTACAGGGATAATACACACAGTGATGTCACAGTACAGGGATAATACACACAGTGATGTCACAGTACAGGGATAATAAACACAGTGATGTCACAGTACAGGTATAATGCACACAGTGATGTCACACTACAGAGATAATATACACAGTGATGTCATAGTACAGAGATAATACACACAGTGATGTCACAGTACAGGGATAATACACACAGTGATGTCACAGTACAGAGATAATACACACAGTGATGTCACATTACAGGGATAAAAGACACAGTGATGTCACAGTATAGAAGTAATATACACAGTCATGTCACAGTACAGGGATAATACACACAATGATGTCACAGTACAGAGATAATGCACACAGTGATGTCACAGTACAGGGATAATTAACACGGTGATGTCACAGTACAGGCAAAATACACACATTGATGTCACAGTACAGGGATAATGCACACATTGATGTCACAGTACAGGGATAATATACACAGTGACATCACAGTACAAGGATAATGCACACAGTGATGTCACAGTACAGGGATAATATACACCGTGATGTCACAGCACAGGGATAATACACACAGTGATGTCACAATACAGTGATAATAAACACAGTGATGTCACAGTACAGGGATAATACACATAGTGATGTCATAGTACAGGGATAATATATAGTGATGTCACACTACAGAGATAATATACACAGTTATGTCAAAGTGCAAAGATAATACACACAGTGATGTCGCAGTACAGGAATATTACACAGTGATGTCACAGTACAGGGATAATGCACACAGTGATGTCACAGTACAGAGATAATACACAGTGATGTCACTGTACAGGGATAATACACACAGTGATGTCACAGTAAAGGGTAATACACACAGTGGTGTCACAGTACAGGGATAATACACACAGTGATGTCACAGTACAGGGATAATACACACAGTGATGTCACAGTACAGGGATAATACACATAGTGATGTCACAGTACAGGGATAATGTATAGTGATGTCACACTACAGAGATAATATACACAGTGATGTCACAGTACAGAGATAATACACACAGTGATGTCACTGTACAGGGATAATACACACAGTGATGTCACAGTACAGAGATAATACACACAGTGATGTCACAGTACAGATATAATACACACAGTGATGTCACAGTACAGGGATTATACACACAGTGATGTCACAGTACAGAGATAATGCCCACAGTGATGTCACAGTACAGAGATAATACACACAGTGATGTCACAGTACAGGCATAATGCACACAGTGATGTCAAACTAGAGAGATAATATACACAGTGATGTCACAGTACAGAGATAATACACAGAGTGATGTCACAGTACAGGGATAATACACACAGTGATGTCACAGTACAGGGATAATACACAGTGATGTCACAGTACAGGGATAATACACACAGTGATATCACAGTACAGGGATAATGAACACACTGTGGTCACAATACAGAGATAATATACAGAACGATGTCACAGTGCAGAGATAATGCACACAGTGATGTCACAGCACAGGGATAATTAACACGGTGATGTCAAAGTACAGGCAAAATACACACATTAATGTCACAGTACACAGATATTGCACACATTGATGTCACAGTACAGGGATAATATACACAGTGATATCACAGTACAAGGATAATGCACACAGTGATGTCACAGTACAGGGATAATAAACACCGTGATGTCACAGCACAGGGATAATACACACAGTGATGTCACAGTACAGTGAAAATAATCAAAGTGATGTCACAGTACAGGTATAATAAACATAGTGATGTCATAGTACAGGGATAATGTATAGTGATGTAACACTACAGAGATAATATACACAGTTATGTCATAGTACAAAGATAATACACACAGTGATGTCGCAGTACAGGGATAATACACAGTGATGTCACAGTACCGGGATAATGCACACAGTGATGTCACAGTACAGAGATAATACACAGTGATGTCACTGTACAGGGATAATGCACACAGTGGTGTCACAGTACAGGGATAATACACACAGTGATGTCACAGTACAGGGATAATACACATAGTGATGTCACAGTACAGGGACAATGTATAGTGATGTCACACTACAGAGATAATACACACAGTGATGTCACTGTACAGGGATAATACACACAGTAATGTCACAGTACAGAGATAATACACACAGTGATGTCACAGTACAGAGATAATACACACAGTGATGTCACAGTACAGGGATTATACACACAGTCATGTCACAGTACAGAGATAATGCCCACAGTGATGTCACAGTGCAGAGATAATACACACAGTGATTTCTCAGTACAGGGATAATACAAACAGTGATGTCACAGTACAGGCATAATGCACACAGTGATGTCAAACTACAATGATAATATACACAGTGATGTCACAGTACAGAGATAATGCACAGAGTGATGTCACAGTACTGGGATAATACACACAGTGATGTCACAATACAGGGATAATACACATTGATGTCACAGTACAGGGATAATACACACAGTGATGTCACAGTACAGGGATAATACACACAGTGATATCACACTACAGAGATAATACACACAGTGATGTCACTGTTCAGGGATAATACACACAGTGATGTCACAGTACAGAGATAATACACACAGTGATGTCACAGTACAGAGATAATACACACAGTGATGTCACAGTGCAGGGATTATACACACAGTGATGTCACAGTGCAGAGATAATACACACAGTGATTTCTCAGTACAGGGATAATACACACAGTGATGTCACAGTACAGGCATAATGCACACAGTGATGTCAAACTACAATGATAATATACACAGTGATGTCACAGTACAGAGATAATACACAGAGTGATGTCACAATACAGGGATAATACACACAGTGATGTCACAGTACAGAGATAATATACACAATGATGTCACAGTACAGGGATAATGCATACAATGACGTCACAGTACAGGGATAATGCATACAATGATGTCACAGTACAGAGCTAATGCACACAGTGATGTCAAAGTACAGGGATAATACACACAGTGATGTCACAGTACAGGGATAATAAACACAGTGATTTCACAGTACAGGGATAATGCACACTGTGATGTCACACTACAGAGATAATATACACAGTGATGTCACAGTACAGAGATAATACTCACAGTGATGTCACAGTACAAGGATAATACACAGAGTGATGTCAAAGTACAGAGATAATACACACAGTGATGTCACATTACAGCGATAAAAGACACAGTGATGTCACAGTACAGAGATAATGCACACAGTGATGTCACAGTACAGGGATAATTAACACGTTGATGTCACAGTACAGGCAAAATACACACATTAATGTCACAGTACAGAGATAATGCACACATTGAAGTCACAGTACAGGGACAATATACAAAGTGATATCACAGTAGAAGGATAATGCACACAGTGATGTCACAGTACAGGGATAATACACACCGTGATGTCACAGCACAGGGATAATACACACAGTGATGTCACAGTACAGTGATAATACACACAGTGATGTCAAAGTACAGGGATAATAGTCATAGTGATGTCATAGTACAGGGATAATGTATGGTGATGTCACACTACAGAGGTAATATACACAGTTATGTCATAGTACAAAGATAATACATACAGTGATGTCACTGTACAGGGATAATACACAGTGATGTCACAGTACAGGGATAATGCGCACAGTGATGTCACAGTACAAAGATAATGCACAGTGATGTCACAGTACAGGGATAATACACACAGTGATGTCACAGTACAGGGTAATACACACAGTGGTGTCACAGTACAGGGATAATACACACAGTGATGTCACAGTCTAGGGATAATACACACAGTGATGTCACCATAAAGGGATAATACACTTACTGATGTCTCAGTACATGGATAATGTATAGTGATGTCACTCTACAGAGATAATATACACAGTGATGTCACAGTACAGAGATAATACACACAGTGATGTCACTGTACAGGGATAATACACACAGTCATGTCACAGTACAGAGATAATACACACAGTGATGTCACAGTACAGGAATAATAAACACAGTGATTTCACTGTACAGGGATAATGCACACAGTGATGTCACACTACAGAGATAATACACACAGTGATGTCACAGTACAGGGATAATACACACAGTGATGTCACAGTACAGGGATAATGCACACAGTGATGTCACAGTACAGCGATAATTCACACAGTGATGTCTCAGTACAGGGATAATGCCCACAGTGATGTCACAGTACAGGGATAATGCACACAGTGATGTCACAGTACAGAGATAATACACACAGTGATGTCACAGCACAGAGATAATACACACAGTGATGTCACAGTGCAAGGATAATACACACAGTGATGTTACAGTACAAGGAAAATGCACACAGTGATGTCACAGTACAGGGATAATACACACAGTGATGTCACAGGACAGGGATAATGCAAAGTGTTGTCACAGTACAGGGATAATACACACAGTGATGTCACAGTAAAAGAAGAATACACACAGTTATGTCACAGTACAGAGATAATGTATAGTGATGTCATAGTACAGAGATAATACACTCAGTGATGTCACAGTAAAGAGATAATACACAAAGTGATGTCACAGTACAGGGATAATAAACACAGCGATGTCACAGTACAGGGAAAATGCAAACAGTGTTGTCACAGTAAAGGAAGAATACACACAGTGAAGTCACAGTACAGTGATAATAAACACAGTGATGTCACCGTACAGAGATAATAAACACAGTGATGTCACAGTACAGGGATAATGCACACAGTGATGTCAAACTACCGAGATAATATATACAGTGATGTCACAGTACAGAGAAAATACACAGAGTGATGTCACAGTACTGGGATAATACACACAGTGATGTCACGGTACATGGATAATACACAGTGATGTCACAGTACAGGGATAATACACACAGTGATATCACAGTACAGGGATAATGAACACACTGAGGTCACAGTGCAGAGATAATATACACAATGATGTCACAGAACAGGGATAATGCACACAATGATGTCACAGTACAGAGCTAATGCACACAGTGATGTCAAGGTACAAGAATAAAATACACAGTGATGTCACAGTACAGGGATAATACACACAGTGATGTCACAGTACAGGGATAATACACACAGTGATGTCACAGTACAGGGATAATAAACACAGTGATGTCACAGTACAGGGATAATGCACACAGTGATGTCACACTACAGAGATAATATACACAGTGATGTCATAGTACAGAGATAATACACACAGTGATGTCACAGTACAGGGATAATACACACAGTGATGTCACAGTACGGAGATAATACACACAGTGATGTCACATTACAGGGATAAAAGACACAGTGATGTCACAGTACAGAAGTAATATACACAGTCATGTCACAGTACAGGGATAATACACACAATGATGTCACAGTACAGAGATAATGCACACAGTGATGTCACAGTACAGGGATAATTAACACGGTGATGTCACAGTACAGGCAAAATACACACATTGATGTCACAGTACAGGGATAATGCACACATTGATGTCGCAGTACAGGGATAATATACACAGTGATATCACAGTACAAGGATAATGCACACAGTGATGTCACAGTACAGGGATAATAAACACCGTGATGTCACAGCACAGGGATAATACACACAGTGATGTCACAGTACAGTGATAATAAACACAGTGATGTCACAGTACAGGGATAATACACATAGTGATGTCATAGTACAGGGATAATATATAGTGATGTCACACTACAGAGATAATATACACACTTATGTCAAAGTACAAAGATAATACACACAGTGATGTCGCAGTACAGGGATACTACACAGTGATGTCACAGTACAGGGATAATGCACACAGTGATGTCACAGTACAGAGATAATACACAGTGATGTCACTGTACAGGGATAATACACACAGTGATGTCACAGTAAAGGGTAATACACACAGTGGTGTCACAGTACAGGGATAATACACACAGTGATGTCACAGTACAGGGATAATACACACAGTGATGTCACAGTACAGGGATAATACACATAGTGATGTCACAGTACAGGGATAATGTATAGTGATGTCACACTACAGAGATAATATACACAGTGATGTCACAGTACAGAGATAATACACACAGTGATGTCACTGTACAGGGATAATACACACAGTGATGTCACAGTACAGAGATAATACACACAGTGATGTCACAGTACAGATATAATACACACAGTGATGTCACAGTACAGGGATTATACACACAGTGATGTCACAGTACAGAGATAATGCCCACAGTGATGTCACAGTACAGAGATAATAAACACTGTGATTTCTCAGTACAGGGATAATACACACAGTGATGTCACAGTACAGGCATAATGCACACAGTGATGTCAAACTACAGAGATAATATACACAGTGATGTCACAGTACAGAGATAATACACAGAGTGATGTCACAGTACTGGGATAATACACACAGTGATGTCACAGTACAGGAATAACACACAGTGATGTCACAGTACAGGGATAATACACACAGTGATATCACAGTACAGGGATAATGAACACACTGAGGTCACAGTACAGAGATAATATACAGAACGATGTCACAGTGCAGATATAATGCACACAGTGATGTCACAGTACAGGGATAATTAACACGGTGATGTCAAAGTACCGGCAAAATACACACATTAATGTCACAGTACACAGATATTGCACACATTGATGTCACAGTACAGGGATAATATACACAGTGATATCACAGTACAAGGATAATGCACACAGTGATGTCACAGTACAGGGATAATAAACACCGTGATGTCACAGCACAGGGATAATACACACAGTGATGTCACAGTACAGTGAAAATAAACAAAGTGATGTCACAGTACAGGTATAATAAACATAGTGATGTCATAGTACAGGGATAATGTATAGTGATGTAACACTACAGAGATAATATACACAGTTATGTCATAGTCCAAAGATAATACACACAGTGATGTCGCAGTACAGGGATAATACACAGTGATGTCACAGTACAGGGATAATGCACACAGTGATGTCACAGTACAGAGATAATACACAGTGATGTCACTGTACAGGGATAATGCACACAGTGGTGTCACAGTACAGGGATAATACACACAGTGATGTCACAGTACAGGGATAATACACATAGTGATGTCACAGTACAGGGACAATGTATTGTGATGTCACACTACAGAGATAATACACACAGTGATGTCACTGTACAGGGATAATACACACAGTGATGTCACAGTACAGAGATAATACACACAGTGATGTCACAGTACAGAGATAATACACACAGTGATGTCACAGTACAGAGATTATACACACAGTGATGTCACAGTACAGAGATAATGCCCACAGTGATGTCACAGTGCAGAGATAATACACACAGTGATTTCTCAGTACAGGGATAATACAAACAGTGATGTCACAGTACAGGCATAATGCACACAGTGATGTCAAACTACAATGATAATATACACAGTGATGTCACAGTACAGAGATAATACACAGTGATGTCACAGTACTGGGATAATACACACAGTGATGTCACAATACAGGGATAATACACATTGATGTCACAGTACAGGGATAATACACACAGTGATGTCACAGTACAGGGATAGTACACACAGTGATATCACACTACAGAGATAATACACACAGTGATGTCACTGTACAGGGATAATACACACAGTGATGTCACAGTACAGAGATAATACACACAGTGATGTCACAGTACAGAGATAATACACACAGTGATGTCACAGTACAGGGATTATACACACAGTGATGTCACAGTGCAGAGATAATACACACAGTGATTTCTCAGTACAGGAATAATACACACAGTGATGTCACAGTACAGGCATAATGCACACAGTGATGTCAAACTACAATGATAATATACACAGTGATGTCACAGTACAGGGATAATACACACAGTGATGTCACAGTACAGAGATAATACACAAAGTGATGTCACAGTACTGGGATAATACACACAGTGATGTCACAGTACAGGGATAATAAACACAGTGATTTCACAGTACAGGGATAATGCACACTGTGATGTCACACTACAGAGATAATATACACAATGATGTCACAGTACAGGGATAATGCATACAATGACGTCACAGTACAGGGATAATGCATACAATGATGTCACAGTACAGAGCTAATGCACACAGTCATGTCAAAGTACAGGGATAATACACACAGTGATGTCACAGTACAGGGATAATAAACACAGTGATTTCACAGTACAGGGATAATGCACACTGTGATGTCACACTACAGAGATAATATACACAGTGATGTCACAGTACAGAGGTAATACTCACAGTGATGTCACAGTACAAAGATAATACACACAGTGATGTCAAAGTACAGAGATAATACACACAGTGATGTCACATTACAGCGATAAAAGACACAGTGATGTCACAGTACAGAGATAATGCACACAGTGATGTCACAGTACAGGGATAATTAACACGTTGATGTCACAGTACAGGCAAAATACACACATTGATGTCACAGTACAGAGATATTGCACACATTGAAGTCACAGTACAGGGACAATATACAAAGTGATATCGCAGTAGAAGGATAATGCACACAGTGATGTCACAGTACAGGGATAATACACACCGTGATGTCACAACACAGGGATAATACACACAGTGATGTCACAGTACAGTGATAATACACACAGTGATGTCAAAGTACAGGGATAATAGACATAGTGATGTCATAGTACAGGAATAATGTATGGTGATGTCACACTACAGAGGTAATATACACAGTTATGTCATAGTACAAAGATAATACATACAGTGATGTCACAGTACAGGGATAATACACAGTGATGTCACAGTACAGGGATAATGCGCACAGTGATGTCACAGTACAAAGATAATACACAGTGATGTCACAGTACAGGGATAATACACACAGTGATGTCACAGTACAGGGTAATACACACAGTGGTGTCACAGTACAGGGATAATACACACAGTGATGTCACAGTCTAGGGATAATACACACAGTGATGTCACAGTACAGGGATAATACACTTACTGATGTCTCAGTACATGGATAATGTATAGTGATGTCACACTACAGAGATAATATACACAGTGATGTCACAGTACAGAGATAATACACACAGTGATGTCACTGTACAGGGATAATACACACAGTCATGTCACAGTACAGAGATAATACACACAGTGATGTCACAGTACAGAGATAATACACACAGTGATGTCACAGTACAGGGATTATACACACAGTGATGTCACAGTTCAGAGATAATGCCCACAGTAATGTCACAGTACAGAGATAATACACACAGTGATTTCTCAGTACAGGGATAATACACACAGTGATGTCACAGTACAGTCATAATGCACACAGTGATGTCAAACTACAGAGATTATATACATAGTCATGTCACAGTACAGAGATAATACACAAAGTGATGTCACAGTACTGGGATTATACACACAGTGATGTCACAGTACAGGGATAATACACACAGTGATATCACAGTACAGGGATAATACACACAGTGATATCACAGTACAGGGATAATGAACACACTGAGGTCTCAGTACAGATATAATATACACAATGATGTCACAGTACAGGGATAATGCACACAATGATGTCACAGTACAGTGCTAATGCACACAGTGATGTCAAAGTATAGTGATAAAATACACAGTGATGTCACAGTACAGGGATAATACACACAGTGATGTCACAGTACAGGGATAATACACACAGTGTTTTCACAGTACAGGGATAATACACACAGTGATGTCACAGTACAGGGATAATGCACACAGTGATGTCACACTACAGAGATAATATACACAGTGATGTCACAGTACAGAGATGATAACCACAGTGATGTCACAGTACAAGGATAATACACACAGCGATGTCACAGTACAGAGATAATACACACAGTGATGTCACATTACAGGGATAAAAGACACAGTGATGTCAGAGTACAGAGATAATATACACAGTGATGTCACAGTATAGGGATAATACACACATTGATGTCACATTACAGGGGTAATGCACACATTGATGTCACAGTACAGGGATAATATACACAGTGATATCACAGTACAAGGATAATGCACACAGTGATGTCACAGTACAGGAATATTACACACCGTGATGTCTCAGCACAGGGATAATACACACAGTGATGTCACAGTACAGTGATAATACACACAGTGATGTCACAGTACAGGGATAATACAGATATTGATGTCATAGTACAGGGATAATGTATAGTGATGTCACACTACAGAGATATTATACACAGTTATGGCATAGTACAAAGATAATACACACAGTGATGTCACATTACAGTGATAATACAAAGTGATGTCACAGTACATGGATAATGCACACAGTGATGTCACAGTACAGAGATAATACACAGTGATGTCACAGTACAGGGATAATACACACAGTGATGTCACAGTACAAGGTAATACACACAGTGGTGTCACACTACAGAGATAATATACACAGTCATGTCACAGTACAGAGATAATACACACAGTGATGTCACAGTACAGGGATAATACACACAGTGATGTCACAGTTCAGAGATAATACACACAATGATGTCACAGTACAGAAATTATACACACAGTGATGTCACAGTACAGAGATAATGCACACAGTGATGTCACAGTACAGAGATAATACACACAGTGATTTCTCAGTACAGGGATAATACACACAGTGATGTCACATTACAGTCATAATGCACACAGTAATGTCACAGTACAGAGATAATACACACAGTAATGTCACAGTACAGGGATAATACACACATTGATGTCACAGTACAGAGATAATGCACACAGTGATGTCACAGTACAGAGATACACCGACTGCAGAATTATTAGGCAAATGAGTATTTTGATCACATGATACTTTATATACATGTTGTCCTACTCCAAGCTGCATAGGCTTGAGAGCCAACTACCAATTAAGTAAATCTGGTGATGTGCATCTCTGTAATGAGGAGGGGTGTTGACTAATGACATCAACACCCTATATAAGGTGTGCTTAATTATTAGGCAACTTCCTTTCCTTTGGCAAAATGGGTCAGAAGAGAGATTTGACGGGCTCTGAAATGTCCAAAATTGCGAGATGTCTTGCAGAGGGATGCAGCAGTCTTGAAATTTCCAAATTTTTGAAGCGTGATCACCGAAGAATCAAGCATTTCATGACAAATAGCCAACAGGGTCGCAAGAAGCGTGCTGGCCAAAAAAGGCGCAAGATAACTGCCCATGAATTGAGGAAAATCAAGCGTGAAGCTGCCAAGATGCCATTCGCCACCAGTTTTGCCATATTTCAGAGCTGCAACGTTACTGGAGTATCAAAAAGCACAAGGTGTGCGATACTCAGGGACATGGCCAAGGTAAGGAAGGCTGAAAAACGACCACCTTTGAACAAGAAGCATAAGATAAAATGTCAAGAATGGGTCAAAAAATATCTTAAGACTGATTTTTCAAAGGTTTTATGGACTGATGAAATGAGAGTGACTCTTGACAGGCCAGATGGATGGGCCACAGGCTGGATCAATAAAGGGCAGAGAGCTCCACTCCGACTCAGACGCCAGCAAGGTGGAGGTGGGGTACTGGTATGGGCTGTTATCATCAAAGATGAACTTGTGGGACCTTTTCGGGTTGAGGATGGAGTGAAGCTCAACTCCCAGACCTACTGACAGTTTCTGGAAGACAACTTCTTCAAGCAGTGGTACAGGAAGAAGTCAGTATAGTTCAAGAAAAACATGATTTTCATGCAGGACAATGCTCCATCACATGCATCCAACTACTCCACAGCGTGGCTGGCCAGTAAAGGTCTAAAAGAAGAAAAAATAATGACATGGCCCCCTTGTTCACCTGATCTGAACCCCATAGAAAACCTGTGGTCCATCATAAAATGTGAGATCTATAGGGAGGAAATACAGTACACCTCTCGGAACAGTGTCTGGGAGGCTGTGGTGGCTGCTGCACGCAATGTTGATCGAAAACAGATCAAGCAACTGACAGAATCTATGGATGGAAGGCTGCTGAGTGTCATCATAAGGAAAGGTGGCTATATTCATCACTAATTTTTTGATTTTTGTTTTTGCACGTCAGAAACTAAATTTTGTGCACTGATATTGGTTTACCTGATGAAAATAAACAAGTGTATGTGCTCATTGCAGAGTTGTTTGTGTGCTGTACATAATATGGATGATGCATTCTGTGTATGTATACTGCACATGCTGCACAGTACAGGGATAATGCACACAGTGATGTCACCGTACAGAGATAATACACACAGTGATGTCACAGTAAAGGGATAATACACACAGTGATAACACAGTACAGGGATAATACACATAGTGGTGTCACAGTACAGGGATAATATACACAGTTAAGTCACAGTACAGGGATAATGTATAGTGATGTCACATTACAGAGATAATATACACAGTGATGCCACAGTACAGAGATAATACACACAGTGATGTCACAGTGCAGGGATAATAAACACAGTGATGTCACAGTGCAGGGATAATACACACAGTGATGTCACATTACAGGGATAATGCACGCAATGATGTCACAGTACAGGGCTAATGCACACAGTGATGTCACAGTACAGGGATAAAACACACAGTGATGTCACAGAACAGGGATAATACACGCAGTGATGTCACAGTACAGGGATAATGCACACAGTGATGTCACATTACAGAGATAATACACACAGTGATATCACAGTACAGGGATAATACACACAGTGACCTGACAGTACAGGGATAATACACACAGTGATGTCACAGCACAGGGATAATACACACAGTGATGTCACAGTAAAGGAAGGATACACACAGTGATGTCACAGTACAGAGATAATGTATAGTGGTGTCATAATACAGAGACAATACACACAGTGATGTCATAGTAAAGAGATAATACACATAGTGATGTCATATTAAAGGGATAAAAGCCAATTGATGTCACAGTACAGAGATAATATACACAGTGATGTCACAGTACAGAAATAATACACACAATGATGTCACAGTACAAAGCTAATGCACACAGTGATGTCACAGTACAGGGATAATGTACACGGTGATGTCACAGTACAGGCATAATATACACAGTGATGTCACAGTACAGGGATAATGCACACAGTGATGTCACAGTACAGGGATAATATAAACAGTGATATCACAGTACCGGGATAATGCATACACTGATTTCATAGTACAGGGATAATGCACACAGTGATGTCACAGGACAGAGATAATACACACAGTGATGTCACAGTACAGAGATAATACACAGTGATGTCACAGTACAGATATAATGCATAGTGATGTCACAGTACAGGGATAATACACACAGTGATGTCACAGTAAAAAGATAATACACACAGTGATGTCACAGTACAGGGATAATGCACACAGTGATGTCAGAGTACAGGGATAATAAACACAGTGATGTCACAGTACAGGGACAATGCACACAGTGATGTCACAGTACAGGAATAATACACAAAGTGATGTCACAGCCCAGGGATAATGCACACAGTGATGTCACAGTACAGGGATAATACACACAGTGATGTCACAGTACAGGGATAATACACATAGTGATGTCATAGTACAGGGATAATGTATAGTGATGTCACACTACAGAGATAATATACACAGTGATGTCACAGTGCAAAGATAATACACACAGTGATGTCACAGTACAGGGATAATACACACAGTGGTGTTACAGTACAGGGATAATACACACAGTGATGTCACAGTACAGGGATAATACACACAGTGATGTCACAGTACAGGGATAATACACATAGTGATGTTACAGTACAGGGATAATGTATAGTGATGTCACACTACAGAGACAATATACACAGTGATGTCACAGTACAGAGATAATAAACACAGTGATGTCACACTACAGGGATAATACACACAGTGATGTCACAGTACAGAGATAATACACACAGTGATGTCACAGTACAGATATAATGCATAGTGATGTCACAGTACAGGGATAATACACACAGTGATGTCACAGTAAAGAGATAATACATACAGTGATGTCACGATACAGGGATAATACACACAGTGATGTCACAGTACAGGGATAATAAACACAGTGATGTAAAAGTACAGGGATAATGCACATAGTGATGTCATAGTACAGGTATAATGTATAGTGATGTCACACTACAGAGATAATAAACACAGTTATGTCATAGTACAAAGATAGTACACACCGTGATGTCACAGTACAGGGATAATACACAGTGATGTAACAGTACAGGGATAATGCACACAGTGATGTCACAGTACAGAGATAATACACAGTGATGTAACAGTACAGGGATAATGCACACAGTGATGTCACAGTACAGGGATAATACACACAGTGATGTCACAGTACAGGGTAATACACACAGTGGTGTCACAGTACAGGGATAATACACACAGTGATGTCACAGTAAAGGGATAATACAGACAATGATATCACAGTACATGGATAATACACACAGTGATGTCACAGTACAGAGATAATACACACAGTGATATCACAGTACAGGGATGATACACACAGTGATGTCACAGTACAGAGATAATGCCCACAGTGATGTCACAGTACAGAGATAATACACGCAGTGATTTCTCAGTACAGGGATAATACACACAGTGATATCACAGCACAGTTATAATGCACACAGTAATGTTACAGTACAGAGATAATACACACTGTGATGTCACAGTACAGGGATAATACACACATAGATGTCACATAACAGGGATAATGCACACAGTGATGTCACAGTACAGGGATAATACACACAGTGATGTCACAGCACAGTTATAATGCACACAGTAATGTCACATTACAGAGATAATACACCCTGTGATGTCACAGTACAGGGATAATACACACATTGATGTCACATTACAGGGATAATGCACACAGTGATGTCACAGTACAGAGATAACAAACACAGTGATGTCACAGTATAATGATAATACACACAGTGATGTCACAGTACAGGGATAATGCACACAGTGATGTCACAGTACAGAGATAATACACACAGTGATGTCACAGTACAGTGATAATACACACAGGGATGTCACAGTACAGGGATAATACACATAGTGCTGTCAAAGTAAATGGATAATACACACAGTTAAGTCACAGTACTAGGAAAATACACACAGTGATGTCACAGTACAGGGATAATACACAAACTGATGTCACAGTACAGGGATCATGTATAGTGATGTCACACTACAGAGATAATATTCAAAGTGAAGCCACAGTACAGAGATAAAACAAACAGTGATGTCACAGTACAGGGATAATACACACAGTGATGTCACAGTACAGGGATAATACACACAGTGATTTCACATTACAGGGATAATGCACACAATGATGTCACAGAACAGGGATAATACACACAGTGATGTCACTGTACAGGCATAAAACACACAGTGGTGTCACAGTACAGGGATAATACACACATTGATGTCACAGTACAGGTATAATGTACACAGCGATGTCACATTACAGAGATAATACACACAGTGATGTCACTGTACAGGGATAATACACACAGTGACCTCACAGTACAGGGATAATGCACACAGTGATGTCACAGTACAGGGATAATACACATCGTGATGTCACAGTAAAGGGATAATGCACACAGTGATGTCACAGTACAGAGATAATACACACAGTGATGTCACAGCACAGGGATAATACACAAAGTGATGTCACAGTACAGGGATAATGTATAGTGATGTCATAATACAGAGATAATACACATAGTGATGTCAAAGTACTGAGATAATACACATAGTGATGTCATATTAAAGGGATAAAAGCCAATTGATGTCACAGTACAGAGATAATATACACAGTGATGTCACAGTACAGAAATAATGCACACAATGATGTCACAGTACAGGGATAATGTACACGGTGATGTCACAGTACAGGCATAATATATACAGTGATGTCACAGTATAGGGAAAATGCACACAGTGATGTCACAGTACAGGGATAATATACACAGTGATATCACGGAACAGGGATAATGCACACACTGATTTCACAGTACAGGGATAATGCACACAGTGATGTCACAGTACAGGGATAATACACACAGTGATGTCACATTACAGGGATAATGCACAAAATGATGTCACAGAACAGGGATAATACACTCAGTGATGTCACTGTACAGGAATAAAACACACAGTGGTGTCACAGTACAGGGATAATACACACCGTGATGTCACAGTGCAGGGATAATACACACAGTGGTGATACAGTACAGGGATAATACACACAGTGATTTGACGGGCTCTGAAATGTCCAAAATTGCGAGATGTCTTGCAGAGGGATGCAGCAGTCTTGAAATTTCCAAACTTTTGAAGCGTGATCATTGAACAATCAAGCATTTCATGGCAAATAGCCAACAGGGTCGCAAGAAGCGTGCTGGCCAAAAAAGGCGCAAGATAACTGCCCATGAATTGAGGAAAATCAAGCGTGAAGCTGCCAAGTTGCCATTCGCCACCAGTTTTGCCATATTTCAGAGCTGCAACGTTACTGGAGTATCAAAAAGCACAAGGTGTGCGATACTCAGGGACATGGCCAAGGTAAGGAATGCTGAAAAACGACCACCTTTGAACAAGAAGCATAAGATAAAATGTCAAGAATTGGTCAAAAAATATCTTAAGACTGATTTTTCAAAGGTTTTATGGACTGATGAAATGAGAGTGACTCTTGACGGGCCAGATGGATGGGCCAGAGGCTGGATCAATAAAGGGCAGAGAGCTCCACTCCGACTCAGACGCCAGCAAGGTGGAGGTGGGGTACTGGTATGGGCTGTTATCATCAAAGATGAACTTGTGGGACCTTTTCGGGTTGAGGATGGAGTGAAGCTCAACTCCCAGACCTACTGACAGTTTCTGGAAGACAACTTCTTCAAGCAGTGGTACAGGAAGAAGTCGGTATAGTTCAAGAAAAACATGATTTTCATGCAGGACAATGCTCCATCACATGCATCCAACTACTCCACAGCGTGGCTGGCCAGTAAAGGTCTAAAAGAAGAAAAAATAATGACATGGCCCCCTTGTTCACCTGATCTGAACCCCATAGAGAACCTGTGGTCCATCATAAAATGTGAGATCTACAGGGAGGGAAAACAGTACACCTCTCGGAACAGTGTCTGGGAGGCTGTGGTGGCCTCCTTGCGACTCCTCCTCAGAAAAACCGTCCAAAAATCCTGAATAGGTACAGTTAATTCCCCTCTCTCCACAGCAGCAATGCGACCGTTACAACATTTATCATAACACTTAGGACTCCAAGACTTAATTTCATTGGTAGACCCGTCCAGTACAGGATTATGCAATTTTAACCAAGGTAACCCCAAAACCACTGGAGCAGGCAAATTACTTAAGTAAGTTTGTAGGTCCGTTTAAGGTGCTTCAGGTAGTTAAACAATCTGCTGTTAGGTTGGAGGTTCCTACCTCCTGGAAGATTAATCCGGTGTTTCATGTTTCCTTATTGAAAAAAGCTGATGTTTCTGATAGGGACGCTACTGTCTCTGTTCCTCCAGTGGAGGAAGACGGTGAATATGAAATTTCTCGCAATCTTAATTCTAGATGGCATAGAGGGAGATTGCAGTATCTCGTCGCTTGGAAAGGTTTCGGTCCCGAGGATAACTCCTGGGTAAGGGTGGATGATGTCTCTGCTCCTAGACTTGTCGGAGCGTTTCACTGGAGGTTTCCTGATAGACCTGGGCCTGGAGGATCCGAAGGATCCTCATAGAAGAGGGGGTACTGTTAGAACCCTCCTGTTAGTTTTTTCTATTTTGCTGGTCACATGACTTTTTGCCTATATAATCCAGCTCCGCCCTTCTGGCCTTGCTGCACTTCAGTGTTACTTTTACTCTTAAGCTAGCCAGGTGCTTTGTACCTTACTCTTCAGTTTGCTTGGTCTTTGACCACTTGTACTTTTGTTTGTTTGTTTGTCTTTGCTCTGCCACAATTTCTGCTAGGAGGTGTCCATCTATATGCCAGTCCTTAGTTCTTGTAGGGACCCCTCCCTTATATCTATAGGTCTGCGTTCAGCCTAGCCGAGGACTTAGGCGGGTCTGTTCACAAGGAACAGGTCCCCCGCTGCATCGTAGGGAATCAGCTTAGTCCTATTGTAGGGACAGTTTTCCTATCTTTTCCTTAGTGTTAGTAGCAGTTCATAACAGATGTCACAGTACAGGGATAATACACACAGAGATGTCACAGTACAGGGATAATAAACACAGTGATGTCACAGTACAGGGATAATGCACACAGTGATGTCACAGTACAGGGATAATACACACAGTGATGGCACACTACAGAGATAATATACATAGTGATGTCACAGTACAAAGATAATACACACAGTGATGTCACAGTACAGGGTTAATACACACAGTGATGTTACAGTACATGGATAGTGCACACAGTGATGTCACAGTACAGAGAAAATGCACACAGTGATTTCACAGTACAGGGTTAATACACACAGTGATATCACAGTACAGGGATAATACACACAGTGGTGTCACAGTACAGGGATAATACACACAGTGATGTCACAGTACAGGAATAATACACACAGTGATGTCACAGTACAGGGATAATACACACAGTGATGTCACAGTACAGAGATAATGTATAGTGATGTCACACTACAGAGATAATATACACAGTGATGTCACAGTAGAGGGACAATACACACAGAGATGTCACAGTTCAGGGATAATACAATGTGATGTCACAGTACAGGGATAATGCACACAGTGATGTCACAGTACAGAGATAATACACACAGTGATGTCACAGTACAGAGATAATAAACACAGTGATGTCACAGTACAGGGATAATGCACACAGTGGTGTCACAGTACAGGGATATTACACATAGTGATGTCACAGTACAGGGATAATGCACACAATGATGTCACAGTACAGAGATAATACACACAGTTATGTCACAGTACAGGGATAATACACAAAGTGATGTCACAGTACAGGGATAATATACACAGTGGTGTCACAGTACTGAGATAATACACACAGTGATGACAGTACAGGGATAATTCACACAGTTATGTCACAGTACAGGGATAATACACACAGTGATGTCACAGTACAGGGAAAATGCAGACAGTGATGTCACAGTAAAGGAATAATACACACAGTGATGTCACAGTACATACATAATGTATAGTGATGTCATAGTACAGAGATAATACAAACAGTGATGACACAGTCAAGGGATAATACACACAGTGATGTTACAGTACAGGGATAATGCACACAGTGATATCACAGTACAGAGATAATACACACAGTGATGTCACAGTACAGGGATAATATACACAGTGATGTCACTATACAGGTATAATACACACAGTGGTGTCACAGTACTAGGATAATACACACAGTGATGTCACAGTACAGGCATAATACACACAGTGATGTCACAGTACATGGATAATACACATATTGATGTCACAGTCCAGGGATAATGTATAGTGATGTCACACTACAGAGATAATATCCAAAGTGATGTCACAGTACAGAGATAATATACACAGTGATGTCACAGTACAGGGATAATACACACAGTGATGTCACAGTACAGAGATAATACACACAGTGATGTAACAGTACAGGGATAATACACACAGTGATGTCACAGTACAGAGATAATGCCCACAGTGATGCCACAGTAAAGAGATAATACACACAGTGATGTCACAGTACAGGGATAATACACACAGTGATTTCACAGTACAGGGATAATAAAAACAGTGATGTCACAGTACAGGGATAATGCACACAGTGATGTCACAGTACAGGGATAATACACACAGTGATGCCACACTACAGAGATAATATACACAGTGATGTCACAGTACAAAGATAATACACACAGTGATGTCACAATACAGGGTTAATACACACAGTGATGTCACAGTACAGGGATAATGCACACAGTGATGTCACAGTACATAGAAAATACACACACTGATTTCACAGTACAGGGATAATACACACAGTGATGTCACAGTACAGGGATTATACACACAGTGGTGTCACAGTACAGGGATAATACACACAGTGATGTCACAGTACAGGAATAATACACACAGTGATGTCACAGTACAGGGATAATACACACAGTGGTGTCACAGTACAGGGATAATGTATAGTGATGTCACACTACAGAGATAATATACACAGTGATGTCACAGTACAGAGATAATACACACAGTGATGTCACAGCACAGGGATAATACTCACAGTGATGTCACAGTACAGGGATAATACACACAGTGATGTCACAGTACAGGGATAATAGACACAGTGATGTCAAAGTACAGGGATAATGCACACAGTCATGTCACAGTACAGAGATAATACACACAGTAATGTCACAGTACAGGGATAATACACACAGTGATGTCACAGTACATGGATAATACACAGTGATGTCACAGTACAGGGATAATGCACACAGTGATGTCACAGTACAGAGATAATACACACAGTGATATAACAGTACAGGGATAATACACACAGTGATGTCACAGTGCAGAGATAATGCCCACAGTGATGTCACAGTACAGAGATAATACACACAGTGATGTCACAGTACAGGAATAATACACACAGTGATGTAAGAGTACAGGCATAATGCGCACAGTGATGTCACAGTAGAGAGATAATTCACACAGTGATGTCACAGTACAGGGATAATACACACATTGATGTCACAGTACAGGGATAATGCACACAGTGTTGTCACAGTACATAGAAAATACACACACTGATTTCACAGTACAGGGATTATACACACAGTGATGTCACAGCACAGGGATAATACACACAGTGGTGTCACAGTACAGCGATAATACACACAGTGATGTCACAGTACAGGAATAATACACACAGTGATGTCACAGTACAGGGATAATACACACAGTGATGTCACAGTACAGGGATAATGCATAGTGATATCACACTACAGAGATAATATACACAGTAATGTCACAGTACAGAGATAATACACACAGTGATGTCACAGTACAGGTATAATACACACAGTGATGTCACAGTACAGAGATAATACACACAGTGATGTCACAGCACAGGGATAATACACACAGTGATGTCACAGTACAGGGATAATGTATAATGATGTCACACTACAGAGATAATATACACAGTGATGTCACAGTAGAGGGACAATACACACAGAGATGTCACAGTTCAGGGATATTACACAGTGATGTCACAGTACAGGGATAATGCACACAGTGATGTCACAGTACAGAGATAATACACACAGTGATGTCACAGTACAGAGATAATAAACACAGTGATGTCACAGTACAGGGATAATGCACACAGTGGTGTCACATTACAGGGATATTACACATAGTGATGTCACAGTACAGGGATAATGCACACAGTGATGTCACAGTACAGAGATAATACACACAGTGATGTCACAGTACAGGGATAATACACAAAGTGATGTCACAGTACAGGGATAATATACACAGTAGTGTCACAGTACAGAGATAATACACACAGTGATGACAGTACAGGGATAATTCACACCGTTATGTCACAGTACAGGGATAATACACACAGTGATGTCACAGTACAGGGAAAATGCAGACAGTGATGTCACAGTAAAGGAAGAATACACACAGTGATGTCACAGTACATAGATAATGTATAGTGATGTCATAGTACAGAGATAATACAAACAGTGATGACACAGTCAATGGATAATACACACAGTGATGTCACAGTACAGGGATAATGCACACAGTGATATCACAGTACAGAGATAATACACACAGTGATGTCACAGTACAGGGATAATATACACAGTGATGACACTATACAGGTATAATACACACAGTGGTGTCACAGTACTAGGATAATACACACAGTGATGTCACAGTACAGGGATAATACACACAGTGATGTCACAGTACATGGATAATACACATATTGATGTCACAGTTCAGTGATAATGTATAGTGATGTCACACTACAGAGATAATATCCACAGTGATGTCACAGTACAGAGATAATATACACAGTGATGTCACAGTACAGGGATAATACACACAGTGATGTCACAGTACAGAGATAATACACACAGTGATGTAACAGTACAGGGATAATACACACAGTGATGTCACAGTACAGAGATAATGCCCACAGAGATGCCACAGTACAGAGATAATACACACAGTGATGTCACAGCACAAGGATAATACACAAAGTGATGTCACAGTACCGGCATAATGTGCACAGTGATGTCACAGTACAGAGATAATACACACAGTGATGTCACACTACAGGGATAATACACACATCGATGTCACAGTACAGGGATAATGCACACAGTGTTGTCACAGTACAGAGATAATACACACAGTGATGTTACAGTACAGGGATAATACACACAGTGATGTCACAGTACAGGGATAATACACAGTGATGTCACAGCACAGGGATAATGCACAAAGTGATGTCACAGTACAGGGATATCAAACACAGTGATGCCACAGTACAGAGATAATAAACACAGTGATGTCACAGTACAGGGATAATACACGCAGTGATGTCACAGTAAAGGAAGAATACACAGAGTGATGTCACAGTACAGGGATAATGCATAGTGATGTCATAGTATAGAGATAATGCACACAGTGATGTCATAGTACAGAGATAATACAGTGATGTTACATTACAGGGATAAAAGACAATTAATGTCACAGTACAGAGATAATACACACAGTGATGTCACAGTACAGGGATAATACACACAATGATGTCACAGTGCAGAGATAATGCACACAGTGATGTCACAGTACAGAGCTAATGCACACAGTGATGTCACAGTACAGGGATAATGAACTCGGTGATGTCACAGTACAGGCATAATATACACAGTGATGTCACAGTACAGGGATAATGCACACAGTGATGTCACAGTACAGGGATAATATACACAGTGATATCACAGTACAGGGAATATGCACACACTGATTTCACAGTACAGGGATAATGCACACAGTGATGTCACAGGACAGAGATAATACACACAGTGATGTCACAGTACAGAGATAATACACAGTGATGTCACAGTAGAGATATAATGCATAGTGATGTCACAGTACAGGGATAATACACACAGTGATGTCACAGTAAAGAGATAATACACACAGTGATGTCACAGTACAAAGATAATACACACAGTGATGTCACAATACAGGGTTAATACACACAGTGATGTCACAGTACAGGGATAATGCACGCAGTGATGTCAAAGTACATAGAAAATACACACACTGATTTCACAGTACAGGGATAATACACACAGTGATGTCACAGTACAGGGATTATACACACAGTGGTGTCACAGTACAGGGATAATACACACAGTGATGTCACAGTACAGGAATAATACACACAGTGATGTCACAGTACAGGGATAATACACACATGGGTGTCACAGTACAGGGATAATGTATAGTGATGTCACACTACAGAGATAATATACACAGTGATGTCACAGTACAGAGATAATACACTCAGTGATGTCACAGCACAGGGATAATACTCACAGTGATGTCACAGTACAGGGATAATGCATACAGTGATGTCACAGCACAGAGATAATACACACAGTGATGTCACAGTACAGGGATAATACACACAGTGATGTCACAGCACAGAGATAATACACACAGTGATGTCACAGTACAGAGATAATACACACAGTGATGTCACAGTGCAGGAATAATACACACAGTGATGTCACAGTACAGGGATAATACACAGTGATGTCACAGTACAGGGAAAATGCACACAGTGATGTCACAGTGCAGAGATAATACGCACAGTGATATAACAGTACAGGGATAATACACACAGTGATGTCACAGTACAGAGATAATACACACAGTGATGTCACAGTACAGGGATAATACACACAGTGATGTATCAGTACAGGCATAATGCGCACAGTGATGTCACAGTACAGAGATAATACACACAGTGATGTCACAGTACAGTGATAATACACACAGTGATGTAACAGTACAGGCATAATGCGCACAATGATGTCACAGTACAGAGATAATACACACAGTGATGTCACAGTACAGGGATAATGCACACAGTGTTGTCACAGTACATAGAAAATACACACACTGATTTCACAGTACAGGGATTATACACACAGTGATATCACAGTACAGGGATAATACACACAGTGGTGTCAGAGTACAGCGATAATACACACAGTGATGTCACAGTACAGGAATAATGCACACAGTGATGTCACAGTACAGAGATAATACACACAGTGATGTCACAGTACAGGGATAATGCATAGTGATGTCACACTACAGAGATAATATACACAGTGATGTCACAGTACAGAGATAATACACACAGTGCTGTCACAGTACAGGTATAATACACACAGTGATGTAACAGTACAGAGATAATACACACAGTGATGTCACAGCACAGGGATAATACACACAGTGATGTCACAGTACAGGGATAATGCATACAGTGATGTCATAGTACAGAGATAAAACACACAGTGATGTCACAGTACAGGGATAATAGACACAGTGATGTCAAAGTACAGTGATAATGCACACAGTGATGTCACAGTACAGGGATAATACACACATTGATGTCACAGTACAGAGATGATGCCCACAGTGATGCCACAGTACAAAGATAATACACACAGTGATGTCACAGCACAGGGATAATACACACAGTGATGTCACATTACCGGCATAATGCGCACAGTGATGTCACAGTACAGAGATAACACACACAGTGATGTCACAGTACAGGGATAATACACACATTGAAGTCACAGTACAGGGATAATGCACACAGTGTTGTCACAGTACAGAGATAATACACACAGTGATGTCACAGTACTAGGATAATACACACAGTGATGTTACAGTACAGGGATAATACACACAGTGATGTCACAGTACATGGATAATACACATAGTGATGTCACAGTCCAGGGATAATGTATAGTGATGTCACACTACAGAGATAATATCCACAGTGATGTCACAGTACAGAGATAATACACACAGTGATGTCACAGTACAGGGATAATACACACAGTGATGTCACAGTACAGGGATAATACACACAGTGATGTCACAGTACAGGGATAATGTATAGTGATGTCACACTACAGAGATAATATACACAGTGATGTCACAGTACAGAGATAATACACACAGTGATGTCACAGTACAGGTAAAATACATACAGTGATGTCACAGTACAGAGATAATACTCACAGTGATGTCACAGTACAGGGATAACAGACACAGTGATGTCAAAGTACAAAGATAATGCACGCAGTGATGTCACAGTACAGAGATAATACACACAGTGATGTCAGAGTACAGGGATAATACACACAGTGATGTCACAGTACAGGGATAATACACAGAGTGATGTCACAGTACTGGGATAATGCACACAGTGATGTCACAGTGCAGAGATAATACACACAGTGATATAACAGTACAGGGATAATACACACAGTGATGTCACAGTACAGAGATAATACACACAGTGATGTCACAGTACAGAGATAATACACACAGTGATGTCACAGTACAGGGATAATACACACAGTGATGTAACAGTACAGGCATAATGCGCACAGTGATGTCACAGTACAGAGATAATACACACAGTGATGTCACAGTACAGGGATAATACACATAGTGATGTAACAGTACAGGCATAATGCGCACAGTGATGTCACAGTACAGAGATAATACACACAGTGATGTCACAGTACAGTGATAATACACACATTGATGTCACAGTACAGTGATAATGCACACAGTGTTGTCACAGTGCATAGAAAATACACACACTGATTTCACATTACAGGGAATATACACACAGTGATATCACAGTACAGGGATAATACACACAGTGGTGTCTGCAGCGTCGGCGTCCCTGACCTCTGCTAGGCAGGGACGCTGTTCCCCTCACCTCTCTGCTCAGAGCCCGGCGTCCTCCTCCCGCTCTGCTGGCAGCGCGCGCTCCTTCCCGGCTACTGTGCTTAGGGCGCGCGCGCGCGCTTCCTCCCTCTTAAAGGGGCCGCGCGCGCCGTCCTAAGGAGTCCCCGGCCAATGGCCGGAGGACTTCACCATATATAAGGCACCTCCTCCAAAATGGAGGTGCCCGAGCAATGTTGTAGCACAGTTCATCACTCTGCTTCAGCCCTCAGGTCCGTTTCCAGTTACCTGCCTGATTCCTGCCAGAGTCCTGCCAGTTTGCTGTCTGTTTCCTGCCTGATACTCCTGCTACCAGCTTGCTAGCCTGAGGTCCGACGGTCTGCCTTCCTACTCCTGTCAGTCTGTCTATGGACCAGCTTGGCCGCTCACCTGGGAGTGCACATCTGCTACCTGCCTGCTAGCCCTCCTGGAGGCTCCGCCGTCACATGCTGTGACCACCTGCTATTCCAGAGACTCCTGCCCGCTCACCTGGGAGCGCTCCTCCGCTACCTGCCTGCTTGCCTACCTGGAGGCTCCGCCGTCACGTGCTGTGACCACCTGCTATTCCAGAGACTCATGCCCGCTCACCTGGGAGCGCTCCTCCGCTACCTGCCTGCTTGCCTACCTGGAGGCTCCGCCGTCACGTGCTGTGACCACCTGCTATTCCAGAGACTCTTGCCCGCTCACCTGGGAGCGCTCATCTGCCTGTCTGTTGGTCTTCCTGGAGGCTCCGCCGTCACATGCTGTGACCACCCGATTATCCAGAGGCTCTCGCCTGCTCACCTGGGAGCTCACGTCTATCATCTGCCGCCACAGGTCGTACCAATCCTTTACCAAGAGACTGCCCCGGTCACTTGCCGTGACCTCCTGCCCATTCATCCAGAGACTGCCCCGGTCACTTGCCGTGACCTCCTGCTCGTTCATCCAGAGACTGCCCCGGTCACTTGCCGTAACCTCCTGCCCGTTCATCCAGAGACTGCCCCGGTCACTTGCCGTGACCTCCTGCCCGTTCATCCAGAGACTGCCCCGGTCACTTGCCGTGACCTCCTGTCCGTTCATTCAGAGACTGTCCCAGTCACCTGCTGTGACTGCCTGCCCGTCTACCCTGGTCGCCACCCGCTCCCTTAAAAGGACCGCCCCCTTGTTAGTAGCTCAGAGGTTCCGCCTCCCAGACGCGTTACAGTGTCACAGTACAGCGATAATACACACAGTGATGTCACAGTGCAGGAATAATGCACACAGTGCTGTTACAGTACAGAGATAATGCACACAGTGATGTCACAGTACAGGGATAATGCATAGTGATGTCACACTACAGAGATAATATACACAGTGATGTCACAGTACAGAGATAATACACACAGTGATGTCACAGTACAGGTATAATACACACAGTGATGTCACAGTACGGAGATAATACACACAGTGATGTCACAGCACAGGGATAATACACACAGTGATGTCACAGTACAGGGATAATAGACACAGTGATGTCAAAGTACAGTGATAATGCACACAGTGATGTCACAGTACAGGGATAATACACACATTGATGTCACAGTACAGAGATGATGCCAACAGTGATACCACAGTACAAAGATAATACACACAGTGATGTCACAGCACAAGGATAATACACACAGTGATGTCACATTACGGGCATAATGCGCACAGTGATGTCACAGTACAGAGATAATACACACAGTGATGTCACAGTACAGGGATAACACACACATTGATGTCACAGTACAGGGATAATGTACACAGTGTTGTCACAGTACAGAGATAATACACACAGTGATGTCACAGTACTAGGATAATACACACAGTGATGTCACAGTACAGGGATAATACATGCAGTGATGTCACAGTAAAGGAGGAATACACACAGTGATGTCACAGTACAGAGATAATGCATATTGATGTCATAGTACAAAGATAATACACACAGTGATGTCATACTACAGAGATAATACACACAGTGATGGTACATTACAGGTATAAAAGCCAATTAATGTCACAGTACAGAGATAATATACACAGTGATGTCACAGTACAGGGATAATACACACAATGATCTCACAGTTCAGAGATAATGCACACAGTGATGTCACAGTACAGAGCTAATGCACACAGTGATGTCACAGTGCAGGGATAATGAACATGGTGATGTTACAGTACAGGCATAATATACACAGTGATGTCACAGTACAAGGATAATGCACACAGTGATGTCACAGTACAGGGATAATATACACAGTGATATCACAGTACAGGGATAATGCACAGTGATGTCACAGTACAGGGATAATGCACAGTGATGTCACAGTACAGGGATAATACACACAGTGATGTCACAGTAAAGAGATAATACACACAGTGATGTCACAGTGCAGGGATAATGCACACAGTGATGTCACAGTACAGGGATAATACACACAGTGATGCCACACTACAGAGATAATATACACAGTGATGTCACAGTACAAAGATAATACACACAGTGATGTCACAATACAGGGTTAATACACACAGTGATGTCACAGTACAGGGATAATACACACAGTGATGTCACAGTACATAGAAAATACACACACTGATTTCACAGTACAGGGATAATACACACAGTGATGTCACAGTACAGGGATAATACACACAGTGGTGTCACAGTACAGTGATAATACACACAGTGATGTCACAGTACAGGAATAATACACACAGTGATGTCACAGTACAGGGATAATGTATAGTGATGTCACACTACAGAGATAATATACACAGTGATGTCACAGTACAGAGATAATACACACAGTGATGTCAGAGTACAGGTAAAATACATACAGTGATGTCACAGTACAGAGATAATACACACAGTGATGTCACAGTACAGGGATAGCAGACACAGTGATGTCACAGTACAGGGATAATGCACACAGTGATGTCACAGTACAGAGATAATACACACAGTGATGTCACAGTGCAGGGATAATACACACAGTGATGTCACAGTACAGGGATAATACACAGTGATGTCACAGTACAGGGATAATGCACACGGTGATGTCACAGTGCAGAGATAATACACACAGTGATATCACAGTACAGGGATAATACACACAGTGATGTCACAGTACAGAGATAATACACACAGTGATGTCACAGTACAGAGATAATACACACAGTGATGTCACAGTACAGGGATAATACACACAGTGATGTATCAGTACAGGCATAATGCGCACAGTGATGTCACAGTACAGAGATAATACACACAGTGATGTCACAGTACAGGGATAATACACACAGTGATGTCACAGTACAGGGATAATGCACACAGTGTTGTCACAGTACATAGAAAATACACACACTGATTTCACAGTACAGGGATTATACACACAGTGATATCACAGTACAGGGATAATACACACAGTGGTGTCACAGTACAGCGATAATACACACAGTGATGTCACAGTACAGGAATAATGCACACAGTGATGTCACAGTACAGAGATAATACACACAGTGATGTCACAGTACAGGGATAGCAGACACAGTGATGTCACATTACAGAGATAATGCACACAGTGATGTCACAGTACAGGGATAATACAGACAGTGATGTCACAGTACAGGGATAATGCACACAGTGATGTCACATTACAGACCTAATACACACAGTAATGTCACAGTACAGAGATAATACACACAGTGATGTCACAGTACAGGGATAATGCATACAGTGATGTCATAGTACAGAGATAAAACACACAGTGATGTCACAGTACAGGGATAATAGACACAGTGATGTCAAAGTACAGTGATAATGCACACAGTGATGTCACAGTACAGGGATAATACACACATTGATGCCACAGTACAAAGATAATACACACAGTGATGTCACAGCACAAGGATAATACACACAGTGATGTCACATTACCGGCATAATGCGCACAGTGATGTCACAGTACAGAGATAACACACACAGTGATGTCACAGTACAGGGATAATACACACATTGATGTCACAATACAGGGATAATGCACACAGTGTTGTCACAGTACAGAGATAATACACACAGTGATGTCACAGTACTAGGATAATACACACAGTGATGTTACAGTACAGGGATAATACACACAGTGATGTCACAGTACATGGATAATACACATAGTGATGTCACAGTCCAGGGATAATGTATAGTGATGTCACACTACAGAGATAATATCCACAGTGATGTCACAGTACAGAGATAATACACACAGTGATGTCACAGTACAGGGATAATACACACAGTGATGTCACAGTACAGGGATAATACACACAGTGATGTCACAGTACAGGGATAATGTATAGTGATGTCACACTACAGAGATAATATACACAGTGATGTCACAGTACAGAGATAATACACACAGTGATGTCACAGTACAGGTAAAATACATACAGTGATGTCACAGTACAGAGATAATACTCACAGTGATGTCACAGTACAGGGATAACAGACACAGTGATGTCAAAGTACAAAGATAATGCACGCAGTGATGTCACAGTACAGAGATAATACACACAGTGATGTCAGAGTACAGGGATAATACACACAGTGATGTCACAGTACAGGGATAATACACAGAGTGATGTCACAGTACAGGGATAATGCACACAGTGATGTCACAGTGCAGAGATAATACACACAGTGATATAACAGTACAGGGATAATACACACAGTGATGTCACAGTACAGAGATAATACACACAGTGATGTCACAGTACAGAGATAATACACACAGTGATGTCACAGTACAGGGATAATACACACAGTGATGTAACAGTACAGGCATAATGCGCACAGTGATGTCACAGTACAGAGATAATACACACAGTGATGTCACAGTACAGGGATAATACACACAGTGATGTAACAGTACAGGCATAATGCGCACAGTGATGTCACAGTACAGAGATAATACACACAGTGATGTCACAGTACAGTGATAATACACACATTGATGTCACAGTACAGTGATAATGCACACAGTGTTGTCACAGTACATAGAAAATACACACACTGATTTCACATTACAGGGAATATACACACAGTGATATCACAGTACAGGGATAATACACACAGTGGTGTCTGCAGCGTCGGCGTCCCTGCCCTCTGCTAGGCAGGGACGCTGTTCCCCTCACCTCTCTGCTCAGAGCCCGGCGTCCTCCTCCCGCTCTGCTGGCAGCGCGCGCTCCTTCCCGGCTACTGTGCTTAGGGCGCGCGCGCTTCCTCCCTCTTAAAGGGGCCGCGCGCGCCGTCCTAAGGAGTCCCCGGCCAATGGCCGGAGGACTTCACCATATATAAGGCACCTCCTCCAAAATGGAGGTGCCCGAGCAATGTTGTAGCACAGTTCATCACTCTGCTTCAGCCCTCAGGTCCGTTTCCAGTTACCTGCCTGATTCCTGCCAGAGTCCTGCCAGTTTGCTGTCTGTTTCCTGCCTGATACTCCTGCTACCAGCTTGCTAGCCTGAGGTCCGACGGTCTGCCTTCCTACTCCTGTCAGTCTGTCTATGGACCAGCTTGGCCGCTCACCTGGGAGCGCACATCTGCTACCTGCCTGCTAGCCCTCCTGGAGGCTCCGCCGTCACATGCTGTGACCACCTGCTATTCCAGAGACTCCTGCCCGCTCACCTGGGAGCGCTCCTCCGCTACCTGCCTGCTTGCCTACCTGGAGGCTCCGCCGTCACGTGCTGTGACCACCTGCTATTCCAGAGACTCCTGCCCGCTCACCTGGGAGCGCTCCTCCGCTACCTGCCTGCTTGCCTACCTGGAGGCTCCGCCGTCACGTGCTGTGACCACCTGCTATTCCAGAGACTCTTGCCCGCTCACCTGGGAGCGCTCATCTGCCTGTCTGTTGGTCTTCCTGGAGGCTCCGCCGTCACATGCTGTGACCACCCGATTATCCAGAGGCTCTCGCCTGCTCACCTGGGAGCTCACGTCTATCATCTGCCGCCACAGGTCGTACCAATCCTTTACCAAGAGACTGCCCCGGTCACTTGCCGTGACCTCCTGCCCATTCATCCAGAGACTGCCCCGGTCACTTGCCGTGACCTCCTGCTCGTTCATCCAGAGACTGCCCCGGTCACTTGCCGTAACCTCCTGCCCGTTCATCCAGAGACTGCCCCGGTCACTTGCCGTGACCTCCTGCCCGTTCATCCAGAGACTGCCCCGGTCACTTGCCGTGACCTCCTGCCCGTTCATCCAGAGACTGCCCCGGTCACTTGCCGTGACCTCCTGTCCGTTCATTCAGAGACTGTCCCAGTCACCTGCTGTGACTGCCTGCCCGTCTACCCTGGTCGCCACCCGCTCCCTTAAAAGGACCGCCCCCTTGTTAGTAGCTCAGAGGTTCCGCCTCCCAGACGCGTTACAGTGTCACAGTACAGCGATAATACACACAGTGATGTCACAGTGCAGGAATAATGCACACAGTGCTGTTACAGTACAGAGATAATGCACACAGTGATGTCACAGTACAGGGATAATGCATAGTGATGTCACACTACAGAGATAATATACACAGTGATGTCACAGTACAGAGATAATACACACAGTGATGTCACAGTACAGGTATAATACACACAGTGATGTCACAGTACGGAGATAATACACACAGTGATGTCACAGCACAGGGATAATACACACAGTGATGTCACAGTACAGGGATAATAGACACAGTGATGTCAAAGTACAGTGATAATGCACACAGTGATGTCACAGTACAGGGATAATACACACATTGATGTCACAGTACAGAGATGATGCCAACAGTGATACCACAGTACAAAGATAATACACACAGTGATGTCACAGCACAAGGATAATACACACAGTGATGTCACATTACGGGCATAATGCGCACAGTGATGTCACAGTACAGAGATAATACACACAGTGATGTCACAGTACAGGGATAATACACACATTGATGTCACAGTACAGGGATAATGTACACAGTGTTGTCACAGTACAGAGATAATACACACAGTGATGTCACAGTACTAGGATAATACACACAGTGATGTCACAGTACAGGGATAATACATGCAGTGATGTCACAGTAAAGGAGGAATACACACAGTGATGTCACAGTACAGAGATAATGCATATTGATGTCATAGTACAAAGATAATACACACAGTGATGTCATACTACAGAGATAATACACACAGTGATGGTACATTACAGGTATAAAAGCCAATTAATGTCACAGTACAGAGATAATATACACAGTGATGTCACAGTACAGGGATAATACACACAATGATCTCACAGTACAGAGATAATGCACACAGTGATGTCACAGTACAGAGCTAATGCACACAGTGATGTCACAGTGCAGGGATAATGAACATGGTGATGTTACAGTACAGGCATAATATACACAGTGATGTCACAGTACAAGGATAATGCACACAGTGATGTCACAGTACAGGGATAATATACACAGTGATATCACAGTACAGGGATAATGCACACACTGATTTCACAGTACAGGGATAATGCACAGTGATGTCACAGTACAGGGATAATACACACAGTGATGTCACAGTAAAGAGATAATACACACAGTGATGTCACAGTGCAGGGATAATGCACACAGTGATGTCACAGTACAGGGATAATACACACAGTGATGCCACACTACAGAGATAATATACACAGTGATGTCACAGTACAAAGATAATACACACAGTGATGTCACAATACAGGGTTAATACACACAGTGATGTCACAGTACAGGGATAATACACACAGTGATGTCACAGTACATAGAAAATACACACACTGATTTCACAGTACAGGGATAATACACACAGTGATGTCACAGTACAGGGATAATACACACGGTGGTGTCACAGTACAGTGATAATACACACAGTGATGTCACAGTACAGGAATAATACACACAGTGATGTCACAGTACAGGGATAATGTATAGTGATGTCACACTACAGAGATAATATACACAGTGATGTCACAGTACAGAGATAATACACACAGTGATGTCAGAGTACAGGTAAAATACATACAGTGATGTCACAGTACAGAGATAATACACACAGTGATGTCACAGTACAGGGATAGCAGACACAGTGATGTCACAGTACAGGGATAATGCACACAGTGATGTCACAGTACAGAGATAATACACACAGTGATGTCACAGTGCAGGGATAATACACACAGTGATGTCACAGTACAGGGATAATACACAGTGATGTCACAGTACAGGGATAATGCACACAGTGATGTCACAGTGCAGAGATAATACACACAGTGATATCACAGTACAGGGATAATACACACAGTGATGTCACAGTACAGAGATAATACACACAGTGATGTCACAGTACAGAGATAATACACACAGTGATGTCACAGTACAGGGATAATACACACAGTGATGTATCAGTACAGGCATAATGCGCACAGTGATGTCACAGTACAGAGATAATACACACAGTGATGTCACAGTACAGGGATAATACACACAGTGATGTCACAGTACAGGGATAATGCACACAGTGTTGTCACAGTACATAGAAAATACACACACTGATTTCACAGTACAGGGATTATACACACAGTGATATCACAGTACAGGGATAATACACACAGTGGTGTCACAGTACAGCGATAATACACACAGTGATGTCACAGTACAGGAATAATGCACACAGTGATGTCACAGTACAGAGATAATACACACAGTGATGTCACAGTACAGGGATAGCAGACACAGTGATGTCACATTACAGAGATAATGCACACAGTGATGTCACAGTACAGGGATAATACAGACAGTGATGTCACAGTACAGGGATAATGCACACAGTGATGTCACATTACAGACCTAATACACACAGTAATGTCACAGTACAGAGATAATACACACAGTAATGTCACAGTTCAGGGATAATACACGCAGGGATGTCAGAGTACAGGGATAATATACACAGTGATGTCACAGTAAAGGGATAATGCACACGGTGATGTCACAGTACAGGCATAATATACACAGTGATGTCACAGTACAGGAATACTGCACACAGTGATGTCACAGTACAGGGATAATATACACAGTGATGTCACAGTACAGGGATAATGCACACACTGATATCACAGTACAAGGGTAATGAGCACAGTGATGTCACAGTACAGGGATAATACACACAGTGATGTCACAGTACAGAGATAGTTATTTCTGTACTGTGACCTCACTATGTGTATCACACAGTGATGTCACAGTACAGAGATAATACACACAGTGATGTCACAGTACAGGAATAATACACACAGTGATGTCACAGTACAGGGATAATACACACAGTGATGTCACAGTACAGGCATAATACACACAGTGATGTCACAGTACAGGGATAATGCACACAGTGATGTCACAGTACAGGATTAATACACACAGTGATGTCACAGCACAGGGATAATACACACAGTGATGTTACAGTACAGTGATAATACACACAGTGATGTCACGGTACAAGGATAATGCACACAGTGATGTCATATTACAGAGATGATACACACAGTGATGTCACAATACAGCGATAATACACACAGTGATGTCACAGTACAGGGATAAAACACATAGCAATGTCACAGTACAGGGATAATACACACAGTGATGTCACAGTACAGGGATAATGCACACACTGATATCACAGTACAAGGGTAATGAACACAGTGATGTCACAGTACAGGGATAATACACACAGTGATGTCACAGTACAGAGATAATTATTCCTGTACTATGACCTCACTATGTGTATCACACAGTGATGTCACAGTACAGGTATAATACACACAGTGATGTCACAGTACAGGGATAATACACACAGTGATGTCACAGTACAGGCTTAATACACACAGTGATGTCACAGTACAGGGATAATGCACACAGTGATGTCACAGTACAGAATTAATACACACAGTGATGTCACAGTACAGGGATAATACACACAGTGATGTCACAGTACAGTGATAATACACACAGTGATGTCACGGTACAGGGATAATGCACACAGTGATGTCATATTACAGAGATGATACACACAGTGATGTCACAATACAGCGATAATACACACAGTGATGTCACAGTACAGGGATAAAACACACAGTGATGTCACAGTACAGAGATAATGGATAGTGTTGTCATAGTACTGAGATAATACACACAGTGAGGTGACAGTACAGAGATAATACACACAGTGATGTCACAGTACAGAGATAATACGCACAGTGATGTCACAGTACAAGGATAATACACCAAATGATGTCACAGTACAGAGATAATGAACACAGTGATGTCACAGTACAGAGCTAATGCACACAGTGATGTCACAGTACAGGGATAAAATACACAGTGATGTCACAGTACAGTGATAATACACACAGTGATGTCACAGTACAGGGAAAACACACATATTGATGTCATAGTACAGGGATAATGTATAGTGATGTCACACTACAGAGAAATTATACACAGTTATGGCATAGTACAAAGATAATACACACAGTGATGTCACATTACAGTGATAATACAAAGTGATGTCACAGTACATGGATAATGCACACAGTGATGTCACATTACAGTGATAATACACAGTGATGTCACAGTACAGGGATAATACACACAGTGATGTCACAGTACAAGGTAATACACACAGTGGTGTCACACTACAGAGATAATATACACAGTGATGTCACAGTACAGAGATAATGCACACAGTGATGTCACAGTACAGGGATAATACACACAGTGATGTCACAGTTCAGAGATAATACACACAATGATGTCACAGTACAGAAATTATACACACAGTGATGTCACAGTACAGAGATAATGCACTCAGTGATGTCACAGTACAGAGATAATACACACAGTGATTTCTCAGTACAGGGATAATACACACAGTGATGTCACAGTACAGTCATAATGCACACAGTAATGTCACAGTACAGAGATAATACACACAGTAATGTCACAGTACAGGTATAATACACACATTGATGTCACAGTACAGAGATAATGCACACAGTGATGTCACAGTACAGGGATAATACACACATTGATGTCACAATACAGAGATAATACACACAGTGATGTCACAGTACAGGGATAATGCACACAGTGATGTCACAGTACAGAGCTAATGCACACAGTGATGTCACAGTACAGGGATAAAATACACAGTGATGTCACAGTACAGTGATAATACACACAGTGATGTCACAGTACAGGGATAACACACATATTGATGTCATAGTACAGGGATAATGTATAGTGATGTCACACTACAGAGATATTATACACAGTTATGGCATAGTACAAAGATAATACACACAGTGATGTCACATTACAGTGATAATACAAAGTGATGTCACAGTACATGGATAATGCACACAGTGATGTCACAGTACAGAGATAATACACAGTGATGTCACAGTACAGGGATAATACACACAGTGATGTCACAGTACAAGGTAATACACACAGTGGTGTCACACTACAGAGATAATATACACAGTGATGTCACAGTACAGAGATAATGCACACAGTGATGTCACAGTACAGGGATAATACACACAGTGATGTCACAGTTCAGAGATAATACACACAATGATGTCACAGTACAGAAATTATACACACAGTGATGTCACAGTACAGAGATAATGCACACAGTGATGTCACAGTACAGAGATAATACACACAGTGATTTCTCAGTACAGGGATAATACACACAGTGATGTCACATTACAGTCATAATGCACACAGTAATGTCACAGTACAGAGATAATACACACAGTAATGTCACAGTACAGGGATAATACACACATTGATGTCACAGTACAGAGATAATGCACACAGTGATGTCACAGTACAGAGATACACCGACTGCAGAATTATTAGGCAAATGAGTATTTTGATCACATGATACTTTATATACATGTTGTCCTACTCCAAGCTGCATAGGCTTGAGAGCCAACTACCAATTAAGTAAATCTGGTGATGTGCATCTCTGTAATGAGGATGGGTGTTGACTAATGACATCAACACCCTATATAAGGTGTGCTTAATTATTAGGCAACTTCCTTTCCTTTGGCAAAATGGGTCAGAAGAGAGATTTGACGGGCTCTGAATTGTCCAAAATTGTGAGATGTCTTGCAGAGGGATGCAGCAGTCTTGAAATTTCCAAACTTTTGAAGCGTGATCATTGGACAATCAAGCATTTCATGGCAAATAGCCAACAGGGTCGCAAGAAGCGTGCTGGCCAAAAAAGGCGCAAGATAACTGCCCATGAATTGAGGAAAATCAAGCGTGAAGCTGCCAAGTTGCCATTCGCCACCAGTTTTGCCATATTTCAGAGCTGCAACGTTACTGGAGTATCAAAAAGCACAAGGTGTGCGATACTCAGGGACATGGCCAAGGTAAGGAAGGCTGAAAAACGACCACCTTTGAACAAGAAGCATAAGATAAAATGTCAAGAATGGGTCAAAAAATATCTTAAGACTGATTTTTCAAAGGTTTTATGGACTGATGAAATGAGAGTGACTCTTGATGGGCCAGATGGATGGGCCAGAGGCTGGATCAGTAAAGGGCAGAGAGCTCCACTCCGACTCAGACGCCAGCAAGGTGGAGGTGGGGTACTGGTATGGGCTGTTATCATCAAAGATGAACTTGTGGGACCTTTTCGGGTTGAGGATGGAGTGAAGCTCAACTCCCAGACCTACTGCCAGTTTCTGGAAGACAACTTCTTCAAGCAGTGGTACAGGAAGAAGTCGGTATAGTTCAAGAAAAACATGATTTTCATGCAGGACAATGCTCCATCACATGAATCCAACTACTCCACAGCGTGGCTGGCCAGTAAAGGTCTAAAAGAAGAAAAAATAATGACATGGCCCCCTTGTTCACCTGATCTGAACCCCATAGAAAACCTGTGGTCCATCATAAAATGTGAGATCTATAGGGAGGAAATACAGTACACCTCTCGGAACAGTGTCTGGGAGGCTGTGGTGGCTGCTGCACGCAATGTTGATCGAAAACAGATCAAGCAACTGACAGAATCTATGGATGGAAGGCTGCTGAGTGTCATCATAAGGAAAGGTGGCTATATTCATCACTAATTTTTTGATTTTTGTTTTTGCACGTCAGAAACTAAATTTTGTGCACTGATATTGGTTTACCTGATGAAAATAAACAAGTGTATGTGCTCATTGCAGAGTTGTTTGTGTGCTGTACATAATATGGATGATGCAGGCTGTGTATGTATACTGCACATGCTGCACAGTACAGGGATAATGCACACAGTGATGTCACAGTACAGGGATAATACACACAGTGATGTCACAGTACAATGATAATACACACAGTGATGTCACAGTACATGGAAAATACACAGTGATGTCACAGTACAGGGATAATGCACACAGTGATGTCACCGTACAGAGATAATACACACAGTGATGTCACAGTAAAGGGATAATACACACAGTGATATCACAGTACAGGGATAATACACATAGTGGTGTCACAGTACAGGGATAATATACACAGTTAAGTCACAGTACAGGGATAATGTATAGTGATGTCACATTACAGAGATAATATACACAGTGATGCCACAGTACAGAGATAATACACACAGTGATGTCACAGTGCAGGGATAATAAACACAGTGATGTCACAGTGCAGGGATAATACACACAGTGATGTCAAATTACAGGGATAATGCACACAATGATGTCACAGTACAGGGATAATGCACACAGTGATGTCACAGTACAGGGATAAAACACACAGTGATGTCACAGTACAGGGATAATACACGCAGTGATGTCACAGTACAGGGATAATGTACACAGTGATGTCACATTACAGAGATAATACACACAGTGATATCACAGTACAGGGATAATACACACAGTGACCTGACAGTACAGGGATAATACACACAGTGATGTCACAGCACAGGGATAATACACACAGTGATGTCACAGTAAAGGAAGGATACACACAGTGATGTCACAGTACAGAGATAATGTATAGTGGTGTCATAATACAGAGACAATACACACAGTGATGTCATAGTAAAGAGATAATACACATAGTGATGTCATATTAAAGGGATAAAAGCCAATTGATGTCACAGTACAGAGATAATATACACAGTGATGTCACAGTACAGAAATAATACACACAATGATGTCACAGTACACAGCTAATGCACACAGTGATGTCACAGTACAGGGATAATGTACACGGTGATGTCACAGTACAGGCATAATATACACAGTGATGTCACAGTACAGGGATAATACACACAGTGATGTCACAGTACAGGGATAATATAAACAGTGATATCACAGTACCGGGATAATGCATACACTGATTTCATAGTACAGGGATAATGCACACAGTGATGTCACAGGACAGAGATAATACACACAGTGATGTCACAGTACAGAGATAATACACAGTGATGTCACAGTACAGATATAATGCATAGTGATGTCACAGTACAGGGATAATACACATAGTGATGTCACAGTAAAAAGATAATACACACAGTGATGTCACAGTACAGGGATAATGCACACAGTGATGTCAGAGTACAGGGATAATAAACACAGTGATGTCACAGTACAGGGACAATGCACACAGTGATGTCACAGTACAGGAATAATACACAAAGTGATGTCACAGCCCAGGGATAATGCACACAGTGATGTCACAGTACAGGGATAATACACACAGTGATGTCACAGTACAGGGATAATACACATAGTGATGTCATAGTACAGGGATAATGTATAGTGATGTCACACTACAGAGATAATATACACAGTGATGTCACAGTGCAAAGATTATACACACAGTGATGTCACAGTACAGGGATAATACACACAGTGGTGTTACAGTACAGGGATAATACACACAGTGATGTCACAGTACAGGGATAATACACACAGTGATGTCACAGTACAGGGATAATACACATAGTGATGTTACAGTACAGGGATAATGTATAGTGATGTCACACTACAGAGATAATATACACAGTGATGTCACAGTACAGAGATAATAAACACAGTGATGTCACACTACAGGGATAATACACACAGTGATGTCACAGTACAGAGATAATACACACAGTGATGTCACAGTACAGATATAATGCATAGTGATGTCACAGTACAGGGATAATACACACAGTGATGTCACAGTAAAGAGATAATACATACAGTGATGTCACGGTACAGGAATAATACACACAGTGATGTCACAGTACAGGGATAATAAACACAGTGATGTAAAAGTACAGGGATAATGCACATAGTGATGTCATAGTACAGGTATAATGTATAGTGATGTCACACTACAGAGATAATAAACACAGTTATGTCATAGTACAAAGATAGTACACACCGTGATGTCACAGTACAGGGATAATACACAGTGATGTAACAGTACAGGGATAATGCACACAGTGATGTCACAGTACAGAGATAATACACAATGATGTAACAGTACAGGGATAATGCACACAGTGATGTCACAGTACAGGGATAATACACACAGTGATGTCACAGTACAGGGTAATACACACAGTGGTGTCACAGTACAGGGATAATACACACAGTGATGTCACAGTAAAGGGATAATACAGACAATGATATCACAGTACATGGATAATACACACAGTGATGTCACAGTACAGAGATAATACACACAGTGATATCACAGTACAGGGATGATACACACAGTGATGTCACAGTACAGAGATAATGCCCACAGTGATGTCACAGTACAGAGATAATACACGCAGTGATTTCTCAGTACAGGGATAATACACACAGTGATGTCACAGCACAGTTATAATGCACACAGTAATGTTACAGTACAGAGATAATACACACTGTGATGTCACAGTACAGGGATAATACACACATTGATGTCACATAAAAGGGATAATGCACACAGTGATGTCACAGTACAGGGATAATACACACAGTGATGCCACAGCACAGTTATAATGCACACAGTAATGTCACATTACAGAGATAATACACACTGTGATGTCACAGTACAGGGATAATACACATATTGATGTCACATTACAGGGATAATGCACACAGTGATGTCACAGTACAGAGATAACAAACACAGTGATGTCACAGTATAATGATAATACACACAGTGATGTCACAGTACAGGGACAATGCACACAGTGATGTCACAGTACAGAGATAATACACACAGTGATGTCACAGTACAGTGATAATACACACAGGGATGTCACAGTACAGGGATAATACACATAGTGGTGTCACAGTACTGGGAAAATGCAGACAGTGATGTCACAGTAAAGGAAGAATACACACAGTGATGTCACAGTACATAGATAATGTATAGTGATGTCATAGTACAGAGATAATACAAACAGTGATGACACAGTCAAGGGATAATACACACAGTGATGTCACAGTACAGGGATAATGCACACAGTGATATCACAGTACAGAGATAATACACACAGTGATGTCACAGTACAGGGATAATATACACAGTGATGACACTATACAGGTATAATACACACAGTGGTGTCACAGTACTAGGATAATACACACAGTGATGTCACAGTACAGGGATAATACACACAGTGATGTCACAGTACAGAGATAATACACACAGTGATGTAACAGTACAGGGATAATACACACAGTGATGTCACAGTACAGAGATAGTGCCCACAGTGATGCCACAGTACAGAGATAATACACACAGTGATGTCACAGCACAAGGATAATACACAAAGTGATGTCACAGTAGAGGCATAATGCGCACAGTGATGTCACAGTACAGAGATAATACACACAGTGATGTCACACTACAGGGATAATACACACATCGATGTCACAGTACAGGGATAATGCACACAGTGTTGTCACAGTACAGAGATAATACACACAGTGATGTCACAGTACAGGGATAATACACACAGTGATGTCACAGTACAGGGATAATACACAGTGATGTCACAGTACAGAGATAATACACACAGTGATGTAACAGTACAGGGATAATACACACAGTGATGTCACAGTACAGAGATAGTGCCCACAGTGATGCCACAGTACAGAGATAATACACACAGTGATGTCACAGCACAAGGATAATACACAAAGTGATGTCACAGTAGAGGCATAATGCGCACAGTGATGTCACAGTACAGAGATAATACACACAGTGATGTCACACTACAGGGATCATACACACATCGATGTCACAGTACAGGGATAATGCACACAGTGTTGTCACAGTACAGAGATAATACACACAGTGATGTCACAGTACAGGGATAATACACACAGTGATGTCACAGTACAGGGATAATACACAGTGATGTCACAGCACAGGGATAATGCACACAGTGATGTCACAGTACAGGGATATCAAACACAGTGATGCCACAGTACAGAGATAATAAACACAGTGATGTCACAGTACAGGGATAATACACGCAGTGATGTCACAGTAAAGGAAGAATACACAGAGTGATGTCACAGTACAGGGATAATGCATAGTGATGTCATAGTACAGAGATAATACACACAGTGATGTCATAGTACAGAGATAATACACACAGTGATGTTACATTACAGGGATAAAAGACAATTAATGTCACAGTACAGAGATAATATACACAGTGATGTCACAGTACAGGGATAATACACACAATGATGTCACAGTGCAGAGATAATGCACACAGTGATGTCACAGTACAGAGCTAATGCACACAGTGATGTCACAGTACAGGGATAATGAACTCGGTGATGTCACAGTACAGGCATAATATACACAGTGATGTCACAGTACAGGGATAATGCACACAGTGATGTCACAGTACAGGGATAATATACACAGTGATATCACAGTACAGGGAATATGCACACACTGATTTCACAGTACAGGGATAATGCACACAGTGATGTCACAGGACAGAGATTATACACACAGTGATGTCACAGTACAGAGATAATACACAGTGATGTCACAGTACAGATATAATGCATAGTGATGTCACAGTACAGGGATAATACACACAGTGATGTCACAGTACAGGGATAATACACACAGTGATTTCACAGTACAGGGATAATAAACACAGTGATGTCACAGTACAGGGATAATGCACACAGTGATGCCACACTACAGAGATAATATACACAGTTATGTCACAGTACAAAGATAATACACACAGTGATGTCACAATACAGGGTTAATACACACAGTGATGTCACAGTACAGGGATAATGCACACAGTGATGTCACAGTACATAGAAAATACACACACTGATTTCACAGTACAGGGATAATACACACAGTGATGTCACAGTTCAGGGATTATACACACAGTGGTGTCACAGTACAGGGATAATACACACAGTGATGTCACAGTACAGGGATAATACACACATGGGTGTCACAGTACAGGGATAATGTATAGTGATGTCACACTACAGAGATAATATACACAGTGATGTCACAGTACAGAGATAATACACTCAGTGATGTCACAGCACAGGGATAATACTCACAGTGATGTCACAGTACAGGGATAATGCATACAGTGATGTCACAGCACAGAGATAATACACACAGTGATGTCACAGTACAGGGATAATACACACAGTGATGTCACAGCACAGAGATAATACACACAGTGATGTCACAGTACAGAGATAATACACACAGTGATGTCACAGTGCAGGGATAATACACACAGTGTTGTCACAGTACAGGGATAATACACAGTGATGTCACAGTACAGGGATAATGCACACAGTGATGTCACAGTGCAGAGATAATACGCACAGTGATATAACAGTACAGGGATAATACACACAGTGATGTCACAGTACAGAGATAATACACACAGTGATGTCACAGTACAGGGATAATACACACAGTGATGTATCAGTACAGGCATAATGCGCACAGTGATGTCACAGTACAGAGATAATACACACAGTGATGTCACAGTACAGTGATAATACACACAGTGATGTAACAGTACAGGCATAATGCGCACAATGATGTCACAGTACAGAGATAATACACACAGTGATGTCACAGTACAGGGATAATGCACACAGTGTTGTCACAGTACATAGAAAATACACACACTGATTTCACAGTACAGGGATTATACACACAGTGATATCACAGTACAGGGATAATACACACAGTGGTGTCAGAGTACAGCGATAATACACACAGTGATGTCACAGTACAGGAATAATGCACACAGTGATGTCACAGTACAGAGATAATACACACAGTGATGTCACAGTACAGGGATAATGCATAGTGATGTCACACTACAGAGATAATATACACAGTGATGTCACAGTACAGAGATAATACACACAGTGCTGTCACAGTACAGGTATAATACACACAGTGATGTAACAGTACAGAGATAATACACACAGTGATGTCACAGCACAGGGATAATACACACAGTGATGTCACAGTACAGGGATAATGCATACAGTGATGTCATAGTACAGAGATAAAACACACAGTGATGTCACAGTACAGGGATAATAGACACAGTGATGTCAAAGTACAGTGATAATGCACACAGTGATGTCACAGTACAGGGATAATACACACATTGATATCAAAGTACAGAGATGATGCCCACAGTGATGCCACAGTACAAAGATAATACACACAGTGATGTCACAGCACAAGGATAGTACACGCAGTCATGTCACATTACGGGCATAATGCGCACAGTGATGTCACAGTACAGAGATAATACACACAGTGATGTCACAGTACAGGGATAATACACACATTGATGTCACAGTACAGGGATAATGTACACAGTGTTGTCACAGTACAGAGATAATACACACAGTGATGTCACAGTACAGGGATAATACATGCAGTGATGTCACAGTAAAGGAGGAATACACACAGTGATGTCACAGTACAGAGATAATGCATATTGATGTCATAGTACAAAGATAATACACACAGTGATGTCATAGTACAGAGATAATACACACAGTGATGGTACATTACAGGTATAAAAGCCAATTAATGTCACAGTACAGAGATAATATACACAGTGATGTCACAGTACAGGGATAATACACACAATGATCTCACAGTACAGAGATAATGCACACAGTGATGTCACAGTACAGAGCTAATGCACACAGTGATGTCACAGTGCAGGGATAATGAACATGGTGATGTTACAGTACAGGCATAATATACACAGTGATGTCACAGTACAAGGATAATGCACACAGTGATGTCACAGTACAGGGATAATATACACAGTGATATCACAGTACAGGGATAATGCACACACTGATTTCACAGTACAGGGATAATGCACAGTGATGTCACAGTACACGGATAATACACACAGTGATGTCACAGTAAAGAGATAATACACACAGTGATGTCACAGTGCAGGGATAATGCACACAGTGATGTCACAGTACAGGGATAATACACACAGTGATGCCACACTACAGAGATAATATACACAGTGATGTCACAGTACAAAGATAATACACACAGTGATGTCACAATACAGGGTTAATACACACAGTGATGTCACAGTACAGGGATAATACACACAGTGATGTCACACTACATAGAAAATACACACACTGATTTCACAGTACAGGGATAATACACACAGTGATGTCACAGTACAGGGATAATACACACAGTGGTGTCACAGTACAGTGATAATACACACAGTGATGTCACAGTACAGGAATAATACACACAGTGATGTCACAGTACAGGGATAATGTATAGTGATGTCACACTACAGAGATAATATACACAGTGATGTCACAGTACAGAGATAATACACACAGTGATGTCAGAGTACAGGTAAAATACATACAGTGATGTCACAGTACAGAAATAATACACACAGTGATGTCACAGTACAGGGATAGCAGACACAGTGATGTCACAGTACAGGGATAATGCACACAGTGATGTCACAGTACAGAGATAATACACACAGTGATGTCACAGTGCAGGGATAATACACACAGTGATGTCACAGTACAGGGATAATACACAGTGATGTCACAGTACAGGGATAATGCACACAGTGATGTCACAGTGCAGAGATAATACACAGAGTGATATCACAGTACAGGGATAATACACACAGTGATGTCACAGTACAGAGATAATACACACAGTGATGTCACAGTACAGAGATATTACACACAGTGATGTCACAGTACAGGGATAATACACACAGTGATGTATCAGTACAGGCATAATGCGCACAGTGATGTCACAGTACAGAGATAATACACACAGTGATGTCACAGTACAGGGATAATACACACAGTGATGTAACAGTACAGGCATAATGCGCACAATGATGTCACAGTACAGAGATAATACACACAGTAATGTCACAGTACAGGGATAATACACACATTGATGTCACAGTACAGGGATAATGCACACAGTGTTGTCACAGTGCATAGAAAATACACACACTGATTTCACAGTACAGGGATTATACACACAGTGATATCACAGTACAGGGATAATACACACAGTGGTGTCACAGTACAGCGATAATACACACAGTGATGTCACAGTACAGGAATAATGCACACAGTGATGTCACAGTACAGAGATAATACACACAGTGATGTCACAATACAGGGATAGCAGACACAGTGATGTCACATTACAGAGATAATGCACACAGTGATGTCACAGTACAGAGATAATACAGACAGTGATGTCACAGTACAGGGATAATGCACACAGTGATGTCATATTACAGACCTAATACACACAGTGATGTCACAGTACAGAGATAATACACACAGTAATGTCACAGTACAGGGATAATACACGCAGGGATGTCAGAGTACAGGGATAATATGCACAGTGATGTCACAGTAAAGGGATAATGCACACGGTGATGTCACAGTACAGGCATAATATACACAGTGATGTCACAGTACAGGAATACTGCACACAGTGATGTCACAGTACAGGGATAATATACACAGTGATGTCACAGTACAGGGATAATGCACACACTGATATCACAGTACAAGGGTAATGAGCACATTGATGTCACAGTACAGGGATAATACACACAGTGATGTCACAGTACAGAGATAATTATTTCTGTACTGTGACCTCACTATGTGTATCACACAGTGATGTCACAGTACAGAGATAATACACACAGTGATGTCACAGTACAGGGATAATACACACAGTGATGTCACAGTACAGGGATAATACACACAGTGATGTCACAGTACAGGCATAATACACACAGTGATGTCACAGTACAGGGATAATGCACACAGTGATGTCACAGTACAGGGATAATACACACAGTGATGTCACAGCACAGGGATAATACACACAGTGATGTCACAGTACAGTGATAATACACACAGTGATGTCACGGTACAGGGATAATGCACACAGTGATGTCATATTACAGAGATGATACACACAGTGATGTCACAATACAGCGATAATACACACAGTGATGTCACAGTACAGGGATAAAACACATAGCAATGTCACAGTACAGGGATAATACACACAGTGATGTCACAGTACAGGGATAATGCACACACTGATATCACAGTACAAGGGTAATGAACACAGTGATGTCACAGTACAGGGATAATACACACAGTGATGTCACAGTACAGAGATAATTATTCCTGTACTATGACCTCACTATGTGTATCACACAGTGATGTCACAGTACAGGTATAATACACACAGTGATGTCACAGTACAGGGATAATACACACAGTGATGTCACAGTACAGGCTTAATACACACAGTGATGTCACAGTACAGGGATAATGCACCAAGTGATGTCACAGTACAGGATTAATACACACAGTGATGTCACAGTACAGGGATAATACACACAGTGATGTCACAGTACAGTGATAATACACACAGTGATGTCACGGTACAGGGATAATGCACACAGTGATGTCATATTACAGAGATGATACACACAGTGATGTCACAATACAGCGATAATACACACAGTGATGTCACAGTACAGGGATAAAACACATAGCAATGTCACAGTACAGGGATAATACACACAGTGATGTCACAGTACAGGGATAATACACACAGTGATGTCACAGTACAGAGATAATGGATAGTGTTGTCATAGTACTGAGATAATACACACAGTGAGGTGACAGTACAGAGATAATACACACAGTGATGTCACAGTACAGAGATAATACGCACAGTGATGTCACAGTACAAGGATAATACACCAAATGATGTCACAGTACAGAGATAATGAACACAGTGATGTCACAGTACAGAGCTAATGCACACAGTGATGTCACAGTACAGGGATAAAATAAACAGTGATGTCACAGTACAGTGATAATACACACAGTGATGTCACAGTACAGGGATAACACACATATTGATGTCATAGTACAGGGATAATGTATAGTGATTTCACACTACAGAGATATTATACACAGTTATGGCATAGTACAAACATAATACACACAGTGATGTCACATTACAGTGATAATACAAAGTGATGTCACAGTACATGGATAATGCACACAGTGATGTCACATTACAGTGATAATACACAGTGATGTCACAGTACAGGGATAATACACACAGTGATGTCACAGTACAAGGTAATACACACAGTGGTGTCACACTACAGAGATAATATACACAGTGATGTCACAGTACAGAGATAATGCACACAGTGATGTCACAGTACAGGGATAATACACACAGTGATGTCACAGTTCAGAGATAATACACACAATGATGTCACAGTACAGAAATTATACACACAGTGATGTCACAGTACAGACATAATGCACACAGTGATGTCACAGTACAGAGATAATACACACAGTGATGTCTCAGTACAGGGAAAATACACACAGTGATGTCACAGTACAGTCATAATGCACACAGTAATGTCACAGTACAGAGATAATACACACAGTAATGTCACAGTACAGGGATAATACACACATTGATGTCACAGTACAGAGATAATGCACACAGTGATGTCACAGTACAGGGATAATACACACATTGATGTCACAGTACAGAGATAATACAAACAGTGATGTCACAGTACAGGGATAATGCACACAGTGATGTCACAGTACAGAGCTAATGCACACAGTGATGTCACAGTACAGGGATAAAATACACAGTGATGTCACAGTACAGTGATAATACACACAGTGATGTCACAGTACAGGCATAACACACATATTGATGTCATAGTACAGGGATAATGTATAGTGATGTCACACTACAGAGATATTATACACAGTTATGGCATAGTACAAAGATAATACACACAGTGATGTCACATTACAGTGATAATACAAAGTGATGTCACAGTACATGGATAATGCACACAGTGATGTCACAGTACAGAGATAATACACAGTAATGTCACAGTACAGGGATAATACACACAGTGATGTCACAGTACAAGGTAATACACACAGTGGTGTCACACTACAGAGATAATATACACAGTGATGTCAAAGTACAGAGATAATGCACACAGTGATGTCACAGTACAGGGATAATACACACAGTGATGTCACAGTTCAGAGATAATACACACAATGATGTCACAGTACAGAAATTATACACACAGTGATGTCACAGTACAGAGATAATGCACACAGTGATGTCACAGTACAGAGATAATACACACAGTGATTTCTCAGTACAGGGATAATACACACAGTGATGTCACATTACAGTCATAATGCACACAGTAATGTCACAGTACAGAGATAATACACACAGTAATGTCACAGTACAGGGATAATACACACATTGATGTCACAGTACAGAGATAATGCACACAGTGATGTCACAGTACAGAGATACACCGACTGCAGAATTATTAGGCAAATGAGTATTTTGATCACATGATACTTTATATACATGTTGTCCTACTCCAAGCTGCATAGGCTTGAGAGCCAACTACCAATTAAGTAAATCTGGTGATGTGCATCTCTGTAATGAGGAGGGGTGTTGACTAATGACATCAACACCCTATATAAGGTGTGCTTAATTATTAGGCAACTTCCTTTCCTTTGGCAAAATGGGTCAGAAGAGAGATTTGACGGGCTCTGAATTGTCCAAAATTGCGAGATGTCTTGCAGAGGGATGCAGCAGTCTTGAAATTTCCAAATTTTTGAAGCGTGATCACCGAAGAATCAAGCATTTCATGGCAAATAGACAACAGGGTCGCAAGAAGCGTGCTGGCCAAAAAAGGCGCAAGATAACTGCCCATGAATTGAGGAAAATCAAGCGTGAAGCTGCCAAGTTGCCATTCGCCACCAGTTTTGCCATATTTCAGAGCTGCAACGTTACTGGAGTATCAAAAAGCACAAGGTGTGCGATACTCAGGGACATGGCCAAGGTAAGGAAGGCTGAAAAACGACCACCTTTGAACAAGAAGCATAAGATAAAATGTCAAGAATGGGTCAAAAAATATCTTAAGACTGATTTTTCAAAGGTTTTATGGACTGATGAAATGAGAGTGACTCTTGACGGGCCAGATGGATGGGCCAGAGGCTGGATCAATAAAGGGCAGAGAGCTCCACTCCGACTCAGACGTCAGCAAGGTGGAGGTGGGGTACTGGTATGGGCTGGTATCATCAAAGATGAACTTGTGGGACCTTTTCGGGTTGAGGATGGAGTGAAGCTCAACTCCCAGACCTACTGACAGTTTCTGGAAGACAACTTCTTCAAGCAGTGGTACAGGAAGAAGTCGGTATAGTTCAAGAAAAACATGATTTTCATGCAGGACAATGCTCCATCACATGCATCCAACTACTCCACAGCGTGGCTGGCCAGTAAAGGTCTAAAAGAAGAAAAAATAATGACATGGCCCCCTTGTTCACCTGATCTGAACCCCATAGAAAACCTGTGGTACATCATAAAATGTGAGATCTATAGGGAGGAAATACAGTACACCTCTCGGAACAGTGTCTGGGAGGCTGTGGTGGCTGCTGCACGCAATGTTGATCGAAAACAGATCAAGCAACTGACAGAATCTATGGATGGAAGGCTGCTGAGTGTCATCATAAGGAAAGGTGGCTATATTCATCACTAATTTTTTGATTTTTGTTTTTGCATGTCAGAAACTAAATTTTGTGCACTGATATTGGTTTACCTGATGAAAATAAACAAGTGTATGTGCTCATTGCAGAGTTGTTTGTGTGCTGTACATAATATGGATGATGCAGGCTGTGTATGTATACTGCACATGCTGCACAGTACAGGGATAATGCACACAGTGATGTCACCGTACAGAGATAATACACACAGTGATGTCACAGTAAAGGGATAATATACACAGTGATATCACAGTACAGGGATAATACACATAGTGGTGTCACAGTACAGGGATAATATACACAGTTAAGTCACAGTACAGGCATAATGTATAGTGATGTCACATTACAGAGATAATATACACAGTGATGCCACAGTACAGAGATAATACACACAGTGATGTCACAGTGCAGGGATAATACACACAGTGATGTCACAGTGCAGGGATAATACACACAGTGATGTCACATTACAGGGATAATGCACACAATGATGTCACAGTACAGGGATAATGCACACAGTGATGTCACAGTACAGGGATAAAACACACAGTGATGTCACAGTACAGGGATAATACATGCAGTGATGTCACAGTACAGGGATAATGTACACAGTGATGTCACATTACAGAGATAATACACACAGTGATATCACAGTACAGGGATAATACACACAGTGACCTGACAGTACAGGGATAATACACACAGTGATGTCACAGCACAGGGATAATACACACAGTGATGTCACAGTAAAGGAAGGATACACACAGTGATGTCACAGTACAGAGATAATGTATAGTGATGTCATAATACAGAGACAATACACACAGTGATGTCATAGTAAAGAGATAATACACATAGTGATGTCATATTAAAGGGATAAAAGCCAATTGATGTCACAGTACAGAGATAATATACACAGTGATGTCAAAGTACAGAAATAATACACACAATGATGTCACAGTACAGAGATAATGCACACAGTGATGTCACAGTACAAAGCTAATGCACACAGTGATGTCACAGTACAGGGATAATGTACACGGTGATGTCAGAGTACAGGCATAATATACACAGTGATGTCACAGTACAGGGATAATGCACACAGTGGTGTCACAGTACAGGGATAATATACACAGTTAAGTCACAGTACAGGGATAATGTATAGTGATGTCACAGTACAAAGCTAATGTACAGTACAGGGATAATATAAACAGTGATATCACAGTACAGGGATAATGCATACACTGATTTCATAGTACAGGGATAATGCACACAGTGATGTCACAGGACATAGATAATACACACAGTGATGTCACAGTACAGAGATAATACACAGTGATGTCACAGTACAGATATAATGCATAGTGATGTCACAGTACAGGGATAATACACACAGTGATGTCACAGTAAAAAGATAATACACACAGTGATGTCACAGTACAGGGATAATACACACAGTGATGTCAGAGTACAGGGATAATAAACACAGTGATGTCACAGTACAGGGACAATGCACACAGTGATGTCACAGTACAGGAATAATACACAAAGTGATGTCACAGCCCAGGGATAATGCACACAGTGATGTCACAGTACAGGGATAATACACACAGTGATGTCACACTACAGGGATAAAACACATAGTGATGTCATAGTACAGGGAAAATGTATAGTGATGTCACACTACAGAGATAATATACACAGTGATGTCACAGTGCAAAGATAATACACACAGTGATGTCACAGTACAGGGATAATACACACAGTGGTGTGACAGTACAGGGATAATACACACAGTGATGTCACAGTACAGGGATAATACACACAGTGATGTCACAGTACAGGGATAATACACATAGTGATGTTACAGTACAGGGATAATGTATAGTGATGTCACACTACAGAGACAATATACACAGTGATGTCACAGTACAGAGATAATAAACACAGTGATGTCACACTACAGGGATAATACACAGAGTGATGTCACAGTACAGAGATAATACACACAGTGATGTCACAGTACAGATATAATGCATAGTGATGTCACAGTACAGGGATAATACACACAGTGATGTCACAGTAAAGAGATAATACATACAGTGATGTCACGGTACAGGGATAATACACACAGTGATGTCACAGTACAGGGATAATACACACAGTGATGTAAAAGTACAGGGATAATGCACATAGTGATGTCATAGTACAGGTATAATGTATAGTGATGTCACACTACAGAGATAATAAACACAGTTATGTCATAGTACAAAGATAATACACACAGTGATGTCACAGTACAGGGATAACACACAGTGATGTAACAGTACAGGGATAATGCACACAGTGATGTCACAGTACAGAGATAATACACAGTGATGTAACAGTACAGGGATAATGCACACAGTGATGTCACAGTACAGGGATAATACACACAGTGATGTCACAGTACAGGGTAATACACACAGTGGTGTCACAGTACAGGGATAATACACACAGTGATGTCACAGTAAAGGGATAATACAGACAATGATATCACAGTACATGGATAATACACACAGTGATGTCACAGTACAGAGATAATACACACAGTGATATCACAGAACAAGGATGATACACACAGTGATGTCACAGTACAGAGATAATGCCCACAGTGATGTCACAGTACAGAGATAATACACGCAGTGATTTCTCAGTACAGGGATAATACACACAGTGATGTCACAGCACAGTTATAATGCACACAGTAATGTTACAGTACAGAGATAATACACACTGTGATGTCACAGTACAGGGATAATACACACATTGATGTCAAATAACAGGGATAATGCACACAGTGATGTCACAGTACAGGGATAATACACACAGTGATGTCACAGCACAGTTATAATGCACACAGTGATGTCACATTACAGAGATAATACACACTGTGATGTCACAGTACAGGGATAATACACACATTGATGTCACATTACAGGGATAATGCACACAGTGATCTCACAGTACAGAGATAACAAACACAGTGATGTCACAGTATAATGATAATACACACAGTGATGTCACAGTACAGGGATAATGCACACAGTGATGTCACAGTACAGAGATAGTACACACAGTGATGTCACAGTACAGTGATAATACACACAGGGATGTCACAGTACAGGGATAATGCACACAGTGATGTCACAGTACAGAGATAGTACACACAGTGATGTCACAGTACAGTGATAATACACACAGGGATGTCACAGTACAGGGATAATACACATAGTGGTGTCAAAGTAAATGGATAATACACACAGTTAAGTCACAGTACTAGGAAAATACACACAGTGATGTCACAGTACAGGGATAATACACAAAGTGATGTCACAGTACAGGGATCATGTATAGTGATGTCACACTACAGAGATAATATTCAAAGTGAAGCCACAGTGCAGAGATAAAACAAACAGTGATGTCACAGTACAGGGATAATACACACAGTGATGTCACAGTACAGGGATAATACACACAGTGATTTCACATTACAGGGATAATGCACACAATGATGTCACAGAACAGGGATAGTACACACAGTGATGTCACTGTACAGGCATAAAACACACAGTGGTGTCACTGTACAGGCATAAAACACACAGTGGTGTCACAGTACAGGGATAATACACACATTGATGTCACAGTACAGGTATAATGTACACAGTGATGTCACATTACAGAGATAATACACACAGTGATGTCACTGTACAGGGATAATACACACAGTGACCTCACAGTACAGGGATAATGCACACAGTGATGTCACAGTACAGGGATAATACACATAGTGATGTCACAGTAAAGGGATAATGCACACAGTGATGTCACAGTACAGAGATAATACACACAGTGATGTCACAGCACAGGGATAATACACAAAGTGATGTCACAGTACAGGGATAATGTATAGTGATGTCATAATACAGAGATAATACACATAGTGATGTCAAAGTACTGAGATAATACACATAGTGATGTCATATTAAAGGGATAAAAGCCAATTGATGTCACAGTACAGAGATAGTATACACAGTGATGTCACAGTACAGAAATAATGCACACAATGATGTCACAGTACAGGGATAATGTACACGGTGATGTCACATTACAGGCATAATATATACAGTGATGTCACAGTACAGGGATAATGCACACAGTGATGTCACAGTACAGGGATAATATACACAGTGATATCACGGAACAGGGATAATGCACACACTGATTTCACAGTACAGGGATAATGCACACAGTGATGTCACAGTACAGGGATAATACACACAGTGATGTCACATTACAGGGATAATGCACAAAATGATGTCACAGAACAGGGATAATACACTCAGTGATGTCACTGTACAGGAATAAAACACACAGTGGTGTCACAGTACAGGGATAATACACACCGTGATGTCACAGTGCAGGGATAATACACACAGTGGTGTTACAGTACAGGGATAATACACACAGTGATTTGACGGGCTCTGAAATGTCCAAAATTGCGAGATATCTTGCAGAGGGATGCAGCAGTCTTGAAATTTCCAAATTTTTGAAGCGTGATCACCGAAGAATCAAGCATTTCATGACAAATAGCCAACAGGGTCGCAAGAAGCGTGCTGGCCAAAAAATGCGCACGATAACTGCCCATGAATTGAGGAAAATCAAGCATGAAGCTGCCAAGTTGCCATTCGCCACCAGTTTTGCCATATTTCAGAGCTGCAACGTTACTGGAGTATCAAAAAGCACAAGGTGTGCGATACTCAGGGACATGGCCAAGGTAAGGAAGGCTGAAAAACGACCACCTTTGAACAAGAAGCATAAGATAAAATGTCAAGAATGGGTCAAAAAATATCTTAAGACTGATTTTTCAAAGGTTTTATGGACTGATGAAATGAGAGTGACTCTTGACGGGCCAGATGGATGGGCCAGAGGCTGGATCAATAAAGGGCAGAGAGCTCCACTCCGACTCAGACGCCAGCAAGGTGGAGGTGGGGTACTGGTATAGGCTGTTATCATCAAAGATGAACTTGTGGGACCTTTTTGGGTTGAGGATGGAGTGAAGCTCAACTCCCAGACCTACTGACAGTTTCTGGAAGACAACTTCTTCAAGCAGTGGTACAGGAAGAAGTCGGTATAGTTCAAGAAAAACATGATTTTCATGCAGGACAATGCTCCATCACATGCATCCAACTACTCCACAGCGTGGCTGGCCAGTAAAGGTCTAAAAGAAGAAAAAATAATGACATGGCCCCCTTGTTCACCTGATCTGAACCCCATAGAAAACCTGTGGTCCATCATAAAATGTGAGATCTATAGGGAGGAAATACAGTACACCTCTCGGAACAGTGTCTGGGAGGCTGTGGTGGCCTCCTTGCGACTCCTCCTCAGAAAAACCCTCCAAAAATCCTGAATAGGTACAGTTAATTCCCCTCTCTCCACAGCAGCAATGCGACCGTTACAACATTTATCATAACACTTAGGACTCCAAGACTTAATTTCATTGGTAGACCCGTCCAGTACAGGATTATGCAATTTTAACCAAGGTAACCCCAAAACCACTGGAGCAGGCAAATTACTTAATACCGCCAAATCCAAATTCTCTTGGTGGATACCAATAATGGTGAGGGGAAATTCAAAAACCTTGTGAGTAATACCTTTCAAGGGAGAGCCATCAACAGCAACCACAGAAATAGGAGATGACAAAAGTTTGGATTCTAATTTAAATTTTTCCAAAAAACCCTCATCAATTACATTGAGTGTAGAACCACAATCCACAAATACCCGAAATTCAATCAACTCCTCCTGGAATGAGGTGCTTCCAGAAAGAAATACTCATTTTGAGTTTAAACAGGCTATAAGGGCGTAACTGACCTCCTTTTTTTTGTTGTACTGGGAGACATCCGTTGTTTGGGTCATTCTCCAAATTGGTATCGGCTGTGCCGGAGGAGGAGAATTTTTCCGGTGATTTGGATTGAGTTTGGACTGATGTACGTCGTAACCTTCAAGAGGCTAACAAAAAATCCAAGAGGTACTTTGACAGGAAACGTCAAGAGGTTTTGTTTACTGTTGGTGACATGGTTTGGTTGTCCTTTAGGAATCTGCGGTTGAGGATTCCTTCTAAGAAATTGGGCCCGAAGTTTGTAGGTCCGTTTAAGGTGCTTCAGGTAGTTAAACAATCTGCTGTTAGGTTGGAGGTTCCTACCTCCTGGAAGATTAATCCGGTGTTTCATGTTTCCTTATTGAAAAAAGCTGATGTTTCTGATAGGGACGCTACTGTCTCTGTTCCTCCAGTGGAGGAAGACGGTGAATATGAAATTTCTCGCAATCTTAATTCTAGATGGCATAGAGGGAGATTGCAGTATCTCGTCGCTTGGAAAGGTTTCGGTCCCGAGGATAACTCCTGGGTAAGGGTGGATGATGTCTCTGCTCCTAGACTTGTCGGAGCGTTTCACTGGAGGTTTCCTGATAGACCTGGGCCTGGAGGATCCGAAGGATCCTCATAGAAGAGGGGGTACTGTTAGAACCCTCCTGTTAGTTTTTTCTATTTTGCTGGTCACATGACTTTTTGCCTATATAATCCAGCTCCGCCCTTCTGGCCTTGCTGCACTTCAGTGTTACTTTTACTCTTAAGCTAGCCAGGAGCTTTGTACCTTACTCTTTAGTTTGCTTGGTCTTTGACCACTTGTACTTTTGTTTGTTTGTTTGTCTTTGCTCTGCCACAATTTCTGCTAGGAGGTGTCCATCTATATGCCAGTCCTTAGTTCTTGTAGGGACCCCTCCCTTATATCTATAGGTCTGCGTTCAGACTAGCCGAGGACTTAGGCGGGTCTGTTCACAAGTAACAGGTCCCCCGCTGCATCGTAGGGAATCAGCTTAGTCCTATTGTAGGGACAGTTTTCCTATCTTTTCCTTAGTGTTAGTAGCAGTTCATAACAGATGTCACAGTACAGGGATAATACACACAGTGATGTCACAGTACAGGGATAATAAACACAGTGATGTCACAGTACAGGGATAATGAACACAGTGATGTCACAGTACAGGGATAATACACACAGTGATGGCACACTACAGAGATAATATACATAGTGATGTCACAGTACAAAGATAATACACACAGTGATGTCACAGTACAGGGTTAATACACACAGTGATGTTACAGTACAGGGATAGTGCACACAGTGATGTCACAGTACAGAGAAAATACACACAGTGATTTCACAGTACAGGGATAATACACACAGTTATGTCACAGTACAGGGATAATACACACAGTGGTGTCACAGTACAGGGATAATACACACAGTGATGTCACAGTACAGGAATAATACACACAGTGATGTCACAGTACAGGGATAATACACACAGTGATGTCACAGTACAGAGATAATGTATAGTGATGTCACACTACAGAGATAATATACACAGTGATGTCACAGTAGAGGGACAATACACACAGAGATGTCACAGTTCAGGGATAATACACAGTGATGTCACAGTACAGGGATAATGCACACAGTGATGTCACAGTACAGAGATAATACACACAGTGATGTCACAGTACAGAGATAATAAACACAGTGATGTCACAGTACAGGGATAATGCACACAGTGGTGTCACAGTACAGGGATATTACACATAGTGATGTCACAGTACAGGGATAATGCACACAGTGATGTCACAGTACAGAGATAATACACACAGTTATGTCACAGTACAGGGATAATACACAAAGTGATGTCACAGTACAGGGATAATATACACAGTGGTGTCACAGTACAGAGATAATACACACAGTGATGACAGTACAGGGATAATTCACACAGTTATGTCACAGTACAGGGATAATACACACAGTGATGTCACAGTAAAGGAAGAATACACACAGTGATGTCACAGTACATAGATAATGTATAGTGATGTCATAGTACAGAGATAATACAAACAGTGATGACACAGTCAAGGGATAATACACACAGTGATGTCACAGTACAGGGATAATACACACAGTGATGTCACAGTACAGGGATAATGCACACAGTGATATCACAGTACAGAGATAATACACAAAGTGATGTCACAGTACAGGGATAATATGCACAGTGATGTCACTATACAGGTATAATACACACAGTGGTGTCACAGTACTAGGATAATACACACAGTGATGTCACAGTACAGGGATAATACACACAGTGATGTCACAGTACATGGATAATACACATATTGATGTCACAGTCCAGGGATAATGTATAGTGATGTCACACTACAGAGATAATATCCACAGTGATGTCACAGTACAGGGATAATACACACAGTGATGTCACAGTACAGAGATAATACACACAGTGATGTAACAGTACAGGGATAATACACACAGTGATGTCACAGTACAGAGATAATGCCCACAGTGATGCCACAGCACAGAGATAATACACACAGTGATGTCACAGCACAAGGATAATACACAAAGTGATGTCACAGTACCGGCATAATGCGCACAGTGATGTCACAGTACAGAGATAATACACACAGTGATGTCACAGTACAGGGATAATACACACATCGATGTCACAGTACAGGGATAATGCACACAGTGTTGTCACAGTACAGAGATAATACACACAGTGATGTCACAGTACAGGGATAATACACACAGTGATGTCACAGTACAGGGATAATACACAGTGATGTCACAGCACAGGGATAATGCACACAGTGATTTCACAGTACAGGGATAACAAACACAGTGATGCCACAGTACAGAGATAATAAACACAGTGATGTCACAGTACAGGGATAATACACGCAGTGATGTCACAGTAAAGGAAGAATACACAGAGTGATGTCACAGTACTGTGATAATACATAGTGATGTCATAGTACAGAGATAATACACACAGTGATGTCATAGTACAGAGATAATACACACAGTGATGTTACATTACAGGGATAAAAGACAATTAATGTCACAGTACAGAGATAATATACACAGTGATGTCACAGTACAGGGATAATACACACAATGATGTCACAGTGCAGAGATAATGCACACAGTGATGTCACAGTACAGAGCTAATGCACAGTGATGTCACAGTACAGGGATAATGAACAAGGTGATGTCACAGTACAGTCATAATATACACAGTGATGTCACAGTACAGGGATAATGCACACAGTGATGTCACAGTACAGGGATAATATACACAGTGATATCACAGTACAGGGATAATGAACACACTGATTTCACAGTACAGGAATAATGCACACAGTGATGTCACAGGACAGAGATAATACACACAGTGATGTCACAGTACAGAGATAATACACAGTGATGTCACAGTACAGATATAATGCATAGTGATGTCACAGTACAAGGATAATACACACAGTGATGTCACAGTAAAGAGATAATACACACAGTGATGTCACAGTACAGGGATAATACACACAGTGATTTCACAGTACAGGGATAATAAACACAGTGATGTCACAGTACAGGGATAATGCACACAGTGATGTCACAGTACAGGGATAATACACACAGTGATGCCACACTACAGAGATAATATACACAGTGATGTCACAGTACAAAGATAATACACACAGTGATGTCACAATACAGGGTTAATACACACAGTGATGTCACAGTACAGGGATAATGCACACAGTGATGTCACAGTACATAGAAAATACACACACTGATTTCATAGTACAGGGATAATACACACAGTGATGTCACAGTACAGGGATTATACACACAGTGGTGTCACAGTACAGGGATAATACACACAGTGATGTCACAGTACAGGAATAATACACACAGTGATGTCACAGAACAGGGATAATACACACAGTGGTGTCACACTACAGGGATAATGTATAGTGATGTCACACTACAGAGATAATATACACAGTGATGTCACAGTACAGAGATAATACACACAGTGATGTCACAGCACAGGGATAATACTCACAGTGATGTCACAGTACAGAGATAATACACACAGTGATGTCACAGTACAGGGATAATAGACGCAGTGATGTCAAAGTACAGGGATAATGCACACAGTCATGTCACAGTACAGAGATAGTACACACAGTAATGTCACAGTACAGGGATAATACACACAGTAATGTCACAGTACAGGGATAATACAAAGTGATGTCACAGTACAGGGATAATGCACACAGTGATGTCACAGTACAGAGATAATACACACAGTGATATAACAGTACAGGGATAATACACACAGTGATGTCACAGTGCAGAGATATTGCCCACAGTGATGTCACAGTACAGAGATAATACACACAGTGATGTCACAGTACAGGGATAATACACACAGTGATGTAAGAGTACAGGCATAATGCGCACAGTGATGTCACAGTACAGAGATAATTCACACAGTGATGTCACAGTACAGGGATAATACACACATTGATGTCACAGTACAGGGATAATGCACACAGTGTTGTCACAGTACATAGAAAATACACACACTGATTTCACAGTACAGGGATTATACACACAGTGATGTCACAGCACAGGGATAATACACACAGTGGTGTCACAGTACAGCGATAATACACACAGTGATGTCACAGTACAGGAATAATACACACAGTGATGTCACAGTACATGGATAATACACACAGTGATGTCACAGTACAGGGATAATGCATAGTGATGTCACACTACAGAGATAATATACACAGTAATGTCACAGTACAGAGATAATACACACAGTGATGTCACAGTACAGGTATAATACACACAGTGATGTCACAGTACAGAGATAATACACACAGTGATGTCACAGTACAGGGATAATTTATAATGATGTCACACTACAGAGATAATATACACAGTGATGTCACAGTAGAGGGACAATACAGACAGAGATGTCATAGTTCAGGGATAATACACAGTGATGTCACAGTACAGGGATAATGCACACAGTGATGTCACAGTACAGAGATAATACACACAGTGATGACACAGTACAGAGATAATAAACACAGTGATGTCACAGTACAGGGATAATGCACACAGTGGTGTCACAGTACAGGGATATTACACATAGTGATGTCACAGTACAGGGATAATGCACACAGTGATGTCACAGTACAGAGATAATACACACAGTGATGTCACAGTACAGGGATAATACACAAAGTGATGTCACAGTACAGGGATAATATACACAGTGGTGTCACAGTACAGAGATAATACACACAGTGATGACAATACAGGGATAATTCACACAGTTATGTCACAGTACAGGGATAATACACACAGTGATGCCACAGTACAGGGAAAACGCAGACAGTGATGTCACAGTAAAGGAAGAATACACACAGTGATGTCACAGTACATAGATAATGTATAGTGATGTCATAGTACAGAGATAATACAAACAGTGATGACACAGTCAAGGGATAATACACACAGTGATGTCACAGTACAGGGATAATGCACACAGTGATATCACAGTACAGAGATAATACACACAGTGATGTCACAGTACAGGGATAATATACACAGCGATGTCACTATACAGGTATAATACACACAGTGGTGTCACAGTACTAGGATAATACACACAGTGATGTCACAGTACAGGGATAATACACACAGTGATGTCACAGTACATGGATAATACACATATTGATGTCACAGTCCAGGGTTAATGTATAGTGATGTCACACTACAGAGATAATATCCACAGTGATGCCACAGTACAGAGATAATATACACAGTGATGTCACAGTACAGGGATAATACACACAGTGATGTCACAGTACAGAGATAATACACACAGTGATTTAACAGTACAGGGATAATACACACAGTGATGTCACAGTACAGAGATAATGCCTACAGTGATGCCACAGTACAGAGATAATACACACAGTGATGTCACAGCACAAGGATAATACACAAAGTGATGTCACAGTACCGGCATAATGCGCACAGTGATGTCACAGTACAGAGATAATACACACAGTGATGTCACACTACAGGGATAATACACACATCGATGTCACAGTACAGGGATAATGCACACAGTGTTGTCACAGTACAGAGATAATACACACAGTGATGTCACAGTACAGGGATAATACACACAGTGATGTCACAGTACAGGGATAATACACAGTGATGTCACAGCACAGGGATAATGCACACAGTGATGTCACAGTACAGGGATATCAAACACAGTGATGACACAGTACAGAGATAATAAACACAGTGATGTCACAGTACAGGGATAATGCACACAGTGGTGTCACAGTACAGGGATATTACACACAGTGATGTCACAGTACAGGGATAATGCACACAGTGATGTCACAGTACAGAGATAATACACACAGTGATGTCACAGTACAGGGATAATACACAAAGTGATGTCACAGTACAGGGATAATATACACAGTGGTGTCACAGTACAGAGATAATACACACAGTGATGACAATACAGGGATAATTCACACAGTTATGTCACAGTACAGGGATAATACACACAGTGATGCCACAGTACAGGGAAAACGCAGACAGTGATGTCACAGTAAAGGAAGAATACACACAGTGATGTCACAGTACATAGATAATGTATAGTGATGTCATAGTACAGAGATAATACAAACAGTGATGACACAGTCAAGGGATAATACACACAGTGATGTCACAGTACAGGGATAATGCACACAGTGATATCACAGTACAGAGATAATACACACAGTGATGTCACAGTACAGGGATAATATACACAGCGATGTCATTATACAGGTATAATACACACAGTGGTGTCACAGTACTAGGATAATACACACAGTGATGTCACAGTACAGGGATAATACACACAGTGATGTCACAGTACATGGATAATACACATATTGATGTCACAGTCCAGGGTTAATGTATAGTGATGTCACACTACAGAGATAATATCCACAGTGATGCCACAGTACAGAGATAATATACACAGTGATGTCACAGTACAGGGATAATACACACAGTGATGTCACAGTACAGAGATAATACACACAGTGATGTAACAGTACAGGGATAATACACACAGTGATGTCACAGTACAGAGATAATGCCTACACTGATGCCACAGTACAGAGATAATACACACAGTGATGTCACAGCACAAGGATAATACACAAAGTGATGTCACAGTACCGGCATAATGCGCACAGTGATGTCACAGTACAGAGATAATACACACAGTGATGTCACACTACAGGGATAATACACACATCGATGTCACAGTACAGGGATAATGCACACAGTGTTGTCACAGTACAGAGATAATACACACAGTGATGTCACAGTACAGGGATAATACACACAGTGATGTCACAGTACAGGGATAATACACAGTGATGTCACAGCACAGGGATAATGCACACAGTGATGTCACAGTACAGGGATATCAAACACAGTGATGCCACAGTACAGAGATAATATACACAGTGATGTCACAGTACAGGGATAATACACGCAGTGATGTCACAGTAAAGGAAGAATACACAGAGTGATGTCACAGTACAGGGATAATGCATAGTGATGTCATAGTACAGAGATAATACACACAGTGATGTCATAGTACAGAGATAATACACACAGTGATGTTACATTACAGGGATAAAAGACAATTAATGTCACAGTACAGAGATAATATACACAGTGATGTCACAGTACAGGGATAAAACACACAATGATGTCACAGTGCAGAGATAATGCACACAGTGATGTCACAGTACAGAGCTAATGCACACAGAGATGTCACAGTACAGGGATAATGAACTCGGTGATGTCACAGTACAGGCATAATATACACAGTGATGTCACAGTACAGGGATAATGCACACAGTGATGTCACAGTACAGGGATAATATACACAGTGATATCACAGTACAGGGAAAATGCACACACTGATTTCACAGTACAGGGATAATGCACACAGTGATGTCACAGGACAGAGATAATACACACAGTGATGTCATAGTACAGAGATAATACACAGTGATGTCACAGTACAGATATAATGCATAGTGATGTCACAGTACAGTGATAATACACACAGTGATGTCACAGTAAAGAGATAATACACACAGTGATGTCACAGTACAGGGATAATACACACAGTGATTTCACAGTACAGGGATAATAAACACAGTGATGTCACAGTACAGGGATAATGCACACAGTGATGTCTCAGTACAGGGATAATACACACAGTGATGCCACACTACAGAGATAATATACACAGTGATGTCACAGTACAAAGATAATACACACAGTGATGTCACAATACAGGGTTAATACACACAGTGATGTCACAGTACAGGGATAATGCACACAGTGATGTCACAGTACATAGAAAATACACACACTGATTTCACAGTACAGGGATAATACACACAGTGATGTCACAGTACAGGGATTATACACACAGTGGTGTCACAGTACAGGGATAATACACACAGTGATGTCACAGTACAGGAATAATACACACAGTGATGTCACAGTACAGGGATAATACACACAGTGGTGTCACAGTACAGGGATAATGTATAGTGATGTCACACTACAGAGATAATATACACAGTGATGTCACAGTACAGAGATAATACTCTCAGTGATGTCACAGCACAGGGATAATACTCACAGTGATGTCACAGTACAGGGATAATTCATACAGTGATGTCACAGTACAGAGATAATACACACAGTGATGTCACAGTACAGGGATAATAGACACAGTGATGTCAAAGTACAGGGATAATGCACAAAGTCATGTCACAGTACAGAGATAATACACACAGTGATGTCACAGTACAGGGATAATACACACAGTGATGTCACAGTACAGGGATAATACACAGTGATGTCACAGCACAGGGATAATGCACACAGTGATGTCACAGTACAGGGATATCAAACACAGTGATGCCACAGTACAGAGATAATATACACAGTGATGTCACAGTACAGGGATAATACACGCAGTGATGTCACAGTAAAGGAAGAATACACAGAGTGATGTCACAGTACAGGGATAATGCATAGTGATGTCATAGTACAGAGATAATACACACAGTGATGTCATAGTACAGAGATAATACACACAGTGATGTTACATTACAGGGATAAAAGACAATTAATGTCACAGTACAGAGATAATATACACAGTGATGTCACAGTACAGGGATAAAACACACAATGATGTCACAGTGCAGAGATAATGCACACAGTGATGTCACAGTACAGAGCTAATGCACACAGAGATGTCACAGTACAGGGATAATGAACTCGGTGATGTCACAGTACAGGCATAATATACACAGTGATGTCACAGTACAGGGATAATGCACACAGTGATGTCACAGTACAGGGATAATATACACAGTGATATCACAGTACAGGGAAAATGCACACACTGATTTCACAGTACAGGGATAATGCACACAGTGATGTCACAGGACAGAGATAATACACACAGTGATGTCATAGTACAGAGATAATACACAGTGATGTCACAGTACAGATATAATGCATAGTGATGTCACAGTACAGTGATAATACACACAGTGATGTCACAGTAAAGAGATAATACACACAGTGATGTCACAGTACAGGGATAATACACACAGTGATTTCACAGTACAGGGATAATAAACACAGTGATGTCACAGTACAGGGATAATGCACACAGTGATGTCTCAGTACAGGGATAATACACACAGTGATGCCACACTACAGAGATAATATACACAGTGATGTCAAAGTACAAAGATAATACACACAGTGATGTCACAATACAGGGTTAATACACACAGTGATGTCACAGTACAGGGATAATGCACACAGTGATGTCACAGTACATAGAAAATACACACACTGATTTCTCAGTACAGGGATAATACACACAGTGATGTCACAGTACAGGGATTATACACACAGTGGTGTCACAGTACAGGGATAATACACACAGTGATGTCACAGTACAGGAATAATACACACAGTGATGTCACAGTACAGGGATAATACACACAGTGGTGTCACAGTACAGGGATAATGTATAGTGATGTCACACTACAGAGATAATATACACAGTGATGTCACAGTACAGAGATAATACTCTCAGTGATGTCACAGCACAGGGATAATACTCACAGTGATGTCACAGTACAGGGATAATTCATACAGTGATGTCACAGTACAGAGATAATACACACAGTGATGTCACAGTACAGGGATAATAGACACAGTGATGTCAAAGTACAGGGATAATGCACAAAGTCATGTCACAGTACAGAGATAATACACACAGTGATGTCACAGTACAGGGATAATACACACAGTGATGTCACAGTACAGGGATAATACACAGTGATGTCACAGTACAGGGATAATGCACACAGTGATGTCACAGTACAGAGATAATACACTCAGTGATATAACAGTACAGGGATAATACACACAGTGATGTCACAGTGCAGAGATAATGCCCACAGTGATGTCACAGTACAGAGATAATACACACAGTGATGTCACAGTACAGGGATAATACAAACAGTGATGTAACAGTACAGGCATAATGCGCACAGTGATGTCACAGTACAGAGATAATTCACACAGTGATGTTACAGTACAGGGATAATACACACATTGATGTCACAGTACAGGGATAATGCACACAGTGTTGTCACAGTACATAGAAAATACACACACTGATTTCACAGTACAGGGATTATACACGCAGTGATGTCACAGCACAGGGATAATACACACAGTGGTGTCACAGTACAGCGATAATACACACAGTGATGTCACAGTACAGGAATAATACACACAGTGATGTCACAGTACAGGGATAATACACACAGTGATGTCACAGCACAGGGATAATACACACAGTGATGTCACAGTACAGGGATAATGCATACAGTGATGTCACAGTACAGAGATAATACACACAGTGATGTCACAGTACAGGTATAATACACACAGTGATGTCACAGTACAGAGATAATACACACAGTGATGTCACAGTACAGGGATAATTTATAATGATGTCACACTACAGAGATAATATACACAGTGATGTCACAGTAGAGGGACAATACAGACAGAGATGTCATAGTTCAGGGATAATACACAGTGATGTCACAGTACAGGGATAATGCACACAGTGATGTCACAGTACAGAGATAATACACACAGTGATGACACAGTACAGAGATAATAAACACAGTGATGTCACAGTACAGGGATAATGCACACAGTGGTGTCACAGTACAGGGATATTACACATAGTGATGTCACAGTACAGGGATAATGCACACAGTGATGTCACAGTACAGAGATAATACACACAGTGATGTCACAGTACAGGGATAATACACAAAGTGATGTCACAGTACAGGGATAATATACACAGTGGTGTCACAGTACAGAGATAATACACACAGTGATGACAATACAGGGATAATTCACACAGTTATGTCACAGTACAGGGATAATACACACAGTGATGCCACAGTACAGGGAAAACGCAGACAGTGATGTCACAGTAAAGGAAGAATACACACAGTGATGTCACAGTACATAGATAATGTATAGTGATGTCATAGTACAGAGATAATACAAACAGTGATGACACAGTCAAGGGATAATACACACAGTGATGTCACAGTACAGGGATAATGCACACAGTGATATCACAGTACAGAGATAATACACACAGTGATGTCACAGTACAGGGATAATATACACAGCGATGTCACTATACAGGTATAATACACACAGTGGTGTCACAGTACTAGGATAATACACACAGTGATGTCACAGTACAGGGATAATACACACAGTGATGTCACAGTACATGGATAATACACATATTGATGTCACAGTCCAGGGTTAATGTATAGTGATGTCACACTACAGAGATAATATCCACAGTGATGCCACAGTACAGAGATAATATACACAGTGATGTCACAGTACAGGGATAATACACACAGTGATGTCACAGTACAGAGATAATACACACAGTGATTTAACAGTACAGGGATAATACACACAGTGATGTCACAGTACAGAGATAATGCCTACAGTGATGCCACAGTACAGAGATAATACACACAGTGATGTCACAGCACAAGGATAATACACAAAGTGATGTCACAGTACCGGCATAATGCGCACAGTGATGTCACAGTACAGAGATAATACACACAGTGATGTCACACTACAGGGATAATACACACATCGATGTCACAGTACAGGGATAATGCACACAGTGTTGTCACAGTACAGAGATAATACACACAGTGATGTCACAGTACAGGGATAATACACACAGTGATGTCACAGTACAGGGATAATACACAGTGATGTCACAGCACAGGGATAATGCACACAGTGATGTCACAGTACAGGGATATCAAACACAGTGATGACACAGTACAGAGATAATAAACACAGTGATGTCACAGTACAGGGATAATGCACACAGTGGTGTCACAGTACAGGGATATTACACATAGTGATGTCACAGTACAGGGATAATGCACACAGTGATGTCACAGTACAGAGATAATACACACAGTGATGTCACAGTACAGGGATAATACACAAAGTGATGTCACAGTACAGGGATAATATACACAGTGGTGTCACAGTACAGAGATAATACACACAGTGATGACAATACAGGGATAATTCACACAGTTATGTCACAGTACAGGGATAATACACACAGTGATGCCACAGTACAGGGAAAACGCAGACAGTGATGTCACAGTAAAGGAAGAATACACACAGTGATGTCACAGTACATAGATAATGTATAGTGATGTCATAGTACAGAGATAATACAAACAGTGATGACACAGTCAAGGGATAATACACACAGTGATGTCACAGTACAGGGATAATGCACACAGTGATATCACAGTACAGAGATAATACACACAGTGATGTCACAGTACAGGGATAATATACACAGCGATGTCATTATACAGGTATAATACACACAGTGGTGTCACAGTACTAGGATAATACACACAGTGATGTCACAGTACAGGGATAATACACACAGTGATGTCACAGTACATGGATAATACACATATTGATGTCACAGTCCAGGGTTAATGTATAGTGATGTCACACTACAGAGATAATATCCACAGTGATGCCACAGTACAGAGATAATATACACAGTGATGTCACAGTACAGGGATAATACACACAGTGATGTCACAGTACAGAGATAATACACACAGTGATGTAACAGTACAGGGATAATACACACAGTGATGTCACAGTACAGAGATAATGCCTACACTGATGCCACAGTACAGAGATAATACACACAGTGATGTCACAGCACAAGGATAATACACAAAGTGATGTCACAGTACCGGCATAATGCGCACAGTGATGTCACAGTACAGAGATAATACACACAGTGATGTCACACTACAGGGATAATACACACATCGATGTCACAGTACAGGGATAATGCACACAGTGTTGTCACAGTACAGAGATAATACACACAGTGATGTCACAGTACAGGGATAATACACACAGTGATGTCACAGTACAGGGATAATACACAGTGATGTCACAGCACAGGGATAATGCACACAGTGATGTCACAGTACAGGGATATCAAACACAGTGATGCCACAGTACAGAGATAATATACACAGTGATGTCACAGTACAGGGATAATACACGCAGTGATGTCACAGTAAAGGAAGAATACACAGAGTGATGTCACAGTACAGGGATAATGCATAGTGATGTCATAGTACAGAGATAATACACACAGTGATGTCATAGTACAGAGATAATACACACAGTGATGTTACATTACAGGGATAAAAGACAATTAATGTCACAGTACAGAGATAATATACACAGTGATGTCACAGTACAGGGATAAAACACACAATGATGTCACAGTGCAGAGATAATGCACACAGTGATGTCACAGTACAGAGCTAATGCACACAGAGATGTCACAGTACAGGGATAATGAACTCGGTGATGTCACAGTACAGGCATAATATACACAGTGATGTCACAGTACAGGGATAATGCACACAGTGATGTCACAGTACAGGGATAATATACACAGTGATATCACAGTACAGGGAAAATGCACACACTGATTTCACAGTACAGGGATAATGCACACAGTGATGTCACAGGACAGAGATAATACACACAGTGATGTCATAGTACAGAGATAATACACAGTGATGTCACAGTACAGATATAATGCATAGTGATGTCACAGTACAGTGATAATACACACAGTGATGTCACAGTAAAGAGATAATACACACAGTGATGTCACAGTACAGGGATAATACACACAGTGATTTCACAGTACAGGGATAATAAACACAGTGATGTCACAGTACAGGGATAATGCACACAGTGATGTCTCAGTACAGGGATAATACACACAGTGATGCCACACTACAGAGATAATATACACAGTGATGTCACAGTACAAAGATAATACACACAGTGATGTCACAATACAGGGTTAATACACACAGTGATGTCACAGTACAGGGATAATGCACACAGTGATGTCACAGTACATAGAAAATACACACACTGATTTCACAGTACAGGGATAATACACACAGTGATGTCACAGTACAGGGATTATACACACAGTGGTGTCACAGTACAGGGATAATACACACAGTGATGTCACAGTACAGGAATAATACACACAGTGATGTCACAGTACAGGGATAATACACACAGTGGTGTCACAGTACAGGGATAATGTATAGTGATGTCACACTACAGAGATAATATACACAGTGATGTCACAGTACAGAGATAATACTCTCAGTGATGTCACAGCACAGGGATAATACTCACAGTGATGTCACAGTACAGGGATAATTCATACAGTGATGTCACAGTACAGAGATAATACACACAGTGATGTCACAGTACAGGGATAATAGACACAGTGATGTCAAAGTACAGGGATAATGCACAAAGTCATGTCACAGTACAGAGATAATACACACAGTGATGTCACAGTACAGGGATAATACACACAGTGATGTCACAGTACAGGGATAATACACAGTGATGTCACAGTACAGGGATAATGCACACAGTGATGTCACAGTACAGAGATAATACACTCAGTGATATAACAGTACAGGGATAATACACACAGTGATGTCACAGTGCAGAGATAATGCCCACAGTGATGTCACAGTACAGAGATAATACACACAGTGATGTCACAGTACAGGGATAATACAAACAGTGATGTAACAGTACAGGCATAATGCGCACAGTGATGTCACAGTACAGAGATAATTCACACAGTGATGTTACAGTACAGGGATAATACACACATTGATGTCACAGTACAGGGATAATGCACACAGTGTTGTCACAGTACATAGAAAATACACACACTGATTTCACAGTACAGGGATTATACACGCAGTGATGTCACAGCACAGGGATAATACACACAGTGGTGTCACAGTACAGCGATAATACACACAGTGATGTCACAGTACAGGAATAATACACACAGTGATGTCACAGTACAGGGATAATACACACAGTGATGTCACAGCACAGGGATAATACACACAGTGATGTCACAGTACAGGGATAATGCATACAGTGATGTCACAGTACAGAGATAATACACACAGTGATGTCACAGTACAGGGATAATAGACACAGTGATGTCAAAGTACAGTGATAATGCACACAGTGATGTCACAGTACAGGGATAAAACACACATTGATGTCACAGTACAGAGATAATGCCCACTGTGATGCCACAGTACAAAGATAATACACACAGTGATGTCACAGCACAAGGATAATACACACAGTGATGTCACAGTACCGGCATAATGCGCACAGTGATGTCACAGTACAGAGATAATACACACAGTGATGTCACAGTACAGGGATAACACACACATTGATGTCACAGTACAGGGATAATGCACACAGTGTTGTCACAGTACAGAGATAATACACACAGTGATGTCACAGTACAGGGATAATACATTTAGTGATGTCACAGTCCAGGGATAATGTATAGTGATGTTACACTACATAGATAATATCCACAGTAATGTCACAGTACAGAGATAATACACACAGTGATGTCACAGTACAGGGATAATACACACAATGATGTCACAGTACAGAGATAATACACACAGTGATATAACAGTACAGAGATAATGCCCACAGTGATGCCACAGTACAGAGATAATACACACAGTGATGTCACCGCACAAGGATAATACACAAAGTGATGTCACAGTACCGGCATAATGCACACAGTGATGTCACAGTACAGAGATAATACACACAGTGATGTCACAGTACAGGGATAATACACACATTGATGTCACAGTACAGGGATAATGCATACAGTGTTGTCACAGTACAGAGATAATACACACAGTGATGTCACAGTACAGGGATAATACACACAGTGATGTCACAGTACAGGGATAATACAGAGTGATATCACAGTACAGGGATAATGCACACAATGATGTCACATTACAGGGATAACAAACACAGTGATGCCACAGTACAGAGATAATATACACAGTGATGTCACAGTACAGGGATAATACATGCAGTGATGTCACAGTAAAGGAGGAATACACACAGTGATGTCACAGTACAGAGATAATGCATATTGATGTCATAGTACAAAGATAATACACACAGTGATGTCATAGTACAGAGATAATACACACAGTGATGGTACATTACAGGGATAAAAGCCAATTAATGTCACAGTACAGAGATAATATACACAGTGATGTCACAGTACAGGGATAATACACACAATGATCTCACAGTGCAGAGATAATGCACACAGTGATGTCACAGTACAGAGCTAATGCACACAGTGATGTCACAGTGCAGGGATAATGAACACGGTGATGTTACAGTACAGACATAATATACACAGTGATGTCACAGTACAAGGATAATGCAGACAGTGATGTCACAGTACAGGGATAATATACACAGTGATATCACAGTACAGGGATAATGCACACACTGATTTCACAGTACAGGGATAATGCACAGTGATGTCACAGTACAGGGATAATACACACAGTGATGTCACAGTAAAGAAATAATACACACAGTGATGTCACAGTGCGGGGATAATGCACACAGTGATGTCACAGTACAGGGATAATGCACACAGTGATGCCACACTACAGAGATAATATACACAGTGATGTCACAGTACAAAGATAATACACACAGTGATGTCACAATACAGGGTTATTACACACAGTGATGTCACAGTACAGGGATAATACACACAGTGATGTCACAGTACATAGAAAATACACACACTGATTTCACAGTACAGGGATAATACACACAGTGATGTCACAGTACAGGGATAATACACACAGTGGTGTCACAGTACAGGGATAATACACACAGTGATGTCACAGTACAGGGATAATACACACAGTGATGTCACAGTACAGGGATAATGTATAGTGATGTCACACTACAGAGATAATATACACAGTGATGTCACAGTACAGAGATAATACACACAGTGATGTCAAAGTACAGGTAAAATACAAACAGTGATGTCACAGTACAGAGATAATACACACAGTGATGTCACAGTACAGGGATAACAGACACAGTGATGTCAAAGTACAGGGATAATGCACACAGTGATGTCACAGTACAGAGATAATACACACAGTGATGTCACAGTGCAGGGATAATACACACAGTGATGTCACAGTACAGGGATAATACACAGTAATGTCACAGTACAGGGATAATGCACACAGTGATGTCACAGTGCAGAGATAATACGCACAGTGATATAACAGTACAGGGATAATACACACAGTGATGTCACAGTACAGAGATAATACACACAGTGATGTCACAGTACAGAGATAATACACACAGTGATGTCACAGTACAGGGATAATACACACAGTGATGTATCAGTACAGGCATAATGCGCACAGTGATGTCACAGTACAGAGATAATACACACAGTGATGTCACAGTACAGTGATAATACACACAGTGATGTAACAGTACAGGCATAATGCGCACAATGATGTCACAGTACAGAGATAATACACACAGTGATGTCACAGTACAGGGATAATGCACACAGTGTTGTCACAGTACATAGAAAATACACACACTGATTTCACAGTACAGGGATTATACACACAGTGATATCACAGTACAGGGATAATACACACAGTGGTGTCACAGTACAGCGATAATACACACAGTGATGTCACAGTACAGGAATAATGCACACAGTGATGTCACAGTACAGAGATAATACACACAGTGATGTCACAGTACAGGGATAATGCATAGTGATGTCACACTACAGAGATAATATACACAGTGATGTCACAGTACAGAGATAATACACACAGTGCTGTCACAGTACAGGTATAATACACACAGTGATGTAACAGTACAGAGATAATACACACAGTGAAGTCACAGCACAGGGATAGTACACACAGTGATGTCCCAGTACAGGGATAATGCATACAGCGATGTCATAGTACAGAGATAATACACACAGTGATGTCACAGTACAGGGATAATAGACACAGTGATGTCAAAGTACAGTGATACTGCACACAGTGATGTCACAGTACAGGGATAATACACACATTGATGTCATAGTACAGAGATGATGCCCACAGTGATGCCACAGTACAAAGATAATACACACAGTGATGTCACAGCACAAGGATAATACACACAGTGATGTCACATTACCGGCATAATGCGCACAGTGATGTCACACTACAGAGATAACACACACAGTGATGTCACAGTACAGGGATAATACACACATTGATGTCACAGTACAGGAATAATGCACACAGTGATGTCACATTACCGGCATAATGCGCACAGTGATGTCACACTACAGAGATAACACACACAGTGATGTCACAGTAAAGAAATAATACACACAGTGATGTCACAGTGCGGGGATAATGCACACAGTGATGTCACAGTACAGGGATAATACACACAGTGATGCCACACTACAGAGATAATATACACAGTGATGTCACAGTACAAAGATAATACACACAGTGATGTCACAATACAGGGTTATTACACACAGTGATGTCACAGTACAGGTATAATACACACAGTGATGTCACAGTACATAGAAAATACACACACTGATTTCACAGTACAGGTATAATACACACAGTGATGTCACAGTACAGGGATAATACACACAGTGGTGTCACAGTACAGGGATAATACACACAGTGATGTCACAGTACAGGGATAATACACACAGTGATGTCACAGTACAGGGATAATGTATAGTGATGTCACACTACAGAGATAATATACACAGTGATGTCACAGTACAGAGATAATACACACAGTGATGTCAGAGTACAGGTAAAATACAAACAGTGATGTCACAGTACAGAGATAATACACACAGTGATGTCACAGTACAGGGATAACAGACACAGTGATGTCAAAGTACAGGGATAATGCACACAGTGATGTCACAGTACAGAGATAATACACACAGTGATGTCACAGTGCAGGGATAATACACACAGTGATGTCACAGTACAGGGATAATACACACATTGATGTCACAGTACAGAGATGATGCCCACAGTGATGCCACAGTACAAAGATAATACACACAGTGATGTCACAGCACAAGGATAATACACACAGTGATGTCACATTACCGGCATAATGCGCACAGTGATGTCACACTACAGAGATAACACACACAGTGATGTCACAGTACAGGGATAATACACACATTGATGTCACAGTACAGGGATAATGCACACAGTGTTGTCACAGTACAGAGATAATAACCACAGTGATGTCACAGTGCTAGGATAATACACACAGTGATGTTACAGTACAGGGATAATACACACAGTGATGTCACAGTACATGGATAATACACATAGTGATGTCACAGTCCAGGGATAATGTATAGTGATGTCACACTACAGAGATAATATCCACAGTGATGTCACAGTACAGAGATAATACACACAGTGATGTCACAGTACAGAGATAATACACACAGTGAAGTCACAGTACAGGGATAATACACACAGTGATGTCACAGTACAGGGATAATGTATAGTGATGTCACACTACACAGATAATATACACAGTGATGTCACAGTACAGAGATAATACACACAGTGATGTCACAGTACAGGTAAAATACATACAGTGATGTCACAGTACAGAGAAAATACTCACAGTGATGTCACAGTACAGGGATAACAGACACAGTGATGTCAAAGTACAAAGATAATGCACACAGTGATGTCACAGTACAGAGATAATACACACAGTGATGTCACAGTACAGGGAGAATACACACAGTGATGTCACAGTACAGGGATAATACACAGAGTGATGTCACAGTACAGGGATAATGCACACAGTGATGTCACAGTGCAGAGATAATACACACAGTGATATAACAGTACAGGAATAATACACACAGTGATGTCACAGTACAGAGATAATACACACAGTGATGTCATAGTACAGAGATAATACACACAGTGATGTCACAGTACAGGGATAATACACACAGTGATGTAACAGTACAGGCATAATACGCACAGTGATGTCACAGTACAGAGATAATACACACAGTGATGTCACAGTACAGGGATAATACACACAGTGATGTAACAGTACAGGCATAATGCGCACAGTGATGTCACAGAACAGAGATAATACACACAGTGATATCACAGTACAGTGATAATACACACATTGATGTCACAGTACAGGGATAATGCACACAGTGTTGTCACAGTACATAGAAAATACACACACTGATTTCACAGTACAGGGATTATACACACAGTGATATCACAGTACAGGGATAATACACACAGTGGTGTCACAGTACAGCGATAATACACACAGTGATGTCACAGTGCAGGAATAATGCAAACAGTGATGTTACAGTACAGAGATAATGCACACAGTGATGTCACAGTACAGGGATAATGCATAGTGATGTCACACTACAGAGATAATATACACAGTGATGTCACAGTACAGAGATAATACACAAAGTGATGTCACAGTACAGGTATAATACACACAGTGATGTCACAGTACGGAGATAATACACACAGTGATGTCACAGCACAGTGATAATACACACAGTGATGTCACAGTACAGGGATAATAGACACAGTGATGTCAAAGTACAGTGATAATGCACACAGTGATGTCACAGTACAGGGATAATACACACATTGATGTCACAGAACAGAGATGATGCCCACAGTGATGCCACAGTACAAAGATAATACACACAGTGGTGTCACAGCACGAGGATAATACACACAGTGATGTCACATTACGGGCATAATGCGCACAGTGATGTCACAGTACAGAGATAATACACACAGCGATGTCACAGTACAGGGATAATACACACATTGATGTCACAGTACAGGGATAATGTACACAGTTTTGTCACAGTACAGAGATAATACACACAGTGATGTCACAGTACTAGGATAATATACACAGTGATGTCACAGTACAGGGATAATACATGCAGTGATGTCACAGTAAAGGAGGAATGCACACAGTGATGTCACAGTACAGAGATAATGCATATTGATGTCATAGTACAAAGATAATACACACAGTGATGTCATAGTACAGAGATAATACACACAGTGATGGTACATTACAGGTATAAAAGACAATTAATGTCACATTACAGATATAATATACACAGTGATGTCACAGTACATGGATAATACACACAATGATCTCACAGTACAGAGATAATGCACACAGTGATGTCACAGTACAGAGCTAATGCACACAGTGATGTCACAGTGCAGTGATAATGAACACGGTGATGTTACAGTACAGGCATAATATACACAGTGATGTCACAGTACAAGGATAATGCACACAGTGATGTCACAGTACAGGGATAATATACACAGTGATATCACAGTACAGGGATAATGCACACACTGATTTCACAGTACAGGGATAATGCACAGTGATTTCACAGTACAGGGATAATACACACAGTGATGTCACAGTAAAGAGATAATACACACAGTGATGTCACAGTGCAGGGATAATGCACACAGTGATGACACAGTACAGGGATAATACACACAGTGATGCCACACTACAGAGATAATATACACAGTGATGTCACAGTACAAAGATAATACACACAGTGATGTCACAATACAGGGTTAATACACACAGTGATGTCACAGTACAGGGATAATACACACAGTGATGTCACAGTACATAGAAAATACACACACTGATTTCACAGTACAGGGATAATACACACAGTGATGTCACAGTACAGGGATAATACACACAGTGGTGTCACAGTACAGGGATAATACACACAGTGATGTCACAGAACAGGAATAATACACACAGTGATGTCACAGTACAGGGATAATACACACAGTGATGTCACAGTACAGGGATAATGTATAGTGATGTCACACTACAGAGATAATATACACAGTGATGTCACAGTACAGAGATAATACACACAGTGATGTCAGAGTACAGGTAAAATACATACAGTGATGTCACAGTACAGAGATAATACACACAGTGATGTCACAGTACAGGGATAACAGACACAGTGATGTCACAGTACAGGGATAATGCACACAGTGATGTCACAGTACAGAGATAATACACACAGTGATGTCACAGTGCAGGGATAATACACACAGTGATGTCACAGTACAGGGATAATACACAGTGATGTCACAGTACAGGGATAATGCACACAGTGATGTCACAGTGCAGAGATAATACACACAGTGATATAACAGTACAGGGATAATACACACAGTGATGTCACAGTACAGAGATAATACACACAGTGATGTCACAGTACAGAGATAATACACACAGTGATGTCACAGTACAGGGATAATACACACAGTGATGTATCAGTACAGGCATAATGCGCACAGTGATGTCACAGTACAGAGATAATACACACAGTGATGTCACAGTACAGGGATAATACACACAGTGATGTAACAGTACAGGCATAATGCGCACAATGATGTCACAGTACAGAGATAATACACACAGTGATGTCACAGTACAGGGATAATACACACATTGATGTCACAGTACAGGGATAATGCACACAGTGTTGTCACAGTACATAGAAAATACCCACACTGATTTCACAGTACAGGGATTATACACACAGTGATATCACAGTACAGGGATAATACACACAGTGGTGTCACAGTACAGCGATAATACACACAGTGATGTCACAGTATAGGAATAATGCACACAGTGATGTCACAGTACAGAGATAATACACACAGTGATGTCACAGTACAGGGATAATGCATAGTGATGTCACACTACAGAGATAATATACACAGTGATGTCACAGTACAGAGATAATACACACAGTGCTGTCACAGTACAGGTATAATACACACAGTGATGTAACAGTACAGAGATAATACACACCGTGATGTCACAGCACAGGGATAATACACACAGTGATGTCACAGTACAGGGATAATGCATACAGTGATGTCATAGTGCAGAGATAATACACACAGTGATGTCACAGTACAGGGATAATAGACACAGTGATGTCAAAGTACAGTGATAATGCACACAGTGATGTCACAGTACAGGGATAATACACACATTGATGTCACAGTACAGAGATGATGCCCACAGTGATGCCACAGTACAAAGATAATACACACAGTGATGTCACAGCACAAGGATAATACACACAGTGATGTCACATTACCGGCATAATGCGCACAGTGATGTCACAGTACAGAGATAACACACACAGTGATGTCACAGTACAGGGATAATACACACATTGATGTCACAGTACAGGGATAATGCACACAGTTTTTTCACAGTACAGAGATAATACACACAGTGATGTCACAGTACTAGGATAATACACACAGTGATGTTACAGTACAGGGATAATACACACAGTGATGTAACAGTACATGGATAATACACATAGTGATGTCACAGTCCAGGGATAATGTATAGTGATGCCACACTACAGAGATAATATCCACAGTGATGTCACAGTACAGAGATAATACACACAGTGATGTCACAGTACAGGGATAATACACACAGTGATGTCACAGTACAGGGATAATACACACAGTGATGTCACAGTACAGGGATAACAGACACAGTGATGTCAAAGTACAAAGATAATGCACACAGTGATGTCACAGTACAGAGATAATACACACAGTGATGTCACAGTACAGGGATAATACACACAGTGATGTCACAGTACAGGGATAATACACAGAGTGATGTCACAGTACAGGGATAATGCACACAGTGATGTCACAGTGCAGAGATAATACACACAGTGATATAACAGTACAGGGATAATACACACAGTGATGTCACAGTACAGAGATAATACACACAGTGATGTCACAGTACAGAGATAATACACACAGTGATGTAACAGTACAGGCATAATGCGCACAGTGATGTCACAGTACAGAGATAATACACACAGTGATGTCACAGTACAGGGATAATACACACAGTGATGTAACAGTACAGGCATAATGCGCACAGTGATGTCACAGTACAGAGATAATACACACAGTGATGTCACAGTACAGTGATAATACACACATTGATGTCACAGAACAGCTATAATGCACACAGTGTTGTCACAGTACATAGAAAATACACACACTGATTTCACAGTACAGGGATTATACACACAGTGATATCACAGTACAGGGATAATACACACAGTGGTGTCACAGTACAGCGATAATACACACAGTGATGTCACAGTGCAGGAATAATGCACACAGTGATGTCACAGTACAGAGATAATGCACACAGTGATGTCACAGTACAGGGATAATGCATAGTGATGTCACACTACAGAGATAATATACACAGTGATGTCACAGTACAGAGATAATACACACAGTGATGTCACAGTACAGGTATAATACACACAGTGATGTCACAGTACGGAGATAATACACACAGTGATGTCAAAGCACAGGGATAATACACACAGTGATGTCACAGTACAGGGATAATAGACACAGTGATGTCAAAGTACAGTGATAATACACACAGTGATGTCATAGTACAGGGATAATACACACATTGATGTCACAGTACAGAGATGATGCCCACAGTGATGCCACAGTACAAAGATAATACACACAGTGATGTCACAGCACAAGGATAATACACACAGTGATGTCACATTACGGGCATAATGCGCACAGTGATGTCACAGTACAGAGATAATACACACAGTGATGTCACAGTACAGGGATAATACACACCTTGATGTCACAGTACAGGGATAATGTACACAGTGTTGTCACAGTACAGAGATAATACACACAGTGATGTCACAGTACTAGGATAATACACACAGTGATGTCACAGTACAGGGATAATACACATAGTGATGTCACAGTCCAGGGATAATGTATAGTGATGTCACACTACAGAGATAATATACACAGTGATGTCACAGTACAGAGATAATACACACAGTGATGTCACAGTACAGGGATAATACACACAGTGATGTCACAGTACAGAGATAATACACACAGTGATGTAACAGTACAGGGATATTACACACAGTGATGTCACAGTACAGAGATAATGCCCACAGTGATGCCACAGTGCAGAGATAATACACACAGTGATGTCACAGCACAAGGATAATACTCAAAGTGATGTCACAGTACCGGCATAATGCACACTGTGATGTCACAGTACACAGATAATACACACAGTGATGTCACAGTACAGGGATAATACACACATTGATGTCACAGTACAGGGATAATGCACACAGTGTTGTCACAGTACAGAGATAATACACACAGTGATGTCACAGCACAGGGATAATGTATAGTGATGTCACACTACAGAGATAATATACACAGTGATGTCACAGTACAGAGATAATACACACAGTGATGTCACAGTACAGGTATAATACATACAGTGATGTCACAGTACAGAGATAATACACACAGTGATGTCACAGTACAGGGATAATGCATACAGTGATGTCACAGTACAGAGATAATACTCACAGTGATGTCACAGTACAGGGATAATGCACACAGTGATGTCACAGTACAGAGATAATACACACAGTGATGTCACAGTACAGGGATAATACACACAGTGATGTCACAGTACAGGGATAATACACACAGTGATGTCACAGTACAGGGATAATACACACAGTGATGTCACAGTACAGGGATAATACACAGTGATGTCACAGAACAGGGATAATGCACACAGTGATCTCACAGTACAGAGATAATACACACAGTGATATAACAGTACAGGGATAATACACACAGTGATGTCACAGTGCAGAGATAATGCCCACAGTGATGTCACAGTACAGAGATAATGCACACAGTGATGTCACAGTACAGGGATAATACACACAGTGACGTCACAGTACAGGGATAATACACACAGTGATGTCACAGTACAGGGATAATACACACAGTGATGTCACAGTACAGAGATAATACACACAGTGATGTCACAGTACAGGGATAATACACACAGTGACGTCACAGTACAGGGATAATACACACATTGATGTCACAGTACAGGGATAATGCACACAGTGTTGTCACAGTACAGAGATAATACACACAGTGATGTCACAGTACAGGGATAATACACACATTGATGTCACAGTACAGGGATAATGCACACAGTGTTGTCACAGTACATAGAAAATACACACACTGATTTCACAGTACAGGGATTATACACACAGTAATATCATAGTACAGGGATAATACACACAGTGGTGTCATAGTACAGCGATAATACACACAGTGATGTCACAGTACAGGAATAATACACACAGTGATGTCACAGTACAGGGATAATACACACAGTGATGTCACAGTACAGGGATAATGCATAGTGATGTCACACTACAGAGATATTATACACAGTGATGTCACAGTACAGAGATAATACACACAGTGATGTCACAGTACAGGTATAATACACACAGTGATGTCACAGTACAGAGAAAATACACACAGTGATGTCACAGCACAGGGATAATACACACAGTGATGTCACAGTACAGGGACAATGCATACAGTGATGTCACAGTACAGAGATAATACACACAGTGATGTCACAGTACAGGGATAATAGACACAGTGATGTCAAAGTGCAGGGATAATGCACACAGTGATGTCACAGTACAGAGATAATACACTCAGTGATGTCACAGTACAGGGATAATACACACAGTGATGTCACAGTACAGGGATAATACACTGTGATTTCACAGCACAGGGATAATGCACACAGTCATGTCACAGTACAGAGATAATACACTCAGTGATGTAACAGTACAGGGACAATACACACAGTGATGTCACAGTGCAGAGATAATGCCCACAGTGATGTCACAGTACAGAGATAATACACACAGCGATTTCACAGTACAGGGATAATACACAAAGTTATGTAACAGTACAGGCATAATGTGCACAGTGATGTCACAGTACAGAGATAATTCACACAGTGATGTCACAGTACAGGGATAATACACACATTGATGTCACAGTACAGGGATAATGCACACAGTGTTGTCACAGTACAGAGATAATACACACAGTGATGTCACAGTACAGGGATAATACACACAGTGATGTCACAGTACATGGATAATACACAGTGATGTCACAGTACAGGGATAATACACACAGTGATGTCACAGTACAGGGATAATACACATAGTGGTGTCACAGTACTGGGATAATAAGCACAGTGGTGTCACAGTACAGGGACAATACACACAGTGATGTCACAGTACAGGGTTAATGTATAGTGATGTCACACTACAGAGATAATATACACAGTGATGCCACAGTACAGAGATAATATACACAGTGATGTCACAGTACAGGGATAAAACACACAGTGATGTCACAGTAAAAGAAGAATACACACAGTGATGTCACAGTACAGAGAAAAAATATAATGATGTCATAGTACAGAGATAATACACGCAGCGATGTCATAGTACAGAGATAATACACACAGTGATGTTAGATTACAGGGATAAAAGCCAATTGATGTCACAGTACAGAGATAATATACACAGTGATGTCACAGTGCAGGGATAATACACACAATGATATCACAGTACAGAGATAATGCACACAGTGATGTCACAGTACAGAGCTAAAGCACATAGTGATGTCACAGTACAGGGATAATGAACACGGTGATGTCACAGCACAGGCATAATAAACACAGTGATGTCACAGTACAGTGATAATGCACACAGTGATGTCACAGTACAGGGATAATATACACAGTGATATCACAGTACAGGGCTAATGCACACACTGATTTCACAGTACAGGGATAATGCACACAGTGAGGTCACAGTACAGAGATAATACACACAGTGATGTCACAGTACATGAATAATAAACCCAATGATGTCACAGTACAGGGATAAAACACATAGCAATGTCACAGTACAGGGATAATACACACAGTGATGTCACAGTACAGGGATAATGCACACACTGATATCACAGTACAAGGGTAATGAACACAGTGATGTCACAGTACAGGGATAATACACACAGTGGTGTCACAGTACAGGGATAATACACACAGTGATGTCACAGTACAGGAATAATACACACAGTGATGTCACAGTACAGGGATAATACACACAGTAATGTCACAGTACAGGGATAATGCATAGTGATGTCACACTACAGAGATAATATACACAGTAATGTCACAGTACAGAGATAATACACACAGTGATGTCACAGTACATGAATAATAAACACAGTGATGTCACAGTACAGGGATAATGCACACAGTGGTGTCACAGTACAGGGATAATTCACACAGTGATGTCACAGTACAGGGATAATACACACAGTGTTGTCACAGTACAGGTATAATATACACAGCGATGTCACTGTACAGGGAAAATGCACACAGTGATGTCACAGTACAGAGAAAATACACACAGTGATGTCACAGTACAGGGATAATACACACAGTGATGTCACAGTACAGGGATAAAATACACAGTGTTGTCACAGTACAGAGATAATACACACAGTGATGTCACAGTACAGGGATAATACACACAGTGATGTCACAGTACAGGAAAAATACACACAGTGATGTCACAGTGCAGAAAGAATACACACAGTGATGTCACAGTGCAGAAAGAATACACACAGTGATGTCACAGTACAGAGATAATGTTTAGTGATGTCATAATACAGAGATAATACACATAGTTATGTCACAGTACAGAGATAATACACACAGTGGTGTCACAGTACAGGGATAATAAACACAGTGATGTCACAGTACAGGGATAATGAACACAGTGAGGTCACAGTACAGGGATAATAAACACAGTGATGTCACAGTACAGGGATAATATACACAGTGATGTCAAAGTAAAGAGATAATACACACTGTGATTTCACAGTATAGAGATAATACACACAGTGATGTCACAATACATTAATAATATACACAGTGATGTCACAGTACAGGGATAATGCACACAGTGATGTCACATTACTGAGATAATGCACACAGTGACGTCAGAGTACAGAGATAATATACACAGTGATGTCGCAGTACAGGGATAATGCACACAGTCATGTCACAGTACAGAGCTTATACACACAATGATGTCACAGTACAGGGATAATACAGACAGTGATGTCACAGTACAGGGTTAATGCACACAGTGATGTCACATTACAGACATAATACACACAGTGATGTCACAGTACAGAGATAATACACACAGTAATGTCACAGTACAGGGATAATACACACAGAGATGTCACAGTACAGGGATAATACACAGTGATGTCACAGTACAGGGATAATACACACAGTGATGTCACAGTTCAGGGATAATACACAGTGATGTCACAGTACAGGGATAACACACACAGTGATGTCACAGTACTGCCAAATGCACACAGTGATGTCACAGTACAGGAATAACACACATAGTGATGTCACAGTACAGGGATAATATACACAGTGATGTCACAGTACAGGGATAATACACATAGTGATGTCACAGTGCAGGGATAATACACACAGTGATGTCACAGTACAGAGATAATACACACAGTGATGTCACAGTACAGGGATAATGAACTCAGTGATGTCACAGTACAGAGATAATACACATAGTGACATCACAGTACAGGGATAATACACGCAGTGATGTCAAATTACAGAGATAATACACACAGTGATTTCACAGTACAGGGATAATACACACAGTGATGTCACAATACATTGATAATATACACAGTGATGTCAGAGTACAGGGATAATGCACACAGTGATGTCACATTACAGAGATAATGCACACAGTGATGTCACAGTACAGGGATAATAAAGACAGTGATGTCACAGTACAGGGATAATGCACACAGTGATGTCACATTACAGACCTAATACACACAATGATGTCACAGTACAGAGATAATACACACAGTAATGTCACAGTACAGGGATAATACACGCAGGGATGTCAGAGTACAGGGATAATATACACAGTGATGTCACAGTAAAGGGATAATGCACACGGTGATGTCACAGTACAGGCATAATATACACAGTGATGTCACAGTACAGGAATACTGCACACAGTGATGTCACAGTACAGGGATAATATACACAGTGATGTCACAGTACAGGGATAATGCACACACTGATATCACAGTACAAGGGTAATGAACACAGTGATGTCACAGTACAGGGATAATACACACAGTGATGTCACAGTACAGAGATAATTATTTCTGTACTGTGACCTCACTATGTGTATCACACAGTGATGTCACAGTACAGAGATAATACACACAGTGATGTCACAGTACAGGGATAATACACACAGTGATGTCACAGTACAGGGATAATACACACAGTGATGTCACAGTACAGGCATAATACACACAGTGATGTCACAGTACAGGGATAATGCACACAGTGATGTCACAGTACAGGATTAATGCACACAGTGATGTCACAGCACAGGGATAATACACACAGTCATGTCACAGTACAGTGATAATACACACAGTGATGTCACGGTACAGGGATAATGCACACAGTGATGTCATATTACAGAGATGATACACACAGTGATGTCACAATACAGCGATAATACACACAGTGATGTCACAGTACAGGGATAAAACACATAGCAATGTCACAGTACAGGGATAATACACACAGTGATGTCACAGTACAGGGATAATGCACACACTGATATCACAGTACAAGGGTAATGAACACAGTGATGTCACTGTACAGGGATAATACACACAGTGATGTCACAGTACAGAGATAATTATTCCTGTACTGTGACCTCACTATGTGTATCACACAGTGATGTCACAGTACAGAGATAATACACACAGTGATGTCACAGTACAGGGATAATACACACAGTGATGTCACAGTACAGGGATAATACACACAGTGATGTCACAGTACAGGCATAATACACACAGTGATGTCACAGTACAGGGATAATGCACACAGTGATGTCACAGTACAGGATTAATACACACAGTGATGTCACAGCACAGGGATAATACACACAGTCATGTCACAGTACAGTGATAATACACACAGTGATGTCACGGTACAGGGATAATGCACACAGTGATGTCATATTACAGAGATGATACACACAGTGATGTCACAATACAGCGATAATACACACAGTGATGTCACAGTACAGGGATAAAACACATAGCAATGTCACAGTACAGGGATAATACACACAGTGATGTCACAGTACAGGGATAATGCACACACTGATATCACAGTACAAGGGTAATGAACACAGTGATGTCACAGTACCGAGATAATACACACAGTGATGTCACAGTACAGAGATAATTATTCCTGTACTGTGACCTCACTATGTGTATCACACAGTGATGTCACAGTACAGGTATAATACACACAGTGATGTCACAGTACAGGGATAATACACACAGTGATGTCACAGTACAGGCATAATACACACAGTGATGTCACAGTACAGTGATAATACACACAGTGATGTCACGGTACAGGGATAATGCACACAGTGATGTCATATTACAGAGAAGATACACACAGTGATGTCACAATACAGCGATAATACACACAGTGATGTCACAGTACAGGGATAAAACACATAGCAATGTCACAGTACAGGGATAATACACACAGTGATGTCACAGTACAGGGATAATACACACAGTGATGTCACAGTACAGAGATAATGGATAGTGTTGTCATAGTACTGAGATAATACACACAGTGAGGTGACAGTACAGAGATAATACACACAGTGATGTCACAGTACAGAGATAATACGCACAGTGATGTCACAGTACAAGGATAATACACACAATGATGTCACAGTACAGAGAAAATGAACACAGTGATGTCACAGTACAGAGCTAATGCACACAGTGATGTCACAGTACAGGGATAAAATACACAGTGATGTCACAGTAAAGGGATAATGCACACGGTGATGTCACAGTACAGGGATAATGAACACGGTGATGTCACAGTACAGGCATAATATACACAGTGATGTCACAGTGCAGAGATAATGCACACCTTGATGTCACAGCACAGGGATAATATACACAGTGATGTCACAGTACAGGGATAATGCACACAGTGATGTCACAGTACAGAGATAATACACACAGTGATGTCACAGTACAGAGATAATGCACAGTGATGTCACAGTACAGATATAATGCATAGTGATGTCACAATACAGGGATAATACACACAGTGATGACACAGTAAAGAGATAATACACACAGTGATGTAACAGTACAGGGATAATAAACACAGTGATGTCACAGAACTGGGATAATAAATACAGTGATGTCACAGTACAGGGATAATACACACAGTGATGTCACAGTACAGGGATAATACTCCCAGTGATGTCACAGCACAGGGATAATACACACATTGATGTCACAGTACAGAGATTATACACACAGTGTTGTCACAGTACAGGGATAATACACACAGTGATGTCACAGTACAGGGATAATACACAGAGTGGTGTCACAGTACAGGGATAATACACACAGTGATGTCACCGTACAGGGATAATGCACACAATGATGTCACAGTACAGGGATAATACACATAGTGATGTCACACTACAGGGATAATATACACAGTGATGTCACAGTACAGGGATAATACACATAGTGATGACACAGTACAGGGATAATACACACAGTGATGTCACAGTACAGAGATAATACACACAGTGATGTCACAGTACAGGGATAATGAACACAGTGATGTCACAGTACATAGATAATACACATAGTGATTCCACAGTACAGGGATAATACACACAGTGTTGTCACAGTAAAGGGATAATGCACACGGTGATCTCACAGTACAGGCATAATATACACAGTGATGTCACAGTTCAGGGATAATGCACACAGTGATTTCACAGTACAGGGATAATGTACACACTGATGTCACAGCACAGGGATAATAAACAGAGTGATGTCACAGTACAGAGATAATGCACAGTGATGTCACAGTACAAATATAATGCATAGTGATGTCACAGTACAGGGATAATACACACAGTGACATCATAGTACAGGGATAATACACAGTAATGTCACAGTACAGAGATAATACACACAGTGATGTCACAGTACAGGGATAATAAACACAGTGATATCACAGTGCAGGGATAATACACACAGTGATGTCACAGCACAGGTATAATACACACAGTGATGTCACAGTACAGGGATAATACACATAGTGATGTCATAGTACATGGATTATGTATAGTGATGTCACACTACAGAGATAATATACACAGTGATGTCACAGTACAGAAATAATACACATAGTGATGTCACAGTACAGAGATAATACACACAGTGATATAACAGTACAGAGATAATGCACAGTGATGTCACAGTACAGATATATTGCATAGTGATGTCACAGTACAGGTATAATACACACAGTTATGTCACAGTACAGGGATAATGTACACAGTGATGTCACAGTACAGAGATAATACACACAGTGATGTCACAGTACAGGAATAAAGCACGCAGTGATGTCATTGTACAGAGATAATACACACAGTGATGTCACAGTACATTGATAATTGTCAGGCAAAATGTATTTTTGGCCTAGTTTTAAAATGTTGGAAGGACAGCCAGAGATATCTTCAATCTCCACCCCCTGTCCATTTAGAAGGGTCCTACATAGAAATCACTCTTGCTTCCCCCAAACAAGGAATTTTTTTAACCGCCATAAAACCTCAGCCAAAGAACAAGCATTCTGGTCTAAACTGGAATTCCCTCCAATCTTATTGTGTAACTGTACAAACTTTTAATGTCGAGTTTAATAAAGCACATGACTGTCACAAACACAGGGACCACATTTTTGGGATATTAACCTTTTTCAAATAATGACGGTATATCATGCATAACTGAGAAACCACCGGAAACCCAGGAAATGGGTTCTGAGCTTCGGAACGTCATAGAAATATCATATTTAATATCCATCTTCATGAATATTGATCACGGCAAACATGATGTCTCCATCTTGGATGTTGGACCCCCCCCCAATACCAAGATATGAAATATGAAGGATTTTTATGTCTTGTGCAGCTGGGTGGGTTCACAAAACCGAGCCCCCATGTGAGGTAAACGACATGGGTGTCTCCTAGTGTTTTGGCCCCTTACTAAAAACCAGAAAGGCCATTTTAGCTCATTCTTACCCAGGGACGTCAGACGCATGCACTACTCGCTGCGTGGAGGAATCACATCTAATTTCTGGGGAGCCGTGCCCCTCACAGAATCTGAGACCATCACCTCGTGGCGCAGGTTTTGCTATTATTTACCCCTTTTATTTTAATAACTGTTTTATGCATATATGTATATTGTCTCTTTTATAATATCTTGTATATCTTTTGTAAACACTGCCCACTTTCGGGAGTAAATCATTATTATTTACTAGATTCGTTCTTCTTGTCCTATGTCGAGCAAACACGTTCCTCACCTGCTAATTCACGTTACCTAACGGGTACCCGATCCACCTGTTAAGCGATTGGTTGTGGCACTATACCAGTATTTATGTGATATTGTGGTTTGAGGGTGGCTGGATGGAGGTATATATGCGTTCCTGGAAGGTACTGGTGGTATATATACGTCCTGTCACATCACGTGCCACAATAGGCGACATAAATTAGAGCAGCTGCGCCCTGCTGCATATCCTCGGTCAATACCGTGTTTGACAAGCAGGATAAGGGGGCGCCAGAGGGCTGCAAGGTCTGACCAAGTGTTTTTCGTGACAATAATACGCACAGTGATGTCACAGTACAGGGCAATACACACAGTGATGTCACAGTACAGGGATAATACACACAGTGATGTCACAGTACAGGGATAATGCACACAGTGATGTCACACAGTGATGTCACAGTACAGGAATAATGCACACAGTGATGTCACAGTACAGAGATAATGCACAGTGATGTCACAGTACAGATATAATGCATAGTGATGTCACAGTACAGGGATAATACACACAGTGATGTAACAGTACAGGGATAATGCACAGAGTGATGTCACAGTACAGAAATAATACACACAGTGATGTCATAGTACAGGGATAATACACACAGTGATGTCGTAGTACAGGGATAATACACACAGTGATGTCACAGTACAGAGATAATACACACAGTGATGTCATAGTACAGGGATAATACACACAGTGATGTCACAGTACAGAGATAATACACACAGTGATGTCACAGTACAGGGATAATACACAAAGTGATGTCACAGTACAGGGATAATACACACAGTGATGTCAGAGTACAGGAAGAATACACACAGTGATGTCACAGTACAGAGATAATGCACAGTGATGTCATAGTACAGGGATAATACACAGAGATGTCACAGTACAGAGATAATACACACAGTGATGTCACAGTACAGGGATAGTATGTAACATACCTGTTGGCGGGCTTGCATGGTGCACCATCTCTCACTATGCAAGATCGCAAACTTGATCTTCAGTCCAGTCTGCTAGCCTGGCTTCTTTTCATGCTGTCTCTGCTCTGACTGCTTAGGGCGGCAGCCCGGTTACTTCCTGGTTCTTGTAGCTGCTGTGGGCACACCCCTAATGCGTCCTCAGCCTATTGCTGTCTGTCACTGGATATTTAAACCAGCTCCACCTGGAAGCTGATGCCTGAGCAACTCTAACATTCAGTGTGCTCCTTGCCTCTGAATGTGCCAGGTCCTGTTCTGCTCTTGCCTGTCCGCCAACCTGGGGGCTGTATTCCCAGGCCTGTCTGAACTATCTCCTAGCCTGTTGTCTGTCCGCCTTCCTGGAGGCTGTATTTCCAGGCCAGTCTGAGTACGCTCCTAGCCTGTTCGTCCCGCCTTCTGGGGGACGCATACCCAGACTCGCTCCTGTTCCTGTCTGAACACTCAATTCCTGTCTGAACACTCTCCTAGCCTGTTGCCTGTTTTTCTTTATGTCAGTACCTTTCCTTTTTCTGCAGAGTCTGAACCTGCACCTAACTCCTACTCGTTGTCGCTGTACTTCCGTTTGTGAGTTTGGAGTCCACTCGCAACTTCTTTGCAAGTACCTTGTGTGTATCTGGTTCTGCCTTTCCCTTCCAGTCTGTTCCGTGTGAACAGAGCCCTATCCCCTCTGCTTTGTCTTTTCTCACCGCTTTGGCGGTTTTCCCCTTGCTCTGCCTTGTTTACCGCCCCGGCGGTTTATCTCTGCTCTGCCTTATTTACCGCTCTGGCGGTTCCTGCCCGCTCAGCCTTGTCTACCGCATCTGCGGTTTCGCTCTGCTCAGCCTTGTCCACCGCATCTGCGGTTTCGCTCTGCTCAGCCTTGTCCACCGCATCTGCGGTTTCGCTCTGCTCAGTCTTGTCCACCGCATCTGCGGTTTCGCTCTGCTCAGCCTTGTCCACCGCATCTGCGGTTTCGCTCTGCTCAGCCTTGTCTACCACATCTGTGGTTTCGCTCTGCTCAGCCTTGTCCAACGCATCTGTGGTTTCGCTCTGTTCAGCCCTGTCCACCGCACCTGCGGTTTCGCTCTGCTCAGCCCTGACCACCGCACCTGCGGTTTCGCTCTGTTCAGCCTTGTCCACCGCACCTACGGTTTCGCTCTGCTCAGCCCTGTCCACCACACCTGCGGTTTCGCTTTGCTCAGCCTTGTCCACCTCACGTGCGGTTTTGCTCTGCTCAGCCTTGTCCACCGGACCTGCTGTTTTGCTTTGCTCAGCCCTGTCCACCGCACCTGCGGTTTCGCTCTGTTCAGCCCTGTCCACCGCACCTGTGGTTTCGCTCTGTTCAGCCCTGTCCACCGCACCTGCGGTTTCGCTCTGCTCAGCCCTGACCACCGCACCTGCGGTTTCGCTCTGTTCAGCCTTGTCCACCGCACCTACGGTTTCGCTCTGCTCAGCCCTGTCCACCACACCTGCGGTTTCACTTTGCTCAGCCTTGTCCACCTCACCTGCGGTTTCGCTTTGCTCAGCCTTATCCACCGCACCTGCGGTTTCGCTTTCCTCTGCTTGATTGCCGCATCTGCGGCTCTGAACCCATCTCCCAGACTGTACTGGACCCTACCCAGCCTGTGCTCTAACCTGCCTGCTCCTGTATTCCCCAGTGTGGGTCAACAGCCGTGTCCGGGGTCTGACCTGGAGTCGCACCTGGTCCCTCTGCTCGGTTCCTCCCTGGTGCACGGCGTCGTAGCCGTCGCGCGACCTTGGGTCGGATCGGGTTGATAATTAGTTACGCCCCTCCAGGCACTCTCCGGTTCATGGCACAGTGGGATCACTAATCACGCACACGCCAGTCAGTCCGGGCATGTGCATAACATAATAAACACACAGTGATGTCACAGTACAGGGATAATACACACAGTGATGTCACAGCACAGGGATAATACACACAGTGATGTCACAGCACAGGGATAATACACACAGTGATGTCACAGTACAGGGATAATACACATAGTGATGTCATAGTACAGGGATAATGTATAGTGATGTCACACTACAGAGATAATATACACAGTGATGTCACAGTACAGAGATTATACACAAAGTGATGTCACAGTACAGGGATAATGTTTAGTGACGTCAAAGTGCAGGGATAATACACACAGTGATGTCACAGTACAGAGATAATGTTTAGTGATGTCACAGTACAGGGAATATACACACAGTGATGTCACAGTGCAGGGATAATACACATAGTGATGTCACAGTACAGGGATAATATACACAGTGATGTCACAGTAAAGGATCATACGCATAGTGATGTCACAGTACAGGGATAATACACACAGTGATTTCACAGTACAGGGATAATACACACAGTGATGTCACACAGTGATGTCACAGTACAGAGATAATGCACAGTGATGTCACAGTACAGATATAATGCAAAGTGATGTCACAGTATAGGGATAATACACACTGTGATGTCACAGTACAGAGATAATACACACAGTGATGTCACAGTACAGGGATAATACACACAGTGATGTCACAGTACAGGGATAATACACACAGTGATGTCACAGTACAGGAAGAATACACACAGTGATGTCACAGTACAGAAATAATGCACAGTGATGTCACAGTACAGATATAATGCATAGTGATGTCACAGTACAGTTATAATACACACTGTCAGGCAAAATGTATTTTTGTCCTAGTTTTAAAAATGAGAGATGTCTTAAAATCTCCACCCCTTACTCATTTGTAAGAGTGCTACATAGAACTTCTCTGCTCCCCCATCCCTAACAGGAATTTTTATGAGCGCCAAAAAGCCTCAGCCCAGAGCAAGCCTTCTGATAAACTGGAAATTCCCTCCAAAATTCTATTGTCTATCTGTACAAACGTTTAATGTCGATTTTATTAATGCACATGACGGTCACAAACACAGGGACCACATTTTGGGAATGCTCACCTTTTTCCAATTATAATAGTATATCTTGCATAACTGAGAAACCACCGGGAGCCCGGGAAATGGGTTCTGAGCTTCTGAGCGTCATAGAGATATCATATTTAATATCCATCTTCATGAATATTGGTGACGGCAAACATGATGTCTCCATCTTGGATGTGGGACCACCCCACACCAAGATATGAAATCTGAAGGATTTCTATGTCTTATGCAGCTGGGTGGGTTCACAAAACCGAGCCCCCGTGTGAGGTATAAACCATTGGTGTCTCCTAAGGTTTTGGCCCCTTACTAAAAACCAGAACGGCCATTTTTTAAGTCATTCTTGCCCCGGGACATCAGATGCACGCTCTCCTCACTGAGTGGAAGAATTACATCTAATTTCCGGGGAGCCGTCCCCCCCACAGAATCTGAGACCATCACCTTGTGAAGCAGGTTTTGCTATTACTTATCCCTTTTATTTTACTAACTATTTATGCATATATGTACATTGTCTCTTTTATAATATCTTGTATATCTTTTGTAAACACTGCCCACTTTCGGGAGTAAATCATTATTATTTACCAGCTTTGTTCTTCTTGTCCTATGTCGAGCAAACACGTTCCTCACCCGCTAATTCACGTTGCCTAACAGGTACCTGATCCACCTGTTAAGCGATCGGTGGTGACAGTATACCAGTATTTATGTGATATTGTGGTTTGAGGATGGCTGGTCGGAGGTATATATACGTTCCTGGAAGGAACTGGTGGTATATATACGTCCTGTCACATCACGTGCCACAATAGTCGACATAAATTAGAGCAGCTGCACCCGTGCTTATCTTCGGTCAATACTGTGTTTGACCAGCAGGATAAGGGGGCGCCAGAGAGCTGCAAGGTCTGACCAAGTGTGTTTTCCTGACAATTGGTGGCAAGCGGTGGGATCATAGGACATTAGTGATTGGGTTTGAGCAATCATTCCTCTCACTAAAAACTTGCACGGTTCTTACCTGGACCCTGCACAAAAGTTTTGAAGATCGAACTCAGTGTTTATTAGATCTGAGACAATACTGTATGTGTAGCAGTTACCCCTACCCTTCTTCATTTTTTCTTTTCTATTTTTATTTTGGTGATAATGGTCGTAGTTGGGGAGTCCTGGTACAGCCAGCAGAAAAAGGACACTCTAATTGGAATATGTATAACCAAAGGCATTGACCCCCTCGGCAAAAACAAAGAACAAATGGCTACTGCACTGGCGCAACTGGAGATCGAGCAAGCCCTTCTCCAGACCTCAGCAGGGCCAGGGGTCAGCCGAGATATGGACAGTACCGCTGCAGGGGTCTCACCTGTAGACGCACGCCGTGTCAGCGACCAGGGCAGCGTGGACCCCTATCTGCAGATGACTCTACAGCAACTGCCTGCAGAGGATCATGAAGGACGGCTGAGAGTAATTCAGCAGCACCGGGAGGCTGCCGAGCAGCGAGCAGAGGCCCAAGTCCAGCGAGAGGCCGAGAGAGCCCAGCGAGAGGCCGAGAGAGCCCAGCGAGAGGCCGCCGAGCGGCGAGCGGAGGCCCAAGCTCAGAGGGCCTATGAACTGCAGATGGCCAAACTCGGGATCCCAGCATCCACCTCACGGAACGGTGAGACCAACAATGCGACCCTGTTTAAGCCCCGTCCAGAGCATTTTCCTGTGATGGAAAAGGACGGCGACCTCGACACCTTTCTGAGGGGTTTTGAAAAGACTTGCCGGCAGTAGCAGCTGCCTGAGGAACAGTGGGCGCGATACTTAACTGCAGGGCTGCGAGGCAAAGCTCTGGATGTGTTTGTGGCTCTTCCTCCGAGCCTCGATGGGAACTATGATGCCATTAAGCAGGCCCTAATCCAGAGGTTCCAACTGACTCCGGAGGTGTACCGTAAAAAGTTCCGGAACCTCCAACGTGGACCGCACAACAGTTACAGTGATGTGGTGCATGGGCTCCGGACCAACTTTGAGCAGTGTATCCAAGGACTGTCAGCGACCACATTTGAGCAGCTAAAGGATCTGATGGTGAAAGACCAGTTCCTGCATCTGTGTCCGACTGAGGTACGGCAGTTTGTGATGGATCGGGAGCCACCAGATGTCAATAAAGCAGCGCTGATCGCCGACACCTACGAGGCCAACCGGAGTCCGGAGGTGCGGAAGCCGGTCGTCACCAGCTGGTAAGGGGGTAAGCCATCAACCACTATCCCTGCCCCTGCCAGCCGACCTTTTTCCCGTTACCAATGCCCGGCCTGCATCTGATGCCCTCTGGTGTTATTTCTGCAACCAGACTAGTCAGTCATCTCAGCGCCTCTTGCCCAGAGAAGCAGAGGAAGAATCCCCCATCCAAGGCCCCAGGGCCTAATGCATCAGTTCTTTTGGTGGGTGGGCCGGTTGGGAGGGCCTGTGAAAACTTGCAGTCTGTCAGGGTGGGGGACACTGTCACTGTAGGCCTCAAGGACACTGGGGCCGATCGAACTCTCATCCGACCCGAACTGGTGTCCGCTGAAGCGCTTATTCCGAGAAAGACCCTGACTGTCACCGGGATTGGGGGCGTCCGATGCCCCTTGCCCATGGCCCGGGTTTTTATTGATTGCGGTGCGGGGAGTGTGGTGAAGGAAGTGGGAGTATCTGCAAATCTACCTGCAAATGTTTTGTTGGGAACTGATTTGGGGAGGATGTTTGCTTATTATGCCCCTGACCCGCCTCCTCGATCTGTTACGGTTGGTAAGGTTAATGCTGATAATGTGAATGTCAATGCTTTACCTGCTGATGATGATGATGATGATGATGTTGATGTTGTATTGGAAGGTACTGGAGAACTCAGTCATGTCACGTTGCGGGGTGATATTGCTGAGGATCCCCTAGCCGGAGCAAGTGTCAGTGCTAAGGGTAATGGGGAGAGGCACAGGGACCATGAAGCAGGTAGTGCTGTGCCAGCGACCAGTGTCACAACAGATGGTGACCTGGCTGATGGTAGCTGCCCCATACGTAGCACTGTGCCTGAGGTAATGGGGGAGGATGGGGAAGTAGTACTCATAGGCGCACAGGCTGATGGGACGGTGTTATTCCCCGGGGAGACGGTCTATATAGCCGCTGTTACGCGCAGTCAGAGTGCCCAGAACGCAAGTAACGCCCTGCCTTCTGGACCCTCCTCGGACAGAGGAATAACAGAATCAGGTATGGACCCAGACCCGGTCCCAGAGAATCCCAGGGAGGACGTGGCCTTAACCTCACTTCTGGCTTCCTCCAGCCAGGAGTTTCAGGCAGCTCTGCACTCAGATGCTAGCCTAGGGACGTTAAGGAGCCTCGCTGAGAAGCCCACCTCCGAGTCTGATAAGGAGAGGGTATTCTGGGACCAAGGAAGGTTGTACCGGGAGACAGTTCCCTGTACACCCCAACAGGAGTGACTGAGGGAAAGACAGCTGGTCGTCCCCTACCAATTCAGGGATGAGTTGTTGCGGATCACCCATGAAATTCCACTCGCTGGACACTTGGGGGTCAGCAAAACCAAGGCCCGGCTGTCTCACCACTTTTATTGGCCCAAAATGAGGACGGATGTGGTGAACTACTGTCGCTCCTGTACCACATGTCAAAGAGTGGAAAAGTCAGGGCCAGCACCCAAAGCCCCCCTGATCTCTTTGCCAGTGATAGAGGAGACTTTCCAGAGGATTGCTGTGGACATTGTGGGACCACTGGCCATACCCAGCAGCTCTGGAAAACGTTTCATCCTTACCGTGGAAGACTATTCCACCCGGAATCCGGAGGCAGTAGCCCTGTCCTCAATTAGGGCAGATAAGGTGGCGGACGCCCTCTTGGCCTTCTTTTCGCGAGTAGGCTTTCCCAGGGAGATGCTTACCGACCAGGGGACCCAGTTCATGTCACGCTTAATGGAGGCCCTATGTTAGAAAATTCAGGTGCAGCATCTGGTATCAAGCGCGTATCACCCCCAAGCCAATGGTTTGTGTGAGCGATTCAACGGTACCCTCAAACAGATGTTAAAAATGCTGGTTGAGACCCCGGGACGTGACTGGGAGCGTTACCTCCCACACCTGCTATTTGCTTCCAGAGAGGTTCCACAGGCCTCGACGGGGTTCTCCCCCTTTGAGCGCCTGTATGGCAGGCATGTCCGAGGACCCCTTGGATTGATAAGGGAATTCTGGGAAGAAGAGCCGAGCTCCCCAGGAGTGTCCATCGTGGAGTATGTCATGCACCTCCGTGACAAGATGCAGACGTTGACGCAGTTGGTGCATGACAACATGGCGCAAGCCCAGGCTGACCAGAAGCATTGGTACGACCAGAACGTCCGAGAGCGGACCTACCAGGTGGGTCAGAAGGTGTGGGTGCTGGTCCCCGTACCAAAGGGCAAGCTTCAGGCGGCCTGGGAAGGCCCATACGTCATTCACAAACAGCTCAACCCGGTCACCTACGTGATCACTCTTGACCACGCGTGGGGTAGGCGGAAGGCTTTTCACGTTAATATGATGAAGGCTCATCAAGAACGTGGAGCCTGCGTCCTACCGGTCTACAGCCTGCACGAGGATGGGGAGGACGACCCCCTCTTGGACATGCTGGCCCAAGCGTAGGCCAGCGGGTCCCTAGAGGATGTAGAGATAAGCACCTTGCTATCAGCAGACCAGAGGGCATCAGACCAGAGGTCTCAGCAGCGAGCAGTGCTGAAACCCAAGCAGTGTTCACCAACCTGCCTGGCAGTATTGAAGTGGCGGTCCATGAAGTGGACACCGGGAATCATGCCCCACTCCGGTGGACAGCCTATCGAATCTCCGACGAGGTGCAGCATGTCATGCTCCAGGAGGTCAAGGAGATGCTGAAGTTGGGGGTGATTAAGCGGTCCAAAAGCACGTGGGCCTCACCTGTAGTCCTGGTGCCAAAGAAGGACCGGACCACCCGGTTCTGTGTGGACTACAGGGGGCTCAACGCTATCACCGCCTCTGACGCACAACCAATGCCACGCATTGAGGAGCTGCTGGAGCGGTTAACCAGCGCGAGCTATCTCTCCATTATGGATCTGAGTCGGGGATATTGGCAGATTCCCTTGAGCCCCGGGGCCCAGGAGAAGTCCGCCTTTATCACCCCCTTCGGATTGTATGAATCCACGGTCATGCCTTTTGGCCTGAAAAATGCCCCTGCCACGTTCCAGCGAATGGTCAACCACCTGCTCCAGGGACTGGAGAGGTATGTAGTGGCGTACCTCGATGATATTGCCGTCTTCAGTCCCACCTGGGAGGATCACCTCGAGCATCTGCAGCAGGTGCTCGTGCGCATTCACCAGGCGGGCTTGACCATTAAGCCAGGAAAGTGCAAGATGGGCATGAACGAGGTCCACTACCTGGGGCACTGGTAGGTGGGGGTACTCTAAAGCCAGAGCCTGGGAATGTGGACGCTATCGTGTCCTGGCCCACCCCCAGGACCAAGAAGCAGGTGCAGTCCTTCTTTGGCACTGCTGGGTGCTATAGACGCTTTGTACAAGACTATAGTAGCCTAGCGAAGCCCTTGACAGACCTCACCAGGAGGAGCCTACCCCATTCAGTCAAATGTACAGATGAATGCGAGGTGGCCTTTCAGGTTTTGAAGACTACCCTGAGCAGATCTCCTGTGCTAAAGGCGGTCGACGGCACACGGTCACTCTTCGTACAGACCGACGCCAGTGAGTTTGGCCTCGGTGCTGTACTCAGCCAGGTCGACTCGGGGAACCAAGAACACCCCATGTTGTACCTAAGCTGCCGAGGGAAGTGGCCTATTTCACCATAGAGATGGAGTGCCTGGCCATTGTATGGGCCCTCAACCGTTTACAGCCTTACTTGTACGGGCGCCCCTTCACTTTCGTGACTGACCACAACCCCCTGAGTTGGCTGCACACCATGTCCGGTGCCAACGGAAGGTTGTTACGCTGGAGACTCACCCTCCAGCAGTATGACTTTACCGTTCAACACCGCAAAGGCAGCGAGCATGGCAATGCCGATGGGTTGTCCCAGCGAGGGGAACCTCCAGAGATATGCGTGGAGGAGTACCAGAAGGTCCTACCTCCATAGAAAAGTCTAAAAAGGGAGAGGTGTCAGGCAAAATGTATTTTTGTCCTAGTTTTAAAAATGAGAGATGTCTTAAAATCTCCACCCCCTGCTCATTTATAAGAGTGCTACATAGAACTTCTCTGCTCCCCCATCCCTAACAGGAATTTCTATGAGCGCCATAAAGCCTCAGCCCAGAGCAAGCCTTCTGATAAACTGGAAATTCCCTCCAAAATTCTATTGTCTATCTGTACAAACGTTTAATGTCAATTTTATTAATGCACATGATGGTCACAAGCACAGGGACCACATTTTGGGAATGCTCACCTTTTTCCAATTATAATAGTATATCTTGCATAACTGAGAAACCACCGGAAGCCCGGGAAATGGGTTCTGAGCTTCTGAGCGTCATAGAGATATCATATTTAATATCCATCTTCATGAATATTGGTGACGGCAAACATGATGTCTCCATCTTGGATGTGGGACCCCCCCCCCACACCAAGATATGAAATCTGAAGGATTTCTATGTCTTATGCAGCTGGGTGGGTTCACAAAACCGAGCCCCCGTGTGAGGTAAACACCATGGCTGTCTCCTAAGGTTTTGACCCCTTACTAAAAACCAGAACATCCATTTTTTAAGTCATTCTTGCCCCGGGATGTCAGACGCACGCTCTCCTCGCTTAGTGGAAGAATCACATCTAATTTCCGGGGAGCCGTCCCCCCCACAGAATCTGAGACCATCGCCTTGTAAAGCAGGTTTTGCTATTACTTATCCCTTTTATTTTACTAACTATTTATGCATATATGTACATTGTCTCTTTTATAATATCTTGTATATCTTTTGTAAACACTGCCCACTTTCGGGAATAAATCATTATTATTTACCAGCTTTGTTCCTCTTGTCCTATGTCGAGCAAACACGTTCCTCACCCGCTAATTCACGTTACCTAACAGGTACCCGATCCACCTGTTAAGCGATCGGTGGTGGCAGTATACCAGTATTTATGTGATATTGTGGTTTGAGGGTGGCTGGTCGGAGGTATATATATGTTCCTGGAAGGAACTGGTGGCATATATACGTCCTGTCACATCACGTGCCACAATAGTCGACATAAATTAGAGCAGCTGTGCCCGTGCTTATCCTCGGTCAATACTGTGTTTGACCAGCAGGATAAGGGGGCGCCAGAGAGCTGCAAGGTCTGACCAAGTGTGTTTTCCTGACACACACAGTGATGTCATAGTACAGGGATAATACACAGTGATGTCACAGTACAGAGATAATACACAAAGTGATGTCACAGTACAGGGATAATAAACACAGTGATGTCACAGTACAGGGATAGCACACACAGTGATGTCACAGCACACGGATAATACACAGTGATGTCACAGTACAGGGATAATGCACACAGTGATGTCACAGTACAGGGATAATATACATAGTGATGTCACACTACAGGCATAATGCACACAGTGATGCCACAGTACACAAATAATGCATAGTGATGTCACAGTAGAGGGATAATACACACAGTGATGTCACAGTACAGGGATAATACACACAGTGATGTTACAGTAAAGGGATAATACACACAGTGATGTCACAGTACAGGGATAATAAACACAGTGATGTCACAATACAGGGATAATACACACAGTGATGTCACAGCACAGGGATAATACACACAGTGATGTCACAGTACAGGGATAATACACACAGTGATGTCACAGTACAGGGATAATGTATAGTGATTTCACACTACAGAGATAATGTGCACAGTGATGTCACAGTACATAGATAATACACACAGTGATGTCACAGCACAAGGATAATACACACAGTGATGTCACAGTACAGGGATAATGCACACAGTGATGTCACAGTACAGAGATAATACACACAGTGATGTCATAATACAGGGATAATACACACAGTGATGTCACAGTACAGGGATAATACACACAGTGATGTCACAGTACAGGAAGAATACACACAGTGATGTCACAATACAGAGATAATGTATAGTGATGTCATAGTACCGAGATAATACACACAGTGATGTTACAGTACGGAGATAATACACACAGTGATGTCACAGTACAGGAATAATACACAGTGATGTCACAGTACAGGGATAATACACACAGTGACGTCACAGTACAGGGATAATGCACACAGTGATGTCACAGTACAGAGATAATACACACAGTGATGTCATAGTACAGGGATAATACACACAGTGATGTCACAGTACTGGGATAATACACACAGTGATGTCACAGTAGAGAGATAATACACACAGTGATGTCACAGTACAGGGATAATACACACAGTGATGTCACAGTACAGGAAGAATACACACAGTGATGTCATAATACAGAGATAATGTATAGTGATGTCATAGTACAGAGATAATACACACAGTGATGTTACAGTATGGAGATAATACACACAGTGATGTCACAGTACAGGAATAATACACAGTGATTTCACAGTACAGGGATAATACACACAGTGATGTCACAGTACAGAGATAATACACACAGTGATGTCACAGTACAGGGATAATACACACAGTGATGTCACAGTACAGGGATAATGCACACAGTGATGTCACAGTACAGAGATAATACACACAGTGATGTCATAGTACAGGGATAATACACAGTTTTGTCACAGTACAGGGATAATACACAGAGTGATGTCACAGTACAGAGATAATACACACAGTGATGTCACAGTACAGGGATAATACACACAGTGATGCCACAGTACAGGGATAATACACACAGTGATGTCACAATACAGAGATAATGTATAGTGATGTCATAGTACAGAGATAATAACCACAGTGATGTCACAGTACAGGAATAATACACAGTGATGTCACAGTACAGGGATATTACACACAGTTATGTCTCAGTACAGGGATAATACACACAGTGATGTCACAGTACAGGGATAATGAACACAGTGATGTGACATTACAGGGATAATGCACACAGTGATGTCACAGTACAGAGATAATACACACAGTGATGTCACAGTACAGGGATAATACACACAATGATGTCACAGTACAGGAAGAATACACACAGTGATGTCACAATACAGAGATAATGTATAGTGATGTCATAGTACAGAGATAATACACACAGTGATGTTACAGTACGGAGATAATATACATAGTGATGTCACAGTACAGGAATAATATACAGTCATGTCACTGTACAGGGATAATATACACAGTGATGTCACAGTACAGGGATAATGCACACAGTGATGTCACAGTACAGAGATAATACACACAGTGATGTCATAGTACAGGGATAATACACACAGTGATGTCACGGTACTGGGATAATACACACAGTGATGTCACAGTACAGAGATAATACACACAGTGATGTCACAGTACAGGGATAATACACACAGTGATGTCACAGTACAGGAAGAATACACACAGTGATGTCATAATACAGAGATAATGTATAGTGATGTTATAGTACAGAGATAATACACACAGTGATGTTACAGTACGGAGATAATACACACAGTGATGTCACAGTACAGGGATAATGCACACAGTGATGTCACAGTACAGGAAGAATACACACAGTGATGTCATAATGCAGAGATAATGTATAGTGATGTTATAGTACAGAGATAATACACACAGTGATGTTACAGTACAGAGATAATACACACAGTGATGTCACAATACAGGGATAATGCACACAGTGATGTCACATTACAGAGATAATATATGACGCGCCCCCTGGTCCGTGGGGTACCACGTGTCGGGCCGGTAGATGCTGGGGGTTGTAGTCACTGTGGGGGTGACCCAGTCCGTGACTCAGGGCGGTCAATCCAAGGGGAATTGTATAGGGGTTTTATTAAAGAGTCCGACTACGCCACCTGTGGAGTGCGGCTAAAGGGGGCCGCCGCTGCGGAACAGTCCTCTGAAGCTGGTGGTTTTGCAGCAATGCTGGTATAACTCCCCACAGGAAGAGTTAGCTTCAGGGCAGTGTGTGGATGATGGTGGTTGTGCAGGTTGTGCTGGGCGTTGTAGTGCAGTGAGGGATGGCGCAGCAAGGAACACAGAGACAAGGTATTGCAGTCCCAGGGTCTTTACTCACAGTTATTGCAGTTCAAGTTACAGGTACCAGTGCAACTTCCCTCGGCGTGCTGTGCTTACTCAGTGAGGGGCTCGGTCCACCCCCAGATAGCTCTGGAGTACTTATCAGGACCCCCTTCTGTGTCCATTCTCTGGCCTCTTCTCTGCACCTCACACCTAGTGACTCCAATCCAGTACCCGCGGGCCTTGGCGGGCGACGTATGTTCCGTCCCCTGGGTCCTATATGGCTACCTTCTCAGTGAGACTGGTGTGGACATAAAGTTCTGCAGCCTCCGGTTTCTAGCTGAGTCTTGCAATCTTCTACTAGTTGAGGGATCCGGTTCCCTTCTGATGGCCTGACCCCTCCGCCTCCCGGCAGATTCGGGCGTACGGGTGGCCTCTAGCACTGCCTGCACCGCTGGGATCCCTTCTCTTCTTCTCCTGGAGCCTTTCCTGCTCCCTCTCCTCTTTACTTCTCTTCCCAGACTTGGGCCTCACTGTCCAGGCCCGCCTCTGGAGCAGAGCTCATACAGAGCCTCTGCTCCTGACACTTTCCTCCTATGACTGAACTCACTGGCCAAGATGGTTCCCTATTTTATACAGCTTCCTTTCAAGTGCTCCCAGGATCTACTTCCTCCACCCCATCCACTACAAGGTTCCCCCTCTCTAGGTGGTTCCCCCCACTCCAGCCAGGGACCAGGGACTGTGCTCTCCCGTAGGAGCAATCTTGCCCTGTCCCCCGGAAATGTGGTGTAGTGAATGCTGGTGTTAGGGTCCTGAGCTGCACTCCTTCCTTACCTGAGAGTGAGTTACCACACCTCTGGATGAGATGCAATACCTCAGGGGCGCCACATATACACAGTGATGTCACAGTACAGGGATAATATACACAGTGATGTCAGAGTACAGGGATAATACACACAGTGATTTCACAGTACAAGGATAATACACACAGTGATTTCACAGTACAGAGATAATACACAGTGATGTCACAGAACAAGGATAATACACACAGTGATTTCACGGTACAGAGATAATGTAGAGTGATGTCACAGTACAGGGATAATGTAAAAACAGTGATGTCACAGTACAGAGATAATTTAAATTTGATGTCACTGCACAGGGATAATGTAGAGTGATGTCACAGTACAGAGATAATGTAAAGAGTGATGTCACAGTACAGAGAAAATGTAGAGTGATGTCACAGTACAGAGATAATGGAAAGAGTGATGTCACAGTATAGAGATAGTAAACAGTAATGTCACAGTACAGATAATTTATAGATTGATGTCACAGTACAGAGATAATGTAAAGAGTGAAGTCACAGTACAGAGATAAAGTAGAGTGATGTCACAGTACAGAGATAATGGAAAGAGTGATGTCAAAATACAGAGATAATGTAAAGAGTGATGTCACAGTATAGAGATAGTAAACAGTGATGTCACAGTACAGATAATTTATACATTGATGTCACAGTACAGAGATAATGTAGAGAGTGATGACACAGTACAGAAACTACTGGGCCTACTTAAAGCCACATGTATCTTGTATACATTGCTTGAGTATTGTGTCTAGCTGTTTAGTCTAGCTCCAGTCTCACCTCCTGAACATTCTTTCACAGACTGTTCTCACTTATCTATGGATTGTTTCCTACAACTCCTTATGCTAACTCCAAGAACATCTACTACCACTTGCTGTTCCTGCTCATGCTCCTTTGGTCACTGGATTTCAGCGGTGCTACACCAGTATCATAACAGGATACTCAAGCAATGTATGAAAGATCTATGTGGCTTTAAGTAGGCTTAAACAGGAAACAAGATGGATTCCACAGGTTCAGAATCTGCCATCTTAGTAAAGGGCAACTGCAGAACACAACAGCAGCCTCCAGTGGTAAGGAGGGAAAATGCAGTACAATTATTAAAGTGAACAATAATGGCCATTAGTGGTCAATATGTAGAATGACTACAGGAATCCTGACACTTCTGTATTTAGTACTTCCTGCTCTTATCATCCACTTTCCATTATGCCATTTTGTATATCCAATTCTACTGGTCTTCGCTGGGACAAGGGGTACGCAGGGTAGGTACCTGCCTAGGGCGCTAACCCCTGCCTACCCGAGGGGGGAGAAAAAAACTCTGACATTGCTGAATGTCCGCGGCATCCTGTCACTTTCCTCCTGCCATGGGCATTCAGCACAGTGATGGCCAGGTTGAGCAGTGTCAGTGCTCACCCCTTTCTGACTGTGCCCTGGTCGTCGCTCCTTCCCCACACTCAATTGCATTCGCATCTGTAATTGATGTTAGCGCCGCCCGTCACAGGAGTAGAGGAACTGTAATCAGCTGTAATCAGCTCCCTGCTCTGCTGGGAACTTTGGCGCACGCAGAGGACATCTCACAGATGTCATCTCGCCGTTTAGCTCCCACTGCTGCACCAGATGGAAGAGGAGATGGAGCTGCGCTGGACAGGGAGTCAGGATTAGGTGAGTCTAAGCTTTTTTATTTTTATTCTATTATTTTCCTAATGAATGGAAGCTATTATACGCAGGGCCTGTGGGGACATTCCAAGAGGGGCTGGCTATGGGAGCTTAAGGGGTTCGCTATGGGGACATAAGAGGGGCTATGGGGCATTCCAAGAGGGGCTGGCTATGGGGACATAAGGGCTTGGCTTTGGGGACATAAGGAGCTACCTATGGGGACATAAGGAGCTTGCTATGGGGACATTACAAGTTAGGATGGCTATAGGGACATAACAAATGGGCTGGCTATGGGGACATAAGGAACTGGCTATGAGGACATTAGAAGAGGGGCTGGCTATGGAGATATAAGGGGCTGGCTATGGGGACATAAGGGGCTGTGGGGACATCATACGAGGGGGTGGCTATGTGGACATAAAAGTCTGGCTTTGGGGACATAAGGGCTGGCTTTGGGGACATTACAAGAGGGACTGGCTAAGGGGAAATAAGGGGCTGGTAATGGGGACATAAGGGGCTGGCTATGGGGACATTATAAGAGGGGCTAGTTGTGGGGACATTACAAGAGGGGGCATGTCTATGGCGACATTATAAGATGGGCTATGAGAACATAACAAGAGGGTGACCATACTGTATTGGGTACTGTTGGGGACTTTATATGGGGGGCTGTGGTGACTATACTCTATAGGGGACTGAGGGGAAATTATACTGTATTTTGGGGGGCTGTGATGGATATTATACTGAATCGGTGACTGGGGGCCATAACACTGTATGGAGTGCTGTAGGGACCATCATACTTTATAATAGGGGGCTGTGATGGATATCATAGTGTATATTGGGGGCTGAAGTAAATATACTGTATGGGTGGCTGTGGTGACCATCATACTGTATAGGACAGTGTGAGGAGGGAGTACAGTTTAGAGAGGACAACACTGTGGGCAGGATAAGGGACACGGTATGAAATAGAGGCACAGTATATATGAAGAGGAGGAAGCATGAAATGGGGGCACAGTATGGAGAGAGGTTAGGATGGCGGAGACAGTGTGGAGCTATAGACAGTGTAAGGAAAACAGTGGAGAGGGGACAGCCATGGTTTATGCCATGGTTCATAGGGGCAGACAGTGTGGCAGTTATAGCTGGTAACGGCAGGCAGTGGGGTGGCTATACCTGATTAAGGCGGACAGTGTGCAGGTTTAGCTCATAAGGTCAGAGAGTATGAGCCATATACCATAGGAGGTTCATTTAAGTCATAATATGGACAGACATTTTTATGCAGAAGGCATTTTAATAGCACTTTTATTTTTAAGTGCACCATGTCTGGATGAGCTGCAGAAGACCGGACAAGAGAGAAGTCTACAGAGAAGACCTGTGGGTGTGAAAAGTTACCATGGCATGTGGAAAAGATGGAGACAAATAAGAAAAAAAACTACAAAATCATAGAAGATGTCACCTATAAGGTACCTGGATGTAAATGTTCACTTATTGATACTGACTACGTCTCATTAGTAATGTGGTTCATTTATGGTCCACAGTCTGATAATAACTGATAACAACAACTCCCAGCATCTCCTTACTATTGATAAGGACATAGTGGGTGTTGTAGGGTCATGAGATATAAATTTATATGAGCCTGACTTGACATTACAATTGATTCCTGTACTAAGCTTGGTGATGTATTCATGTACTGATGGTGATTCTGGTTATGTATTCATGTACTGATGGTCGTTCTGGTGACATATTGATGTACTGATGATGGTACTGGTGTTGTATTCATTTACCAACAGTGGTTCTGGTGATGTATTCATGTGCTGGGTACTGGTATTGTATCTATTTACTGACAGTGGTTCTTGTGATGTATTAATGTACTGATGGAAGGTTTGGTGATGCATTAATACATAGTAACATAGTAACATAGTTTTTAAGGTTGAAGGAAGACTAAGTCCATCTAGTTCAACCCATAGCCTAACATGTTGATCCAGAGGAAGGCAAAAAAACCCATGTGGTAAACACTAAGCTCCACATTGGGGAAAACAATTCCTTCCCGACTCCATACGACAATCAGTCTAGTTCCCTGGATCAACGTCCTATCAAGGAATCTAGTATATATAACATGTAATATTATACTTTTCAAGAAAGGCATCCAGGCCCTTCTTAAATTTTAATAGTGAATCACTCATTACAACATCCTGCGGCAGAGAGTTTCATAGTCTCACTGCTCTTACAGTAAAGAATCCGTGTCTGTGATTATGATTAAACCTTCTTTCCTCCAGACGTAGAAGATGCCCCCTTGTCCCCGTCTCTGGCCTCAGAGTAAAAAGATCAGTAGAAAGGTCTTTGTACTGTCCCCTCATATACTTGTACATAGTAATAAGATCACCCCTAAGCCTTCTTTTTTCCACAGTAAATAACCCCAAGTGTAATAACCTGTCTTGGTATTGCAGACCCCCCAGTCCTCTAATAACCTTGGTCGCTATTCTCTGCACCCTCTCTAGTTCAGCTATGTCTTTCTTATACACCAGAGACCAAAACTGTACACAGTATTCTAAGTGTGGTCGCACTAATGACTTGTATAGAGGTAAAATTATGTTCTCCTCATGAGCATCTATGCCTCTTTTAATGCATCCCATTATTTTATTTACCTTTGCAGCAGCTGCCTGACACTGGCCACTAAACGTGAGCTTGTCGTCCACCAATACACCCAGGTCTTTTTCAGTTACAGCTTTGCCCAGTGTTTTACAATTAAGCATATAATTATACATTTTATTTCCTCTGCCCAAGTGTATTACCTTACATTTATCCCCATTAAAGCTCATTTGCCATTTATCAGCCCAAGCTTCTAGTTTACATAGGTCCTCCTGTAATATAAAATTGTCCTCCTCTGTATTTATTACCCTGCAGAGTTTAGTGTCATCTGCAAATATTGAAATATTACTCTGTATGCCCCCTACAAGGTCATTAATAAATATGTTAAAAAGAAGGGGGCCCAATACTGACCCCTGTGGTACCCCACTGTTAACTGAGACCCAGTCTGAGTGTTTTCCATTAATAACCACCCTTTGTTTACTATCACTGAGCCAATTCTTAACCCACATACATATATTTTCCCCTATCCCCATTGTTCTAATTTTGTGTATCAACCTTTTGTGTGGAACCGTATCAAAAGCTTTTGAAAAGTCCATATACACAACATCCACTGCATTTCCTTGGTCCAGTCCAGAACTTGCCTCCTCATAAAAACTGATTAGATTAGTTTGACAGGAACGGTCCCTCGTAAACCCATGTTGATATTGGGTCATGAGGTTATTCTTCATCAGATACTCTATTATAGCATCTCTTAGGAAACCCTCCAGGATTTTACCCACAGTAGAGGTTAAGCTTACTGGCCTATAATTTCCAAGTTCAGTTTTTGTCCCCTTTTTGAATATTGGCACCACATTTGCTATACGCCAGTCATGTGGTACAGACCCTGTTATTATGGAATCTTTAAAGATTAAAAATAATGGTCTATCTATGACGTTACTTAATTCCTGCAGTACTCGCGGGTGTATCCCATCCGGGCCTGGGGATTTGTCAACTTTAGTGATTTTTAGACGCCGCCATACTTCCTGCTGGGTTAAGCAAGTGACATTTAATGGGGGATTTTTGTTATCACTAATCATGTTTTCTGTCATGCGATTTTCTTGTGTAAATACGGTTGAAAAAAAATCATTTAGCATATTGGCTTTTTCCTCATCCTCATCCACCATTTCACCCAGACTATTTTTAAGGGGGCCAACACTATCATTTTTTAGTTTTTTACTATTTATGTAGTTAAAGAATATTTTGGGGTTATTTTTTACTTTCTCTGGCAATGATTCTCTCTGCCTCAATCTTTGCTGCCTTGATTTGGTTTTTACATAATTTATTTAATTTTCTAGATTTATTGAATGCCTCATCACTACCTACTTGCTTTAGTTCTCTAAATGCTTTCTTTTTGTCACTTATTGCGCCCCTTACAGCTCTATTTAGCCATATTGGTTTCCTCCTATTTCTAGCATGTTTAATCCCAAAGGGTATATATTGTGCACAGGTCCTATTCAGGATGTTAATAAATGTCTCCCATTTGCTTTGTGTAGCTTTATGTCTCAGGATATAGTCCCAGTTTATTGCACTAAGATCATCTCTCAACCGTTGGAGTTTGCCTTCCTGAAGTTTAGTGTCCTTGTAACCCACCTACTACACATCTTATTAAAAGTTACATGAAAACGTATTATTTTGTGATCACTATTACGCAAGTGACCCCCAACTCGTATATTTGATATGCGGTCTGACCTATTGGTTAATATTAGGTCTAGCAGTGCCCCCCTTCTTGTTGGGTTCTGAACCAGTTGTGAAAGGTAATTGTCTCTCATAGTTGTCAAAAACCTATTACCTTTGCTTGAACTATATGTTTCTGTCCCCCAATGTATTTCAGGGTAGTTGAAGTCTCCCATAATAATGACTTCTCCTTGAGTCGCTGCTTCATCTATTTGCTTTACGAGGATAGTCTCCGCTACTTCCATTATTTTTGGAGACTTATAACAAACCCCTATCAGTAATTTATTATTTTTTCCCCTCCCCTTATCTCCACCCACAGGGACTCTACATTTTCATTAGATTCACCTATATCCTCCCGCAAGACGGGTTTTAAGGATGATTTTACATATAAACACACACACCCCCCTCGCTTGTTTGTACGGTCATTTCTGAACAGACTATAGCCCTGTAAATTAACTGCCCAGTCATGGCTCTCGTCCAGCCATGTCTCAGATATCCCTACCATTTCATAATTATTTTCCAACAAAATTAATTCTAATTCCTCCATTTTGTTGGTGAGGCTTCTGGCATTAGTGTACATGCATTTTATGTATCTCTCTGTACCTCTATTCCTTCTTACTTTATTGACTGTTCTAACCCCACCCCCAATTTCTTTATTTGTGCGCAGGTCACTATCTGCACTATCTTCCCCACCTATAAAATGAATACCCTCCCCCCCAATCCCTAGTTTAAACACTCCTCCAACCTTCTAGCCATTTTCTCCCCCAGCACAGCTGCACCCTTCCCATTGAGGTGCAGCCGGTCCCTAGCGTAGAGTCTGTAGCCAACTGAGAAGTCGGCCCAGTTCTCCAGGAACCCAAATCCCTCCTTCCTACACCAGTTCTTGAGCCACTTATTTATCTCCCTAATCTCCCGTTGCCTCTCTGGCGTGGCACGTGGTACTGGTAGTATTTCAGAGAATACCACCTTGGAGGTCCTTGCTTTCAGCTTGCAGCCTAATTCCCTGAAATCATCTTTAAGGACCTTCCACCTACCTCTAACTTTGTCATTTGTGCCAATGTGCACCATGAGCGCTGGGTCCTCACCAGCCCCTCCCAGTAATCTGTCAACCCGATCAGCGATGTGCCGGACTCGAGCGCCAGGTAGGCAGCACACTGTTCGACGATCCCTGTCTTTGTGACAGATTTCCCTATCTGTTCCCCTAATAATTGAGTCCCCCACTACCAGCACAGGCCTGGCCTGCCCTGCTCTCCTATTTCCCTCTTTACTGGAGCTGACACTCCTCCGGCTTTCAGGGGACATGCCTTGCTGCAGCAGTGCTACCCCTGTACCGTCACTCCCCTCATCTGCCAACTTTGCAAACTTATTGGGGTGTGCCAGATCAGGACTAGCCTCCCTGGCACTCTTCCCTCTACCCCCCCTTCTAACTGTCACCCAACTAATGACCTCACTGTCCTGCAGCTCCCGACTACCACCCTCCCCCACATCTACCCCAGTGAGCTGCTGCTCAGTGAGCAGAAGACTCCTTTCCATATTGTCAATGGATCTCAGTGTTGTCAGCTGCTCATTTAGATCCAGTACCTGGGCTTCCAAACGCACAACTTGCACACATCTCGCGCAGCAGTAAGCAACCCCGACCGGCTGTTCAAGGAATCCATACATGTGGCAAGATGTACACTGGTTGGCATTGTCAATAATGGAGCTCATTTCCTAATTGGGATTGCAATAGACAGAATGTTAAGTAAAAAGAAAAGTAAAGAATTAATAAAATACAGACAGCAATTCAGTCCAAAGTCCTCCCTTCCAAACTCCCTGAATCCAAAGTCACTGAAAAACATGTCACACACTTACTTTCGTTCACACTTGCACTCCGATCACATTCAGCTCGTTCACACTCACAAACTACGAGATTTAAAGAGTTTTGTTTTTTTTTTGTTTTTTTCCCTTTTGCAGCAATGCACCCTACAGCTCAATGCACTTCCAAATGTACTTATAGTGGTTCTGGTGATGCATTTATCTACAGATGGTGGTTCTGGTGATGTATTCATGTACTAATGGTGGTTCTAGTGACCTATTAAATTACTGATCATGGTTCTAGTGCAGACGTACTGGTGATGGCTCTGGTGATGTATTCATGAACTGATGATGATTTTGGTTTCGTATTCATGTACTGATGATGGTTCTGGTCTTAATGCAGCACCAAAACCATCATCACTTTGTGAATATATCCCCAGAGCCATCAACAGTACATGAATACAGCACCAGAACAACTATCACTACATGAAGATGTCACCACAACCACCAACAGTACATGAATACGAGACCAGAACCAAGATCAGTACATGAATACATCACCAGAATCACTATCCATACAGGAATATGGCACCAGAAACACCATCAGTTTTTCTGCAGACTGTATTTGTTGCATGACGGATATAAAAACTATCATATGTATCCCTTTATAATGGGGTCTGTTGAACTTCCATTGGGGTATACGTCAAATGTTGCACACTTTAATTGAAACTAAATAGCCTTCATTATAGTTATGCAATATTAGTTTCCATTACTGTCCTTGGGCTTGACATATAAAATATAAGACATCAGGGATGAATATCACTATTTTTTCACTGGTACCATGTAAATGGTCTGCAAACACACTCCTTGTTGAGCCTCATCTCTAAAGTACGCCACTTTTCTTTTACTTTTGCTAGTATTTTTTGGTGAAACAGGTAAAGATTCTAGTGGAAGTGGTCATCAGAGCTTGTTACCTGATCCATCGGAAGTGTAGTGGGGGTGTTTGGTGTCCTGTTACCTTAGTCTCTGATCCAATTCCTTTATGTGTTTGCTGAGGGTTCATGTGGGAGGGTGCCATCGGATTCATCTGACTAGGTGTCACGGGTGAGTCAGATGTGACAGACAGTCGCCCTGCAGTTGGTTGCAGAAGATCTCTTTGGCATTACAGACACCTTCTTGAATCTGTCTCACTCTAGGACCCAGTGGCTACCTCCCTTCTGCTAATTGACACCCAGGCCTGGGTGTTTAAATACTTTCTGTTTGCTACAGGGAGATGTTGGTGATATTCACATGTTCCCTTGTGAAGGCTTGGATCTATTGCAGTCTGCTTACTTCCTCACTGGTGATAGGAGGATGTTGGTGTAATCTCTCTGAAGTCGGCTCAAGCTAAGTTACTTTCCCCCGTGTTTGTCTCCCTTGTTGTTTTTAGTTCTTAGTGGAGACTGACTAGTGCTAATTAGTGTTGAGTGAGCACTAAGATGCTCGGGTGCTCGATGCTTGGGCCAAGCTCACCGTGATACTCGGGTGCTCGACCCGAGCAACGAGCCCAATGTTAGTCTATGGGAGACCTGAGCATTTTTGCGGCGGCACCCTCAGCAGTCTGTAGATAGCCTAGAAAGTACCCAGAGTGACAGTGTTCAAGTGACATGGGGACAGCATGGGGATCGCCCCAGGAAGCATTTCTGACCCCCAGGTCACTGCTGTCAACAACGTGGTCAGAGGTATTAAGCCACTTTTACGGGCTCACAAGAAAACGTTCAAAAACGAAACTGAAACTGCTTTCCTGTGAAATATATTAAGGAACATCCTTTCCAGGGTGAAAACTTATGTATAAGGTAAAATAAATAACCAAAAACAAAAATACTCCTCCACACCTTGGGCTATGTTCACAAGTAGCATTTTTTATGTGTTTTTGCACTTTTGTATTGCTTTCAACCGTGACAAATGCATTCACCGGGAAATGTCATTTTAACATTTTACAACCTTATCTGGCCATGTGCTGTGTGACACATGCATACAGTGCTGAAAAGACATGAGAACAGCATGGGGAAGACCCCTGGAAGCATCTCTGACACCCAGGTCACTGCCTAAAAGTGTGCCCATCAGAAGTGATCCTTGCCGCATCAGAAGATGCAGACTTGCAACTATCCCCGTGCAAGTCCTTGTCCCAGGGCAGTGTTCAATTGTACCTCCCCCATTCCTTGCAATGCAAGCGCAGGTATGCAGCCTGCCACCCACCCACCCCCAGGCTGCAATACCATACTGCTTGCTTGCTTGCACTTGAAATTGGGCCTTTTAGGCATGTGGAAGCGGAATCTGGCCACTAGCTCATGGCTGCGTCGGCGGCCTGGTATCCATACTCAGTTCCCAGGCGCCCGGCGGTCGGGTGTCAACGCTTGGTCCCCAGCCGCCAGGGGGCGGCCGGGTGTCCATACTCGGTCCCCAGCCACCCCGCGGCCGGGTGCCCACACACAGTCCCTAGCCGCCTGGGGGCGGCCGGGTGTCCATAAACGGTCCCCAGCTGCCCCTATTTGAAGGACAGCCTAACCACAAACACGTGGACAAGTGAATGTGGCCAGGGATGGTCCATCTCACTGATGCCTTCACACTGGGTTAATATTGTGGAAGCCGAGACACAGTTGGACACTGGGATGCAACACGTCCTCCAGACATAGAGGATTGCGGGTCCTGCGTCAATCAGGCTTCAACACAAAGTTCAGAAGGTAGACAGCAGCAGTGGTCGGCCTCCTACCCAACAAGTAAATTATTCATGATCATGAGGCCATCCATCTCCTTAGCTTTCTGTTTCTTGGAATGCAAGCGCATGTATGTAGTAGCAGCTAGGCCTGAGGTGGTCAGCGTTTTGGCGCATATCCTACCTCCTCCGAGGATTGCTGGATGTTTTCCTGCTACTATCCCAGTTCTATGACTTCGGTTAAAACAAAGCTTCAGGTGATAAATGATGGATGAGGTGGTGGCAAAGGACAAAGAGCAGGAGGAAAAGGGACCATTCACATCAATATCAGGCTAGTCAACCACATATGTCTTGTAGGATATGTTTCTTTCTGTACCAAAAGGAGCATAGTTATAGGGCATACAGTGAGTGCTATGCCTACCAAAAATTTCGAGGCACTCCAATACCCCTTGGAAGTGACATGGAGGTCAAAGGGCCTTAACTAAACATTTTTTTCCATTTATAGCAACTGGGTCTCCTGTACACTGTTGGCCTAGGCAGTGAATAGAAGGCTTTCCAAAAATTATGAGTAACTGCAATGCCCCTTAAAACAGACGTGGATTACAGCGTACTAAAAACCTTCTACCCATTATTGTAGAGTGGGTCTCCCTTAGTGTTCACCTATGCATTGAAAAGCAAAAGCTGACTAAAATTAGGAGGAAATGAATTGCCCGTTGGAAGAGTTGTGGAGGTTAGAGTTAATTAAAAACAACATTTCAATGCCCCTTGGAAGAGCTGTGGAGTTCAGAGTGGTTAAACAAGACGGTTTTAATGCCCCTTGGAAGACACGTGGAATTTAGAGTGGTTTAACAAGACAGTTTTAATGCCCCTTGGAAGAGCTTTGGAGTTCAGAGTGGTTTAACAAGACGGTTTTAATGCCCCTTGGAAGAGACGCGGAGGTCACAGTAGCTTAACAAGACAATTTTAAAGCCCCTTGGAAGAGACGTGGAGTTCAGAGTGGTTTAACAAGACGATTTTAATGCCCCTTGGAAGAGACGTGGAGTTCAGAGTGGTTTAACAAGACGATTTTAATGCCCCTTGGAAGAGACGTGGAGTTCAGAGTGATTTAACAAGACGGTTTTAATGCCCCTTGGAAGAGATGTGGAGGTCACAGTAGCTTAACAAGATGGTTTTATTGCCCCTTGGTAGAGCTGTGGAGTTCAGAGTGGTTTAACAAGATGGTTTTAATGCCCCTTGGAAGAGACGTGGAGGTCACAGTAGTTTAACAAGACGGTTTTAATGCCCCTTTGGTAGAGCTTTGGAGTTCAGAGTGGTTTAACAAGATGGTTTTATTGCCCCTTGGAAGAGACGTGGAGGTCACAGTAGCTTAAGAAGACGATTTTAATGCCCCTTGGAAGAGACGTGGAGTTCAGAGTGATTTAACAAGACGGTTTTAATGCCCCTTGGAAGAGACGTGTGTAACATACCTGGCGGCGTCCTTGCATAGTGGTCCATCTCCCACTGTGCAAGAGCGCGCACTTGATCTCCAGTCCAGAATGTCTCTCTGGCTTCCCTCCATGCTGTCTGTTTGCCTCTGTGTCTGCTGCTTAAGGGCGGCGCCCGATCACTTCCTGCTTTTTGTACCTGCTGCAGGCACACCCCTTGTGCGTCCTCAGCCTATTGCTGTCTGTCACCTGGTATTTAAACCAGCTGCTCCAATTAACCCATGCCTGAGCATCTTGCCCTGTCAGTTGGCTTTTTGTCTCTGACATGCCAGGTAATGTGTATGTTACCTGTCTTGCAGTATCTGTTTCCGTGTCTGTACTGTGTCCTACCTGTGTACTCTAATCTGCAGTCTGTACACGCTCTCTAGCCTGTTGTCTTCTGCCTATCCTGGAGGCTGTATTTCCAGGCTTGTGTGAACACGCTCCTAGCCTGTTCGTTCATACCTAGACCCGCTCCCGTATCTTGCTGCTGTGTCTGTTCTTGTCTGAATACTCTCCTAGCCCCTTTCCTATTTTTCTCTATGTCCGTACCTTCCCTTTTTCTGCAGAGTCTGAACTCGTACCTAACTCCTGCTCGTTGTCACTGTACTTCCGTTTGTGAGTTTGTGGTCCACTCGCTACTTCTCTGCAAGTACCCTGTGGGTATCTGGTTCTGCCTTTCCATTCTAGTCTGTTCCGTGTGAACAGAGTCCTGTCCCCTCTGCGTCTGCGGTTTTCGCTTTGCTCAGCTCTGTCCACCGCGTCTGCGGTTTTCGCTTTGCTCAGCTCTATCCGCCGCGTCTGCGGTTTTCGCTTTGCTCAGCTCTGTCCACCGCGTCTGCGGTTTTCGCTTTGCTCAGCTCTGTCCGCCGCGTCTGCGGTTTTCGCTTTGCTCAGCTCTGTCCGCCGCGTCTGCGGTTTTCGCTTTGCTCAGCTCTGTCCACCGCGTCTGCGGTTTTCGCTTTGCTCAGCTCTGTCCGCCGCGTCTGCGGTTTTCGCTTTGCTCAGCTCTGTCCGCCGCGTCTGCGGTTTTCACTTTGCTCTGCTCTGTCCACCGCGTCTGCGGTTTTCGCTTTGCTCAGCTCTGTCCGCCACGTCTGCGGTTTTCGCTTTGCTCAGCTCTGTCCGCCGCGTCTGCGGTTTTCGCTTTGCTCAGCTCTGTCCACCGCGTCTGCGGTTTTCGCTTTGCTCAGCTCTGTCCGCCGCGTCTGCGGTTTTCGCTTTGCTCAGCTCTGTCCGCCGCGTCTGCGGTTTTCGCTTTTCTCAGCTCTGTCCACCGCGTCTGCGGTTTTCGCTTTGCTCAGCTCTGTCCGCCGCGTCTGCGGTTTTCGCTTTGCTCAGCTCTGTCCGCCGCATCTGCGGTTTTCGCTTTGCTCAGCTCTGTCCGCCGCGTCTGCGGTTTTCGCTTTGCTCAGCTCTGTCCGCCGCGTCTGCGGTTTTCGCTTTGCTCAGCTCTGTCCGCCACGTCTGCGGTTTTCGCTTTGCTCAGCTCTGTCCGCCGCGTCTGCGGTTTTCGCTTTGCTCGGCCCTGTCCACTGCGTCTGCGGTTTCGCTTTGCTCGGCCTTGTCCACCGCGTCTTCGGTTTCGCTTTGCTCGGCCCTGTCCACCGCGTCTGCGGTTTCGAATTTGTCTCCCAGTCTGTACTGGACCCTACCCAGCCTGCGCTCTAGTCTGCCTGTTCCTGTATTCCCCGGTGTGGGTCAACAGCCGTGTCTGGAGTCTGACCTGGAGTAGGCCCTGGTTCCTCTGCTCGGTTCCTCCCTGGTGCACTGGCGTCGTATGCCGTCGTGCGACCTTGGTTGGATCGGGCAGATACTTAGTTACGCCCCTCCAGGCACTCTCCGGATCATGGCACAGTGGAATCACTACATAAACACGCACACGCCAGTCAGTTCGGGCGTGTGCATTACAACGTGGAGGTCACAGTAGCTTAACAAGACGGTTTTAATGCCCCTTGGAAGAGCTGTGGAGTTTAGAGTGGTTTAACAAGACGGTTTTAATGCCCCTTGGAAGAGACGTGGAGGTCACAGTAGCTTAGCAAGACAGTTTTAATGCCCCTTGGAAGAGCTGTGCAGTTCAGAGTGGTTTAACAAGACGGTTTTAATGCCCCTTGGTAGAGACGTGGAGTTCAGAGTGGTTTAACAAGATGGTTTTAATGCCCCTTGGAAGATTGTTGGAGGTCGCAGTAGCTTAACAAGATGGATTTTAATGCCCCTTGGAAGAGTGGTGGAGGTCGCAGTGGAATAAAAAGACAATATCAATGCCCCTTGGAAGAGTGGTGTAGGTCACAGTAGCTTAACAAGACGGTTTTAATGCCCCTTGGAAGAGCTGTGCAGTTCAGAGTGGTTTAACAAGATGGTTTTCATGCCCCTTACAAGAGCCATGCAGTACAGCATATTCAAAACATTATTCCCATTTTTGGGGAGTGGGTCTCCCATAGTCTTTGCCTATGCCTTCCAAGCAAAAGCTGCCAAAAATTAGGATGGAGGAACTTGAAACGCTGGCAACACGGACCACGGTCACCCTTGTAGTATAGTGGTGGAGGCTGAGGATAAGGAGAAGATCAAAAAAGAGCCGAAATGAGGAAGCATATACACATGTGTGGGTGTGAAGCAGTGCATGGGAATACACCTCCCGAAATAACACAGTGGATTTGACTTTTTGTTACTTTGCTGTCATTTGGTGGTGATGAGAAGTCTGGCCTAATCCAGCCCTTGTTCATTTTGATAAGGGTCAGCTTGTCAGCATTGTCAGTTGACAGGCGAGTGCGCTTATCAGTTATAATTCCCCCAGCGGCACTAAAAACATGCTCCGATAACACGCTAGCGGCAGGGCAGGCCAGGACCTCCAGGGGCGTACAGAGTGAGTTCATTCCAAGTGTCCAGCTTGGATACCCAATAATTAAAAGGCACAGAGGAATCACGGAGGATGCTGGTACGGTCGGCAAGGTACTCCCTCACCATCTATTGAAACTTTCCACTCCTTGTGAGAGTACCCCGCGCCTCAGGGCCTGTAAGCTGGACGGGTCTCAGAAAACTGTCCCAGAACGTTGACAGTGTTCCCCTGCCTCTGCTGGATTGGAGTTGCGTCTCTCTCGCCTGAACGCCTTGGTTGGGCAACGAACTGTGACCTCTGCCGCTAGCGTGTTCAGATGGGAATTTTTTTAACAGTTCTGCAGCAAGGGCCTTCTGGTACTGCCCCATTTTTGTAGACCTCTCCACCTCAGGAATAAGAGAGTGAAAGTTCTCCTTGTAGCGGGGGTCTAAAAATGTGACCAACCAGTAATGACTGTCACCCAACATTTTGACAATGCGAGGGTCACGGTTAAGGCAGTGTAACATAAAGTCAGCCATGCGTGCCAGACTGGTAACGGGCAAGACTTCCGTGTCCTCACCAAGATGACGACTGACCATGCTCTCCTCCTCCTCCCCCCTGTCCTCAGGCCACCCACGCTGAACTGACGGTTTGACAGTTGTACAGGTACTAACGTCTACAGTGCATGATACCAGCACATGTTCTTCCTCCTCCTCCTCCTCTCCCTCATTGTCCCCCAATGCACGTTGGGATGAGATGTGGCTGGGCTGTGTGTAATCGCCCGTTACGGCTTCTTGATCCATCTCATCATACTCTGGCTGCAATACCTCCTCTTTAATTCTCTGCAGAGAGCGTTGCAAAAGACAGACAAGTGGATGCTGACGCTAATGATGGCGTCATCGCCACTCACCATCTTGGTGGACTCCTCAAAGTTTGTCAGGATGGTACATATGTCAGACATCCAGGTCCACTCCTGAGGTCTTATGTGTGGAGTCTGACCTGAATATCGATGGCCTTGTTGCAGCTGGTACTCCACAACTGCTCTCTTCTGCTCACAAATCCTTTGCAACATGAGGAGGGTAGAGTTCCAACTAGTGTTGAGCCACCCCCGTAGTGTTCGAGTTCGGTTCGGTTCGTCGAACACCCGTGTGTTCGCCGAACTGTTCGTCGAACTGTTCGTCGAACACCTTCGAACACCGTTAAAACCAATGGCAGGCAAACAAAAACACATAGAAACACATAGAAAACACCTTCAAAGGTGTCCAAAAGCTGACAAACTGCTCAGAAGACACAACTAACACATGGAAAAGTGACAAGTACATATAGTCATGCGAAAAGAAAAGAGGTGGAGGAGTAAAAGGAGGGGGAGACACAGATATAGGCATGTCATGCCCTTCTAAAATCCAAAAAGTGAGAAGCCGAGACGGCCAGTCCGCTCCTGCCCGTGCCACCTCCGTGTCGCCGGGTTTGTGCCAGAGCCGCGGTGAACCCTGACGGCCAGCCCCCCTCTCCCAATACTGGTGCCTGTCCGCTGGTGGGTCGAGAGAGCCCCCCTGTGGTGGAGGCAGCTCTAAGCTTTTTAATTTAAATTGTCCCTCTAATTTGAATGAATACACTTTAAATCCATTTACAAGGATCTATTGGAGGGCAAGTCTCATGCCAGCAGCCGCGTAATTCCAGCTCCAGTAGCGTCCACTAAAGCTGCTGCAGTTAAAAAGCTTTTATAAGGATCGAGCTCGGCTGTCCACCGCAAGGCATCCTAGTGCCAGTCCCAGCCCCTATGCCTTGGGGTGCCTCCTGATGCTCTTCACAAGGATCCCGTGGTCCCGAAGCATTTCCTTTGAAAAAATTAAGTGTCCAAACTACAGGTGGTGTAGCTTGCTTAACAGCCGGGATAATCCGCAGACTAGCAGACACTGCTACTAGGCACAAAGTATTTCCTGGGCTAGATGCAGTTAAAAATTTGTAAGTAGATACTCTCGTTGGATGCTGAGAAAGCATTCCATAGAGTCTCCTGGCACGCCATATATGATTCTCTTAAAAAGCTTGGGGTAGGGGTCTAGGGGACCCTTTTATAGCCAAAATCACGGCCCTGTATCACAATACGTCACCTAGGCTGAAGATAAATGGAACTGTAGCACCGAGGGCTCGGTTGCTACAGACGTATTGCACCTCACCCAGAGGTGTGATATCTCACTCTCAGATAAGGATGGAGTGTGGATCAGGACCCGACACCTGCATGCATTACACCACATTGCCGTGGGGCAGGGCGACCAATATGCCCCTGAGATGGGCACGACAGTCCCTGTCCCTGGCTGGAGTGGGGGGAGGGAACACTGAGGAAGGGGAACCCTGCAGTGCAGGAGCAGGGAGGAAGCAGTTCCTGGGTGCATTGAGAAGGGAGTATAAAAGGTGGGCACCATCTTAGTTCAGTGCAGAGAAGTCTGAGCAGAAGTGGCAGGGAGCAGGGGCTCTGCATGAGCTCTGCTCCGGAGGCGGGCCTAGTAACAGAGGCCCAGGCCTGCAAGAGGGAGAAGGAAGGAAGAGGAGCGGAGAAGGCTCAAGGAACGAGGAATGAAGGGATCCCAGGGGTGCGGACGGGCGAGTCGCCACCGCACGCCCGAATCCACCTGCGTGGAGGGGTCAGGCCAAAGGGGGAGACCGGTCCCCGAACTAGTGGAGGCAGGAAACGACCCTCAGCTAGAAACCGGAGGCTCTGACATTTTATGTGGCGCAGCCCCTTGCTCCACCCGCTAGGAAGGCACCACATAGGGTCAGGGAAACTGGCGCCAAGTTTACCAAGAGGAGGCCCGAGGCAGCCGGACAGAAGTGTTGGTAAGAAAGGCCAGACAAAGGACACACAAAGGGGGTCCTGTGAAGCGCTCCAAAGTTATCTGGGAGTTGTCTGAGCCCCTCACCTGGTGAGCACAGTACGACGTGGGCAGCCGTTACCTGCAGACGTGGTCTGGATAATAAGAACTGTGAGTAAAGGCCCTGAACTGCATCACTGACTCCGTGTCGTTACTGCTGCTGCCCTGCACCATCACCCCCATCCTCCGCATACACTGCCCTGAGGCTATACTCCTCCCGTGGGGAGTTATGCTACGCTCTGCTGCACCCACAACACCAGCCTCAGCGGTCTGCCCTGCAGCGGCGGTTCACTCTGACCGCAATCCACGGGTGGCGTAGTCGGACATTTAAACATCAAAACCACATAAATAGTTCCGCCACTGGTTTGACCGCCCTGAGCCACGGAACCGGGTCGCCGCCACGGAGACTACAACCACCAGCATCCACCAAAAAGGGTCCGGCTCCGGATGTCCCAAGGCCCAGGGGGTGCGTCAGAACATTTTCATCACCTTTCACAATCACCAATGGGACAAGGCAGGGATGTCCTCTGTTCCCTCTCTTATACATCCTAGTGACGGAGCACCTGCTCTCATCAATTCGCCATAACCCCAATATTAGGTGGATTGAGGTGGGAGGCACCGAGTACAAGTGCTCTCTATTTGCTGATGATGTCCTAGTATATATCACTCAATCACATATATCCATCCCTGCTGTTATGGCTGAAATAGATCACTTTGTTACATGGTAAAATTTTAAAATCAATGCAGCGAAGTCTGAGGCCCTCGATGTCTCCCTCCCTAAATCCATATAGGATTCCATCCAGTCCAACTTTCCCTTTGCCTGGCCCTCACAGGGTATCAAATACTTAGGAATTCCTATTCATAGAGACCTCTCCCATCTATGTTATCTTAATTTTGGGCCCTTTATTGAACAATTCCATACAGACCACGGTTGGCAAGTTAGAACTGTAAGATTCACTACGTGAACCACTGGTGTTTTGTGGAAAAGCACATGTACACCGCGTTCCAAATTATTATGCAAAAAGTGTTTAGGAGTGATAAGGGAAGAATTTGTTTGTTTGTCAGTTAAACTCATTGATGGTGATGTGTGTCAGGGCTCTTTATATCACTGTAAGCAATTGCAGACACCTGTGCTAATTAGTTTGGCAGGTGTGTCCAATGAAAGGCAAGACTACTTAAGAAGGCTCTCTCACATTATTAAGCAGCCTACATTTTCTGCCAAAATGGGAAAGAAAAAGGATGTGTCGGCTGCTGAGAAGCAACAAATTGTGGAGTGTTTAGGTCAAGGCATGACTACAATCAACATTGTGCGATGATCAGGATGAAGTGTCTTGGCAATCAAGAAGTATGTAGCTGATTCACAGTACACACGTGTGCGTGCTGATAAGGGCAAATTGAGGACTCTTTCCTACAGGCAATTACGTCAGGTTGAAAGAGCAGCGGCAAAAAAGCCTTGTCATAGCAGCAGACAAGTTTTTGAAGCTGCTTGTGCCTCCAACGTCCCCCGAACAACAAGATGCAGGGTCCTTCAGAGGTTTGCAGCTGTGCATACGCCATCCTGTCGACCTCCTCTATCCACTTCACACAAGCAGAAACGGCTCCAGTGGGCCAAACATTACATGAAGACTGATTTCAAAACTGTTTTGTTCACGGATGAGTGCCGTGCAGCGCTCGATGGTCCAGATGAATGGAGTGGAGGATGGCTGGTTGATGGACACCCCACGCAAACACGGCTACAGCGCCAACAAGGAGGAGGTGGAGTAATGTTTTGGGCTGGAATCATGGGGAGAGAGATTGTCGGCCCCTTTAGGATCCCTGAAGGCGCTAAAGATGAACTCCATAATGTATGTGGATTTTCTCAAACAGCACTTCCTGCCATGGTTCAAGAAGAAGAACCGTGTATTTCACAGCAAGATCATTTTTCTGTATGATAATGCACCATCTCATGCTGCACATAAAACATCTGCATCTCTGGCTGATATGGGCATAAAAGGGGACAAACTTATGGTGTGACCCCCATGCTCCCCTGACCTCTACCCCATTCAGAACCTTTGGAGCATCATTAAAAGGAGTGTCTATGATGGCGGGAGGCAGTTCACATCTAAGCAACAGCTCTGGGAGGGTATTCTGTCCTCATGCAAAACAATTGAAGCAGAAACCATCCAAAACCTGACAAATTCAATGGACGAGAGAGTTCAGAAGCTCCTTTCGAACAAGGGGTCCTATGTGAAAATGTAACATCACCTAGAATAAAGTTTTGAGTTGAAAACTGTTTGATTTCAGTTTCTAACAACCTGCTAATGCTTATAATTTCAAAAATGACCATTTTTTTGGTCTTTATTAAAATGAAAAGGTTGATCGAAAAGTTTGGGGGATCTAAGAGTGTGGCAACCCAGTAGTCATGATTACTTCGAATTCTGACAATATGAGGGTCATGCTGCAGGTAGTGCAGCAAGAAGGCACTTATGTGTCTTGCGCATCTCGGAGCCCCAAAATTATTTTCCGGGCTAGATGCAGCTAAAAATTATTTTTAATTTTAAATCTGGTGAAGCTTATTATAGATGGCCTAATAGGATCAGTGCTGCACACTGCTACAAAGCCCAAATTATTTTCCAGTCAAGATACAGATAAACATGATTAGTAATTTGAAAGCTTAAAACGGTTGGTAGGGTGAGTTTAACCAATCATCAAGCTTTTACTCTCCCCAGGATGACACAGGGGTAGAAAAGTCGTTTCGGATCCATGATTTGTTCATCTTTATGAACGTGAGTCTGTCTACATTATCAGTGGAGAGCCGCGTGCGCTTATCTGTCAGCACACCACCAGCAGCGCTGAACACACGTTCAGACAGAACGCTGGCTGCGGGGCATGACAAGATCTCCAAGGCGTAAGTGGCTAGCTCCGGCCATTTATCCAGATTGGAAGCCCAAAAAGAGCAAGGGTCCAGTGACACAGTCGTGGCTTCAATGTTTACTTGGAGATACTCCTGTACCATCGTCTCTAGGCGTTGACTATGTGTCAGACTTCTTGTCTCCTGTGGCCTTGCAAAGGATGGGCTAAAAAAGTGGTGAAATGATTCCGCAAAATTGATGTTACCAGCAGATACTGTGGTTCTGTTACGGTTTGAGTGCTGAACACTTGACGGTCCCACGGTTGGCAAGTTGGAACTGTGAGATTCACTACGTGCACCACTGGTATTTTGTGGAAAAGCACATGTAAGATTCTGCAACAGTCTCTGCTGATACTCCTGCATGCGTGCATCCCTTTCTATGGCAGGAATAATTTCTGCAAATTTACTTTTGTACCGGGGATCTAACAGTGTGGCAACCCAGTAGTCAGGATTATTTCTAATTCTCACAATTCGAGGGTCATGTTGCAGGTAGTGCAGCAAGAAGGCACTCATGTGTGTTGCGCATCCAGGAGCACCAAGTCCCTGTTGTGTTGGTGGCGAGGTAACAATCATGCTTCCTTCCTCTGTCCTCTCCCCCCAACCTCGCACAACAGAAATGTGATCAAGGTCTCCCTCATCTGATGAGTCTTCCATCAGTTCGTCCTCCACTTCTTCCTGGGCTCCTGCACCTTCCTCACTAGTTTGGCTGCTACCATGCGCCCTGGTAAAATCATCTCCCCCACCCTCACATGCCTGCTGCCCTGGTGCTGCCGACCGTCTGGACCTTGCAGATGTTAGCCCTTCCGCATACAACTCCTCCTCCTCTACTTCCTCCACCTCCTCTTGTGCCACCACCTGACTCCGAATTCTGTTTAACATGTGCTCCAGCATGTAAATCACCGGAATAGTCATGCTGATAATGGCATCGTCAGCACTAAACATCTTCGTCGCCATTTCAAAACTGTGCAGAAGGGTGCATAGGTCCCTGATCTGAGACCACTCCTCCAGCGTGATTTGCCCCACCTCTGAATCTCGTTGGCCCAGGCTATACGTCAGAACGTATTGCACCAGGGCTTGTCGGTGCTGCCACAGTCGCTGCAACATGTGCAGAGTTGAATTCCACCGGGTAGGCACATCGCATTTTAGCCGGTGAAGTGGCAGGCCCAACGACTTCTGTAGAGATGTAAGTCGCTGAGCTGCGGGATGCGAACGGCGGAAGTGAGCACACAGCGACCGTGCCCTCTGCAGAAGGCCATCTAGTCTGGGATAGTGGGCTAAAAATTGCTGGACAACCAGGTTCAACACGTGAGCCATACAAGGCACGTGTGTGACATTGCCCCGGCGAAGGGCCGCACCCAGGTTTGCAGCATTGTCGCACACGGCCTTCCCTGGTTTCAGGTCCAGTGGAGACAACCATTCATGAAATTGGTTCTCCAGAGCTGACCACAACTCCTCAGCTGTGTGACTCACATTTCCCAGACATTTCAATGTAAAAACCGCCTGATGACGTTGAGCCCTACTGCCAGCATAGTAAGGAGGTGTGCAGGATCCCTTCTGCGCAGTTAGAAAGCTTGTGGCATGACCAGACAGGCTTTGGGTGCAAGTGGAAGACCGAGAGGAGGTTGAGGAGGCAGAAGCAGTGGAGGAAAAATGACATAAAGAGGATTGACGCACAACTCGTGGGGACGGCAAGACTTGGACAGCAGCCCCTTGTCCTGCTGTCACCATAGTTACCCAGTGCCCAGTCAGCGACATGTAACGCCCCTGTCCATGCCTACTCGTCCAAGTGTCTGTGGTGAAATGCACCCTGTCACACACAGAGTTTCTCAAAGAAGCGGTGATGTTGTGTGCGACATGCTGGTGGAGCGCAGGCACACCTTTCTTTGAGAAGTAGTGCCGACTGGGCATCTGGTACTGGGGCACTGCGATGGACATAAGGTCTCGAAAATCCTCTGTGTCCACCAGGCGGAAAGGCAGCATTTCTGTAGCCAAGAGCTTGCAGATGGTGAAATTCAACCTCTTAGCTTTCTCATGGCTAGGAGGAAATGGTCTTTTACTTGTCCACATCTGAGGGACCGAGGGCTGGCTATTGTGCTTAGACAGGGTTGATAAGGGTGTCCCCGGCAAACTGCCGGTCTGTGAGGAAGATGCAGGCGGACATGTTAGGTTGCCTTGATCCAAAGGTGGTGCTATCGATGTCGGACAGCGCTCAAGACCAGCTGGTGTTACCACCTCCAAAGAAAATGATGACCTGCCAATCACGCTGGCTGTTGCGGGTAAAGAGGTGGCAGGTCTGCGCCCCAAAACAGGTGCGACTGCTGTCCCCCCAGTCACAGAGGATGAAGAGGCCGCGGATGCACAAGATATGGCAGACGGTGGTTGGCCCGGCCGGCTAGACCGCATTGTAGCACACTGAGCTTCCCACTGCAACTTATGCTTCATGTCCATGTGCCGGTTCATGCATGAAGTACTCAAACTATGTAATTTTTGGCCTCTACTTAGCTTTTGCTGACAAATGTTACAGATAACACGAGTTGGGTCATCTTTATCGATCTGAAAAAATGCCCAGGCTATGCAAGGCTTAGCACCCATGCGACCTGAAGAGCCACCACGACTTGTGGTGAGAGGCAGAGTTGTGTTTGAGGATGCAGTTGTTGACGTGCTTCCAGTACTACGTCTCTGTCCAGGAAGGCGCAACCTGACCTCGTCGTCACTAGCATCTTCCTCCACCTCCTCTGCTGACCTCATCTCTTGGCTGACTGTGGGTTGACAGTAAGTGGGATCTCCGACCTCATCATCATCACCCTGTGCGTTATCACACCCGTCGTCCTCAGAGCCAACCTGTTCCTGCCCTGACAAAAAACTAAAGTTGTCGCTCCAATCAGGTATTTGAGTCTTATCATCGTCTTCCTCATTGTCTCCACCAACAGGAGTTACAGTTTGGGAATGAGGGTCTACATTATGGTCAGAACCTTCTGCGTCTGGTCCTGGATCCGACTCATAAAGATTCTGGGCATCAGTGCAGATCATTTCCTCGTCTGGATTCACAGAAGCGCTGGAGTCGACCTCTGATTCCCAGGCTATAGTATGAGTAAACAGCTCTGCAGACTCAACCATCTGTTCTACCTCATACTCAGACGGGCAGCTGGAGATTTGGGAGCTGTGAGGAAGCAAGTGCGATTTGGGTGACACCTTTGAGGACTGGAGTATTTGTGATGTTGAAGTTGATGTGGAGGAGAGCCCACTTAAAGGAGCACTTGATATCCGTTGAAGCACCTGCTGTTTTCGTGCCTCATCTGGAATTTGTAGCGATTGGCGTGGCCGTAAGAAAGGGATCTTATCACATTGTCCGCTAAAAGAAGTAGACATTTTAGTTTGGCTGGAAGATGGTCTTTCTTCTGCACCTACCCCACGGACACAACCTTTTTTCCCCTTCCCAACACGCCTATTCCCCTTTCCACCAGCAGCAGGCCTTTTTCCACTCATTTTGGTGGTTAACTAATTCACAACTCTGGAGTTGTTTGCACAAAAAAACAATGGATGGTAACCGAGCAGAGCTGAGTGGCCAAACTGTGGTATTAGGCCAAAACTATTGGCTGGGTTAGATGCAGAAAAAAATTATTTTTAATTTGCAACCTGATGGAGGTCAGTATAGATGGACTAATAGACCAAGTCCCACACACCGCTAGAAGCCCAAATATTTTTTCAGAGCTAGATGCAGAAAATTTTTTTATTCAATTTGCAACCTGATGGAGGTCAGTATAGATGGACTAATAGACCAAGTCCCACACACTGCTAGAAGCCCAAATATTTTTTCAGAGCTAGATGCAGAAAAAAATTATTTTTAATTTGCAACCTGATGGAGGTCAGTATAGATGGACTAATAGACCAAGTCCCACACACCGCTAGAAGCCCAAATATTTTTTCAGAGCTAGATGCAGAAAAAAATTATTTTTAATTTGCAACCTGATGGAGGTCAGTATAGATGGACTAATAGACCAAGTCCCACACACCGCTAGAAGCCCAAATATTTTTTCAGAGCTAGATGCAGAAAAAAATTATTTTTAATTTGCAACCTGATGGAGGTCAGTATAGATGGACTAATAGACCAAGTCCCACATACCGCTAGAAGCCCAAATATTTTTTCAGAGCTAGATGCAGAAAAAAATTATATTCAATTTGCAACCTGCTGGAGGTCAGTATAGAAGGACTAATAGAACAAGTCCCACACACTGCTAGAAGCCCAAATATTTTTTCAGAGCTAAATGAAGAAAAAAATTATTTTTAATTTGCAACCTGATGGAGGTCAGTATAGATGGACTAATAGACCAAGTCCCACACACTGCTAGAAGCCCAAATATTTTTTCAGAGCTAGATGCAGAAAAAAATTATTTTTAATTTGCAACCTGATGGAGGTCAGTATAGATGGACTAATAGACCAAGTCCCACACACTGCTAGAAGCCCAAATATTTTTTCAGAGCTAGATGCAGAAAAAAATTATTTTTAATTTGCAACCTGATGGAGGTCAGTATAGATGGACTAATAGACCAAGTCCCACACACCGCTAGAAGCCCAAATATTTTTTCAGAGCTAGATGCAGAAAAAAATTATATTCAATTTGCAACCTGCTGGACGTCAGTATAGAAGGACTAATAGAACAAGTCCCACACACTGCTAGAAGCCCAAATATTTTTTCAGAGCTAAATGAAGAAAAAAATTATTTTTAATTTGCAACCTGATGGAGGTCAGTATAGATGGACTAATAGACCAAGTCCCACACACTGCTAGAAGCCCAAATATTTTTTCAGAGCTAGATGCAGAAAAAAATTATTTTTAATTTGCAACCTGATGGAGGTCAGTATAGATGGACTAATAGACCAAGTCCCACACACCGCTAGAAGCCCAAATATTTTTTCAGAGCTAGATGCAGAAAAATTTTTTATTCAATTTGCAACCTGATGGAGGTCAGTATAGATGGACTAATAGACCAAGTCCCACACACTGCTAGAAGCCCAAATATTTTTTCAGAGCTAGATGCAGAAAAAAATTATTTTTAATTTGCAACCTGATGGAGGTCAGTATAGATGGACTAATAGACCAAGTCCCACACACTGCTAGAAGCCCAAATATTTTTTCAGAGATAAATGAAGAAAAAAATTATTTTTAATTTGCAACCTGATGGAGGTCAGTATAGATGGACTAATAGACCAAGTCCCACACACTGCTAGAAGCCCAAATATTTTTTCAGAGCTAGATGCAGAAAAAAATTATTTTTAATTTGCAACCTGATGGAGGTCAGTATAGATGGACTAATAGACCAAGTCCCACACACCGCTAGAAGCCCAAATATTTTTTCAGAGCTAGATGCAGAAAAAAATTATATTCAATTTGCAACCTGCTGGAGGTCAGTATAGAAGGACTAATAGAACAAGTCCCACACACTGCTAGAAGCCCAAATATTTTTTCAGAGCTAAATGAAGAAAAAAAATATTTTTAATTTGCAACCTGATGGAGGTCAGTATAGATGGACTAATAGACCAAGTCCCACACACTGCTAGAAGCCCAAATATTTTTTCAGAGCTAGATGCAGAAAAAAATTATATTCAGTTTGCAACCTGATGGAGGTCAGTATAGATGGACTAATAGAATGATGCTATGCCCAAAAGATTTTACTTCACTAGGTGCAGTAAAAAAATTGGTATTCTATACACAGGTGGTATATCTTGCAACACAGATAGGCTACTCCACTGACTAACACACTCTGCAATAGGCCAAAAAGGATTAGCTTTGCTAGATTCAGCCAAATGCTGTGAAAAAAACTTGCACAGCACTGGCACAGACCTGCCTGGCAAAAACTGATAGGAACTGATGTAACCTAGTCCTGAAAAGGACTCCAATTACAATTAGTCTTTACTCCCACAATCTATCTATTTAAGAGCACAGACCTGCCTGATAAAAGTCGTAGGAAATGCTGTAACCTAGTCCTTAAAAGGACTGCAATCACAACTATTCCCTACTCCCAAGCTATCTGTATATTTGTGCGAAAATTGGCTTGAAATTAACAAGGTATAGCGCACACAGCAACAGCGGTGCCGTCTAACACGCAGCTGCAGCAGTGAGAAAATGGTGGCGACGGGGAAAATGGCTTAGTCTTATAGGGCAAGGACATGTGACATACACTGCCAATCACACATGTCCTTGCTTGTGTGAAAAAAAGCACTTCGCTCCGTGATAGGCTGACAGATTGCACCTCCCCACTGCAAATGCGGGAAAGAGAAAAAAAAATGGAGATCTTCATTGTTCCTGCAGAGATCCATCCCCTGCCCCTCCCCCCGCCCCGCTGTACACTCAAACTGCGTATTAACATTAATTTTCATCATTACTGAGAAAAAATCCAGTTATGATTTTGGTGCACGAACAGTTATCGAACATAACCTCGAACAGCCGAATTTTTCTCAAATTGTTCGTGTTCGCCGACCGGCTCGAACACCGCCCAAAACAGCTCGAATTTGAGATTGGCGAACAGTTCGAGTAGAACAACGCTCATCTCTAGTTCCAACGTGTGGGGACATCACACACCAGTCGGTGTTAGGAAGCTGCAAACGCTGCTGCAACACAGCAAGGGCGGCGGAAGCTATAGCCGACTTCTGAAAATGAGCTGACAGGTGGCGTACTTTGACGAGCAGATCTGGCAACTCGGGGTATGATTTAAGAAACCGCTGAACCATGAGGTTAAGCACATGAGCCAGGCATGGTACGTGTGTGATCTCGCCTCGCCTCAGAGTCGCCACCAGGTTACGGCCATTGTCACACACGACCATGCCTGGATGTAGGTTCAGTGGTCTCTTTCACAGCTGTCCACAACTCACAAGCAGTGTGAGGTTTCTCACCTAAGCTTATGAGTTTCAGCACAGCCTGTTGCCGCTTGGCTGAGGCAGTACTGCAGTGCTTCCAGCTTGTAACTGATGTGGTGATATCTGAGATGGAGGCTGAACATGAGGAGGAGGAGGATGATGAGCAGGAACTGTACACTGTGGGGGCAACTCTGACTGACATAGGGCCCGCAATCCTCTGTGTGGGGAGGATGTGTTCCGTCCCAAGGTCCGACTGGGTCCCGGCTTCCACTATGTTTACCAAGTGTGCCGTCAGGGAGATGTACCATCCCTGGCCACAAGCACTTGTCCACGTGTCCATTGTCAGGTGGACTCTCCCAGTAACTGTGTTGTTGAGGGCACGGCAGATGTTTTGGGACACGTGCTTGTGTAGTACGGGGATTGCACACCGGGCAAAATAGTGTCGGCTGGGGACCGAGTACCGAGGGATGGCCACCGCCATAAGGTTGCGGAAGGATTCCGTTTCCACCAGCCTCAAAGGCAGCATTTCCAACGCAAGCAGTCGTGAAATGTGCGAATTTAGGACTGTGGCCTGTGGGGCGTTGGCTGCAAATTTGCGCTTTCGTTCAAAGGTCTGGGATATGGACAATTGAACGCTGCGGTGGGACGTAGACGTGGACGTTGATGCTGTTTCTTGAGAAACTGCCATAACAAGTAAAGACTGAGAGGAGGGGGCATCTTTGCATGCAGTATGGACAGGGGATTACCTTGCACGCACAACAGGGGGTTCTCTTACACGCACAACAGCGGAAGAAGCAGTGGTGACACCCACTGACACTGGTCGTGGACCCTGGGGTTCGCACCACAAAGTCGGGTGCTTTGCTGACATGTGCCTGATCATGCTGGTGGTGGTCAGGCTGGTAGTTTTGTCACCCCTGCTGATGCTGGCACGGCAGGTGGTACAAATGGCCTTTTTGGGGATATCAGCAGAGTCTTTAAATAATTCCAGACTCTGGAAGACCTACCGGTTGTACTGGCAACGTCCCTCGTGTTGGTGTTACGGGGAACTGTTGCCCGCCTTCTGTGTGCGGCCACCACACTGCTTCTTCCTCCCTCCCCCTGTGTGCTGCTGGCCTCACTCTGCGTGTCCTCCTGCCATGTTGGGTCAGTTACTAGATCATCCACCACCACCTCCTCTTCCACTTGCGCACCACGATCCTCCTTCTCACTTCGTGGCAATTGTCTCTCGTCATCGTCCACCTCTTGTGACAAATTGCCAGCATCGACTTCCTCTGGCCGTGGCTGTTCAAATATTTGAGCATCGTTACATGGGATTTCCTCTTCCACCACTTCAAGCGGAGCAGGCGAGGGGCACAAATATGGAAATGGACCAGTGAATAGCTCTTCAGCGTGTCAAACTGTGGGATCAGTTGCTGTCTGACGACACTCGGCATGGTGGGAGGAAGGAGCATCAGGGTGAGGAGGAGTATGCGGTTGAGACTCACGGCTACTAAAACTTGACCGTGTGGAAGACAGACCGGAGGTGGTGGTGCCCAGGTAACTGGAAGCATTATCTGCTATCCAATTAATAACCTGTTCACACTGATCAGTTCACAATACTGGTGTTGTAGTGTGCTTCCCTAGCAATTCGGTCAAGAAGTGGGAGCACCATCACCAGAACGTCCAGTTCCACGTCCCTTGCCACGCGCCTTGTCCATTGTAAATTAAGTAAAATAGTTACACTCGCACTATCAATGGAAAAAGGGTAATAAAAAGGAGATTAGAACCGTGGAAGAGGAAAACCACAGTTCTATTTCTCTGGCCTACACCAGAATCTTTTAAACAGATATATTTGTGTCAGAACACTGAGCGAGACACTCAAACTGTATTTTTTTTATGTAAAAAAGGCCAAAAGCTGGATAATACAGAGATTTGAACCGTGGAACTGCAAAACCAAACTTCTAGTTATCTGGCCTACACCAGAATATTTTAAACAGATATATTTGTGTCTGAACAGTCAGGGAGACGCTATTACTGTTTTTTTTTACGGAAAAAAGGCCAAAAGCTGGATAATACAGAGATTTGAACCGTGGAACTGCAAAACCAAACTTCTAGTTATCTGGCCTACACCAGAATATTTTAAACAGATAAATTTGTGTCTGAACAGTCAGGGAGACACTATTACTGTTTTTTTTACGGAAAAAAGGCCAAAAGCTGGATAATACAGAGATTTGAACCGTGGAACTGCAAAACCAAACTTCTAGTTATCTGGCCTACACCAGAATATTTTAAACAGATATATTGTGTCTGAACAGTCAGGGAGACACTATTACTGTTTTTTTTTACGGAAGAAAGGCCAAAAGTTGGATAATGCAGAGATCTGAACCGTGGAACTGCAAAACCAAACTTCTAGTTATCTGGCCTACACCAGAATAATTTAAACAGATATATTTGTGTCTGAACAGTCAGGGAGACACTATTACTGTTTTTTTTACGGAAAAAAAAGCCAAAAGCTGCATAATACAGAGATTTGAACCGTGGAACTGCAAAACCAAACTTCTAGTTATCTGGCCTACACCAGAATATTTTAAACAGATTATATTTGTGTCTGAACAGTCAGGGAGACACTATTACTGTTTTTTTTTACAGAAAAAAGACCAAAGCTGGATAATACTGAGATTTGAACCGTGGAACTGCAAAACCAAACTTCTAGTTATCTGGTCTACACCAGAATATTTTAAACAGATATATTTGTGTCTGAACAGTCAGGGAGACGAGACACTATTACTGTTTTTTTTTACGGAAAAAAGGCCAAAAGCTGGATAATACAGAGATTTGAACCATGGAACTGCAAAACCAAACTTCTAGTTATCTGGCTTACACCAGTTTATTTTAAACAGATATATTTGTGTCTGAACAGTCAGGGAGACACTAATATCTGTTTTTTTTACGGAAAAAAAGGCCAAAAGCTGGATAATACAGAGATTTGAACCGTGGAACTGCAAAACCAAACTTCTAGTTATCTGGCCTACACCAGAATCTTTTAAACAGATATATTTGTGTCTGAACAGTCAGGGAGACACTATTACTGTTTTTTTTTACAGAAAAAAGGCCAAAAGCTGCATAATACAGAGATTTGAACCGTGGAACTGCAAAACCAAACTTCTAGTTATCTGGCCTACACCAGAATATTTTAAACAGATATATTGGTGTCTGAACAGTCACAGACACACTCAATTTTTTTTTTTTTGGGGGGGGGGAATACCAAAAGGTTAATAAGAGGTGTATTTGTACAGTCTGACTGAGGGAAAAAAAAATACAGGATTTAGATGAAAAAAAGAGGATTTTTCCTGGCCCCTGAGACTGGGGGATAAGTCTAGCAATTTGACTGTTAAAACCCTCGTGTTAGGTTTTTTCTATTTTGTGGTCACGTGACCTGCTGCCTATTTATTCCAGCTCCACCCTTCGGGCTTTGCTGGACTTCAGTGTTACTTTGACTCTTAATCTAACCAGGTGCTTTGTACCTATCTCTATAGTTTGCTTGGTCCTTGGACCTCTAAGTATTTTTGACTGTTTGTCTTTTTGCTCCGCTACAACTTCTGCTAGGAGGTGTCCAATTTGGTCCCAGTCCTTAGTACTTTTGGGGACCCCTCCCTTATATCTATAGGTCTGCGTTCAGACTAGCTAAGGACGAAGGCGGGTCTGTTCACAAGGAACAGGTTGCCCGCTGCATCGTAGGGAATCAGCTTAGTCCTATTGTAGGGACAGTTTTCCTATCTTTCCTTATTTCTTGTAGCAGATCATAACAGTAAGTCCAGCCCAAAATCAAAAAAAATAAATCCTAAGGAATGAGATCCGGAGATCAGCATGGTGTCTGTTCAGGAATTGGCTCAACGCCTGCATGGATTGTCTCTAGAGGTGGCCGACCTCCAGCAACACGTGAGTAGCTGTCCTGGAGCGCATTTTGTTGAACCGAAGGTAGGACTGCCTGATCATTTTTATGGTAAACAGCAAGATTTTTTTTCCTTTAAAAATGCTTGTTTATTATATTTTTGTTTGAGACCCAGGTCCTCTGGGAATGAATCACAGCGCATTGGGTTTATCATATCACTTTTGCGCAAGGAACCACAGGGATGGGCCTTTTCTCTCCAACCTAATGATCCATGTTTTAGATCAGTGGAAGATTTTTTTTCTGCTATGGGGTTGTTGTATGACGATCCTGATCGAGTCTCTTCTGCTGAGACACAACTGAGACGTTTAAAGCAGGGGTCAGGTGATGTTGAAAATTATTGTACACACTTCAGAAGGTGGTCTTCTGAAGTGAGATGGAATGATTCGGCGTTAAAATGTTTGCTTCTTGCTGGTCTAAGTGAAAGGGTTAAGGATCTGCTGATTGCTTTCCCTGCACCTGGAGACTTGCAAGAAGCCATGCAATTAGCTATACGGGTGGACAGGAGACTGCGTGCCAGGGTTAATGAGGAGAAAACTCCTGCTATGGAAGCTCCTAGTCATCAGAGGGTCTGCTCGGACGATGGAGAACCGATGGAGATTGCCACTCCGCTCTCAGGAAAAAGACCGCAGGTTTTCCAAGGGATTGTGTTTTTACTGTGGTAAATCTGACCATTTTGTTAAGAACTGTGAGCTTCTCTTAAACAAAAAAAAAAAAGGTCAGTTACGCCCGTATTGCTTGTTTAAACTCTAAGGAGTATTTCTTTCAGGGAGTACCTCATTGCAGGAGGAGTTGATTGAATTTTAGGCTTTTGTGGATTGTGGTTCTACACTGAATGTGATTGATAAGGGATTTTTGGAAAAACTTAAAATGGAACCTAAACCTTTGTCATCTCCTATTTCTGTGGTTGCTGTGGATAACACTCCTTTGAAATGTATTACTCACAAGGTTTTTGAATTTCCCCTCACTATTAATGGTATTCACCAAGAGAATTTGGATTTAGTGGTATTAAATAATTTACCTTCTCCAGTAGTGTTAGGTTTGCCTTGGTTAAAACTGCACAATCCTTTACTGGACTGGTCTTCTAATGAGATTAAATCTTGGAGTCCTAAGTGTTATGATAAATGTTGTAACGGTCGCATCGCTGCTGTGGAAAGAGGGGAATTGCCTGTACCTATTCCGGATTTTTGGAAGTTTTTTTTCAGAGGAGGAGTCGCAAGTTTTACCTCCTCATAGGGATTATGATTGCACCATTGAGTTTGTTCCTGGAGCTACTCTTCCCAAGAGTCGCTTATTTAATCTTACTATCCCTGAAAGAAAAGCCTTGGAGGAATACATACAGACGAGCTTGGCTGCTGGTCACATTAGACCTTCTAAGTCACCTGTGGCTGTTGGATTTTTTTTTGTAAAAAAAAGACGGCGGTTTACGTCCATGTCTGGACTTTCGCGAAATTAATAAAATTACCGTACGCAATTCCTACCCACTGCCGTTAATTCCTGACTTGTTTAACCAGTTAGTGGGGGCCAAGTGGTTCTCTAAAATTGATCTCCGGGGGGCATACAATTTGTTACGAATAAAGGAGGGTGATGAATGGAAAACTGCTTTTAACACTCCGGTAGATCATTTTGAGAATCTGGTGATGCCTTTTGGTCTTACCAATGCACCCGCGTTTTTTCAGAACCTTATTAATGACATCCTGAGACCTTTGATTGGTAAGAATGTGGTGGTGTATTTGGATGACATTTTGATTTATTCGCCAGATCTGGAGTCTCATTGGCAGAGCGTACGTGAGGTATTGCAGTTATTAAGTGACAATTCACTTTTTGCTAAGCTGGAGAAATGCGAGTTCGCTGTGCAGAGAATTAGTTTTTTGGGCTACATTATCTCCAGCGAGGGCTTTGAGATGGACCCGGTGAAGGTTCAGGCTGTGCAGGAATGGCCTAGGCCTATTGGTTGGAAATCGATACAGAGATTTTTGGGTTTCGCCAATTATTACAGAAAATTTGTTAAGAATTTTTCTATAATTGTTAAGCCGCTGACCGATCTCACCAGGAAAAGTGCGAATACGGTCCAGTGGACTACTGAGGCCATTGAAGCTTTTGTGTATCTCAAGGAGAGGTTCAGTTCTGCCCCCATCTTTATGCAGCCTGATGAGACCAAGCCTTTTTTGGTCGAGGTAGATGCTACTTCGGTGGGGGTCGGTGCGGTTTTGTCTCAGGAGAACAAGGATGGGGTTCATCCCTGTGCTTTTTTTTCGAAAAAAATTTCTGAAACCGAACTTAATTACGATGTTGGTAATCGGGAATTGCTGGCTATCAAACTCGCATTTGAACATTGGCGTCATTACTTGGAAGGTGCTAAATTTCCCATTCAGGTTTTCACTGATCATAAGAATCTGATCTATCTAGATGCTGCCAAGCGCTTGAATGCCCGTCAGGCCAGGTGGGCACTGTTTTTTTCGCGGTTTAATTTTTCTGTTACTTACATCCCGGGTACTAAGAATGTTAAAGCTGATGCTTTATCTCGCAGCTTTTCTCCCATGGTTGGTACCGAGGAGGAGGAGAGCATGTTACAGGAAGGAGTTGTGATAGCAGCATTGGACTCCGTTTTGGAAGATGGGATTCTGAAAGCCCAGTAGGATGCCCCATTTAACACTCCCCATGGGAGGTTGTTTGTACCTAGAACCTTTAGGAGAGAGCTGTTTGTGGAGTATCATGAGTCTCGGTTGGCAGGTCATCCAGGAATTTCTGAGACTAAGAGACTGGTAGGTCGCAGTTTTTGGTGGCCTGGGTGGCAGAAGGAGATCATTAAATGGGTGCGTTAATGTACGGTGTGTGCTAGATCAAAGGCTTCACATGCTCCTGCTGCGGGGTTGCTTTGCCCTCTGGAGGTTCCTAGTGCACCTTGGACGCATCTTGCTATGGATTTTATTACTGATCTTCCTGTGTCCGAGGGTTTCACTGTCATCTGGGTGGTTTTAGCAAGATATGTCACTTGGTTCCTTTCATTAAACTACCCTGCGCTAAGACACTCCCTAAGGCTTTTGTCAAGGAAATTGTCAGACTCCATGGCGTTCCCACCGACATTGTTTCTGATAGGGGACCTCAGTTTGTGGCTCGTTTTTGGCGTGCCTTTTGTGACAGGTTGGGAGTCCATTTGTCATTTTCATCTGGGTATCATCCTGAGTCTAATGGACAGACAGAAAGAAAGAACCAGGATGTTGAGCAGTTTTTGCGTTGTTTTGTGGCAGACAATCAAGAGGGGTAGTCTGAGTTTCTGCCACTTGCTGAATTTGCTCTTAACAACCATACATCCTCTTCTGCTGGGTGTTCTCCGTTTTTTTGTTGTACTGGGAGACATCCGTCGTTTGGTTTGTTCTCCAAATTGGTGTCGGCTGTGCCGGAGGAGGAGAATTTTTCCGGTGATTTGGAGAGAGTTTGGACTGACGTACGTTGTAACCTTCAAGAGGCTAACAAGAAGTCCAAGAAGTATTTTAACAGGAAACGTCAAGAGGTTTTGTTTACTGTTGGTGACATGGTTTGGTTGTCCTCAAAGAATCTGCGGTTGAGGATTCCTTCTAAGAAATTGGGTCCGAAGTTTGTGGGACCATTTAAGGTGCTTCAGGTGGTTAACCAGTCTGCTGTTAGGTTGGATGTCCCTACTTCCTGGAAGATTAATCCGGTGTTTCATATTTCCTTGTTGAAAAAAGCTGATGTATCGGATAGGGATGCCACTGTCACAGTTCCTCCGGTGGTGGAAGACGGCTGTCAGGAATATTATAAAATATTAATATCAGGAAAATGTCCATCTGCGTGACACACATGTTCACCCCCCTCCTTTATTCTCCTTCTGCCAGCACAAATCCCCAATTAACGCACTACTGATAAATAGTTATTCACACACGGCCAGGGAAGAAGTGTGAAAACTTCGTTAGGGAACCAAGCCTCTTGTCTCTGAGAGAGCAGGGGGTAATTACTATGCGGGCTTGCGCTAATTTACATGTAACTGTTGAAGACCAGTTCCCCAGCTTCAAAGTGGAATTTGCAGACATGATGACTCCGATATTAGATATGAAATAATATGAGTTCTATAGGTCCGACAATAACGGGACCCATATGTGGAGTAACCAAATCAGCCCCGGAATATGCAGGTATTTTTCCATGGCCGTAACCAACATCGGGGGGCCGTAGTGCAAGAACCCTGGAATAGCAGACTGCAGCGATGTGATGCGTAATATCAAAAGAAAGATAAAATCATGAGGGAAAATATGGCATAGTTTGCGAGCTTCTGCGATTAACAGGCGATGAGTTATCGCAGAAATCAGCGGTTCTAATAAAAATGTACAGGCTGGAGACCGGCCCACATGATGTCACCACCAGGGGCGTGTGGCCAGATCTCCCTTAGGAATAAAAGAGTCTATGGGGAAGACAGAAGTACTCATTGCTGGGGGGAATACTTATTATACGCAAAGGGTCCTGTTCAATAACAGCAATCTGGAGAACCCCCCCTCCCACTATATTGAATCGTCTCTGCGATCGTGTAGTGTAAGTAATTCTCACTCTTTATCCTGTTTATTTTATGTAACGGTTTATGTATTTTAATGTTCCCTGTGTAACATCCTTGGATATATTTTTCCTAAAAACTGCCTCCCTTTTGGATTAAATATAAAATTTAATAGTTCTGCTTCATTTGTCCTGTAATCGTTCTCCTCACCCAGGGCCATAAACGCTACCGGGTTGGTTCCTGACCCGATGCAAGTCTATTAACACCGGGCTTGTATCAAACGAGAAACTGGTGGCAGCATACCATCTGGGGGATTTGAGGAAGGCTGGCAGTGATGGTCGGAGGTGTGGATATATATTACTGACGCAGCCAGGGGAATATATATATACCGCCCTCACTGCAGAGGGCCTCAAATACCCAGTGGGCTACAGGACAGCCTCTCTGGCGACCACTCGCTCTAGGTGTAGTACCCTGACTGACCTGAGAGGCAAGGGGGTGCCAGAGAGTTGTGCCTGTATTGTGGCGTCACGGATTGGTGACGTGTAAGGGACAACACACCACAGTGTTTTCCCCCCGCTGGTAGCAGCTTCCTGGCACTACTTACTCTAGGTGCAGGACTTTGACTGACCTGAGAGGTAAGGGGGCGCCAGAGAGCTGCACCCACCGGCCGGCATATTCCTGACAAATTGGTGGCAGCGGTGGGATATTACAGAACATCAGTGGCTGGATTGAGCAATCATTCCTGTCACTGAAAACTTACACGGTTCTTGTGAGAATTCTGTGCAGAGTTTTAAGAAATCAGACTCAGTGTTGTAATAATTTTTTATCTGGGACATTACTATACGTGTAGCAGTTGCATCCCCTCCCTTCTCTTGTTTTTCTATCCTATCTTTTATTTGGCAAAAATGGCTACTCGTGGAGAGCCCTGGTATCAACAGCAGACGAAGCCCACTCTCATCGCCCTCTGTGAGCTGAGGCAGATTGACCCCACGGGCAAAAACAAGGCCCAAATGATTGCTGAACTGTTACAAGGTGCAGCAGAGCCTGTCCGACAGCAGAGCCCTGATGATGGGGCGGCCAGCCAAGGCCCGGATGGCGCTGCTGCAGGGGTCCCACCTGTGATTGCCAGCCATACCCGCAACCAGGGTAGTGTGGACCCCCACCTGCAGATGGCCTTGGAGCAGCTCGCCGCAGATGATCGTGATGGACGACTGCAGCTGATCCTGAAATTCCAGGAGCGAGCAGAGCAACAGGCCCAAGCTGACCGAGAGGCTGCTGAGCGACAAGTTGACCGAGAGGAGCGCCAGGCCCAAGCTGACCGACAACTCCAGCTGGAGCTAGCCCGGATTCAGAAGGAGTCGCCCTCTACGCAGACCCGTGAGTCCAACGGTGCCAGCTGCTTTAAACCCCGTCCTGAGCACTTCCCTGTGATGGAAAAGGATGGGGACTTGGACACATTTCTGCGAGGCTTTGAAAAGGCCTGCAGGCAGTATCAGCTGCCCACCGACCAGTGGGCAAGATATTTAACTCCAGGGCTCCGAGGAAAAGCCTTGGAGGTGTTTGCTTCCCTCCCTCGAGAGCAAGATGGAGACTATGAGGCCGTCAAGCAGGCCCTGATAAACAAGTACCAGCTGACTCCGGAGGTTTACCGGAAAAAGTTCAGAGCCCTCCAACGTGGACCGCATGACACCTACAGCGATGTGGTAGACGGGCTCAGAACCAACTTTGAGCAGTGGATCCGAGGACTGGCAGTCACCACCTTTGAGGACCTGAAGGATCTGATGGTGAAGGACCAGTTTTTCCATCTTTGCCCAGTGGAAGTGAGACAATTTGTACTTGACCAGGAGCCGAAAGAAGCCGCCAAAGCAGCCCAGATTGCGGATACCTATGAGGCCAACCGCACACCAGAGGTGCGGAAGTCAGCCGCCGTCAGCTGGAAAGGGGGCAAGCCGACGACCACCCCCAGGGTTCCAGCCAGCTGGCCCTCAACAGGGCCTGCCCCATCTTCCAGCACCTGGACTGCATTTAACTCCCGTAAGTGCTATACTTGTGACCAAACGGGTCACATCAGCCTTGTCTGCCCGGAGAGGCAGAAGATTAACCCCACACCTGGGGCCCCAGGGCCTACTGCAGCCATTCTTTTTGTGGGTGGGGCGGTTGGCCGGGCCCGGGAGAACTTACAACCCGTTACTGTTGGAAACACAGTCACTGTCGGCCTTAAGGACACCGGCGCAGAACGCACCCTGATCCGCCCTAAGTTTGTGTTACCAGAGGAACTCCTTCCTGGGAAGACCCTGACTGTCACCGGGTTTGGGGGTGTTCGCCGTCCCATACCGATGGCCCGAGTTTTCCTGGACTGGGGTGCGGGGAGGGGGTTAAGGGAAGTGGGGGTGTCGGAGAATCTCCCCACTAATGTGTTATTGGGAACTGATCTGGGACGGTTGGTTGCCCGATACATTCCTGACAACCCTCCCAGATCTGATATGTCATTTAATGCCGCTGTCAAAAATGTGAATGTGATGTCTAATAAAAGTGTGTGTTGTGATAAAGGGGAACTCAGCCACCTCACCCCACGGGGTGATGCTGTTGAGGATCCCCTAAAGCGAGCCAGAATAAGTGCTAGGGGCAAGGGGAGCAGGCACGGACACCAGGAAGCAGGTCATCCCGTGCAGGTGACCAGTGTCACACCAGATGGTAACGTGGTCAGTGGTAGCTGCCCCATGACTAGCACGGCTCCAGAGGTGATGTGGAAGGATGGGGAGCAACACGGGGATCATAGGGAAAGTGGTCCCGTGCCGACGACCAGTGTCACGACGAACTGTGACATGGCCGGTCATAGCTCCCCCCTAGAGAGCACAGCTCTCAAGGTAAAGATGATGACAGGTAAAAAGGTAGGCCACCTAACCAGGCGAGGTAACAGGAAAGTGTGTCCCCCTGTCTGTCAGGAGTATGGGAGGAAGGTACCCATAGCCTGTCAGAGGTGTGGGGAAAATGCATCCCAAACCAGTCAGGGTGATCGGAAAGCTGGACCCTCAGGTTGGTGGGCAAGTGGACCTGCGGCTTGTCAGATCAGCAGGAAGGGTGGGCCAGGAGGTGGGCTCAAGGGGCGATCTGTAAATCACCCCTTATGCCACCTCAAAGAGGGGGAGATGTCAGGAATATTATAAAATATTAATATCAGGAAAATGTCCATCTGCATGACACACATGTTCACCCCCCTCCCTTATTCTCCTTCTGCCAGCACAAATCCCCAATTAACGCACTACTGATAAATAGTTATTCACACACGGCCAGGGAAGAAGTGTGAAAACTTTGTTAGGGAACCAAGCCTCTTGTCTCTGAGAGAGCAGGGGGTAATTACTATGCGGGCTTGCGCTAATTTACATGTAACTGTTGAAGACCAGTTCCCCAGCTTCAAAGGGGAATTTGCAGACATGATGACTCCGATATTAGATATGAAATAATATGAGTTCTATAGGTCCGACAATAACGGGACCCATATGTGGAGTAACCAAATCAGCCCCGAAATATGCAGGTATTTTTCCACGGCCGCAACCAACATCTGGGGGCCGTAGTGCAAGAACCCCGGAATAGCAGACTGCAGCGATGTGATGCGTAATATCAAAATAAAGATAAAATCATGAGGGAAAATATGGCGTAGTTTGCGAGCTTCTGCGATTAACCGGCGATGAGTTATCGCAGAAATCAGCGGTTCTAATAAAAATGTACAGGCTGGAGACCGGCCCACATGATGTCACCACCAGGGGCGTGTGGCCAGATCTCCCTTAGGAATAAAAGAGTCTATGGGGAAGACAGAAGTACTCATTGCTGGGGGCAATACGAATTATACGCAAAGGGTCCTGTTCAATAACAGCAATCTGGAGAACCCCCCCTCCCACTATATTGAATCGTCTCCGCGATCGTGTAGTGTAAGTAATTCTCACTCTTTATCCTGTTTATTTTATGTAACGGTTTATATATTTTAATGTTCCCTGTGTAACATCCTTGTATATATTTTTTCGAAACACTGCCTCCCTTTTGGATTAAATATAAAATTTAATAGTTCTGCTTCTTTTGTTCTGTAATCGTTCTCCTCCCCGAAGCCATAAACGCTACCGGGTTGGTTCCTGACCCGATGCAAGTCTATTAACACCGGGCTTGTATCAAACGAGAAACTGGTGGCAGCATACCATCTGGGGGATTTGAGGAAGGCTGGCAGTGACGGTCGGAGGTGTGGATATATATTACTGGCGCAGCCAGGGGAATATATATATACACCGCCCTCACTGCAGAGGGCCTCAAATACCCAGTGGGCTACAGGACAGCCTCTCCGGCGACCACTCGCTCTAGGTGCAGTACCCTGACTGACCTGAGAGGCAAGGGGGTGCCAGAGAGTTGTGCCTGTATTGTGGCATCACGGATTGGTGACGTGTAAGGGACAACACACCACCGTGTTTTCCCCCCGCTGGTAGCAGCTTCCTGACACTACTTACTCTAGGTGCAGTACCTTGACTGACCTGAGAGGTAAGGGGGCACCAGAGAGCTGCACCCACCGGCCGGCATATTCCTGACAACGGCGAATATGAAATTTCTCGTATCCTGAATTCCAGAGGGCATAGAGGGAGATTGCAGTATCTCGTCGCTTGGAAAGGTTTCGGTCCTGAGGATAACTCCTGGGTAAGGGCAGATGATGCCTCTGCTCCTAGACTTATCAGAGCGTTTCACAGGAGGTTTCCTGATAGGCCCGAGCCTGGAGGATCCGGAGGATCCTCATAGAAGAGGGGGTACTGTTAGAACCCTCCTGTTAGGTTTTTTATATTTTGTGGTCACGTGACCTGCTGCCTATTTATTCCAGCTCCGCCCTTCGGGCTTTGCAGGACTTCAGTGTTACTTTGACGCTTAATCTAGCCAGGTGCTTTGTACCTATCTCTATAGTTTGCTTGGTCCTTGGACCTCTAAGTATTTTTGTCTGTTTGTCTTTTTGCTCCGCTACAACTTCTGCTAGGAGGTGTCCAATTTTGTCCCAGTCCTTAGTACTTTTAGGGACCCCTCCCTTATATCTATAGGTCTGCATTCAGACTAGCTGAGGACGAAGGCGGGTCTGTTCACAAGGAACAGGTTGCCCGCTGCATCGTAGGGAATCAGCTTAGTCCTATTGTAGGGACAGTTTACTATCTTTCCTTATTTCTTGTAGCAGATCATAGCATTGGCCAGCAGGAGCACACAGGACTGTAATGCACTGTTTGTTGGTATAACCACTACGTTTCCTATACAGCCTTCCTGCCTGCCTGCCTGATATCTGGGATGGACATTAGTCCTGAGAAGGACTGTTTGTTTGATTTGGCTGCCTTTAGAGACCCTACACTAACTATTTCGCACTATATATCTCTCCCTAACTCAGCAGCACTCTCCCTACACCGTCTGATCCCGGGCGACTGTGTCCAAGATGGCGGCGCCCGGTTTTAAATACTCAAGGTGACGCTGTGCGGCTAGCCAATCACTGTAATGCCCACAAACAACATGGCTGCGGCATTACAGTGACTGGCTGGCAATCCCTGCATGTTCATTGGCTCTGTAAAGAGCGCCAAACATGCAGGGCAGAGACCCAAGCTCCCGCCCGAGTAACCCGGAAATGCTCGGTGCTCGCCGAACATCCCAAGTAGCGAGATGCTCGGGCGAGTACCGAGCAGTGTCGAGCATGCTCGCTCAACACTAGTGCTCATCCTTCCCTTCCCTATCAAGGGCCAAGCTCTAGGGAAATACAGGGTTTAGGTTCCTGTGCAGTGATTGGTGAGGAACCAATATAGGGACGATAAGGGAGACAGGGTGATATCAGACTAGCCTAGGAGGTCTCCACTCCCCCTTTCCCTAGTGTTTGGGCTCCCTTCCCCTCTTCCCTTAATGTTGCACTTAGTCTTTCTCACACCTTGCGTTACATTATCACTGGCCGTGCACATTTAGTGGGAAAAAAACTGACACTTTGTGGATTTATTTGTGTGTTTTTTTTTCAGGTGTGTTTTTTTATTTCCTTTCTCCCTTGATATGGGATCAGTTGCAGAGCGGCTGCGCGGTCTGTCTCTGGAGGTGAATGACCTCTGCCATGAGATTCAGCAACAGCATCAGCGGCTACAGGTCGCTAATGTGGGGGTCTCTGCAGGTTGGCCTGTCCAGCCTGAATCCAAGGTTGCCCTCCCGGACAGATTTTCAGGAGGTATGGGCAAGTTTATTGTGTTCAAGGAGGCTTGCAAACTGTACTTTAAACTTCATCCTTACTCCTCCGGAAGTGAGGAGCAACGAGTGGGAATTGTGATCTCACTGCTACAGGGAGATCCGCAATCCTGGGCTTTTTCTTTACCTCAGGATTCAGTTTGTCTCTTGCCCTTATCTATGATGACCCTCACCGAGTCGCCTTGGCTGAGTCTAGGCTACATCGCCTTCAGCAGGGGAATCGGTCAGTGGAGACGTACAGTTCTGAATTTCGTAGATGGGCAACAGATTCTAAATGGAATGACTCAGCCCTCAGAAGTTAATTTTGGGAGGGGCTTAATGAAAGGTTGAAAGATGCCTTGGCAGTATATGAAATCCCTCAGTCCTTGGAGGCTGCCATGTCATTGGCTATACGTATTGATAGATGCCTTCGGGATAGGCTGGTCAGACCACCTTCTCCTGGGCCTTCTTGTCAGGGTTGTGTACCTCTGCCGGAGGAGCGGTCAGGGGGTGAACCAGTACTGGGGGAGGTGGAGGAACCCATGCAGTCAAGGGGTGTCTCTGCATCATACATCTCCCCGGAGATTCGCAAAAAATAAGGTGTATGTTTTTTTGCGGGAAAAAGGGACATTTTATTAGGGTGTGTCCTTCGATTTCTAAGCAAAATGAAACTCGATTAACACTTGGTAGTCTGGAGTTAGATAAGCAAGGGGTGCATTTATTGCCAACCTGCAGGACCGGATTGTCCTGACACCAGAGGTGGCGCTAGAGAGCAAAACAGAGAAAATTTCTGTGTTTGTTGACAGTGGAGGTGGAGTCAACATGGTTGATGCTGAATTTGTGAAAACTCATGGTCTTGTTTGCTGTACGTTAGCTAAGCCCATTCCCGTCTTCACCATTGACTCATCGTCACTTGCACAGAAAGCACTAACTCAGATTGTACACAATGTAAAACTGAGGGTGGGGTCAGTTCATTGTGAGATAATCCCTTGCTATGTCCTGGACGGTCTTCCCACTCCAATTGTATTGGGTCTACCCTGGTTGGTGAAACATAATACGTTGGTAGATTGGCAAGCAAGGGAGATGTTCTTTCTGAGAGGGGTGTCAGGATTTGCTTCCTCATCATGCATATGACTGTCCTATTAACCTGATCCCCGGAGCTAAACTACCCAAGTCCAGACTGTATAATCTTTCTGGCCCTGAGAGACAAGCCATGAAGGATTTCATTGCAGAAAGTGTGGAGAAGGGACACATCAGGCGCTCCTCTTCACCCGTGGTGACATGGTTCTTTTTCGTGAAGAAAAAAGATGGCGGCTTATGTCCGTGTTTAGATTTCCGCCAATTAAATCAAAGTACCATCCGAGATCCATACCCTCTTCCTCTGATTCCAGATTTGTTTAGCCAGGTTGTGGGAGCTAAGTTATTCTCCAAGTTGGATTTAAGGCGGGCCTACAGTCTGTTTGGAATCATAGAAGGGGACGAATGGCGTTCAATACCCCGGAAGGACATTTCGAGAGTCTGGTTATGCCTTTTGGTTTGACCAATGCACTTGCAGTGTTCCAGCATTTCATAAATGATATTTTCCATCATTTGGTGGGGAGGTTTGTGGTGGTCTACCTGGATGATATTTTGGTTTACTCACCTGATTTTGAGACACATCGGGGGCATGTTAAGCAGGTGCTCCAGATATTAAGGGATAACAAACTCTATACCAATCTAGAAAAATGTGGATTCACCGTTCAGGAGGTGCAGTTTTTGGGGTACTTGTTGTCATCTTCGGGTTTTTGGATGGATCCGGAGAAGATCTGTGCAGTCCTTGATTGAGACCGTCCCGAGAAACTGAAGGATCTACAACATTTTCTGAGCTTTACAAATTTTTAGCGCAAATTCATCCAAAATTATTCAGTAATCATGAAACCCCTTACTGACATGACTAGGAAGGGGTCTGATTTTTCCAAATGGTCGGATGCCTCCCTCCAGGCTTTTTCTTCCATAAAGAATTATTTTGCCATGGAACCTATACTCAGTCAACCCGATGTTTCCCAACCTTTTATTGTAGAAGTTGATGCGTCAGAGGTGGGGGTTGGTGCTGTCTTGTCTCAGGCTCCGTCCCCTGGTAAATGGCATCCATGCACTTTCTTTTCTAAAAAATTGTCTTCGGCTGAGAGAAATTATGACGTGGGTAATATGGAACTTTTAGGGATCAAATTGGCATTCGAAGAGTGGTGACATTGGTTGGAGGGGGCTGTCCATCCTATTACTGTTACTACTGTCCATAAGAACCTGTCATATCTCCCTGTTTTTTACTAGGTTCAATTTTGTTGTCACTTTTCGTCCAGCGATTGCATCGGGATGTGATTGAACACATAGCTGTAGTATTTGTGCGCGTTCTAAGGTTTCGCATACCCGTCCATCTGGTACTCTTCTTCCACTACATATCCCTAGCAGGCCTTGGATACATTTGTTCATGGATTTTATTACTGGCCTACTGGTTTCTGCAGTCAAAACGATGGTTTTGGTGGTAGTAGATAGGTTCACTTTGTCGCATTACCTGCACTTCCAAATGCCAAGACACTTGCTCAGGTGTTTATAAATGAGATCGTGAAGCTTCACGAGGTTCCCTCCGATGTGGTGTCTGATCGAGGGACCCAGTTTGTTTCTAAGTTCTGGAAGGCATTCTGTTCTCGTCTGGGGGTGCAGCTGTCCTTTTCCTCTACCTTCCACCCTCAGTCGAATGGACAGACTGATCACATCAATCAGAATTTGGAGACCTACCTCAGGTGTTTCGTCTCCAAAAATCAGGAGGATTGGGCATCCTGCCTACCGCTGGCAGAATTTGCTATTAATAATCATCGTCAAGAATCCACTGGCACATCACCGTTCTTTGGTGCATACGGTTATCACACACAGTTTGGTATCTTTAGTGGGGGAGGAGCTTCAGGAGTTCCTGAAGAGGAACGATTTACTTTGTCACTCTCCTCAGTGTGGCAGGGTGTTCTGAGTAATTTAAAGACAATGGGTGACAGGTACAAACGTATGGCTGACAGAAAACACTTGCCAGGTCCGGACCTGAATGTGAATGACTTTGTGTGGTTGTCTACAATGAATATCAAGTTGAAAGTCCCTTCTTGTAAGCTGGGACCTAGGTTTATTGGTCCCTATAAAATAACCGCAATCATTAACCCAGCAGCGTTTCATCTTGAGCTTCCTCAGGCCCTTAAGGTCCACAATGTTTTCCACAAGTCATTATTCAAGAAATATATGGAATCTCTTGAGCCCTCACTGCTACTGCCGCCCCCAATAATAGTTAATGGTAATCTGGAGTTTCAGATTTTGAGGATTGTAGATAGTGATGAGCGAGCTTACTCGCAAGTTCTCGGTACTCGCCCGAGCATCTCAGTACTCAAGATGCTCGGAGCTCGCCAAGTACTGTTTGACGCTCTTTAGAGAGCCGATGAACATGCAGGGATTGCCTGCCACTCACTGTGATGCCGCAGCCATGTTGGTTGTGGCATTACAGTGATTGGCTGGCCGCACAGCATCATCAGGTCTATATCAAACCTGGCGCCGCCATGCTCGTCACTCTATTCCGCAATCAGACAGTGTAGGGAGAGCTGCTGCTGCGTCAGGGAGACATTTGCTTGTGTATTAGGCAGTGTAGAGAGAAAACACGTACATTACACATATCTATCTCAACAAACAGTCCTTCTGAGGACTAATCCATCTGCAGAGATATCAGGCAGGCAGTGTATATGTGATGCCCAGCTGCGCTTGGTATCACAGATCCTGGAAGGGAGCATTGATGGATTCCTCCACAAGAGGCCCCCATAAACATTCACACATCTCCACCTTACACCTCAGACCACCAGAGGGAGCCCGTTAGGGATATAAATAGGGAAGGTGGAGCCAGGCAGTTAAGTCTGGAGTCGACAGAGAGCCAAGTCTGTTGAGAGAGTTTCTGCAGTAGAGAAGCCTGAGAGAGGTCAGCCTGCAGTGGAGCACAGTCCAGACTCAGTTGAAGCTCAGAATAGGGAGCTTTAGGTGTGCCGGCGCCATAAAATTGGTGAAGCGAGGCAAGGTGCCGTTAGTGTGTATAGCCTAGTGAGGGCCCGAGTAGGCCGAAGGCGAGTAGAGATTTAGTACATAGGGGGCAGAGGAGCTTAACTAGCTCACCCGAATCATTTACCGGACACCGGATCCGAGCTTACCGGGATCTCTATGACCCAGTAAGGCATAACCGGAATCCCTGGAGAACTACAAGTCCCAGGATCGCTAAAGTGCTGATACGTAACAGAGCCGGGAGACACATAGGCCCCGCAAGCTGAGGACCGTGTACTCCAAGAAAAGGCCCTACCACAAGGTCAGCCAGCGCAGGACAGAGACAAAGTTAGGCCTAGCTCCAGGCAGGTCAGAAACTTACTACGCAGAGGCAAGAGCAGGAGGCCCTACACCCGCTCATTGGGGAGGATCCTGATATGCACCCTTCACCCTTCAGTGCTCCGGGATGAGCCTGAATTTCCATCAGTAAAAGGTACTGAATTGACTATCGTGTCTGTCCCTGTTCTTGCTCTGACCCGGCTGGGTCTCGCCTGTCCTGCATCCCCCTTCATACGCTGCCCTGAGGCCTAGCTCCACCTGTGGGGAGCTATACCATCAAGCTGCCTTATCACCGGCCTCGGTGGACTGTGCAGCGCTGGTGATTCTCACCAGAAACCACAGGTGGCGTCACGAACTTTCATAAACTTAACAAACAATCCCCTTTTAAAAGCTGACCCCAGGGTACGGGCCCGGGAGCCGACCACCGTGACATCGTCAAAGGCCAGGCAAAGGCCCGGGTACCGAGTCATCCCCATCCCCTGGGTTAGTCATCCTTTCCTGGCATCACGAACAGGATCGCAACGACGGAGTGTTATGCCCGTTGGTACCGGGTACTGTGTGCCTTTATTGAAGTGAACTGTATATTGGACTGTGGTGAAGATTGCCGCCATTGTAGGGCCGCCGAGTGAGAAGAAGGGCGTAACCGCGGGAAACTGAGGGGCATACCTGCAAAAGAGCGCGAAGCCCCGGACATGCCCCACGGCTCAACGTCAAACCGGGAAGCGCCAGGTCCTGTAAGGAGCGTCGCTGAACGTTCTGACGTAGGACGCAAGCGAGGCAAGGTCCTGAAGACGACCGTCACCTGCGGAGTTGCGGCCTACCGGAAGAAAAACTAGAAGGTAGGCCACGGTTAGCTAGGGGGGCACCAGAATGTCCGACGAACAGCACAACGCCGGAATACCGGTCAACGTCCCTGATGTTCAACCCGGCGGCCGCTCCACCAACAGCGCCTGTAACCCCTGTCATTCCCATAACTCTACCGTACATTCCTGGAGCAAAGTGGCTCCCCCAGTACAACAGCAAACTAGATACGCTGTCTGGATTCAAACGGAAGATATGTGGTATCTTGGACATGTACTCTATGACAGGCAAGCAAAGGGCCGCTGTGGTATTAGGACAACTGACTAGTGCTGCGGAACGGGAAGTGGAAACGTGGTCGGCCGCAGACCAGGAGTCAGTGTCCGCAATCTTCCAAAGGCTACAGACTGTCTTTGAGGATCTTACTGAGGCGGACCTCCGGATGAGGTTCTACAATTGTTCCCAACACCTGGAGGACAATGCTCGGGACTACGCCTGGCGTCTACAAGGGGCCCTGCAGGCCCTGAAGCAGGTCAGTCCGACCAGCATTGAAAATTAAAACAAAATGCTGAAGGAACAGTTTGTCCGGGGACTGAGATCTCCAGAGGAGAGCAGGACTGTACTTTGGTGGTCCTTGGTTCATCCAGATGCCACCTTTGACAATCTTAAGGACATGGCTATAAAAGGACTGCAGCCCCTGAAAACAAATGCCATCCAATCTTACCAGGGTGGGGCTACCCCAGTGCCTGCTACACCCACCTTTTGCCCAGTGGCTGCTAAAGCCAAGGTTCCAGCAACGTCCCCTAGAGAGCTGGACAGTCTGCGCTCTGAGGTGCGTCAGTTGAGCAAAACCCTGACCACTGTGCTGAGTGCTCTACAGCTGCCGACGGAGCCCGAGGAAGGAGGGAAGATCCTGTTAGCTGACAGCCCTGAGGATATCCCCTGGATGCGAAGGAGGAGGAGGCCAACATCACCCTCTTCGAGGACCAGTGACCAGCGCCATCCGCCGAAGGACCCTACCTGCTACCGCTGCCGCAAGACCGGACACATCGCCCAGAATTGTCCTTTAAACGAGAAAACCCTGGGTCCGAGTGCCGACACCCAGGAGCAAACTCACCAGGCCCATCAGACTGGTACAACAGGTTCGTCGGAGGAAGACCTTTCCTGTCCATTGTGTTGGATGGGATCCCGACGCATGCTCTGCTGGACACAGGATCTCAGGTAACCATCATGCCTGACGTCCTCTACAAGAGGTTCTGGTCCATGGACGACCTACGTCCGCCAGCTCCAAATCTTTCGGTATATGCCTCAAACGGACTCCCCCTTAACTTACCCGGGGTTAAGAATGTGACTGTAAAGGTGGGGAGAGTGGAGCTGAAGGACCAGGGGCTAATTGTAGTAGAGACTAATCCTTATGACACCAACCCGTATATGGTACTAGGCACTAACATTGTTGGTAACTGTTTGGGACAAGTTGTGTTCTTGCTCCAACAGATCGCCAACACTGCCAGGCCGAGACAGAGGAGGGCACTGCAGAGGGAGATCCGAGTCCTGATGTATCAACAGCAAGTAAGGTTAACAGACGGTGAAATCGGTAACGTGCGGGTAACAGACCCCATACCCATTGTCATCACCCCAATGAGTGAAATGCTCATCTGGTGTAGAGCTGCTATAGGTCTTAGAGGACAGAGCTACCAGGCGGTAGTAGAACCCCTTTGCTCCGAGCATAGACCCACGCTCTTAACTGCCAGGGGAATGGTAGATGTACGCAATGGGAGGGTGCCCGTCCGTCTTCTCAATTTAGGGGAAGATGAGGTCAGACTGCCACGTTATGCCACTGTTGCCAAATTACATGCTGTAAATAACAACTGCATTCACAAGGCGGAGTCCTTAACCTCACCAGATGAAGTGGAGGATAATGACCCTGCAACCCAGGTGGAGGATTGGTGTCAACAGCTCCATGTTGGGACAGACACCACTCCTGCCCATCAAAAACAGGGTGTACACTGGGTGGTTCTAGAATACTCGCAGGTGTTCAGTAAACATCCACTTGACTTTGGGAGGATTAAGGGGGTTCAACATCATATCCCCACAGGCGACCATTCCCCAATCAAAGAACGTTACAGGCCTATACCACCAGCTCATTTCCAGAAGGCAAAGGAAATGCTGCATGACATGAGGAAGGCGGGGGTAGTAAGGGATAGTTGTAGTCCCTGGGCAGCTCCCCTAGTGCTAGTTAGGAAAAAGGACGGGAGCATGAGAATGTGTGTAGATTACCATCAAGTAAATCGCATTGCACATAAAGATGTATACCCTTTACCATGCATAGAGGAGTCCCTAGCTGCTTTAAAGTCTGCAAATTACTTTTCCACCCTTGACCTCACTAGTGGGTACTGGCAAGTAGCTGTGGCTGAGAAGGATCGGGAAAAGACGGCCTTCACTACCCCGATGGGACTCTGCGAGTTCAACAGTATGCCGTTTGGATTCTGCAATGCCCCCGGAACGTTCCAGAGATTGATGGAGTGCTGCCTGGGACACCGCAACTTTGAGACTGAGTTACTTTAACTGGACGATGTAATAGTGTACTCCAGAATGTACGAGGACCACTTGAAACACCTGGCAGAGGTATTTGAGTCACTGTCCCAGTACGGGATGAAGTTGAAGCCCTCAAAGTGCCACCTGCTCAAGAGAAAGGTACAGTACCTGGGGCACATTTTCAGTCCGGAAGGGGTAGCACCAGACCCGGAGAAGGTCACTGCCATCCAGAAGTAGCCGGAGCTGAAGAACCTCAAGGAGGTGCGTCAGTTCCTGGGACTAGTAGGATACTACCGGAGGTTTGTAAAAGACTGCACCAAGAAAGCAGCTCCGCTGCAAGACCTCCTGGTAGGGCAGTCCCCCAAAGGCAGAAATCCCCCATTCCACTGGGGTAAGGAGCAAGCCGAATCGTTTCAGGAGATGAAGGAGATCCTGACAGGTGATGAGATCCTAGCCTACCCTGACTACAGCCAACCGTTCCTGCTGTATACAGATGCCAGCAATGAAGGATTGGGAGCTGTCCTAAGTCAGAAGTAGAATGGCCAAGAGAAAGTGATCGCATATGCAAGCAGGAAGCTCCGCCCGACCGAGAGAAACCCAGAGAACTATAGCAGCTTTAAGTTGGAGTTCCTGGCCTTGGTGTGGGCCATCACTGAAAGGTTCAAGCACTATCTAGCCTCCAGTAAGTTCACTGCCTTCACTGATAACAACCCCTTGACCCATCTTGAAACAGCTAAGCTCGGGGCACTGGAACAACGATGGATGGCTCGGCTGTCAAATTATCAATTCACAATTAAATACCAGGCGGGCCGCAAGAACGCCAACGCCGATGCCCTGTCTAGGATGCCTCACCAGTCAGACACAGAAGAAGCCTTTCACCAGAATTGGATGATCCACAAGCAATGAGCCTCCAGGAGGCAGCGTGGAAAGACGTTAAACCCCCTGACTCACCACAGCTGGAAAGAGACCCAGGACAGTGACCCGGTTGTCAGCCGCATCAAGGAGCTGATAACCCAAGAAGGTGCCTCCCTGGAGAAGGAAGCGTCTTTCCAAGAAAAGCAGCTGTGGAACGAGAGAAGCCGGCTGTTTATCTACCGTGAGAAGCTGTGCCGGAGGTACGTCAATCCAAAGACCCATGAGATGGTATGGCAGATAGTGGTCCCGAAGACAGACATCCAGATGGTATTAGAGGCCTACCACGATCAGGCGGGGCACTTTGGCTGGAAAAAGCTAGAGACCCTGCTGAAGTGTCGATTCTACTGCGTAGGAATGCGCAGCTCCATTGAGAGGTGGTGCCGGGACTGTGGACCCTGTGGTCTTAGAAGAAAAGACTACAACAGCCAGAAGGCACCCCTGCAACCCATCAAGACGACTCGACCCCTGGAGATTGTGGCCATGGACCATGTCAAGCTGTCCCCCAGCAGGTCAGGGTACTCTTATGCTCTGACCATGGTGGATCACTACTTGCGTTTCCTGGTGGTCGCCCCCGTCAAAGACCTGACAGCAGAGACAGCAGCAAAAACGTTCCAAGCTTATTTCTGTAGACCCCATGGTTACCCTGAGCAGGTGCTGACGGACCAAGGCCCGGCCTTTGAGGCTGAGTTGTTCAAGGAGTTCTGCCATTTGTACGGGTGTAAAAAGATAAGAACTACACCGTACCACCCACAAACCAACTCTCTCTGCGAAAAGATGAACAACATCATCATCGACTTGCTAAAGACCATACCACTTGAGGAGAGAAATCAGTGGCCAGACCTACTACCTGACCTAGTAGATCTGTATAATCATATACCAGTAAGTTCCACCAATTGCACTCCGGCATATCTCATGTGGGCAAGGCCAGGAAAGCTGCCCATGGACCTTGAGCTTGGTGTGGTTGAGCCTGAAGCTGATATGACCACTGAGGACTGGGACACGACCAGACAAGAGCAGTACAGGAGGGTACAAGCCTGTGTCGAGGACAGTCTTACTCGGGTGAGAGAAAAGCAGGAGGCGCACTACAACAAAAATGCGCATGCAGAACCCTTCACACCTGGTGAAACAGTATTGAAAAGGAAAAGACGAAATCACAAACTTGATGACCAGTGGGAGAGAGAACCCTACACTGTGTTACCGTCAAGGTTTGATAACAAGAAGACTTGCATAATCAGTCGAGATGGAGGAAGAACATCTGCTACAGTGTCCAGGGACCACCTAAAGTTGTGTCCAGACTTACTGAAACCCCAAGAAGAAGTGCCTCTCACTGTACCAGAAGAGCCTAAAGAAGCCGTGATCCACACTGACTTAGGAGACTTCCAGGCAGATTGGCCTCAAATAGGAGGAGCAGTAGTCATCCCTGTAATCACCTTCTACCCACAGCAAGAAGAACATATAAGTGCTGCAGAAGAGCCTGCTCAAGCAGAATCCCCGGAAGAAGGATCCCCGTTGGAACAGAGCAAGAAGGCCCAGCCAATGTTATGCTTGCTAGTCCAGTAGAGAGGTCAATACAGTTATGTAGCCCCTCCACACCTAGTGCTGACATGTTGGAAGGTAGTGCACCTACTAGTACTTCACGCATCCCGGTACTACGCAAATCAACACGTAGCACGAGAGGTAAACCCCCTGTTAGGTACACTCAGTAAAATAGTTAAATTTCTGAAAATGTAGAAAGTTACCCCTGGGGTATTAAATTGTATTATATTGTGTACTTTCTTATATGTATGTCTTTATTAATTTGTGCTTTGCCTTGCAAACAGACAATTCAAGTGACATGAACACCTTACCTTATTAATTCCTTTATTGTTTACCTAAGGACTTCGTGGCTGAGGACTGTGTGCAGCCCAAAAACTGCTTTTTGTATATAATTGCACTCCTTGGAGTGCCCCCCCCTTAAGGTGACCTCAGAAGGAAAACCTGTCTGCAGTGGCTCAATTGGAGGTCCAACTCGGGATCTTCATGCCCTGCAGCCACCACAGGGCCTACGTTGAGGGTTTGGGACAGGTCCCTCAAACCACCAAGTACTCTACCCTGTGAGATGGACATCCTGTCTGGGAACCTCACCATAAGAGACTTGAATTCTGAGGACACTTTGTATTTGTTTATATTGTTCATGTTTCCTATTGTTTTATAAAATGTACTTCAGCCCGGGAGTGCTGAGCTTTACTAGGGGGGAATGTGACGTCCAGCTGCGCTTGGTATCACAGATCCTGGAAGGGTGCATTGATGGATTCCTCCACAAGAGGCCCCCATAAACATTCACACATCTCCACCTTCCACTTCAGACCACCAGAGGGAGCCCGTTAGGGATATAAATAGGGAAGGTGAAGCCAGGCAGTTCAGTCTGGAGTCGACAGAGAGCCAAGTCTGTTGAGAGAGTTCCTGCAGTAGAGAAGCCTGAGAGAGGTCAGCCTGCAGTGGAGCACAGTCCAGACTCAGTTGAAGCTCAGAATAGGGAGCATTAGGTGTGCCGGCGCCATAAGATTGGTGAAGCGCGGCAAGCTGCATTAGTGTGTATAGCCTAGTGAGGGCCTGAGTAGGCCGAAGGCGAGTGGAGAGTTAGTACATAGGGGGCAGAGGAGCTTAACTAGCTCACCCCAAAGCATTTACCGGACACAGGATCCGAGCTTACCGGGATCTATATGACCCAGTAAGGCATAACCGGAATCCATGGAGAACTACAAGTCCCAGGATCGCTAAAGTGCTGATACGTAACAGAGCCAGGAGACACATAGGCCCCGCAAGCTGAGGACCGTGTACTCCAAGAAAAGGCCCTACCACAAGGTCACCAGCGCAGGACAGAGACAAAGTTAGGCCTATCTCCAGGCAGGTCAGAAACTTACTATGCAGAGGCAAGAGCAGGAGGCCCTACACCAGCTCATTGGGGAGGATCCTGATATGCACCCTTCACCCTACAGTGCTCTGGGATATGCCTGAATTTTCATCAGTAAAAGGTACTGAAGTGACTATCGTGTCTGTCCCTGTTCTTGCTCTGACCTGGCTGGGTCTCGCCTGTCCTGCATCCCCCTTTATACGCTGCGCTGAGGCCTAGCTCCACCTGTGGGGAGCTATACCATCGAGCTGCCTTATCACCGGCCTCAGTGGACTGTGCAGCGCTGGTGATTCTCACCAGAAACCACAGGTGGCGTCATGAACTTTCATAAATTTAACAAACAATCCCCTTTTAAAAGCTGACCCCAGGGTACGGGCCCGGGAGCCGACCACTGCGATATCCCCAAAGGCCAGGCAAAGGCCCGGGTACCGAGTCATCCCCATCCCCTGGGCTAGTCATATATAGGCAGGCAGGCAGTGTATATAGCAGACTGCAGTGCATATAGCACAAGAGGCTCCATTCCAATTCTGCCTTCTGCTGCTGTTAGATATTTCTGGAAATAGGCCCAGGTCTCAGGAGCCAGGAATAATTTTTTTGGATCTTAATCCTCATTATTTGCTTAAAAAGCAATCCTGAGAACACGTTTTTTCTGCGCCATTTGCTTGTTGGCACCTCAGAATACAGCCAGGTCCTTTCCATATTACAGCGCTAAAAATCCATCTATTTAAAACTGTGTTTTCTCCATCACATGGATCTGTGGCGCCCTGCTGCGCATTGGTGCCACAGAACCCAGAAGGGTGCATGGATGGACTTCTCCACAAGAGGCCCTCACTACATTCACACACCTCCACCCTACCACCTCAGACCAGCAGAGGGAGCCCGTAAGGGATATGTATAGGGAGGGTGGAGCCAGGCAGCTCAGGTTAGTTCCTGCTTAGAGACAGAGAGGGACAGAGCTCAGAGATGAGCAGAGAGCGTGCTGACGCTCAGAGAGCAGCGAAGAGGCAGCGAGCTGGCTGCTGTGCTTAGGCGAGCCAAGGCCTACAGCACGTGTGAAGGCCTAGTGAGGGCCTTGAGTGGGCCGAAGGCGAGAGGAGAAGGAATAAGTAGCGAGGGGGCAGAGGAGCATACCAGGCTCACCCCGATATATATACCGGACTCCAGGTCCACGCCTACAGGGACCCTTTACACCCAGTAGGAACCCCAGGAACCCCTGGAGGACTACAGGTCCCAGGTTCACCAAATGCTGATTGCAGTACCAGGGCTAGTAGTCACGGAGGTCCCAGCATCCAGGGAGAGTGATCTCCAAAGAGAAGGCCCTACCACCAGGTCAGCAGGTGCAAAGAGAGACAGTAACCAAGCTAGGCCTAGCTCCAGGCAGGTCAGAAGCTTAGAGAATAAAGCAACGGATCAGGAGGCCCTATACCCGCTCACTGGGGAGAGTCCAAAAGTGTGCCCTTCGCCTGGAGTACCCTGGACCGAGCGTGCAACATCACCAGTAAAGGTACTGAAGCTTACCCCCGTGTGAGTGTCCGTCTTTCCTCCGGGACCGTCCTGCCGTCTCTCCCCTGCACCACCATCCATTACACCCCACGCTGCCCTGGAGCTAGCTCTACCTGTGGAGAGCCACACCATCCCTGCTGCCGTAACACCAGCTCTAGAGGACTGCTCCGCAGCGGCGGCTCCTTTAGCAGCATACCACAGGTGGCGTCACGAACATTTTCCCAAATCCCCTATAAACTATCCCCCGTTTACTGACCGCCCTGGGTCACGTACCGGGCCAGTTACCGTGATATCCCCCAGCAACCAGAGGCCCGGCCGCCAAGTACCCCACGGCCCAGGGGGACGCGTCAGCCTTGGCGTCACGAACAGGATTCCGTGTCCGTTGCCACCGGGTACTGTGCACCTTAAAAAGACTGTAATACTCACTGTGGTGAAGTTTTCCTGCCATTCCCAAGATTTCCCGCCATTGTCCGCCATCTTCCTGTCGCCGCGCGGGAAGAAGAGGGGCATAACCGCGGGAACCAGAGAGGCGTAACCACTGGAAGGGCGTGAAGCCCAGGACACGCCCCGCCCCTGACGTCGAAGCAGGAAGCGTCAGGTCGTGGAAGGAGTCCAGAGGACGCTCTGACGTCAGACGCGAGCGACGCAAGTGTGTGACGCTCGAAAGCCCTACCCTGGGAGATGAGGGACTCGGAGACCTAAAGGAGCACCTAAAGAGATGCAAACTATTTACAGGGTAGGAGTCTGTCTGCTGCAAGTCCGCAGGGACGAGTGTCTCTAGAAACCGGGGATGTAAATTAGAACATAAACATTATAACTTTTAAACAAGTTACAGCCGCCGGGGCTGCTTAATTCTCGGGTCCCCTACGGGGAAAAGGCTCATTCCTCCCGACAGAGGCTGACCGGTCCTCTAAAGCCGAGCGCGAGGGGGCGTCGCTCCCGGACACCTTGTGGACATCCAGGGCGTACCACCCCCGCACCCCGTGGTGGCGAGTATACGTGATTATGTCATCCTGGAAGAGGTTCCGGCCAGGGTGTCCCTTTTTCAGCCGCGGCTCGACGTCCAGCCGGCTGACGAAGATGTCGTGCTCGTGCTGGGAACTCCGAATGAATCCCCACCCCGCCTCATGGTGGAAGCGGACAACTTGCCCTTCCACACGGGGGCTTGGATGGGTCGCTTCCTCCTGGCGGGCCCGGTACTTTGCAGCCTTGGCACGCACCTCGAGGCGCTCGTAGCGGATCTCCCTCTGACGTTGCTCCCGGCTGAGTTGAAGGATCTGCTGACGGCACAGCTCGCTCCTCCTGCGCGCTTCAGCCCGGGTCTACCGGGGAAGCCCATCAGGTCCCCCCCTGGTTGTCCCAGGCCCACTCCTCAGCCGCCGGCCAGGTGACTGTCGGTGCGGGCAGCGCTGTCAGCAGAGGTTGCTCTGGGTCCTCTGCAAATGCGGACCAGTCCGGGTTGGGGTCGGTGGATACCCCAGCAGCCTCAGGTACTTCCGATTCAGGAGTTGGGCGGCAGTGCAGGTCTCGGCCTATAGCTGAAGCTTGCAGCTCCGGGGCAAAGACCTGCTCCCAGGTGACTGCGCCGGGCAGGAGATACTCGGCCATGAGGTCCAGTATGGGTACGGTAGGTTCAGCAGCCGGGGCAGGGGCAGCACACTCACCCGCCTCTGGGCCGCTCGCGACCTCTGTCACCGCTTCTCCCTGAGCTTCAGCCTTGGCGGCGGGTCCGGAGGCGCAGCAGCATTTCTTCCAGCCACGCAGCAGACGCCGCCTTCTGGGCCTCATCCAGTCTCCGTGCAAGACCCGGGGCTTCCTGGTGGAGAAATTCAATATCTCCCTCTGTAAGTCTGGTGCCGCTTCGCTCCCTGCCGGGGGAAGGACCTGGGCCGGGTTCGGAAGGCTACGTTTGTTGCACTCCAGCAGCGTCCATGTCCGCTCCTGAAGGTCGCCAAACTACAACTGCAATGGCCGCACCTTGTTGTTTTTCTTTTTCCTCCACTTTCGGGGCGGCTCCAGGGCGGTATGCTGACAGGCACGCCTTCATTCAGCCCATCCATTTTGACGGGCATTACCCCGCGGACAGTTTCTGATGGAAGGGGCAGTCCGCACTTTTGGCGCCATGTGGGTGCCTGGCCCACGATAGGAGGTGTTAGAAGACCATCTTTCTGATGCACTACGGCGCCTGTTCTTCTAGGGCGGGCGCCATTTTAAGTGGAAAACGACAGTCCAAGGTGTAAGGCACACAGTACCTGGTAGCAATGGGTAATACCTTCCTTTGCTGCGGGCACGCAATCCTGCCGATTACGCCAGTTTGTGTGACGCTCGAAAGCCCTACCCTGGGAGATGGGGGACTCGGAGACGGGTCCTGTGTGGTAGATGGGGTGCAGCCGTGGCCCGGACCCGCTCCGTGCCCAGGGCCGTCGCACTAAAAAAAGGATGGTATGGGCTTATCCGGATTGAGTGGCTGATCTCGACTACGCCACCTGTGGCACCTGGTGAAGGCCACCAGCGCTGCCGCAGTCCGCTGAGGCATGGTGTTATCGCAGCCATGGTTGTTACTACTCCCCACAGGTGGAGCAGGGCCTCAGGGCAGAGAGACAGGATGGAGGGAGTAGTAGTCTAGGAGGTCTGTTGCTGCGTAATGCGGTGTAATGCAGAATAAAGAGTCCGGAGGCCATAGGGGTTAACTTCCAGGGTTTTTACTAACGATGGAGATGGCAATAGGAAGGCGTCTCCCTGCTCCTAGCGGAGTTCTGCGGTCACCAGAGACGGGGGGGTCCGACAACCTCCGAGTAAGTCCAGTGTTCAATCAGGACCCTGCACCAGAGTGTTCCTAGACTTCAGACCGGGTCCTTTCCTGTCTGTGTGTGTGTAGATAGGCCGGGTCTCCCTCTGAACTTCACTCAGAAAAAGGGTACGGGTGGCAGCTCCGCTCCTTCCGATACCCGGTGGGATCCTCAGGGCCTACTGGACTTCCCTGACCAGGACGTAGAGTAGCAAGGTCAGGTGTCGGGGGCCGGTACCCCTCTTGCAGCCAGAATCCCTCTGAATAGATCAGGTTGGCGAGGACAGGTGGCGTATACCGCTCCGACTGCACCCCCCTGGGATCCATTTGCTGTGGAGCTACACTCCTAAGCTCTGGGCCTTCTTGGTCATGGTCCTTGACCGGGCTGAGACATTCATTATCTGCAACCTGCCCCTCGTCCCAAGGCCAGGGTACGAGGGTCATGCCTCCATCCTCTGCAGGTCCACACAGGATCCACGCTCAGGGAGGGAGGTCACGATAAAGAACAGTCAAAGAACAAAGAACCAAAATGGCTGTGTATTAAATATGAAATTTAAAGTGTCACTAAAATGTGAATCCTCCACCCTCACCCACTAATTTGGTTCCCCAGTCTCCCGAGTAGAGATGAGCGTTGTTCTACTCGAACTGTTCGCCAATCTCAAATTCGAGCTGTTTTGGGCGGTGTTCGAGCCGTTCAGCGAACACGAACAATTTGAGAAAAATTCGGCTGTTCGAGGTTATGTTCGATAACTGTTCGTGCACCAAAATCATAACTGGATTATTTCTCAGTAATGATGAAAATTAATGTTAATACGCAGTTTGAGTGTACAGCGGGGTGGGGGGAGGGGCAGTGGATGGATCTCTGCAGGAACAATGAAGATCTCCATTTTTTTTTTCTCTTTCCCGCATTTACAGTGGGGAGGTGCAATCTGTCAGCCTATCAGCAGCGCACACACGGAGCGAAGTGCTTTTTTTTTACACAAGCAAGGGCATGTGTGATTGGCAGTGTATGTCACATGTCCTTGCCCTATAAGACCAAGCCATTTTCCCCGTCGCCACCATTTTCTCACTGCTGCAGCTGCGTGTTAGACGGCACCGCTGTTGCTGTGTGCGTTATACCTTGTTAATTTCAAGCCAATTTTCGCACAAATCTACAGATAGCTTGGGAGTAGGGAATAGTTGTGATTGCAGTCCTTTTAAGGACTAGGTTACAGCATTTCCTACGACTTTTATCAGGCAGGTCTGTGCTCTTAAATAGATAGATTGTGGGAGTAAAGACTAATTGTAATTGGAGTCCTTTTCAGGACTAGGTTACATCAGTTCCTATCAGTTTTTGCCAGGCAGGTCTGTGCCAGTGCTGTGCAAGTTTTTTTCACAGCATTTGGCTGAATCTAGCAAAGCTAATCCTTTTTGGCCTATTGCAGAGTGTGTTAGTCAGTGGAGTAGCCTATCTGTGTTGCAAGATATACCACCTGTGTATAGAATACCAATTTTTTTACTGCACCTAGTGAAGTAAAATCTTTTGGGCATAGCATCATTCTATTAGTCCATCTATACTGACCTCCATCAGGTTGCAAATTGAATATAATTTTTTTCTGCATCTAGCTCTGAAAAAATATTGGGCTTCTAGCTGTGTGTGGGACTTGTTGTATTAGTCCATCTATACTGACCTCCATCAGGTTGCAAACTGCATATATTTTTTTCTTCATCTACCTCTGAAAAAATATTGGGCTTCTAGCTGTGTGTGGGACTTGTTCTATTAATCCATCTATACAGACCTCCATCAGGTTGCAAACTGAATATATTTTTTTCTGCATCTACCTCTGAAAAAATATTGGGCTTCTAGCTGTGTGTGGGACTTGTTGTATTAGTCCATCTATACTGACCTCCATCAGGTTGCAAACTGAATATATTTTTTTCTGCATCTAGCTCTGAAAAAATATTTGGCCTTCTAGCAGTGTGTGGGACTTTCTATACTTTTCTTAGTCCATCTATACTGACCTCCATCAGGTTGAAAATTGAATATAATTTTTTTCTGCATCTAACCCAGCCAATAGTTTTGGCCTAATACCACAGTTTGGCCACTCAGCTCTGCTCGGTTCCCATCCATTGTTTTTTTGTGCAAACAACTCCAGAGTTGTTAATTAGTTAACCACCAAAATGAGTGGAAAAAGGCCTGCTGCTGGTGGAAAGGGGAATAGGCGTGTTGGGAAGGGGAAAAAAGGTTGTGTCCGTGGGGTAGGTGTTAAAGCAACAGTAACATCTGCAGAAGAAAGACCATCTTCCAGCCAAACTAAAATGTCTACTTCTTTTAGCGGACAATGTGATAAGATCCCTTTCTTACGGCCATGCCAATCGCTACAAATTCCAGATGAGGCACAAAAACAGCAGGTGCTTCAACGGATATCAAGTGCTCCTTTAAGTGGGCTCTCCTCCACATCAACTTCAACATCACAAATACTCCAGTCCTCAAAGGTGTCACCCCAATCGCACTTGCTTCCTCACAGCTCCCAAATCTCCAGCTGCCCGTCTGAGTATGAGGTAGAACAGATGGTTGAGTCTGCAGAGCTGTTTACTCATACTATAGCCTGGGAATCAGAGGTCGACTCCAGAGCTTCTGTGAATCCAGACGAGGAAATGATCTGCACTGATGCCCAGAATCTTTATGAGTCGGATCCAGGACCAGACGCAGAAGGTTCTGACCATAATGTAGACCCTCATTCCCAAACTGTAACTCCTGTTGGTGGAGACAATGAGGAAGACGATGATAAGACTCAAATACCTGATTGGAGCGACAACTTTAGTTTTTTGTCAGGGCAGGAACAGGTTGGCTCTGAGGACGACGGGTGTGATAACGCACAGGGTGATGATGATGAGGTTGGAGATCCCACTTACTGTCAACCCACAGTCAGCCAAGAGATGAGGTCAGCAGAGGAGGTGGAGGAAGATGCTAGTGACGACGAGGTCAGGTTGCGCCTTCCTGGACAGAGACGTAGTACTGGAAGCACGTCAACAACTGCATCCTCAAACACAACTCTGCCTCTCACCACAAGTCGTGGTGGCTCTTCAGGTCACATGGGTGCTAAGCCTTGCATAGCCTGGGCATTTTTTCAGATCGATAAAGATGACCCAACTCGTGTTATCTGTAACATTTGTCAGCAAAAGCTAAGTAGAGGCCAAAAAATACATAGTTTGAGTACTTCATGCATGAACCGGCACATGGACATGAAGCATAAGTTGCAGTGGGAAGCTCAGTGTGCTACAATGCGGCCTAGCCGGCCGGGCCAACCACCGTCTGCCATATCTTGTGCATCCGCGGCCTCTTCATCCTCTGTGACTGGGGGGACAGCAGTCACACCTGTTTTGGGGCGCAGACCTGCCACCTCTTTACCCACAACAGCCAGCGTGATTGGCAGGTCATCATTTTCTTTGGAGGTGGTAACACCAGCTGGTGTTGAGCGCTGTCCGACATCGATAGCACCACCTTTGGATCAAGGCAACCTAACATGTCCGCCTGCATCTTCCTCACAGACCGGCAGTTTGCCGGGGACACCCTTATCAACCCCGTCTAAGCACAATAGCCAGCCCTCGGTCCCTCAGATGTGGACAAGTAAAAGACCATTTCCTCCTAGCCATGAGAAAGCTAAGAGGTTGAATTTCACCATCTGCAAGTTCTTGGCTACAGAAATGCTGCCTTTCCGCCTGGTGGACACAGAGGATTTTCGAGACCTTATGTCCGTCGCAGTGCCCCAGTACCAGATGCCCAGTCGGCACTACTTCTCAAAGAAAGGTGTGCCTGCGCTCCACCAGCATGTCGCACACAACATCACCGCTTCTTTGAGAAACTCTGTGTGTGACAGGGTGCATTTCACCACAGACACTTGGACGAGTAGGCATGGACAGGGGCGTCACATGTCGCTGACTGGGCACTGGGTAACTATGGTGACAGCAGGACAAGGGGCTGCTGTCCAAGTCTTGCCGTCCCCACGAGTTGTGCGTCAATCCTCTTTATGTCAAAGTTCCTCCACTGCTTCTGCCTCCTCAACCTCCTCTCGGTCTTCCACCTGCACCCAAAGCCTGTCTGGTCATGCCACAAGCTTTCTAACTGCGCAGAAGGGATCCTGCACACCTCCTTACTATGCTGGCAGTAGGGCTCAACGTCATCAGGCGGTTTTTACATTGAAATGTCTGGGAAATGTGAGTCACACAGCTGAGGAGTTGTGGTCAGCTCTGGAGAACCAATTTCATGAATGGTTGTCTCCACTGGACCTGAAACCAGGGAAGGCCGTGTGCGACAATGCTGCAAACCTGGGTGCGGCCCTTCGCCGGGGCAATGTCACACACGTGCCTTGTATGGCTCACGTGTTGAACCTGGTTGTCCAGCAATTTTTAGCCCACTATCCCAGACTAGATGGCCTTCTGCAGAGGGCACGGTCGCTGTGTGCTCACTTTCGCCGTTCGCATCCCGCAGCTCAGCGACTTACATCTCTACAGAAGTCGTTGGGCCTGCCACTTCACCGGCTAAAATGCGATGTGCCTACCTGGTGGAATTCAACTCTGGACATGTTGCAGTGACTGTGGCAGCACCGACAAGCCCTGGTGCAATACATTCTGACGTATAGCCTGGGCCAACGAGATCCAGAGGTGGGGCAAATCACGCTGGAGGAGTGGTCTCAGATCAGGGACCTATGCACCCTTCTGCACAGTTTTGAAATGGCGACGAAGATGTTTAGTGCTGACGATGCCATTATCAGCATGACTATTCCGGTGATTTACATGCTGGAGCACATGTTAAACAGAATTCGGAGTCAGGTGGTGGCACAAGAGGAGGTGGAGGAAGTAGAGGAGGAGGAGTTGTATGCGGAAGGGCTAACATCTGCAAGGTCCAGACGGTCGGCAGCACCAAGGCGGCAGGTATGTGAGGGTGGGGGAGATGGTTTTACCAGGGCGCATGGTAGTAGCCAAACTAGTGAGGAAGGTGCAGGAGCCCAGGAAGAAGTGGAGGACGAACTGATGGAAGACTCATCAGATGAGGGAGACCTTGATCACATTTCTGTTGTGCGAGGTTGGGGGGAGAGGACAGAGGAAGGAAGCATGATTGTTACCTCGCCACCAACACAACAGGGACTTGGTGCTCCTGGATGCGCAACACACATGAGTGCCTTCTTGCTGCACTACCTGCAACATGACCCTCGAATTGTGAGAATTAGAAATAATCCTGACTACTGGGTTGCCACACTGTTAGATCCCCGGTACAAAAGTAAATTTGCAGAAATTATTCCTGCCATAGAAAGGGATGCACGCATGCAGGAGTATCAGCAGAGACTGTTGCAGAATCTTACATGTGCTTTTCCACAAAATACCAGTGGTGCACGTAGTGAATCTCACAGTTCCAACTTGCCAACCGTGGGACCGTCAAGTGTTCAGCACTCAAACCGTAACAGAACCACAGTATCTGCTGGTAACATCAATTTTGCGGAATCATTTCACCACTTTTTTAGCCCATCCTTTGCAAGGCCACAAGAGACAAGAAGTCTGACACATAGTCAACGCCTAGAGACGATGGTACAGGAGTATCTCCAAGTAAACATTGAAGCCACGACTGTGTCACAGGACCCTTGCTCTTTTTGGGCTTCCAATCTGGATAAATGGCCGGAGCTAGCCACTTACGCCTTGGAGATCTTGTCATGCCCCGCAGCCAGCGTTCTGTCTGAACGTGTGTTCAGCGCTGCTGGTGGTGTGCTGACAGATAAGCGCACGCGGCTCTCCACTGATAATGTAGACAGACTCACGTTCATAAAGATGAACAAATCATGGATCCGAAACGACTTTTCTACCCCTGTGTCTTCCTGGGGAGAGTAAAAGCTTGATGATTGGTTAAAATCACCCTAGCAACCGTTTTAAGCTTTCAAATTACTAATCATGTTTATCTGTATCTTGGCTGGAAAATAATTTGGGCTTTGTAGCAGTGTGCAGCACTGATTCTATTAGGCCATCTATAATAAGCTCCACCAGATTTAAAATTACTAATCATGTTTATCTGTATCTTGACTGGAAAATAATTTGGGCTTTGTAGCAGTGTGCAGCACTGATCCTATTAGGCCATCTATACTAAAGCTTCACCAGATTTAAAATTAATAATAATTTTTAGCTGCATCTAGCCCGGAAAATAATTTTGGGGCTCCGAGATGCGCAAGACACATAAGTGCCTTCTTGCTGCACTACCTGCAGCATGACCCTCATATTGTCAGAATTCGAAGTAATCATGACTACTGGGTTGCCACACTCTTAGATCCCCCAAACTTTTCGATCAACCTTTTCATTTTAATAAAGACCAAAAAAATGGTCATTTTTGAAATTATAAGCATTAGCAGGTTGTTAGAAACTGAAATCAAACAGTTTTCAACTCAAAACTTTATTCTAGGTGATGTTACATTTTCACATAGGACCCCTTGTTCGAAAGGAGCTTCTGAACTCTCTCGTCCATTGAATTTGTCAGGTTTTGGATGGTTTCTGCTTCAATTGTTTTGCATGAGGACAGAATACCCTCCCAGAGCTGTTGCTTAGATGTGAACTGCATCCCGCCATCATAGACACTCCTTTTAATGATGCTCCAAAGGTTCTGAATGGGGTAGAGGTCAGGGGAGCATGGGGGTCACACCATAAGTTTGTCCCCTTTTATGCCCATATCAGCCAGAGATGCAGATGTTTTATGTGCAGCATGAGATGGTGCATTATCATGCAGAAAAATGATCTTGCTGTGAAATACACGGTTCTTCTTCTTGAACCATGGCAGGAAGTGCTGTTTGAGAAAATCCACATACATTATGGAGTTCATCTTTAGCGCCTTCAGGGATCCTAAAGGGGCCGACAATCTCTCTCCCCATGATTCCAGCCCAAAACATTACTCCACCTCCTCCTTGTTGGCGCTGTAGCCGTGTTTGCGTGGGGTGTCCATCAACCAGCCATCCTCCACTCCATCCATCTGGACCATCGAGCGCTGCACGGCACTCATCCGTGAACAAAACAGTTTTGAAATTAGTCTTCATGTAATGTTTGGCCCACTGGAGCCGTTTCTGCTTGTGTGAAGTGGATAGAGGAGGTCGACAGGATGGCGTATGCACAGCTGCAAACCTCTGAAGGACCCTGCATCTTGTTGTTCGGGGGACGTTGGAGGCACAAGCAGCTTCAAAAACTTGTCTGCTGCTATGACAAGGCTTTTTTGCCGCTGCTCTTTCAACCTGACGTAATTGCCTGTAGGAGAGAGTCCTCAATTTGCCCTTATCAGCACGCACACGTGTGTACTGTGAATCAGCTACATACTTCTTGATTGCCAAGACACTTCATCCTGATCATCGCACAATGTTGATTGTAGTCATGCCTTGACCTAAACACTCCACAATTTGTTGCTTCTCAGCAGCCGACACATCCTTTTTCTTTCCCATTTTGGCAGAAAATGTAGGCTGCTTAATAATGTAAGACAGCCTTCTTAAGTAGTCTTGCCTTTCATTGGACACACCTGCCAAACTAATTAGCACAGGTGTCTGCAATTGCTTACAGTGATATAAAGAGCCCTGACACACATCACCATCAATGAGTTTAACTGACAAACAAACAAATTCTTCCCTTATCACTCCTAAACACTTTTTGCATAATAATTTGGAACACAGTGTACATGTGCTTTTCCACAAAACACCAGTGGTTCACGTAGTGAATCTTACAGTTCTAACTTGCCAACCGTGGTCTGTATGGAGTTGTTCAATAAAGGGCCCAAAATTAAGATAACATAGATGGGAGAGGTCTCTATGAATAGGAATTCCTAAGTATTTGATACCCTGTGAGGGCCAGGCAAAGGGAAAGTTGGACTGGATGGAATCCTATATGGATTTGGGGAGGTAGACATAGAGGGCCTCAGACTTCGCTGCATTGATTTTAAAATTTGACCATGTAACAAAGTGATCTATTTCAGCCATAACAGCATGGATGGATATATGTGATTGAGTGATATATACTAGGACATCATCAGCAAATAGAGAGCACTTGTACTCGGTGCCTCCCACCTCAATCCACCTAATATTGGGGTTATGGCGAATTGATGAGAGCAGGTGCTCCGTCACTAGGATGTATAAGAGAGGGGACAGAGGACATCCCTGCCTTGTCCCATTGGTGATTGTGAAAGGTGATGAAAATGTTCTGACGCGCCCCCTGGGCCTTGGGACACCCGGAGCCGGACCCTTTTTGGTGGATGCTGGTGGTTGTAGTCTCCGTGGCGGCAACCTGGTTCCATGGCTCAGGGCGGTCAAACCAGTGGCGGAACTATTTATGTGGTTTTGATGTTTAAATGTTCGACTACGCCACCCGTGGATTGCGGTCAGAGTGAACCGCCGCTCCAGGGCAGACCGCTGAGGCTGGTGTTGTGGGTGCAGCAGAGCGTAGCATAACTCCCCACGGGAGGAGTATAGCCTCAGGGCAGTGTATGCGGAGGATGGGGGTGATGGTGCAGGGCAGCAGCAGTAATGACACGGAGTCAGTGATGCAGTCCAGGGCCTTTACTCACAGTTCTTATTATCCAGACCACGTCTGCAGGTAACGGCTGCCCACGTCGTACTGTGCTCACCAGGTGAGGGGCTCAGACAACTCCCAGATAACTTTGGAGTGCTTCACAGGACCCCCTTTGTGTGTCCTTTGTCTGGCCTTTCTTACCAACCCTTCTGTCCGGCTGCCTCGGGCCTCCTCTTGGTAAACTTGGCGCCAGTTTCCCTGACCCTATGTGGTGCCTTCCTAGCGGGTGTAGCGAGGGGCTGCGCCACATAAAATGTCACAGCCTCCTGTTTCTAGCTGAGGGTCGTTTCCTGCCTCCACTAGTTTCGGGGACCGGTCTCCCCCTTTGGCCTGACCCCTCCACGCAGGTGGATTCGGGCGTGCGGTGGCGACTCGCCCGTCCGCACCCCTGAGATCCCTTCGTTCCTCGTTCCTGGAGCCTTCTCCGCTCCTCTTCCTTCCTTCTCCCTCTTCCAGGCCTGGGCCTCTGTTACTAGGCCCGCCTCCGGAGCAGAGCTCATGCAGAGCCCCTGCTCCCTGCCACTTCTGCTCAGACTTCTCTGCACTGAACTAAGATGGTGCCCACCTTTTATACTCCCTTCTCAATGCACCCAGGAACTGCTTCCTCCCTGCTCCTGCACTACAGGGTTCCCCTTCCTCAGTGTTCCCTCCCCCCACTCCAGCCAGGGACAGGGACTGTCATACCCATCTCAGGGGCATATTGGTCGCCCTGCCCCACGGCAATGTGGTGTAATGCATGCAGGTGTCGGGTCCTGATCCACACTACATCCTTACCTGAGAGTGAGATATCACACCTCTGGGTGAGGTGTAATACCTCTGTAGCAACCGAGCCCTCAGGGTGCTACAGTTCCATTTATCTTCAGCCTAGGTGACGTATTGCGATACAGGGCCGTGATTTTGGCTATAAAAGGGTCCCCTAGACCCCTACCCCAAGCTTTTTAAGAGAATCATATATGGCGTGCCAGGAGACTCTATGGAATGCTTTCTCAGCATCCAACGAGAGTATCTAATTACAAATTTTTAACTGCATCTAGCCCAGGAAATACTTTGTGCCTAGTAGCAGGGTCTGCTAGTCAGCGGATTATCCCGGCTGTTAAGCAAGCTACACCACCTGTAGTTTGGACACTTCATTTTTTCAAAGGAAATGCTTCGGGACCACGGGATACTCAGTGAAGAGCATCAGGAGGCACCCCAAGGCATAGGGGCTCGGACTGGCAGTAGGATGCCTTGCGGTGGACAGCCGAGCTCGATCCTTATAAAAGCTTTTTAACTGCAGCAGCTTTAGTGGACGCTACTGGAGCTGGAATTACGCGGCTGCTGGCATGAGACTTGCCCTCCAATAGATCCTTGTAAATGGATTTAAAGTGTATTTATTCAAATTAGAGAGACAATTTAAATTAAAAAGCTTAGAGCTGCCTCCACCACAGGGGGGCTCGCTCGACCCACCAGCGGACAGGCACCAGTATTGGGAGAGGGGGGCTGGCCGTCAGGGTTCACCGCGGCTCTGGCACAAACCCGGCGATACACAGAGGTGGCACGGGCAGGAGCGGACTGAACGTGTCGGCTTCTCACTTTTTGGATTTTAGAAGGGCATGACATGCCTATATCTGTGTCTCCCCCTCCTTTTACTCCTCCACCTCTTTTCTTTTCGCATGACTATATGTACTTGTCACTTTTCCATGTGTTAGTTGTGTCTTCTGAGCAGTTTGTCAGCTTTTGGACACCTTTGAAGGTGTTTTCTGTGTGTTTCTATGTGTTTTTGTTTGCCTGCCATTGGTTTTAACGGTGTTCGAAGGTGTTCGATGAACAGTTCGACAAACAGTTCGGCGAACACACGGGTGTTCGACGAACCGAACCGAACTCGAACACTACGGGGGTGGCTCAACACTACTCCTGAGTGCCAGTAGGGGCAGCACCTAGTGCCTTCTAGCCCCCTCTGGTGGGAGAATTGTGGTGTTGGATGTGGAGGTGGGGTCCTGACCATCACACTGTTCTTACCTCAGAGGAGGAATACTACACTCCATTAGAGAAGTGCAGCATCCCTGTGGCAGTCGAACCCTCAGGGGCGCCACACATGGTCCTGGAAAAGACCGTTGCCCGTGGAGCTGCGGCCTACCCGAAAAAGGAAGTGAAGAAGGTAGACTCCGGTTCACTAGGGGCGCGCAACCATAGCCAACGACCAGCAAGCCGCCGGAGCACTGGTTAACGCTCCAGATGCCCAACCTGCGCCCGGCGCTGCACAGGCCGGAGCGGCCGCTCCACCAGCAGGGGTCATGACCCCGTTGATACCCATGGCCCTGCCGTATATCCCTGGAGCGAAATGGCTTCCCCAGTATAATGGCAAACCAGACACCCTGCCCGGATTCAAGAGGAAAATATGCGGTGTGCTGGACATGTATTCTGTGACTGGTAAGCAGAGAGCTGCTGTGGTGCTGGGACAATTGACTGGTGCCGCAGAGCGGGAAGTTGAAACATGGCCAGCCGCAGACGAGGAATCAGTATCCATCATCTTTAAGAGACTGCAAACTGTGTTTGAAAACCGCACTGAGACAGATCTCCGGATGAGGTTCTACCATTGTGTCCAGAAACCTGAGGACAGTGTCCGGGACTACGCCTGGCGTTTGCAGGAAGCCCTGCGGGCCCTGAAACAGGTTGGTCCAGCCAGCATACAAAGTGAAAATAAAATGCTGACGGAACAGTTCATCCAGGGGGTTGAGGTCTCAGGAGGAGAGCAGGACTGTACGGTGGTGGGCCTTAGACCATCCAGATGCCACCTTTGACACCCTTAAGGACATGGCTATAAAGGGTCTGCAGCCCCTGGAAACATCAGATACTGCTATCCAGCGTTACCAGGGTGGGGCCACCCCAGTGCCCGCAGCACCCACTGCTCCTTCCCTAACAGCGGAAACAAAGATGCAAACAGTGCCCCTTAGCGAGCTGGACAGCCTGCGCTCTGAAGTGCGTCAGCTAAGTAAAACCCCGGCCACTGTCCTGAGCACCCTGCAGCTACAGACGGAGCCTGAGCCGGAAGGAAGGATACTACTCACTGACAGCCCTGAGGATGTCCCCTGGATGAGGAGAAGGAGGAGGACAACGCCACCCCGTAGGAGGACAATGCCACCCTGGAGGAGGACAACGCCACCCCGTGGGAGGACCAACGACCAACGTCACGCTCCAGGAGAATTCATCTGCTACCGCTGCCACAAGGCAGGCCACACAGCGCGGAACTGTCCTTTAAACGAGCAAACCCTGGGGCCGAGGGCCGACACTCAGGAGTAAATCAAGCAAGCCCATCAAACTGTTACCATCGGTTCATGGGAGGGAGGCCTTTCCTGTCCATTGTGCTGGATGGTATCGCGACACCTGCCCTGCTGGACACTGGATCTCAGGTAACCATCATACCTGATGTCCTCTACAAAAGGTACTGGTCCATAGATGAACTCCAGCCGCCAGCCCCGAACGTCTCCGTGTATGCCTCTAACGGCCTTCCTCTTAACCTAGTAGGGGTTAAGGATGTGAGAGTGAAGTTGGGGAGAGTGGAGCTAAAGGACCAAGCACTGATTGTAGTGGAGTCTAACCCTGGTGATACAGACTTATATATGATACTTGGTACAAATATTGTCGGTAACTGTTTGGGAGAAGTGTTGTTTTTACTCCAACAGATTGCTGACACTGCCAAACCAGGGCAGAGGAAGGTGCTTCAGAAAGAGATCCGAGCCCTTATGTACCAGCAACAGGTAAAGCTATCAGGTGGTGAAATTGGTAATGTACAGGTGACAGACCCGATACCCATTGTGATTCCCCCGATGAGTGAAATGCTGATTTGGTGTAGAGCAGCAATAGGTCTCAAAGGACAGAACTATCAGGCGGTAGTAGAGCCCATTAGTTCGGAGCACAGACCTACACACTTAACTGCCAGAGGGGTGGTTGATGTACGCAATGGGAGGGTACCCGTACGACTCCTAAATTATGGGGAGGATGAAGTTAAATTACCGAGATATGCCACTGTTGCCAGGTTGTATACTGTGAATGATGAGGCCATACACACAGTGGAATCCTTGACCCCACCAGATACAGTGGAGGACAATGACTCCGAAGCTCAGCTGGAGGATTGGTGTCAACAGCTCCATGTTGGAACTGACGCCACTCCTGTCCATCAAAAACAAGGTGTATACAGGGTGGTCCACGAATACGAACAGGTATTCAGCAAACACTCACTTGATTTTGGGAGGATTAAAGGGGTACAACACCATATACCAGTACAACGAGCTAAAAAGCTTGTAACAGAACTTCAACATGACGTTTCAAGGATGGAGCGAGACTGCCATCTACTGGCCAGAGACAGTCAAGCGGAACCAAAATACACAAAGGAAGTTGCAGGCAGGGGAGATTCAGAGGCTGGACCCGATCAGGTGACTTCCAGGAAGGAGTTCAGAGAGATAAGAGGCCAGCGCGCTAAACCTGAGGGGTCTTTGGCGCCAAGCAGCAGAGAGGAGCAGACGTGCTCCCTGCGTCCTGAGAAACCCCGTGTGACAGGCCAAATCCAGAGGCCTGAGAGGTGCTCCAGCCGGGCACCGGTAAAAGAGCTCCGGATCCCTCACAGTTGTGACTCGAGTGCTGTGCCTGCTGAGGATACTAGGAACCTGATCGCTGTGCTGAGTGAGTTCGCGGAACCCGACGTCGGCCGCCGACAGACGAGGCCTGGACCCCCCTATCCAAGGCTCGAGAGACTGCCCCCAACAGCCAAGCAGAGAGGAGCTGCATACGTGAGCAGGGCCGTCACTTCCACTGCTCACCCACGGTACCGGGGACAATTGGGTTTAAGTACTCAGGTTGGGAGGGGGACGGTTGGGGCTAAAGTAGCACAACGTGATTTAATTGAATTCATCCGGAAAGAGACTCACGGCCTAGCGGGAATAACCGGTGACCCCCGCTAGGGCCAAATTGACGGTTAAAGAACTTGTGTGGTGCTTCTCATGCTTGAGGGCATCGCCTTACTTTAAGAGACTGCGCCTTACTTTAAGAGACTGCGCCTTATTTTAAGAGACTGCGCCTTATTTTGAGAAATTTCGTATTTTTCTGATATTTCAAACCACTGTTCATTACCCTTGTTGCTAATCCCTTGTTTCAGTATACCTGTTGTATAAAACTGTTTACAAACATTTCTGACTGTTCTCGCCTTGTGTCTCTGTGCGTTGCATTCTGGCACCTGCATTACATACCCACAGGTGACCATCCACCCATCAAAGAACGTTACAGGTCAATCCCACCAGCACACTACCAGAAAGCGAAGGAAATGTTGCACAACATGAAGAGAGCAGGGGTAATAATAAGAGATAGCTGTAGCCCCTGGGCAGCTCCCCTGGTCCTGGTCAGGAAAAAGGATGGAAGCATGAGGATGTGTGTAGATTACAGACAGGTACACCGCATAACACATAAGGATGCATACCCTTTGCCCCGTATAGAGGAATCCCTGGCTGCACTAAAGTCTGCAAATTACTTCTCTACCCTTGACCTCACTAGTGGGTACTGGCAAGTAGCAGTTGCTGAGGAGGACCAGGAGAAGACGGCCTTCACTACCCCGATGGGACTCTGCGAGTTCAACAGTATGCCGTTCGGACTCTGCAACGCCCCTGGAACGTTCCAGAGATTGATGGAGTGCTGTTTGGGACACCGTAACTTCGAGACTGTGCTGCTATACCTGGATGACGTGATAGTGTACTCCAAGACGTATGAGGACCATTTGAAGCACCTGGCGGAGGTATGTGAAGCATTGTCCCGGTATGAAATGAAATTGAAGCCTTCCAAGTGCCATCTGCTCAAACAGAAGGTTCAGTACCTGGGGCACATTGTCAGTCCAGAAGGAGTAGCACCAGACCCGGAGAAGGTCACTGCCATCCAGAAATGGCCGGAACTGAAGAATCTCAAGGAGGTACGTCAGTTCCTGGGACTGGTCGGGTATTACCAGAGGTTTGTAAAGGACTACACCAAGAAGGCAGCGCCTTTACAAGATCTCCTGGTAGGACAGTCCCACAGAGGCAAGAACCCAGCCTTGCAGTGGGGTAAAGAGCAAGCTGAGTCCTTTGCAGTGATGAAAGAGATCCTGACTGGCGAAGAAATCCTGGCCTACCCTGACTACAGCCAACCATTCCTGCTATACACTGATGCCAGCAACGAGGGACTAGGAGCTGTGTTAAGCCAGAAGCAGTGTGGCAAAGAGAAGGTGATTGCCTATGCCAGCAGGAAACTCCGTCCTACCGAGAGGAATCCAGAAAACTATAGCTCCTTCAAGTTGGAGCTCCTGGCCTTGGTCTGGGCCATCACTGAACGATTCAAGCACTACCTGGCCTCCACTAAGTTCACGGCCTATACTGACAACAACCCCTTGACACATCTAGAGACAGCCAAGTTGGGAGCCATGGAACAGCGTTGGATGGCCCTGCTGTCAAACTATCAATTCACCATCAAGTACCGGGCAGGCCACAAGAACGCTAACGCCGATGCCCTATCAGGAATGCCGCACCAGTCGGATACTGAAGAAGAAGTGGACGACCTGGAGGAGATTGAGCTATCTGCCTTCCATTGAAATGGGATGGTCCACGAGCAACGCACCTCCAGGAGGTATCGTGGTAAGACACTAAACCCTTTACCTCACCACAGTTGGAAGGAGACCCAGGACAGCGACCCGGTCAAAGAACTGATAACCCAGGAAAGTTCCTCCCTGGAGAAGGACGCTTCTCCACAAGCCAAGCAACTGTGGAATGAGAGAAGCCGGCTGTTCATCTATAGAGAGAAGCTGTGCCGAAGGTATGTTAACCCCAGGACCCATGAGATGGTATGGCAGATTGTAGTGCCCAGGACGGACATCCAGATGGTGTTGGAGGCCTACCACGATCAAGCAGGGCACTTTGGCTGGAAAAAGCTGGAAACTCTCCTGAAGAGTTGGTTTTATTGGGTTGGAATGCGGAGCTCCATAGAGAGGTGGTGCCGGGATTGTGGACCATGCAGTCTCAGAAGAAAAGACTACAGCAGCCAGAAGGCACCCCTGCAGTCCATCAAGACAACCCAGCCCCTGGAGATTGTCACCCTGGACCACATCAAGCTGTCACCCAGCAGGTCAGGCTACTCGTATGCCCTGACCATGGTGGATCACTACTCCCGGTTCCTGGTGGTTGCCCCTGTCAAGGATCTGACAGCAGAAACTGCAGCAAGGACGTTTCAAGCCTATTTCTGCAGGCCCCATGGATACCCGGATAAAGTGCTGACAGATCAAGGCCCTGCCTTTGAAGCTGAGCTGTTCAAAGAGTTTTGCCATCTGTACGGGTGTAAGAAGATCCGGACTACACCGTACCACCCCCAAACCAATAGGTTATGTGAAAAGATGAATAACATAGTCATCGACCTGTTGAAGACCTTGCCTCTAGAAGAAAGAAATCAGTGGCCAGACAGACTACCTGACCTGGTAGATCTCTACAATCACATACCTGTGAGTTCCACCAATTGTACTCCAGCGTACCTCATGAGAGCAAGACCCGGAAAGTTGCCCATGGACTTGGAGCTTGGAGTGGTAGAACCAGAAGCGGATATGTCCACTGAAGACTGGGATAAGACTCGACAGGAGCAGTACAGGTGAGTACAGGCCTGTGTTGAAGACAGTCTAAGTAGGTTGAGAGATAAGCAGGAAGTACAGTACAACAAGAGTGCACCAGCTGAACCCTTGACACCTGGAGAAGTTGTGCTGAAACGAAAGAGAAGAAGCCACAAACTTGACGACCAGTGGGAAAGGGAACCTTACACTGTGTTGAATTCCAGATTTGATAATAGAAAAATCTGTCTAATTAGCAAAGATGGAGGAAAAACAACTGCAACGGTATCAAGAGACCATCTGAAGTTGTGCCCAGGTCCGCTGAAGCCCCAGGAGGAAGTGCCTCTCACCGTACCAGAGGAGCCCAAAGAAGAAGTACTCCATACTGTCTTAGGAGATTTCCCGGCAGATTGGCCTCAACTGGATGGAGCGGTAATAATACCTGTGCTACACTTCTACCAACAGCCAGAAGACTCTCCACTGCAAGTAGGACCCGTAAGTGCCCCAGAAGAGCCTGCTCAGGAAGAATTCCCGGAAGAAGGATCACCGGTGGAAGCAGAGCCAGTAGGCCCAGTAACCAGTGTACTTGCCAGTCCCGTAGAGAGGTTAAGGCAGTCTTGCAGTCCAACAACACATAGAGCGGAAAATAGCGCAAACATCCATACTACACGCATTCCAGTACTACGTAGGTCATCGCGTAGCACAAAAGACCAGACCCCTGTCAGGTATAGAGAGTGAATAGAGAAACACTGACAGTATAAATAGTTACCCCATAGGGTATATTCTTGTAATAATTTAATGTATTTATTTATGTATTTATCTTGCCTTGCTAATGGAGAATTTATGTGACACGGACACTTCTAATTGCATTTAGTTACCCGTAAGGGTATATATATAAAGGACTCGGTGACTGAGGACTGTGACCAGCCCAAAAACTGTCATGTACATAGTTGCACTGCCTGGAGTGCCTTTTAAGTGACCACGGAACAAAAACCCGTTTGGCGTGGCCGAAGACGAGGTCCAGCACCTGGATCACCTATGCCCTGTAGCCACGCCCAGGGCCTACGTTGAGGGTTTTCAGGTGGGTCCCTCATGTTCCTTCATTGGTGAAATGGACACAAGGTTACGGGACTTACTGTAACTGAATTAATGTTATTGATAATTGTTATTATTGTATTATAATGTTACCTGTAACGTTCAAGAAAAGTGCCTCCCATAAAGGGAAGAAATGTTATTGTTTTAACCTGTTTTGAGAAAAATGCTTCAGTCCAGGAGTACTGAGTTTTACTAGGGGGGAATGTGGCGCCCTGCTGCGCATTGGTGCCACAGAACCCAGAAGGGTGCATGGATGGACTTCTCCACAAGAGGCCATCACTACATTCACACACCTCCACCCTACCACCTCAGACCAGCAGAGGGAGCCCGTAAGGGATATATATAGGGAGGGTGGAGCCATGCAGCTCAGGTTAGTTCCTGCTTAGAGACAGAGAGGGACAGAGCTCAGAGTTGAGTAGAAAGCGTGCTGACGCTCAGATAGCAGCGAAGAGGCAGCGAGCTGGCTGCTGTGCTTAGGCGAGCCAAGGCCTACAGCACGTGTGAAGGCCTAGTGAGGGCCTTGAGTGGGCCGAAGGCGAGAGGAGAAGGAAGAAGTAGTGAGGGAGCAGAGGAGCATACCAGGCTCACTCCGATTTATATACTGGACACCGGGTCCACGCCTACAGGGACCCTTTACACCCAGTAGGAACCACCGGTACTCCTGGAGGACTACAGGTCCCAGGTTCACCAAACGCTGATTGCAGTACCAGGGCTAGGAGTCACGGAGGTCCCAGCATCCAGGGAGAGTGATCTCCAAAGAGAAGGCCCTACCACCAGGTCAGCAGGTGCAAATGACGCACCCAGGGGATGGGGGAAAACAACTCAGCGCCCGGGCCTTGTTGTTGCCTGATCTCGGGGGGTTGTCGCGGTGGCCGGCTCCCGGGCCCGTACCCTGGGGTCACTCTTAAAAGAAGAAGGGGGGAAGTTAAATAGGATAGGGGAATGTTCGTGACGCCACCCGTGGTGTCTGGTGAGGATCACCAGCGCTGCAACAGTCCTCTGAGGCCAGTGTTCAGGCAGCTTAGTTGGTGCGGCTCCCCACAGGTGGAGCGGGGCCTCAGGGCAGCATAGAGAGGGGTGTACAATAGAGCGGTGGCGGGTGCAGAGCCGCGGAGGAAAGAACAGACAGAGGCAGTAGTTGAAGTCATCCGATTCTTTACTCACTGTGATGTTTTGTCAGCTCAGAGCTTCTCTCTGCTGTCACACGGCGAGCAGCGGCTGCCAGGGAGGGGTTCAGCACACTCCAGGTAGTTCAGGAGCACTTGACAGGACCCCCGGTCTTGTGTGTTCCTCTCTTGTTGAACTTCTCCCGCCTTGTGTCCCCCACTGAGTCCCGTACGGGTACTGCGATGTCCCTTGTGGGTAACGTGTAGCTCCCGGACCGACTGGGTGCCCTTTTTCGTGACTAGTGGTGAGAACGTGGTGTAAGGCCGGGTCCCTCTGGATAAACTCAGATTAGGGCATACAGGTGGCGACTCCGCTCCGTCCGTATCCCCCTGGGATCCACATAAGCCTCCGGACTTTTCCGACAGAGACGTGAAGTGCAAAGTCAGATAATCGGGGACCGGTACCCCCTCTTGCGGCAGGGTCTCTCTGGCAGGGCCAGAATAAGGTATGCAGGTGGTGACTCCGCTCCATCCGCACCCCCTGAGATCCTTTCGCCTGTGGAGCCTATCTCCTCTGCTCCCCTCCTGGGCCTTCTTGCTTGGACCCTGACCGGGGACAGAGCCGGTTATAACTCTGCCCCGACCCCCCGGGAACCCAAGGACCCACGACCAAAGACCTTGTTATTAAGATGGCCTCCAGTTATATAGAATTCTAATAAGGTGTTTAGGTAAATGCTTCCTCACCTTCACTCACTATGTGGTTCCACCTAACTTTGGTTCCCCCCAACTCCTGCATTCAGGCCCGGGGCAGCACTATGGTGCTTTAGGCCCCCTACAGAACTGGAGTGGTGTAGTGTTGAGTGTGTGGTTGGGGTCCTGTGTAGTACTCCATCCTTACCTGGGAGAGGAGATACCACACCTTGTTCTGAGGTGCAGTACCCCTGTGGCGACTGAACCCTCAGGGGCGCCACATTCCCCCCTGGTGAAACACAGCACATCCGCGGGCTGCAATAGAGCAAAGACATGGTATATTTCAGACATTCAAAAATTTAAATATTTTTTTTAACAATAACAATCTTCCCTTTATGGGAGGCACTCCCCTTAACGTTACAGGTTATACGTGATAAATAGACAGGCATTATATATATAGAAAACAGGGCCAGAATAAGGTATGCAGGTGGCGACTCCGCTCCGTCCGCACCCCCTGAGATCCTTTCGCTTGTGGAGCCTATCTCCTCTGCTTCCCTCCTGGGCCTTCTTGCTTGGACCCTAACCGGGGACAGAGCCGATTATAACTCTGCCCCGACCCCCTGTCTCGAGGCCTGAGACCGGGAACCGTGGACCCTGAGCCGGCTGCAGCCTTGTGCGGACTTGCCGTCCCAAGGACCTGACGCGCCCCCTGGGCCGTGGGGTACCCGGTGCCGGGCGGGTAGATGCTGGGAGAATGTCATAGTGGCGGTGACCCGGTCCGTGACCCAGGGCGGTCAATAAAAGGGGTTATGTATAGGGGATTTATAGAGATTTTATAGAGTTCGTGACGCCACCTGTGGAATGCGGCTAACGGGAGCCGCCGCTGCGGAGCAGTCCTCTGAAGCTGATGTTACTGCAGCAGGGATGATGTGGCTCTCCACAGGAAGAGCTAGCTCCAGGGCAGTGTAGATGTTGTTGTAGGTTGTGCTGGGCGTTGTAGTGCAGGGAGTGATGGCGCAGCAAGAAACACAGAGACAAGGTGGTGCAGTCCTCTGGGTCTTTACTCACGGCTATTGTGACTAGCCCAGGGGATGGGGATGACTCAGTACCCGGGCCTTTGCCTGGCCTTAGGGATGTCGCGGTAGTCGGCTCCCGGGCCCGTACCCTGGGGTCTCTCTTTAAAAAGGGTGGATAATTTGTTTATTTTATAAAAGTTCGTGACGCCACCTGTGGCTTCTGGTAAGAATCACCAGCGCTGCGCAGTCCACTGAGGCCGATGATAAGGCAGCTCGATGGTATAGCTCCCCACAGGTGGAGCTAGGCCTCAGGGCAACGTACGGAGGGGATGCAGGACAGGCGAGACCCAGCCGGGTCAGAGCAAGAACAGGGACAGACACGATAGCCACTTCAGTACCTTTTACTGATGGAAATTCAGGCACGTCCCGGAGCACTGTAGGGTGAAGGCTGCATGTCAGGATCCTCCCCAATGAGTGGGTTTAGGACCTCCTGTTCCTTGCCTCTGCGTAGTAAGTTTCTGACCTGCCTGGAGCTAGGCCTAACTTTGTCTCTGTCCTGCGCTGGCTGACCTTGTGGTAGGGCCTTCTCTTGGAATACACGCTCCTCAGCTTGCGGGGCCTATGTGTCTCCTGGCTCTGTTACGTATCAGCACTTTAGCGATCCTGGGACTTGTAGTTCTCCAGGGATTCCGGTTATGCCTTACTGAGTCATAGAGATCCCGGTAAGCTTCGGACCCGGTGTCCGGTAAAATCTTCGGGGTGAGCTAGTTAAGCTCCTCTGCCCCCTATGTACTAACTCTCCACTCGCCTTCGGCCTACTCGGGCCCTCACTAGGCTACTCACACTAAAGGCAGCTTGCCGCGCTTCACCGATCTTATGGCGCCGGCACACCTAAAGATCACTTCTCTGAGCTACACTGAGTCTTGGTCTGGATAAGCTCCACTGCAGGATAGCAATTGCAGGAGCTGGAACAGGCTTTTGTCCTCTGAGGTAACTCTTCTCAGACTGTAGTGGACTCACTGCTAAACCAGAATAGACTAACTGCTGCTTGGCTCCACCTTCCCTAATTATCTATCCCTAACGGGCTCCCTCTGCTGGTCTGAGGTGGAAGGTGGAGATGTGTGAATGGTTATGGGGGCCTCTTGTGGAGGAATCCATCAATGCACTCTTCCAGGATCTGTGATACCAAGCGCAGCTGGGCATCACATTCCCCACTAGTTAAGCTCAGCACTCCCGGGTTGAAGTTCATTTTTATAAAACAATAACAATAGGAAACATGAACAATGCATTAACAATAAGAACAATCTTCCCTTTATGGGAGGCACCAATCTTAAACGTTACATAACAATAACAAATACAGAGTGTCCTCAGAATTCAAGTCTCCTTTGGTGAGGTTCCCAGCAAGGATGTCCATCTCACAGGGTAGAGTACTTGGTGGTTTTGAGGGACCTGTCCCAAACCCTCAACGTAGGCCCTGGGGTGGCTGCAGGGCATGAAGATCCCGAGTTGGGCCTCCAATAGAGCCACTCCAGACAGGTTTTCCTTCTGAGGTCACCTAAAAGGGCACTCCAGGGAGCGCAATTATATACAAAAGCAGTTTTTGGGCTGCACACAGTCCTCAGCCACGAAGTTCTTTATGCAAATAATAAAGGAATTAATAAGGTAAAGCACAAATTGATAATGACATACATATAAGAAAGTACACAATTAATACTGTACATTACAATTTTAATACCCCAGGGGTAACTATCTACAGTGGTGGCCAAAAGTATTGGCACCCCTGCAATTCTGTCAGATAATACTCAGTTTCTTCCTGAAAATGATTGCAATCACAAATTCTTTGGTATTATTATCTTCATTTAATTTGTCTTCAATGAAAAAACACAAAAAGAATTGTCTTAAAGCCAAATTGGATATAATTCCACACCAAACCTAAAAAAGGGGGTGGACAAAAGTATTGGCACTGTTTGAAAAATCATGTGATGCTTCTCTAATTCGTGTAATTAACAGCACCTGTAACTTAACTGTGGCACCTAACAGGTGTTGGCAATAACTAAATCACACTTGCAGCCAGTTAACATGGATTAAAGTTGACTCAACCTCTGTCCTGTGTCCTTGTGTGTACCACATTGAGCATGGAGAAAAGAAAGAAGACCAAAGAACTCTCTGAGGACTTGAGAAACCAAATTGTGAGGAAGCATGAGCAATCTCAAGGCTACAAGTCCATCTCCAAAGACCTGAATGTTCCTGTGTCTTACGTACACAGTGTCATCAAGAAGTTTCAAGCCCATGGCACTGTGGCTAACCTCCCTAGATGTGGATGGAAAAGAAAAATTGACGAGAGATTTCAAACCCAAGATTGTGCGGATGGTGGATAAAGAACCTTGACTAACATCCAAACAAGTTCAAGCTGCCCTGAAGTCTGAGGGTACAACAGTGTCAACCCGTACTATCCGTCGGCGTCTGAATGAAAAGGGACTGTATGGTAGGATACCCAGGAAGACCCCCTTCTTACCCCGAGACATAAAAAAGCCAGGCTGGAGTTTGCCAAAACTTACCTGAGAAAGCCTAAAACGTTTTGGAAGAATGTTCTCTGGTCAGATGAGACAAAAGTAGAGCTTATTGGGAAAAAGAATCAACATAGAGTGTACAGGAAAAAAAAAGAGGCATTCAAAGAAAAGAACACGGTCCCTACGGTCAAACATGGCGGAGGTTCCCTGATGTTTTGGGGTTGCTTTGCTGCCTCTGGCACTGGACTGCTTGACCGTGTGCATGGCATTATGAAGTCTGAAGACTACCAACAAATTTTGCAGCATAATGTATGGCCCAGTGTGAGAAAGCTGGGTCTCCCTCAGAGGTCATGGGTCTTCCAGCAGGACAATGACCCACAACACACTTCCAAAAGCACTATAAAATGGTTTGAGAGAAAGCACTGGAGACTTCTAAGGTGGCCAGCAATGAGTCCAGACCTGAATCCCATAGAACACCTGCGGAGAGATCTCAAAATGGCAGTTTGGAGAAGGCACCCTTCAAATATCAGGGACCTGGAGCAGTTTGCCAAAGAAGAATGGTCTACAATTCCAGCAGAGCATTGTAAGAAACTCATTGATGGCTACCGGAAGCGGTTGTTCGCAGTTATTTTGGCTAAAGGTTGTGCAACCAAGTATTAGGCTGAGGGTGCCAATACTTTTGTCTGGCCCATTTTTGGAGTTTTGTGTGAAATGATCAATGATTTGATTTTTCCTTCATTCTCTTTTGTGTTTCTTCCTTGCAAGCAAATTAAATGAAGATAATAATACCAAAGAATTTGTGATTGCAATCATTTTCAGGAAGAAACTGAGTATTATCTGACAGAATTGCATGCGTACCAATACTTTAGGCCACCACTGTACATTTTCAGAAATTTGACTATTTACTGAGTGTACCTAACAGGGGGTTTACCTCTCGTGCTACGCGTTGATTTGCGTAGTGCGGTGGTCTGTGGGGTATCAGAGTCTGCATTGTAAGTTACCCTACCAGTTCTACGTGTGACCATGTTGTAAAACTGCCTTAACCTCTGTCTTGGACTGGCAAGTTCAGCATTGGCTGGGCCCTCTTGCTCCGCTCCTACCGGGGATCCTTCATCCGGGGATACTTCTTGAGCTGGCGCTTCTGCAGCACTTACAGGTTCAACTTGCTGAGGAGGGTTTTCTGGCTGTTCGTAGAATTGGAGTACTGGGATGATTACTGCTCCTCCTATCTGAGGCCAATCTGCCGGGAAATCTCCTAGGTCAGTGTGGATCACTGTTTCTTTAGGTTCTTCCGGGATTGTGAGAGGCACTTCTTCCTGAGGTTTCAATAAGTCTGGACACAACTTTAGGTGGTCCCTGGACACTGTTGTACACGTTTTTTCTCCATCTCGACTGATTATGCAGGTCTTCTTGTTGTCAAATCTTGACGGTAACACAGTGTAGGGTTCTTTCTCCCACTGGTCATCAAGTTTGTGGTTGTGTCTTTTCCTTTTCAATACTGTTTCACCAGGTGTGAAGGGTTCTGCGGGTGCGTTTTTTTTGTAATGCGCCTCCTTCTTTTCTCTCACCCGAGTGAGATTGTCCTCGACACAGGCTTGTACTCTTCTGTACTGCTCCTGTCTGGTGGTGTCCCAGTCCTCAGTGGTCATATCAGCTTCAGGCTCAACAACACCAAGCTCCAGGTCCATGGGCAGCTTTCCTGGCCTTGCCCGCATGAGATATGCCGGAGTGCAATTGGTGGAACTTACTGGTATATGATTATACAAATCCACTAAGTCGGGTAGTAGGTCTGGCCACTGATTTCTCTCCTCAAATGGTATGGTCTTTAGCAGGTCGATGATGATGTTGTTCATCTTTTCGCAGAGACCGTTTGTTTGTGGGTGGTACGGTGTAGTTCTGATCTTTTTACACTCGTACAAATGGCAGAACTCCTTGAGCAACTCAGCCTCAAAGGCCGGGCCTTGATCCGTCAGCACCTGCTCAGGGTATCCATGGGGTCTACAGAAATAGGGTCTCTAGCTTTTTCCAGCCAAAGTGCCCCGCCTGATCGTGGTAAGCTTCTAATACCATCTGGATGTCTGTCTTCGGGACCACTATCTGCCATTCCATCTCATGGGTTCTTGGATTAACGCACCTCCGGCACAGCTTCTCACGGTAGATAAACAGTCGGCTTCTCTCGTTCCACAGCTGCTTTGCTTGCAGAGACGCATCTTTCTCCAGGGAGGCACCTTCTTGGGTTATCAGCTCCTTGATGCTGCAGACAACCGGGTCGCTGTCTTGGGTCTCTTTCCAGCTGTGGTGAGGCAGGGGGTTTAACGTCTTTTCACGCTGCTTCCTGGAGGCTCGTTGCTCGTGGATCATCCCACTCCAGTGAAAGGCAGGTAGCTCTATCTCTTCCAGGTCATCCACTTCTTCCTCTGTGTCTGACTGGTGAGGCATAATAGACAGGGCGTTGGCGTTCTTACGGACCAGCCCGGTATTTAATTGTAAATTGGTAGTTTGACTGCCGAGCCATCCATCGTTGTTCCAGTGCCCCCAACTTAGCTGTTTCAAGATGGGTCAAGGGGTTGTTATCAGTGAAGGCAGTGAACTTGCTGGAGGCCAGGTAGTGCTTAAACCTTTCAGTGATGGCCCAGACCAAGGCCAGGAACTCCAACTTAAAGCTGCTATAGTTCTCTGGGTTCCTCTCAGTCGGGCGGAGCTTCCTGCTTGCGTATGCGATCACCTTCTCTTGGCCATTCTGCTTCTGACTTAGGACAGCACCCAGCCCTTCGTTGCTGGCATCTGTATACAACAGGAACGGTTGGCTGTAGTCAGGGTAGGCTAGGATCTCATCACCTGTCAGGATCTCCTTCATCTCCTGAAACGACTCTGCTTGCTCCTTACCCCAGTGGAATGGGGGGTTTTTGCCTTTGGGGGACTGCCCTACCAGGAGGTCTTGCAGAGGAACTGCTAGCTTGGTGTAATCTTTTACAAACCTCGGGTAGTATCCTACTAGTCCCAAGAACTGGTGCAACTCCTTGAGGTTCTTCGGCTCCGGCCACTTCTGGATGGCTGTGACTTTCTCCGGGTCTGGTGCTACCCCTTCCGGACTGACAATGTGCCCCAGGTACTGTACCTTTTTCTTGAGCAGGTGGCACTTTGAGGGCTTCAACTTCATCCCGTACCGGGACAGTGACTCAAATACCTCTGCCAGGTGTTTCAAGTGGTCCTCGTACGTTCTGGAGTACACTATTACATCGTCCAGGTAAAGTAACACAGTCTCGAAGTTGCGGTGTCCCAGGCAGCACTCCATCCATCTCTGGAATGTTCCGGGGGCATTGCAGAGTCCAAACGGCATACTGTTGAACTTGCAGAGTCCCATCGGGGTGGTGAAGGCCGTCTTCTCCCGATCCACCTCAGCCACAGGTACTTGCCAGTATCCACTAGTGAGGTCAAGGGTGGAAAAGTAATTTGCAGACTTTAAGGCAGCTAGGGACTCCTCTATGCGTGGTAAAGGGTGTGCATCCTTATGTGTAATGCGATTTAATTGACGGTAATCTACACACATTCTCATGCTCCCGTCCTTTTTCCTAACTAGCACTAGGGGAGCTGCCCAGGGCCTACAACTATCCCTTATTACTCCCGCCTTCCTCATGTCATGTAGCATTTCCTTTGCCTTCTGGTAATGAGCTGGTGGTATAGGCCTGTAACGTTCTTTGACTGGGGAATGGTCGCCTGTGGGGATATGATGTTGAACCCCCTTAATCCTCCCGAAGTCAAGTGGATGTTTACTGAACACCTGCGAGTTTTCTTGAACCACCCGGTGTACATCCTGTTTTTGATGGGCAGGAGAGGTGTCTGTCCCAACATGGAGCTGTTGACACCAATCCTCCACCTGGGTTGCAGGGTCATTATCCTCCACTTCATCTGGTGAGGTTAAGGACTCCGCCTCATGAATGCAGTTGTTATTTACAGCATGTAATTTGGCAACAGTGGCATAACGTGGCAGTCTGACCTCATCTTCCCCTAAATTGAGAAGACGGACGGGCACCCTCCCATTGCGTACATCTACCACTCCCCTGGCAGTTAAGAGCGTGGGTCTATGCTCGGAGCAAAGGGGTTCTACTACCGCCTGGTAGCTCTGTCCTCTAAGACCTATAGCAGCTCTACACCAGATGAGCATTTCACTCATTGGGGGGATGACAATGGGTATGGGGTCTGTTACCCGCACGTTACCGATTTCACCGTCTGTTAACCTTACTTGCTGTTGATACATCAGGACTCGGATCTCCCTCTGCAGTGCCCTCCTCTGTCTCGGCCTGGCAGTGTCGGCGAGCTGTTGGAGCAAGAACACAACTTCTCCCAAACAGTTACCAACAATGTTAGTGCCAAGTACCATATACGGGTTGGTGTCATCAGGATTAGTCTCTACTACAATTAGCCCCTGGTCCTTCAGTTCCACTCTCCCCACCTTTACAGTCACATTCTTAACCCCGAGTAGGTTAAGGGGGAGTCCGTTTGAGGCATATACAGAAAGATTTGGAGCTGGCAGACGTAGGTCGTCCATGGACCAGAACCTCTTGTAGAGGACGTCAGGCATGATGGTTACCTGAGATCCTGTGTCCAGCAGAGCATGCGTCGGGATCCCGTCCAACACAATGGACAGGAAAGGTCTTCCTCCGACGAACCTGTTGTACCAGTCTGATGGGCCTGGTGAGTTTACTCCTGAGTGTCGGCCCTCGGACCCAGGGTTTTCTCGTTTAAAGGACAATTCTGGGCGATGTGTCCGGTCTTACGGCAGCGGTAGCAGGTAGGGTCCTTCGGCGGATGGCGCTGGTCACTGGTCCTCGAAGAGGGTGATGTTGGCCTCCTCCTCCTTCGCATCCAGGGGACATCCTCAGGGCTGTCAGCTAACAGGATCTTCCCTCCTTCCTCGGGCTCTGTCGGCAGCTGTAGAGCACTCAGCACAGTGGTCAGGGTTTTTCTCAACTGACGCACCTCAGAGCGCAGACTGTCCAGCTCTCTAGGGGACGTTGCTGGAACCTTGGCTTCAGCAGCCACTGGGGAAAAGGTGGGTGTAGCAGGCACTGGGGTAGCCCCACCCTGGTAACGTTGGATGGCATTTGTTTCCAGGGGCTGCAGTCCTTTTATAGCCATGTCCTTAAGATTGTCAAAGGTGGCATCTGAATGATCCAGGGACCACCAACGCACAGTCATGCTCTCCTCTGGAGACCTCAGTCCCCGGACAAACTGGTCTTTCAGCATTTTGTTCTCATTTTCAATGCTAGTTGGACTGACCTGTTTAAGAGCCCGCAGAGCCCTCTATAGACGCCAGGTGTAGTCCCGAACATTATCCTCCGGCTGTTGGGAACAGCTATAGAACCTCATCCGGAGGTCCGCCTCAGTAAGATCCTCAAAGACAGTCTGTAATTTTTGGAATATTGTGGACACTGACTCCTGGTCTGCGGCCGACCATGTTTCCACTTCCCGTTCCGCAGCACCGGTCAGTTGTCCTAATACAACAGCGGCTCTTTGTTTGCCTGTCATGGAGTACATATCCAAGATACCACATATCTTCCGTTTGAATCCAGACAGGGTATCTGGTTTGCCGTTGTACTGGGGGAGCCACTTTGCTCCAGGGATATACGGCAGAGTCATGGGAATGACAGGGGTTACAGGCGCTGCTGGTGGAGTGGCGGCTTTGGCCTGCTCATCATCGGGCGCGAGTTGAACCTCAGGGATGTTGACCGGCATGTCGGCGTTCTGCTGTTCGTCGGACATTCTGGCGCCCCCCTAGTTAACCGTGGCCTACCTTCTAGTTTTTTTTTCCGGTAGGCCGCAGCTCCGCAGGTGACGGTCGTCTTCAGGACCTTGCGTCGCTTGCGTCCTACGTCAGAACGTTCAGCGACGCTCCTTACAGGACCTGGCGCTTCCTGATTTGACGTTGAGGCGTGGGGCGTGTCCGGGGTTTTGCGCTCTTTTGCAGGTATGCCCCTAATTTTCCCGCGGTTACGCCCTTCTTCACGCTCGCCGGCCCAACAATGGCGGCTATCTTCACAACTTAACGTACACAGTTCAGAATAAAGGCGCACAGTACCCGGTTGCAACGGGCATATCACTGCAGCGTTGCACCGGGCACGCTGTCCTGTTCGTGACACCAGTTGGAGATGACAAGCCCAGGGGATGGGGATGACTCGGTACCCGGGCCTTTGCCTGGCCTTAGGGATGTCACGGTGGTCAGCTCCCGGGCCCGTACCCTGGGGTCTCTCTTTAAAAAGGGTGGATAATTTGTTTATTTTATAAAAGTTCGTGACACCACCTGTGGCTTCTGGTGAGTATCACCAGCGCTGCGCAGTCCACTGAGGCCGATGATAAGGCAGCTCGATGGTATAGCTCCCCACAGGTGGAGCTAGGTCTCAGGGCAACGTACGGAGGGGATGCAGGACAGGCGAGCAAGAACAGGGACAGACACGATAGCCAATTCAGTACCTTTTACTGATGGAAATTCAGGCACGTCCCGGAGCACTGTAGGGTGAAGGCTGCATGTCAGGATCCTCCCGAATGAGCGGGTTTAGGGCCTCCTGTTCCTTGCCTCTGCGTAGTACGTTTCTGACCTGCCTGGAGCTAGGCCTAACTTTGTCTCTGTCCTGCGCTGGCTGACCTTGTGGTAGGGCCTTCTCTTGGAATACACGCTCCTCAGCTTGCGGGGCCTATGTGTCTCCTGGCTCTGTTACGTATCAGCACTTTAGCGATCCTGGGACTTGTAGTTCTCCAGGGATTCCGGTTATGCCTTACTGAGTCATAGAGATCCCGGTAAGCTTCGGACCCGGTGTCCGGTAAAATCTTCGGGGTGAGCTAGTTAAGCTCCTCTGCCCCCTATGTACTAACTCTCCACTCGCCTTCGGCCTACTCGGGCCCTCACTAGGCTACTCACACTAAAGGCAGCTTGCCGCGCTTCACTGATCTTATGGCGCCGGCACACCTAAAGCTCACTTATCTTAGCTACACTGAGTCTTGGTCTGGATAAGCTCCACTGCAGGATAGCAATTGCAGGAGCTGGAACAGACTTTTGTCCTCTGAGGTAACTCTTCTCAGACTGTACTGGACTCACTGCTAAACCAGAATAGACTAACTGCTGCCTGGCTCCACCTTCCCTATTTATCTATCCCTAACGGGCTCCCTCTGCTGGTCTGAGGTGGAAGGTGGAGATGTGTGAATGGTTATGGGGGCCTCTTGTGGAGGAATCCATCAATGCACTCTTCCAGGATCTGTGATACCAAGCGTAGCTGGGCGTCACAATTGCAGTCCAAGTTACAGACGTCAAAGTAACTTCCCGTGCCGTGCTGCGTTTACTCAGTGAGGGGCTCAGTCCACCCCCAGGTAACTCCGGAGTACATAGCAGGACTCCCTTCTGTGTCCTCTCTCTGGCTGTCTCCCTGAACCTCATACCAAGTGTCCCAGTCCAGTATCTGCAGGGCTTGGCGGGCGACGTCTGTTCCGTCCCCTGGGTCCTATATAGCTACCTTCCTGGTGAGACTGGTATGGAATGTTGGCTACAGGACATGAAATATGGCAGCCTACGGTTTCTAGTTAAGGCGTACCATTTTTTGCTAGTTGAGGGATCCGGTTCCCTGTATGCAGCCTGACCCCTCCACCTCCCGGTAGATGCGGGCGTACGGGTGGCCTTCTGCACGGCCCGTACCCCTGGGGTCCCTTCTTCTGTTCCTGGAGCCTCTCTGCTCCCTCTCCTCTCTTCTCTCCTCCTCCTCTCAGACTTGGGCCTCACTGTCTAGGCCCACCTCTGGAGCAGAGCTCCTACAGAGCCTCTGCTCCTGTCACTTTCCTCCTCAGACTGAACTCTCTGACTGGACTGAACTCTTTAAAATGGTTTCTCTTTTTATATCTTTCTTCTATGTGCTCCCCTTAACTATGTCCTCCACCCACACCCACTACATGGTTCCTCTTTACAAGGTTCCCCCTACTCCAGCCAGGGACCAGGGACTGTGCTCTCCCGTAGGAGCAATCTCGCCCTGCCCTCTGAAGTGTGGTGAAATGAATGCAGGTGTTAGGGTCCTGAGCTGTACTCCTTCCTTACCTGAGAGTGAGATACCACACCTCTGGGTGAGATGCAGTACCTCTGTGGTGACCGAACCCTCAGGGGCGCCACAGACCCACGACCAAAGACCTTGTTATTAAGATGGCCTCCAGTTATATAGAATTCTAATAAAGTGTTTAGGTAAATGCTTCCTCACCCTCACTCACTACGTGGTTCCCACTAACTTTGGTTCCCCCCAACTCCTGCATTCAGGCCCGGGGCAGCACTATGATGCTTTAGGCCCCCTACAGAACTGGAGTGGTGTAGTGTTGAGTGTGTGGTTGGGGTTCTGTGTAGTACTCCATCCTTACCTGGGAGAGGAGATACCACACCTTGTTCTGAGGTGCAGTACCCCTGTGGCGACTGAACCCTCAGGGGCGCCACACAAAGAGAGACAGTAACCAAGCTAGGCCTAGCTCCAGGCAGGTCAGAAGCTTAGAGAATAAAGCAACGGATCAGGAGGCCCTATACCCGCTCACTGGGGAGAGTCCAAAAGTGTGCCCTTCGCCTGGAGTACCCTGGACCGAGCCTGCAACATCACCAGTAAAGGTACTGAAGCTTACCCCCTGTGTGAGTGTCCGTCTTTCCTCCGGGACCGTCCTGCCATCTCTCCCCTGCACCACCATCCATTACACCCCACGCTGCCCTGGAGCTAGCTCTACCTGTGGAGAGCCACACCATCCCTGCTGCCGTAGCACCAGCTCCAGAGGACTGCTCCGCAGCAGCAGCTCTCTCTAGCCGCATTCCACAGGTGGCGTCACGAACATTTTCCCAAATCCCCTATAAACTATCCCCCGTTTACCGTGATATCCCCCAGCAACCAGAGGCCTGGCCGCCGAGTACCCCATGGCCCAGGGGGCGCATCAGATCAGATATACGTTTTCTGAAAATACTGCCATTTTTGGCCTCCATTCAATTTTTTTTTCACTGTGTCAGCGAAGTTTTTGACACTGGTTTGCTGCTCAAAATAGTCACCTACAGGCCAGGTATTTAAAACTGTGGTTTGTCCATCACAAGGATCAGATATAAGTTCGCTCCAAATTCAGTCATTTGTAGTGAGCGTGGATGATATTGTCCTCCATTTAAAATGGGCAAGGGACGGGGAACTGGACGTGATGGTGATGGTGCATGCAGAGACCTAGGCCAAGGCCGTGGGCAAGCTGAAATTGTGTTACAACAAACACCCACATCTTCTCGCCCGACCTTCCTGTCCCAGTTCCTAGGGGACCCCAGCACAGCACTATTGAACCCAGAGCAGTGTCAAAAGGTTGTTGGTTGGATAGCGGATAATGCTTCCAGTCACTTAGCCACCACCACCACCACCCTGTCTTCCACACTGTCAAGTCTCAGTAGCCGTGAGTTTAGATTGCATATTCCTCACCCTGATCCTCCTTCCTCCCACCATGCCGAGTGCCTGGAGACAAATGATCCCACACTTGGACACTCTCAAGAGCTGTTCACTTTTCCATTTATAGATTTGGGCTTCTCGCCCGGTCCACTTGAAGCAAGGCAAGAGGAGATTGCATGTAGCGATGCCCAAATATTTAAGCAGCCACGGTCATACGAAGGCGACGGTGGGAAAGTGTCACAAGAGGTGGACGATGATGAGACACAATTGCCAGAAAGTCAGAAGGAGGACCAGGGTGCGGAAGTGGAAGACGAGGTGGTGGATGATATAGTAACTGACCCAACCTGGCAGGAGGACATGCAGAGCGAGGAGAGCAGCACACAGGGGGAGGGAGGCAGAGCACCCCAACAGGCAGGAAGAAGCAGTGTGGTGGCCACAGACAGAAGGCAGGCAAGCGTTCCCCGTAACACCAACACGAAGGAAGTTGCCAGTACAACTGTTAGGTCTTCCCGAGTCTGGTTGTTTTTTAAAGACTCTGCCGATAACCCCAAAAAGGCCATTTGCAACACCTGCCAGGCTAGCATCAGCAGGGGTGGCAAAACGACTAGCCTGATCACCACCAGCATGATCAGGCACATGGCAGCAAACCACCCGATTTTGTGGGCCGAACACCAGGGTCCAGGAACAGTGTCTGCAGGTGGAACCATTGCTTCTTCCGCTGTTGTGCATGCAAGCCAATCCCCTGTCCATGGTGCATGCAAAGATGCCTCCTGCCCTGCTCCTGTCGTTGCACACTCTAAAGTAGCAGCATCAGGAAGCACGTCCTTGTCCCAGCGCAGTGTTCAGTTGTCCATACCCCAGTCCATGGAACGCAAGCGCAAATACGCAGCCAACACCACAGGACACCACTACAAGATTCTCACATTTCACGACTGCTTGCGCTCGAAATGTTGACTGTTACGCTCGTGGAGACCGAAGCATTCCGCAACCTGATAGTGGCGGCCGTCCCTCGGTACTTGGTCCCCAACCGCCACTATTTCTCCTGGTGTGCGGTCCCCGCATTACACAAGCACATGTTCCAAAACATTAGCCGTGCCCTCAACAACGCAGTTACCGGGAAAGTCCACCTAACCACGGACACGTGGACAAGTGCTTGTGAGCAGGGACGGTACATCTCGCTGACGGCATACTGGGTTAACATAGTGGAAGCCGGGACCCAGTCGGACCTTGGGACAGAACACATCCTCCCGACGCCAAGGATTGCGGGCCCTAGGTCAATCAGGGTTGCCCCCACGGTCTACAGCTCCTGAGCTCCTGCACCTCATCCTCCTCAGCCTCCTCCTCCTCTTCAGCCTCCATCTCCAAAATGACCACATCAGTCACAAGCTGGAAGCACTGCAGCACTGCCTCGGCCAAGCGGCAATAGGCTGTGCTGAAGCTAATATGCTTAGGTGACAAACCACACAATGCTGAAGAGTTGTGGACAGCTCTGAAAGAGCAGGCAGATCTGTGGCTCACACCGCTCAACCTACAGCCAGGCATGGTCGTGTGTGACAATGGCCGGAACCTGGTGGCAGCTCTGAGGCGAGGCGAACTCACACACGTACCATGCCTGGCCCATGTGCTTAACCTCATGGTTCAGCGGTTTCTCAAATCCTACCCGGAGCTGCTGGATCTGCTTGTTAAAGTACACCACCTGTGTGCCCATTTTAGAAAGTCACCTACAGCTTCCGCCGCCCTTGCCGTGTTTCAGCAGCGTTTGCAGCTTCCGGCTCACAGACTGGTGTGTGATGTCCCCACGCGTTGGAACTCTACACTGCAGATGTTGGCAAGGATTTGTGAGCAGAAGAGGGCAGTTCTTGAGTACCAGCATCAACAAGGCCGTCTGTATTCAGTTCAGACTCCACACATAAGACCTCAGGAGTGGACATGGATGTCAGACATATGTACCATCCTCCAAAACTTTGAGGACTCCACCAAGATGGTGAGCGGCGATGACGCCATAATTAGCGTCACCATCCCGCTTCTCTGTCTTCTGAAATACTCTCTGCTAACAATCAAAAAGGATGCATTGAAGGCAGAGCACAATGAGATGGAGATAGGAACCATACAGGGTGATTACATACAGCCCAGCCTCATCTCATCCCAACGTGGATTGGGGGACAAGGAGGAAGAGGAGGACAGGAGCTAGTTTCATCGCTATAGACGGTACTACCTGCACAGCTGTCATACCGTCTGCTCAGCGTGGATGGCCAGAGGACAGATAGGAGGAGGAGAGCATGGTCAGTCATCCTCTTGGTGAGGACACGGAAGTCTTGCCTGTTAGTAGTCTGACACGCATGGCTGAGTTTATGCTATGCTGCCTTTCCCATGGCCCTCAAAATTTTGGGTGACAGTCATTACTGGTTGGTGACACTGCTAGACCCACGCTACAAGGAGAACTTTATATCTCTTATTCCTGAGGCGAACAGGTCTACAAAAATGGGGCTGTACAAGAAGGCCCTTGTTGCGGAACTATTAAAAAATTCCCATCTGAAAAACGCTGGCGGCAGAGGGCACACTTCGTTGGACAACCAAGGAGTACAGGCGAAAGAGACACAACTTCAATCCAGCAGAGGCAGGGGAACACTGTCAAAGTTCTGGGAGAGTTTTCTCAGACCCTCCCATCGGACAGGCCCTGAGACGCGGGGTACTCTCACAAGGAGTGCAAAGTTTGGGAGGATGCTGAGGGAGTACCTTGCCGACCGTACCAACGTCTTCCTTGATTACGCTGTGCCTTATAATTATTGGGTATTCAAGCTGGATACGTGGAATGAACTGGCTCTCTATGCCTTGGAGGTCCTAGCCTGCCCTGCCGCCAGCGTTTTATCAGAGCGGGTTATTAGTGCCGCTGGTGGAATTATAACTGATTAGCGCATCCGCCTGTCAACTGAAAATGAACAAGGGCTGGATTGGGCCAGACTTCTCAACACCACCGAATGATAGCAGCGTAACATAAACTCAAATCCAGTGTCTTTTCTTGGGAGGTGTATTCCCATGCACCTTTTCACACCCACACATGGGTATACGCTTCCTGATTTTGGTTATTTGCTCTTGTCCTCCTCCTTCTCCTCATCCTCCACCACCATATCACCAGGGTGACCGTGGTCCGTGATGCAACACCCACCTAATTTTTGTAAAGGGTTTTTATGATGCCCGTAAAAAAAATTATTTTATACAGTATGTTCATGTATACCCCCCAGGGGTAAATGTTTGTCAGCCCATACACTTAGTGCATGGGCATTACAAGTATAGGAGGCCCGCACCTTTCTAATGGGAACATTTTTTTTATGAGGCCCGCCTCCACATCTCTTCCAAGGGGCATTGAAGTGCCTCCAAATTTTTGGCAGCCCTAGCATTCACGGCATAGGCCAACACTATGGGAGACTTTCTCCTTTCTAATGGGAATTTGTCGTTACTGTGGCCCTGCTCTGTGTGTCTTTAAATTCTTAGTGGGGTTTTTCCTAAAATTGTCAGCCGTTGGACTCACTGCATACCCTATAACTGTATAGCAGACCCTCTCCTTTCTAATGGGAACATGTTGTACCTTGTTACTGAGGCCCTACTCTATGTGTCTTTAAATTCTTAGTGGGGTTTTTCCCAAATTTTGGCAGCCCTTGCAGTCACAGCATGGGCATTACCAGTATAGGAGACCCGCTCCTTTATAATGGGAACATTTTTTTTACTGAGACCCTCCTCTATGTCTCATCAAAGGGGTATTAGGTTGCGTCCAAATTTTTGGCAGCCCTTGCAGTCACTAGATACGCAATAACAGTATAGAAGACCCACTTGTTAATAATGGGAACAACAAAGCATAGCCAGCTGATGGCTCTCTAACAAGGCCGACTGCTGGCCTTTTAAGAATAGTAAGGGCCGTCTGATGTCCCTATAAAAATAGGCTTTATGACTTTCAGAGTCCCTCCATCATAAATAAAACAGGATGTGTCTGATGATGTGTCACATACCACATTGCCAGCTAAGGTTGTAAAATGTTAAAATGACATTTCCGGGTGAATGCATTTGTCTTAAAAATAAGCATAAAAAAAACAAAACAATAGGATGTTTCTTTAGTATAAAAAACAGCGTCACCAGTTTAACAACAATGTAATCACATTGTTCAGCTCCTGCACCTCCTCCTCCATCTCCAAAATGACCACATCAGTCACAAGCTGACAGCACTGCAGCACTGCCTTGGCCAAGTGGCAACAGGCTGTGCAGAAGATAACATGCTTAATGCTTAATTGACAAACCACCCAGCGCTGCAGAGTTGTTGAAAGCTGTAACATAGCAGCCTGATCTGTGGCTCTCACCGCTGAACATACAGCCAGGCATGGTGGTGTGTGACAATGGGCGGAACCTGGTGACGGAGAAATGACAGCCGGGGTAGATACGGTTTCCCTCTATGCCAGTCCTTTCACCGAGCTAAAGAATATGGCTGTGGTGAAATACAACTCCCACTGAGAAGCTGTTTCAGATTGAAAAACATTGTGCCCACCAGAGGATTTGATTCTGAGGGATAACCTTTCTCCCCCGCTCAAGAGCACCATAGCAGCTGCAAAGTTAGCGCTATCATGAACTCTCCTGAGGTAGAAGCCAAGGCACACCAAAGGATTCTCTGGTGGGACTGTCCAACCCTGCCGAGAAGCAGTCCTGGCTAAGAAAAGTGTGTGGGAAGGTTCCCGGACACTCTATGGCTGCTGTTTTACTGAGGAGGAAACACACGCAAACACGGGGAGAACATACAAAGTCCTTGCAGATGTTGTCCTTGCAGGGATTTGAACCCAGGATCCCAGTGCTGCAAGTCTTCAAGGCTAACCACTGATCTAATGTGCTGCCGTTCACCCTCTAATATCTAACAGGCTGGAGAAAATTGCACCTGCTGCCACTCTATCTTCAGCTCCTTTGTGAGAAAATGTATTTGGGCAGCCACTCAGTCTACCAAATAAAATTCCTGAGAAGGAAATTGGGGATGGCTTCATTACTGGTACTGGGGGCAGTGCTAGTACCATGGCGTCGTACCATAGTTTGCTGGAAACATTCCAGGCTGGAAGGAGGCAAGCAAATTCCCACAGAAAAGTACCAGCAGTAATGTTCAGGAACCCGCGCTTGTAGAAGACGGAGACAACACCGGGAGAAATAGTGACGGCTGGGGACCGAGTATGGACACGAGGCATGAGGCATGTGGTTATGAATAGAGATGAGCGTTGTTCTACTCGAACTGTTCGCCAATCTCAAATTCGAGCTGTTTTGGGCGGTGTTCGAGCCGTTCGGCGAACACGAACAATTTGAGAAAAATTCGGCTGTTCGAGGTTATGTTCGATAACTGTTCGTGCACCAAAATCATAACTGGATTTTTTCTCAGTAATGATGAAAATTAATGTTAATACGCAGTTTGAGTGTACAGCGGGGCGGGGGGAGGGGCAGGGGATGGATCTCTGCAGGAACAATGAAGATCTCCATTTTTTTTTCTCTTTCCCGCATTTACAGTGGGGAGGTGCAATCTGTCAGCCTATCAGCAGCGCACACACGGAGCGAAGTGCTTTTTTTCACACAAGCAAGGGCATGTGTCATTGGCAGTGTATGTCACATGTCCTTGCCCTATAAGACCAAGCCATTTTCCCCGTCGCCACCATTTTCTCACTGCTGCAGCTGCGTGTTAGACGGCACCGCTGTTGCTGTGTGCGCTATACCTTGTTAATTTCAAGCCAATTTTCGCACAAATATACAGATAGCTTGGGAGTAGGGAATAGTTGTGATTGCAGTCCTTTTAAGGACTAGGTTACAGCATTTCCTACGACTTTTATCAGGCAGGTCTGTGCTCTTAAATAGATAGGTTGTGGGAGTAAAGACTAATTGTAATTGGAGTCCTTTTCAGGACTAGGTTACATCAGTTCCTATCAGTTTTTGCCAGGCAGGTCTGTGCCAGTGCTGTGCAAGCTTTTTTCACAGCATTTGGCTGAATCTAGCAAAGCTAATCCTTTTTGGCCTATTGCAGAGTGTGTTAGTCAGTGGAGTAGCCTATCTGTGTTGCAAGATATACCACCTGTGTATAGAATACCAATTTTTTTACTGCACCTAGTGAAGTAAAATCTTTTGGGCATAGCATCATTCTATTAGTCCATCTATACTGACCTCCATCAGGTTGCAAACTGAATCTATTTTTTTTCTGCATCTAGCTCTGAAAAAATATTTGGCCTTCTAGCAGTGTGTGGGACTTGTTCTATTAGTCCACCTATACTCACCTCCATCAGGTTGCAAACTGAATATATTTTTTTCTGCATCTACCTCTGAAAAAATATTGGGCTTCTAGCTGTGTGTGGGTCTTGTTCTATTAATCCATCTATACAGACCTCCATCAGGTTGCAAACTGAATATAATTTTTTTCTGCATCTAGCTCTGAAAAAATATTTGGCCTTCTAGTAGTGTGTGGGACTTTCTCTGTTAGTCCATCTATACTGACCTCCATCAGGTTGCAAACTGAATATATTTTTTTCTGCATCTACCTCTGAAAAAATATTGGGCTTCTAGCTGTGTGTGGGTCTTGTTCTATTAATCCATCTATACTGACCTCCATCAGGTTGCAAACTGAATATAATTTTTTTCTGCATCTAGCTCTGAAAAAATATTTGGCCTTCTAGTAGTGTGTCGGACTTTCTCTATTAGTCCATCTATACTGACCTCCATCAGGTTGCAAATTAAAAATAATTTTTATCTGCATCTACAGTACCTCTGAAAAAATATTTGGGCTTCTAGCTGTGTGTGGGACTTGTTGTATTAGTCCATCTATACTGACCTCCATCAGGTTGCAAACTGAATATATTTTTTTCTGCATCTACCTCTGAAAAAATATTGGGCTTCTAGCTGTGTGTGGGACTTGTTCTATTAATCCATCTATACAGACCTCCATCAGGTTGCAAACTGAATATATTTTTTTCTGCATCTACCTCTGAAAAAATATTGGGCTTCTAGCTGTGTGTGGGTCTTGTTCTATTAATCCATCTATACAGACCTCCATCAGGTTGCAAACTGAATATAATTTTTTTCTGCATCTACCTCTGAAAAAATATTGGGCTTCTAGCTGTGTGTGGGACATGTTGTATTAGTCCATCTATACTGACCTCCATCAGGTTGCAAACTGAATATATTTTTTTCTGCATCTACCTCTGAAAAAATATTGGGCTTCTAGCTGTGTGTGGGACTTGTTCTATTAATCCATCTATACAGACCTCCATCAGGTTGCAAACTGAATATATTTTTTTCTGCATCTACCTCTGAAAAAATATTGGGCTTCTAGCTGTGTGTGGGACTTGTTCTATTAATCCATCTATACAGACCTCCATCAGGTTGCAAACTGAATATATTTTTTTCTGCATCTACCTCTGAAAAAATATTGGGCTTCTAGCTGTGTGTGGGACTTGTTGTATTAGTCCATCTATACTGACCTCCATCAGGTTGCAAATTGAATATATTTTTTTCTGCATCTACCTCTGAAAAAATATTGGGCTTCTAGCTGTGTGTGGGACTTGTTGTATTAGTCCATCTATACTGACCTCCATCAGGTTGCAAATTGAATATAATTTTTTTCTGCATCTAACCCAGCCAATAGTTTTGGCCTAATACCACAGTTTGGCCACTCAGCTCTGCTCGGTTACCATCCATTGTTTTTTTGTGCAAACAACTCCAGAGTTGTGAATTAGTTAACCACCAAAATGAGTGGAAAAAGGCCTGCTGCTGGTGGAAAGGGGAATAGGCGTGTTGGGAAGGGGAAAAAAGGTTGTGTCCGTGGGGTAGGTGTTAAAGCAACAGTAACATCTGCAGAAGAAAGACCATCTTCCAGCCAAACTAAAATGTCTACTTCTTTTAGCGGACAATGTGATAAGATCCCTTTCTTACGGCCACGCCAATCGCTACAAATTCCAGATGAGGCACAAAAACAGCAGGTGCTTCAACGGATATCAAGTGCTCCTTTAAGTGGGCTCTCCTCCACATCAACTTCAACATCACAAATACTCCAGTCCTCAAAGGTGTCACCCAAATCGCACTTGCTTCCTCACAGCTCCCAAATCTCCAGCTGCCCGTCTGAGTATGAGGTAGAACAGATGGTTGAGTCTGCAGAGCTGTTTACTCATACTATAGCCTGGGAATCAGAGGTCGACTCCAGCGCTTCTGTGAATCCAGACGAGGAAATGATCTGCACTGATGCCCAGAATCTTTATGAGTCGGATCCAGGACCAGACGCAGAAGGTTCTGACCATAATGTAGACCCTCATTCCCAAACTGTAACTCCTGTTGGTGGAGACAATGAGGAAGACGATGATAAGACTCAAATACCTGATTGGAGCGACAACTTTAGTTTTTTGTCAGGGCAGGAACAGGTTGGCTCTGAGGACGACGGGTGTGATAACACACAGGGTCATGATGATGAGGTTGGAGATCCCACTTACTGTCAACCCACAGTCAGCCAAGAGATGAGGTCAGCAGAGGAGGTGGAGGAAGATGCTAGTGAAGACGAGGTCAGGTTGCGCCTTCCTGGACAGAGACGTAGTACTGGAAGCACGTCAACAACTGCATCCTCAAACACAACTCTGCCTCTCACCACAAGTCGTGGTGGCTCTTCAGGTCGCATGGGTGCTAAGCCTTGCATAGCCTGGGCATTTTTTCAGATCGATAAAGATGACCCAACTCGTGTTATCTGTAACATTTGTCAGCAAAAGCTAAGTAGAGGCCAAAAAATACATAGTTTGAGTACTTCATGCATGAACCGGCACATGGACATGAAGCATAAGTTGCAGTGGGAAGCTCAGTGTGCTACAATGCGGCCTAGCCGGCCGGGCCAACCACCGTCTGCCATATCTTGTGCATCCGCGGCCTCTTCATCCTCTGTGACTGGGGGGACAGCAGTCACACCTGTTTTGGGGCGCAGACCTGCCACCTCTTTACCCGCAACAGCCAGCGTGATTGGCAGGTCATCATTTTCTTTGGAGGTGGTAACACCAGCTGGTGTTGAGCGCTGTCCGACATCGATAGCACCACCTTTGGATCAAGGCAACCTAACATGTCCGCCTGCATCTTCCTCACAGACCGGCAGTTTGCCGGGGACACCCTTATCAACCCCGTCTAAGCACAATAGCCAGCCCTCGGTCCCTCAGATGTGGACAAGTAAAAGACCATTTCCTCCTAGCCATGAGAAAGCTAAGAGGTTGAATTTCACCATCTGCAAGCTCTTGGCTACAGAAATGCTGCCTTTCCGCCTGGTGGACACAGAGGATTTTCGAGACCTTATGTCCGTCGCAGTGCCCCAGTACCAGATGCCCAGTCGGCACTACTTCTCAAAGAAAGGTGTGCCTGCGCTCCACCAGCATGTCGCACACAACATCACCGCTTCTTTGAGAAACTCTGTGTGTGACAGGGTGCATTTCACCACAGACACTTGGACGAGTAGGCATGGACAGGGGCGTTACATGTCGCTGACTGGGCACTGGGTAACTATGGTGACAGCAGGACAAGGGGCTGCTGTCCAAGTCTTGCCGTACCCACGAGTTGTGCGTCAATCCTCTTTATGTCAAAGTTCCTCCACTGCTTCTGCCTCCTCAACCTCCTCTCGGTCTTCCACCTGCACCCAAAGCCTGTCTGGTCATGCCACAAGCTTTCTAACTGCGCAGAAGGGATCCTGCACACCTCCTTACTATGCTGGCAGTAGGGCTCAACGTCATCAGGCGGTTTTTACTTTGAAATGTCTGGGAAATGTGAGTCACACAGCTGAGGAGTTGTGGTCAGCTCTGGAGAACCAATTTCATGAATGGCTGTCTCCACTGGACCTGAAACCAGGGAAGGCCGTGTGCGACAATGCTGCAAACCTGGGTGCGGCCCTTCGCCGGGGCAATGTCACACACGTGCCTTGTATGGCTCACGTGTTGAACCTGGTTGTCCAGCAATTTTTAGCCCACTATCCCAGACTAGATGGCCTTCTGCAGAGGGCACGGTCGCTGTGTGCTCACTTCCGCCGTTCGCATCCCGCAGCTCAGCGACTTACATCTCTACAGAAGTCGTTGGGCCTGCCACTTCACCGGCTAAAATGCGATGTGCCTACCCGGTGGAATTCAACTCTGCACATGTTGCAGCGACTGTGGCAGCACCGACAAGCCCTGGTGCAATACGTTCTGACGTATAGCCTGGGCCAACGAGATCCAGAGGTGGGGCAAATCACGCTGGAGGAGTGGTCTCAGATCAGGGACCTATGCACCCTTCTGCACAGTTTTGAAATGGCGACGAAGATGTTTAGTGCTGACGATGCCATTATCAGCATGACTATTCCGGTGATTTACATGCTGGAGCACATGTTAAACAGAATTCGGAGTCAGGTGGTGGCACAAGAGGAGGTGGAGGAAGTAGAGGAGGAGGAGTTGTATGCGGAAGGGCTAACATCTGCAAGGTCCAGACGGTCGGCAGCACCAAGGCGGCAGGCATGTGAGGGTGGGGGAGATGGTTTTACCAGGGCGCATGGTAGCAGCCAAACTAGTGAGGAAGGTGCAGGAGCCCAGGAAGAAGTGGAGGACGAACTGATGGAAGACTCATCAGATGAGGGAGACCTTGATCACATTTCTGTTGTGCGAGGTTGGGGGGAGAGGACAGAGGAAGGAAGCATGATTGTTACCTCGCCACCAACACAACAGGGACTTGGTGCTCCTGGATGCGCAACACACATGAGTGCCTTCTTGCTGCACTACCTGCAACATGACCCTCGAATTGTGAGAATTAGAAATAATCCTGACTACTGGGTTGCCACACTGTTAGATCCCCGGTACAAAAGTAAATTTGCCGAAATTATTCCTGCCATAGAAAGGGATGCACACATGCAGGAGTATCAGCAGAGACTGTTGCAGAATCTTACATGTGCTTTTCCACAAAACACCAGTGGTGCACGTAGTGAATCTCACAGTTCCAACTTGCCAACCGTGGGACCGTCAAGTGTTCAGCACTCAAACCGTAACAGAACCACAGTATCTGCTGGTAACATCAATTTTGGGGAATCATTTCACCACTTTTTTAGCCCATCCTTTGCAAGGCCACAGGAGACAAGAAGTCTGACACATAGTCAACGCCTAGAGACGATGGTACAGGAGTATCTCCAAGTAAACATTGAAGCCACGACTGTGTCACTGGACCCTTGCTCTTTTTGGGCTTCCAATCTGGATAAATGGCCGGAGCTAGCCACTTACGCCTTGGAGATCTTGTCATGCCCCGCAGCCAGCGTTCTGTCTGAACGTGTGTTCAGCGCTGCTGGTGGTGTGCTGACAGATAAGCGCACGCGGCTCTCCACTGATAATGTAGACAGACTCACGTTCATAAAGATGAACAAATCATGGATCCGAAACGACTTTTCTACCCCTGTGTCATCCTGGGGAGAGTAAAAGCTTGATGATTGGTTAAAATCACCCTACCAACCGTTTTAAGCTTTCAAATTACTAATCATGTTTATCTGTATCTTGACTGGAAAATAATTTGGGCTTTGTAGCAGTGTGCAGCACTGATCCTATTAGGCCATCTATAATAAGCTACACCAGATTTAAAATTAAAAATAATTTTTAGCTGCATCTAGCCCGGAAAATAATTTTGGGGCTCCGAGATGCGCAAGACACATAAGTGCCTTCTTGCTGCACTACCTGCAGCATGACCCTCATATTGTCAGAATTCGAAGTAATCATGACTACTGGGTTGCCACACTCTTAGATCCCCCAAACTTTTCGATCAACCTTTTCATTTTAATAAAGACCAAAAAAATGGTCATTTTTGAAATTATAAGCATTAGCAGGTTGTTAGAAACTGAAATCAAACAGTTTTCAACTCAAAACTTTATTCTAGGTGATGTTACATTTTCACATAGGACCCCTTGTTCGAAAGGAGCTTCTGAACTCTCTCGTCCATTGAATTTGTCAGGTTTTGGATGGTTTCTGCTTCAATTGTTTTGCATGAGGACAGAATACCCTCCCAGAGCTGTTGCTTAGATGTGAACTGCATCCCGCCATCATAGACACTCCTTTTAATGATGCTCCAAAGGTTCTGAATGGGGTAGAGGTCAGGGGAGCATGGGGGTCACACCATAAGTTTGTCCCCTTTTATGCCCATATCAGCCAGAGATGCAGATGTTTTATGTGCAGCATGAGATGGTGCATTATCATGCAGAAAAATGATCTTGCTGTGAAATACACGGTTCTTCTTCTTGAACCATGGCAGGAAGTGCTGTTTGAGAAAATCCACATACATTATGGAGTTCATCTTTAGCGCCTTCAGGGATCCTAAAGGGGCGGACAATCTCTCTCCCCATGATTCCAGCCCAAAACATTACTCCACCTCCTCCTTGTTGGCGCTGTAGCCGTGTTTGCGTGGGGTGTCCATCAACCAGCCATCCTCCACTCCATCCATCTGGACCATCGAGCGCTGCACGGCACTCATCCGTGAACAAAACAGTTTTGAAATCAGTCTTCATGTAATGTTTGGCCCACTGGAGCCGTTTCTGCTTGTGTGAAGTGGATAGAGGAGGTCGACAGGATGGCGTATGCACAGCTGCAAACCTCTGAAGGACCCTGCATCTTGTTGTTCGGGGGACGTTGGAGGCACAAGCAGCTTCAAAAACTTGTCTGCTGCTATGACAAGGCTTTTTTGCCGCTGCTCTTTCAACCTGACGTAATTGCCTGTAGGAAAGAGTCCTCAATTTGCCCTTATCAGCACGCACACGTGTGTACTGTGAATCAGCTACATACTTCTTGATTGCCAAGACACTTCATCCTGATCATCGCACAATGTTGATTGTAGTCATGCCTTGACCTAAACACTCCACAATTTGTTGCTTCTCAGCAGCCGACACATCCTTTTTCTTTCCCATTTTGGCAGAAAATGTAGGCTGCTTAATAATGTGAGAGAGCCTTCTTAAGTAGTCTTGCTTTTCATTGGACACACCTGACAAACTAATTAGCACAGGTGTCTGCAATTGCTTACAGTGATATAAAGAGCCCTGACACACATCACCATCAATGAGTGTAACTGACAAACAAACAAATTCTTCCCTTATCACTCCTAAACACTTTTTGCATAATAATTTGGAACGCAGTGTACATGTGCTTTTCCACAAAACACCAGTGGTTCACGTAGTGAATCTTACAGTTCTAACTTGCCAACCGTGGTCTGTATGGAATTGTTCAATAAAGGGCCCAAAATTAAGATAACATAGATGGGAGAGGTCTCTATGAATAGGAATTCCTAAGTATTTGATACCCTGTGAGGGCCAGGCAAAGGGAAAGTTGGACTGGATGGAATCCTATATGGATTTGGGGAGGGAGACATCGAGGGCCTCAGACTTCGCTGCATTGATTTTAAAATTTGACCATGTAACAAAGTGATCTATTTCAGCCATAACAGCAGGGATGGATATATGTGATTGAGTGATATATACTAGGACATCATCAGCAAATAGAGAGCACTTGTACTCGGTGCCTCCCACCTCAATCCACCTAATATTGGGGTTATGGCGAATTGATGAGAGCAGGTGCTCCGTCACTAGGATGTATAAGAGAGGGGACAGAGGACATCCCTGCCTTGTCCCATTGGTGATTGTGAAAGGTGATGAAAATGTTCTGACGCACCCCCTGGGCCTTGGGACACCCGGAGCCGGACCCTTTTTGGTGGATGCTGGTGGTTGTAGTCTTCGTGGCGGCGACCCGGTTCCGTGGCTCAGGGCGGTCAAACCAGTGGCGGAACTATTTATGTGGTTTTGATGTTTAAATGTCCGACTACGCCACCCGTGGATTGCGGTCAGAGTGAACCGCCGCTACAGGGCAGACCGCTGAGGCTGGTGTTGTGGGTGCAGCAGAGCGTAGCATAACTCCCCACGGGAGGAGTATAGCCTCAGGGCAGTGTATGCGGAGGATGGGGGTGATGGTGCAGGGCAGCAGCAGTAACGACACGGAGTCAGTGATGCAGTCCAGGGCCTTTACTCACAGTTCTTATTATCCAGACCACGTCTGCAGGTAACGGCTGCCCACGTCGTACTGTGCTCACCAGGTGAGGGGCTCAGACAACTCCCAGATAACTTTGGAGCACTTCACAGGACCCCCTTTGTGTGTCCTTTGTCTGGCCTTTCTTACCAACACTTCTGTCCGGCTGCCTCGGGCCTCCTCTTGGTAAACTTGGCGCCAGTTTCCCTGACCCTATGTGGTGCCTTCCTAGCGGGTGTAGCGAGGGGCTGCGCCACATAAAATGTCAGAGCCTCCGGTTTCTAGCTGAGGGTCGTTTCCTGCCTCCACTAGTTCGGGGACCGGTCTCCCCCTTTGGCCTGACCCCTCCACGCAGGTGGATTCGGGCGTGCGGTGGCGACTCGCCCGTCCGCACCCCTGGGATCCCTTCATTCCTCGTTCCTGGAGCCTTCTCCGCTCCTCTTCCTTCCTTCTCCCTCTTCCAGGCCTGGGCCTCTGTTACTAGGCCCGCCTCCGGAGCAGAGCTGATGCAGAGCCCCTGCTCCCTGCCACTTCTGCTCAGACTTCTCTGCACTGAACTAAGATGGTGCCCACCTTTTATACTCCCTTCTCAATGCACCCAGGAACTGCTTTCTCCCTGCTCCTGCACTACAGGGTTCCCCTTCCTCAGTGTTCCCTCCCCCCACTCCAGCCAGGGACAGGGACTGTCGTGCCCATCTCAGGGGCATATTGGTCGCCCTGCCCCACGGCAATGTGGTGTAATGCATGCAGGTGTCGGGTCCTGATCCACACTCCATCCTTACCTGAGAGTGAGATATCACACCTCTGGGTGAGGTGCAATACGTCTGTAGCAACCGAGCCCTCAGGGTGCTACAGTTCCATTTATCTTCAGCCTAGGTGACGTATTGCGATACAGGGCCGTGATTTTGGCTATAAAAGGGTCCCCTAGACCCCTACCCCAAGCTTTTTAAGAGAATCATATATGGCGTGCCAGGAGACTCTATGGAATGCTTTCTCAGCATCCAACGAGAGTATCTAATTACAAATTTTTAACTGCATCTAGCCCAGGAAATACTTTGTGCCTAGTAGCAGTGTCTGCTAGTCAGCGGATTATCCCGGCTGTTAAGCAAGCTACACCACCTGTAGTTTAGACACTTAATTTTTTCAAAGGAAATGCTTCGGGACCATGGGATACTTAGTGAAGAGCATCAGGAGGCACCCCAAGGCATAGGGGCTGGGACTGGCAGTAGGATGCCTTGCGGTGGACAGCTGAGCTCGATCCTTATAAAAGCTTTTTAACTGCAGCAGCTTTAGTGGACGCTACTGGAGCTGGAATTACCGCGGCTGCTGGCATGAGACTTGCCCTCCAATAGATCCTTGTAAATGGATTTAAAGTGTATTCATTCAAATTAGAGAGACAATTTAAATTAAAAAGCTTAGAGCTGCCTCCACCACAGGGGGGCTCGCTCGACCCACCAGCGGACAGGCACCAGTATTGGGAGAGGGGGGCTGGCCGTCAGGGTTCACCGCGGCTCTGGCACAAACCTGGCGACACAGAGGTGGCACGGGCAGGAGCGGACTGGCCGTGTCGGCTTCTCACTTTTTGGATTTTAGAAGGGTATGACATGCCTATATCTGTGTCTCCCCCTCCTTTTACTCCTCCACCTCTTTTATTTTCGCATGACTATATGTACTTGTCACTTTTCCATGTGTTAGTTATGTCTTCTGAGCAGTTTGTCAGCTTTTGGACACCTTTGAAGGTGTTTTCTATGTGTTTCTATGTGTTTTTGTTTGCCTGCCATTGGTTTTAACGGTGTTCGAAGGTGTTCGACGAACAGTTCGACGAACAGTTCGGCGAACACACGGGTGTTCGACAAACCGAACCGAACTCGAACACTACGGGGGTGGCTCAACACTAGTTATGAAAAGCTTCCGCCTCCACGAGCCTAAAAGGCCACATTTCAAGTGCAAGCAGCTTTACAGGACTTCCTGGGAGAAATGACACGCAGAGTAGATAGGGTTTCCCTCTATGCCAGTCCTTTCACCGAGCTAAATACAACTGTCAGCAAAAAAAATTGTGGACTGGCTCCGTACCGTCCCTGGCCACATTCACCTGTCCACGTGTTTGTGGTTAGGTGGTCCTTCCCAGTAAGTGCACTGGGGAGGGCACGGTAATGTTGTGGAACCCGTGTTGTGGAAGGCGGAGGCGATACCGGGAAATATAGTGGCGGCTGGGGACCGAGTATGGACACCCGACCTTTGCTGGCATGAGGCTGTGAAAAGCTTTCGCCTCCATTAGCTTAAAAGGCCATATTTCAAGTGCAAGCAACTGCCCAGAAATCTGGCAGTTTAGTGTTGCTGCCTGTGGGTGGGTGGGTGGCTGGCTGCATACTTGCGCTTGCATTCCAAGTAACAGAAAACTAAGCAGATGGTGGCCTCTATAATCATCATGGCCTCACCTCGGCACTATGAACTCTCCTGAAGGAGAAGCCAGGGCCCGCCGGAGGAGTCTCCGGTTCTCTGGTGGGCCCGTCCAACCCTGCCGAAAAGCAGCCCTGGCTAAGAAAAGTGTGGGGGAAGGTTCCCGGACACTCTATGGCTGCTTTTTTAATGTGGATCGGCCATGCTTATGCATGTTATTTCTCAAACGGCATTACAGATCAGGCCATTGTCCAACTCTGTATTCAAGAAATTAAATGCGCAAAGAAAGATGTGTGTGTGTGTCAAAGCACCACCGACAAGGGCGAGTTGATGTTGGACGGGCTGCCATTGCTTCTGCAACAAGCTCAATTACAGGACTTCCTGGGAGAAATGACACCCAGGGTAGATACGGTTTCCCTCTATACCAGTCCTTTCACCGAGCTAAATGCAACTGACAGCAAAAAAAGTTGTGGACTGGCTCCGTACCGTCCCTGGCCACATTCACCTGTCCCTGTGTTTGTGGTTAGGCGGTCCTTCCCAGTAAGTGCACTGGGGAGGGCACGGGTAATGTTGTGGGACCCGTGCTTGTGGAAGGCGGAGACGACACCGGGAGAAACAGTGGCGGCTGGGGACCGAGTATGGACACCCGGCCGCCGCCGGCATGAGGTTATGAAAAGCTTCGCCTCCACGAGCCTAAAAGGCCACATTTCAAGTGCAAGCAGCTGTCAAAAATTTGGCAGTATAGTATTGCAGCCTGTGGGTGGGTGGGTGGCTGGCTGCATACTTGCGCTTGCATTCCAAGGAATGGGGTAGGGACAACTGAACGCTGCAGTGGGACAAGGACGTGGACGGTGATTGTTGCAAGTCATTTGAGCACTGTTCCCATCGATTTGAGCAATTTTTAGGCCATCTGCAGACCGCCGGGGGGAGCCGCCTGAAAAATGCTCGAGTTTCCCATAGACTTACATTGGGCTCGTTGCTCGAATCAAGCACCCGAGTATTCCAATGTGCTCGACCCAAGCATCGAGCACCCGAGCATTTTAGTGCTCGCTCATCACTAATTGTAGATTCTCGTCTCCAACGTCGTTCTCTACAATACTTGGTGCACTGGAAGGGTTATGGTCCAGAAGAGAGGATGTGGATTTCAGCATTAGAGGTGAACGCTCCCAGCTTGGTTCATTCATTACACACCTCTTATCCTGAGAAACCTGGTCCTGAGTGTTCTGAGGCCACTCGTAGAGGTGGGTACTGTCACGGGTGAGTCAGATGTGACAGACAGTCGCCCTGCAGTTGGTTGCAGAAGATCTCTTTGGCATTACAGACACCTTCTTGAATCTGTCTCACTCTAGGACCCAGTCGCTACCTCCCTTCTGCTAATTGACACCCAGGCCAGGGGGTTTAAATACTTTGTTTGCTACAGGGAGCTGTCGGTGATATTCACATGTTCCCTTGTGAAGGTTCGGAGCTATTGCAGTTTGCTTACGTCCTCTTTGGTGTTAGGAGGACGATGGTGTAATCTCTCTGAACTCAGCTCAAGCTAATTTACTTTCCCCCGTGTTTGTCTCCCTTGTTGTCTTCAGTTCTTAATGCGGACTGACTAGTGCTCACCCCCCCTTCCCTATCCAGGGCCAAGCTCTAGGGAAATACAGGGTTTAGGTTTCTGTGCGGCGATTAGTGAAGAACCAATATAGGGACGAAAGGGGAGACAGGATGATATCAGATCAGCCTAGGAGGTCTCCACTCTCCCTTTCCCTAGTGTCTGGGCTCCCTGCTCCTCTTCACTTCGAGTTACACTTAGTCTTTCCCACACCATGCGTAACACTAGGACACCAAAATACCTTGTCCTGGCCCTGCCTGGAGGTCTGACAATAGCAGCTCATCTTGGCTTATCTGTCACCTTTTGAGGAGGCCACCAAATTTGTGAGTGAGGTCATCACCCCATTATTTCATTTGCTGTATCCAGTTGACTACCCGGACTTTCATATGTCTTTACAGCTTAGTATATTTTGAGAATTGTTGTTAGTGAATCGTCCATAATAAATGTTAATTATAGAGTGAAATCTAAATATTACTTAAAAAAAATAAAGAATCAAGGCGTCACATATCATACTGCTTGACTACTATATGAAATGGAAAGAGACTGGAGGATGGAGTTACCTACTTCTTGCCCAGATTTTTTAGGTATTATTGTATCCTTTAGTTCCTTAGGTCAAGAGTTTCCAACCCAAAGAGAACTTCTTCTGCTGAAACTTGCCATTTAAAACAGATCCGTCAAGTTTTCATCTGGGGACATCATAGAAAAGAGGACGAGATGCTGAGCTCAGGGATATATTGTTTTCTATGATTTGATTGAGCATTTTTATGTAAAAAGATATTTATTTAGTGTGTGTGTGCATGTAGAGCTGTCATCACCCTGTGTGGGCGGAGTTATTAGGGCTCACAGGCTTTCTCTAAAGTGGGCGGGGAGAGTAAGACTCACAGGCTTTCTCTATGAACAGATTTTTGTATGAAAATAGTCAGAGAAATCATAGAAATCCATATATTTCTGAGCTCAGAATTTTTAGCTCTATCTGATGCTCCTCTAAAATAGAGCCCCAAAAGATCCACTTTAAATGTTGAGGTCCTTCTTGGATGACGTAAAAAACAACGAAAATTGTTACAATTACAGCATAAAATTTGTTTTTAATCACAAACATTACCTAATTGGTTATCCCAATGGTGGCATGCCGAAAATTGCCAGACTATTGGAAGCAGGCTAAAGTCAATTTACATTTGTATGATGCGAGGGCTACAGATTATAGAATAGACTGACAATACAAATACAACTATTTTGGTGATTGTCATTGGCATATGATTGGTGCAGATGAGCCGCAGAAGAAATGTAGATAAGAGTCTCTCATGGGTTTTTAAGGGGTACATTCAAATAAAGATTTCTTCGGTTTAGGACATTAGACATTGTAAGTGAAAATCAAAGAAACATCCCAAAAACACAGAATGACCTAAAGTGAATCTCTCTAAATCTAAAATGAAAATCAAGCCTGCTACCATCCCGGAAGATATAGATGAGAAAAAAAAATTGAAACAAGGAGAATATATACAGATAGAAAGTGCTGCAGAATTCTTATCCCAGTTCGTCCGATATAGGGCAAATTGTTCGTCCTCATCATTAAGTCTTCAATTATTTACCATTGGGAATGAACTCATCCTTGTTCTTGCTCAAATTTTTGGTCAAGTTGTTGGAGCTCTTTCTTTAAACTCAGTAAGTTGAAGATGCTCCCAATGTCCCACCTCGAAATCTCCAACTTCTTGTCCAAAAACTTGAGCAGGACGTACGATGACAGTAGAATTGATCAACATCTCCTTTGTCTCCTCCTTGTAAATTCCAAATAAGTTCAATATGGGTACCGAGAAGAAACAATAACCGCAGAGAAGACAAGAGCTGAGCGATTTATTTTAATGTCAGATGAAAAGGAAAAAATGGAGAATAAGTGGGAAAAACTGCTGTGAATCGTTATATTGGAGAGGAATTGAGAGACTGCATTGACAACCTTCTAACTTTCAATGGGTTTGGAGGCCAGAAGAAGACACTATGGAAGTTATGAAAGAAGACAAGTCAAGGACTTCAATCATGCAAGGTCATACATCATGGACTTTGGACATTTGCAAAATACGATGGTGGAAAGTAATATGATAGATTTGTTTTATCTGTTCTATCCAAATAATATTGTGTAATAAAGCTGAAAGACTTAGAGAAGGCGGCGAGAGTGAGAAGCAGGACCAAGGCTCCGAGACCCATCACATGATCTTCAGGTGGAGACCTAGCAGTTTTCCTCGTCTATTTGGCACAGGTAGTACTGATCTGATGGCACACAGACAAAACCTTCATTGCACTTCTTGTCTATGCACAGCACTTCCCCGCTGTGCCTACAGGTACAATGAGTGGTACAACCTTCATCGATCCAAACGGTTTGTCCATGACTTAGGAAACTACCTGGAGATTGAAGAAGAAAAGAGAGCTGAGACATTAGCTCTATAAACATTATAATTATAGTTAGTTTCTACTTTCTGTTTCGCGTTCTTCCACGGAAATCGATACAGTCAGCTTGGGTATTGCCGTTGACCCATTATTCACCAAAAACGTGGACTATTTAGGTTGGACTGGGCGTTAGGGAAGACTTTTTGTCCCAATAAGTGCCTAGAATAAATCAGCTAGGGTTTTTTTTTTCTATTGTAGGCATCAATGACCTATTTCTAATATCAATGATAGTCCAACGACTGGAAACTCAACCAACCCAAAGAACAAAGGAGTAAAGTAGCAAGACATCCGTCAGTCTCTCTGCTGTCACACAAAAGTAGGGCTGTATTGGGTCATAAGTGGTGCTAAGTGAAGAAAAAGCCATTGGGGTCACTCTATATTGTGTGGAGCTGCATAGACGTTGTCTTAAAACCAAGTCTGGACCTCCAATGGTCAAAATTGGTGGAATATCCTAGCAATATGTGTGCACTTTAACAGTTTTAAGTAGAAGCAGCCCACATGGTAGACCACCACTCTGGTGATGAGTAACTCCATATTTATGATTAGAGGTGGACACGTACGTTTATATTGACAGCCACCAAGTGCTACGAACTTGTCCACTCGGAAGAGCCAGACCCCGGGAACGCCAACATTACTGGAAGACTTAATATTGATTATATGTTCTGTTCTGGAAAAGGGAATGTTGAAGTATTCGTTACCGGTGTTAAACCCAGCCTGTTACAAGAAAAAAAAATTGGTGTTACATGATTATTGGTCTACAATCAGAGGGTCAAAATAGCCCCCATGAATTATGCATCCATTGTATAAGTATTGAGTCATGGTGGTAACAGTCTGGTTTCTATAATGTAACATTTATTGGCCTTTGATTCCATGACCCCTTTTTTCCGCGCCACCAAATACCGTACATGTCTGATTCCATAAATGTGATTCCCCCTTTACGAATGTCAAAATTATTTTGGGAAAATCCAAGAAAGTGAAATTTACATTTCTTTAATTTGCATTTTTTTTTGGAGAAACCATCAATTTGTCATGTGTCCTACTGGAATTTTTCAGCTATTTGTTGCCTTTAGAGAACTTCTTATACATACCTGGGCAGGGGTGCCTCCAAGACCGGTCTTAGGGTCTCCACCGCTGGCCGTGCCGGTTGTCCACTGAATATCGTGGTAAATAAACATGACAGTGGAATAAAGACCATCAGCGGCGAGGATGACCTGGAAGGTGTTCGTCTGGTAAGGGGAATTAGAGGAGAGCATCAGTTAGATTGTTGGGCGTCATCAGATGACTTTGATCTTGGAGGAAATATCTCTTGATCTGAAATATTTGCTCTCTCGCTCAATCTCAATCTTTGGGCCCCTCACCTTGTTGGATTCAGTTCCATGATACGCCACGGCATCCCAGGTAGCGATGAACGCCCACTCTGCATGAAAGTACTTCATTTTTGACATTTTGTTTATGTCATCGGATAAGCGACTCAACAGTTCTTCATCCGTCGTCTGCCTGTAATATATCAAACCTCCGCATTCATTGTCAACGTCTCCCCAATAGGGACAGATCATATAGAGATCAGGAATGGGGAACGCGTCGGGGGTGTATTCAGTCACCGGAGTATTAAATGAGATCGCTCCATTGTTGTTCACCTGCCAGCAAAAGAAATGACAATTAGCAATGAGATGACGATGAACGATCACAGTAAAAAGGGTCATATATAGAGTGTCCATATTAACAGTGCCAGACACTGAGTGCACCCATGTATTCTGCCATCCAATCAGTGACCCTATTATCAGTGCCAGACAATAAGTGCACCCATGTATTCTGCCATCCAATCAGTGACCCTATTATCAGTGCCAAACAATGAGTGCACCCATGTATTCTGCCATCCAAACAGTGTCCCTATTAACAGTGCCAAACACTGAGTGCACCCATGTATTCTGCCATCCAATCAGTGTCCCTATTATCAGTGCCAAACAATGAGTGCACCCATGTATTCTGCCATCCAATCAGTGACCCTATTATCAGTGCCAAACAATGAGTGCACCCATGTATTCTGCCATCCAATCAGTGACCCTATTATCAGTGCCAGACACTGAGTGCACCCATGTATTCTGCCATCCAATCAGTGTCCCTATTATCAGTGCCAGACACTGACTGCACCCATGTATTCTGCCATCCAATCAGTGTCCCTATTATCAGTGCCAAACAATGAGTGCACCCATGTATTCTGCCATCCAATCAGTGACCCTATTATCAGTGCCAGACACTGAGTGCACCCATGTATTCTGCCATCCAAACAGTGTCCCTATTAACAGTGCCAAACACTGAGTGCACCCATGTATTCTGCCATCCAATCAGTGTCCCTATTATCAGTGCCAAACAATGAGTGCACCCATGTATTCTGCCATCCAATCAGTGACCCTATTATCAGTGCCAAACAATGAGTGCACCCATGTATTCTGCCATCCAATCAGTGACCCTATTATCAGTGCCAGACACTGAGTGCACCCATGTATTCTGCCATCCAATCAGTGTCCCTATTATCAGTGCCAGACACTGACTGCACCCATGTATTCTGCCATCCAATCAGTGTCCCTATTATCAGTGCCAAACAATGAGTGCACCCATGTATTCTGCCATCCAATCAGTGACCCTATTATCAGTGCCAGACACTGACTGCACCCATGTATTCTGCCATCCAATCAGTGACCCTATTATCAGTGCCAAACAATGAGTGCACCCATGTATTCTGCCATCCAATCAGTGTCCCTATTATCAGTGCGAAACAATGAGTGCACCCATGTATTCTGCCATCCAATCAGTGACCCTATTATCAGTGCCAGACAATAAGTGCACCCATGTATTCTGCCATCCAATCAGTGACCCTATTATCAGTGCCAGACACTGTGTGCACCCATGTATTCTGCCATCCAATCAGTGTCCCTATTATCAGTGCCAGACAATGAGTGCACCCATGTATTCTGCCATCCAATCAGTGAAGTGACCCTATTATCAGTGCCAGACACTGAGTGCACCCATGTATTCTGCCATCCAATCAGTGACCCTATTATCAGTGCCAGACAATAAGTGCACCCATGTATTCTGCCATCCAATCAGTGACCCTATTATCAGTGCCAGACACTGTGTGCACCCATGTATTCTGCCATCCAATCAGTGACCCTATTATCAGTGCTAGACACTGAGTGCACCCATGTATTCTGCCATCCAATCAGTGTCCCTATTATTAGTGTCAGACACTGAGTGCACCCATGTATTCTGCCATCCAATCAGTGTCCCTATTTTCAGTGCCAGACAATAAGTGCACCCATGTATTCTGCCATCCAATCAGTGTCCCTATTATCAGTGCCAGACACTGAGTGCACCCATGTATTCTGCCATCCAATCAGTGACCCTATTATCAGTGCTAGACACTGAGTGCACCCATGTATTCTGCCATGCAATCAGTGTCCCTATTAACAGTGCCAAACACTGAGTGCACCCATGTATTCTGCCATGCAATCAGTGTCCCTATTAACAGTGCCAAACACTGAGTGCACCCATGTATTCTGCCATCCAATCAGTGTCCCTATTTTCAGTGCCAGACAATAAGTGCACCCATGTATTCTGCCATCCAATCAGTGTCCCTATTATCAGTGCCAGACAATGAGTGCACCCATGTATTCTGCCATCCAATCAGTGTCCCTATTATCAGTGCCAGCCACTGAGTGCACCCATGTATTCTGCCATCCAATCAGTGACCCTATTATCAGTGCCAGATAATAAGTGCACCCATGTATTCTGCCATCCAATCAGTGACCCTATTATCAGTGCCAGACACTGAGTGCACCCATGTATTCTGCCATCCAATCAGTGACCCTATTATCAGTGCCAGACAATAAGTGCACCCATGTATTCTGCCATCCAATCAGTGTCCCTATTATCAGTGCCAGACACTGAGTGCACCCATGTATTCTGCCATCCAATCAGTGTCCCTATTTTCAGTGCCAGACAATAAGTGCACCCATGTATTCTGCCATCCAATCAGTGTCCCTATTATCAGTGCCAGACAATGAGTGCACCCATGTATTCTGCCATCCAATCAGTGTCCCTATTATCAGTGCCAGACACTGACTGCACCCATGTATTCTGCCATCCAATCAGTGACCCTATTATCAGTGCTAGACAATAAGTGCACCCATGTATTCTGCCATCCAATCAGTGACCCTATTATCAGTGCCAGACACTGAGTGCACCCATGTATTCTGCCATCCAATCAGTGACCCTATTATCAGTGCCAGACACTGAGTGCACCCATGTATTCTGCCATCCAATCAGTGACCCTATTATCAGTGCCAGACACTGAGTGCACCCATGTATTCTGCCATCCAAACAGTGTCCCTATTAACAGTGCCAAACACTGAGTGCACCCATGTATTCTGCCATCCAAACAGTGTCCCTATTATCAGTTTCCCCATAACCAGTACTTGTCAGAAAGTGCTTCTATAAAGACTGGTATCAAGAACTAATGAAAGTATCTTTCTGTACCTGACTGCAGTAATGTGTTGGTGTTATTTGTCGCTCCCCTATAAATCCCAGTTATCTAAATGAGGGGCTGCAGGTGGTGGGGGACTCACGTAAAGACGCCTGTGGATTTCCTCAAAGAAGGTGAATGAATGTGTCAGGAAGATTTCATCGGTGCCGCCGTCATCCTCAATATCGGTGAACAGGTCGTTGTGAGCCGGCCCATAGGGATAAAGGAGCGAGCCTGGGGGGACAGAGACAGCGCCAATGGGCGAAGGGTCCCAAATTTACACCTGACGTCGTGTTATCTGAAGCCCGCCGGATAAATAGGCCCCCAGGCTCTGATAATACGGTACCTGGTTCTTTATATGCCATGGAGAGAGCTGATGGCAGCGCTGGAAAACAAGTGTGAACAGCGTTATTAGTACGTGGGAATATGAAAGTCATTTATTATTCTCTGTTGTCAGCCAGTTCATTTTTGGGTCACTGGCCCTTTAAGCGTTCACTTACCAAGGAGCAGGACCACTAAACAGTTCCAGGATCCCATGATTGTACTTGTTCTTTCCCCACTGAAACACAGGATGATGAGAGTGGTTGGTGGACAATGAACACCAGTGATTAACCCTGCAGCGACGGACGATAACCGTATAATGGGCAGTAATACAGAATAAAGGACCGTAAGCCGCAGTCACTAAAGCTGCCGCATTACTGCACAGTGTGAACCAGGAGCAGATGACGCGCCCCTGGGCCTGTGTCGCGCTGCGCTGCGCACGCGGGAGCTTACCCGGAGCCGGATCTGTGGAGGGTTGTAGTCTCGTGGCGGTGACCCGGTCCGTGCCCAGGGAGTCAAACTAGACGGCAGTCTATTAGTAGTAAATGGTTGATGACTACGCCACCCGTTAAGTGCAGCCAGGGGGCTGCTGCTGCAGGGCAGACCGCTGAGGCCGATGGTGGGATTGTGCAGCGTAATAGTATAACCCCCAACGGGAGGGGTATGGCCTCAGGGCAGCCGACGTGGAGGATGGGGGTAGCAGGAACCACTCAGAGACGGTACGGTGTAGTTCAGGGTCTTTACTGGTAACAACAAAAGACCCTCCCGGAGTACTTGCTAGCGAACGGGGCCTGGTCAGTCCTTGAGCAGATGGGATCTCCCCTGGCCAGGCGTAGTTGTAGGCCTCCCAAACTGACTGTACTCTTCTGGCTACCTTGCTAGAAGCTGATGTAAGTAGCCCACGTCCCTGAGTGTACCGTGTGGTGCTCACCCGTATGGCCGGTGACTCGGGGCCTTCTAATGGCTTCCGCTCCACGATGGCGGTGCTGGTCCCACGCGTGTGACCGTGCCTTCGGGCTTCTGGGCCAGAGGACCTGAAATCCCCTGCCTGACGGATTCTGCTGCTGGGTAGGAATTAGTCCCCACAGCCTCGGACTCCGGGTCCGGTAAAAAGTCTTCTTAGTCAGGGCGAACTCTGCAGCTGCCAGCCCCTGACTCCTTGTAACTGCTGTTTCTTCCTATGCTGTCTCTACTTCTTCTCTTCTTCTACTCACTCACCCTGCCTCAGCCCCAGGTTTATATAGGGGAAGTTCTTCCCCTCCCAAGACTGGGCAGGAGGTGTGGCATGCACAGGATCCCTGACCAAAGGACCTCCCACCTGCTCTCAGACATAACATTACGTTACTGTGGCAACCAGACCCCTGGGGTGTCACATTCCCCCCTAGTAAAATTTAGTACTCCGGGACTAAACACATTTAGAAAAACATAACAAGGTAAAAACATTAATAATATAATAAGAAAACATAATAAGATGGTTACGGCGTGTCCGCAACCGGGTGCAGTCTCTGGAGAAAGCAAGGTGTCCATTTCACCAACATAGGGAGACGTAACCAGGTAGGGGTCTGTTCTACCCCGAGTCCTTGACAGTCTTTAGTCCATCCTGGGTTACGCTCCAACTATGTACAAGGATTCCCGGTAAATCCACCAAGGATTCCTAAAAACAACTAGAAACACAAAATTACACACAAGCAACTATAGACAGGTAAACATATAAAATAGCTTAAACATTTAGATCCTCCAACGTGCGGGTAACTGGCCTCTAGTGGCCCTAGTGGACCTACGGAGCTGACTGTCTGGCCCTGAACTACAGGGTGTAGGAGCTGTCAAGGGTAAACTGGGCAGCTGTCTACCGGCTCTTTGTCTCACTAGGGGTACGGCAGGCTCACTATAAGCAGAGGGTTGATTCTCCTGTTCTGCTTGTGTGGAGTCTTCTGCCTCCTGGTCCGGCTGTTCTTCCAGCTCTACCCGTTGCTCCGTAGGTTCTTGGGATGATGGTTGGAGGAAGGTGAGTACGGGTACCACAACTGCACCATTGACTTGAGTCCAAGACTGAGGGAAGTCCCCGAGCACGGTACTAACCATATCTTCCCTTTCTTCCACGGGTCGAAGGTCTTCTTGTTCCTCTTCAGGGTTCCTCAGTTGTTCGGGACACTTCTTCAGGTGGTCCCGGGATACAATGGCTGTGGTTTCCCCTCCGTCTTTACTGATGGTACAGACCTTCGGGTTCTCGTGGCTTGAGGGCAGTACGGTGTACGGGTCCTTCTCCCACTGGTCGTCTAACTTGTGGAGCCGTCTCTTCCTCTTCAAGACCTGCTCTCCGGGTACCAGGGGAACAGCGGGAGCATACTGGTTGTATGTCTTCTCTTGTCTTTCCCTAGCCTGACAGAGACTTCGCTCCACGCTCTCCTGTACTCTCCGGTACTGCTGCTGCCTCTCTGTGTCCCAGTCTGTTTCTGGTGAAGTGTCCTCGGGTGTCAGGACTCCCATTTCCAGGTCAACAGGTAACTTACCAGGTCTTGCCCTCATTAGGTAAGCCGGGGTACAGTTGGTGGAACCTACCGGGATGTGGTTGTATAGGTCCACCAGATCGGGCAACTTCTCAGGCCACAGACTGCGTTCTTCCAGGGGCAATGTTTTTAGAAGATCCATTACCACCTGGTTCATTTTTTCACAAAGTCCATTAGTTTGCGGATGGTAGGGTGTCGTCCTTATCTTCCGGCAGCCATACAGATTGCAGAATTCCTGGAAGACCTCCGCTTCAAAGGCAGGTCCCTGGTCCGTCAACACTTGGTCCGGGTACCCGTGTGGACGGCAGAAGTGCTGCTGGAAGGCTCTAGCTGCTGTTTGAGCCGTTAAGTCCTTGACGGGGACGACAACCAAGAACCGAGAGTAATGATCCACGATGGTTAACGCGTAGACGTAGCCACTTCTGCTTGGGGTCAGTTTTACATGATCCAAGGCTACCAGTTCCAACGGTTGCCGGGTGACGATGGACTGCAGGGGAGTCTTCTGGCTGGCCCGGTCCTTCCTTCTCAGATTGCACGGGCCACAGTCTCTGCACCACTTCTCGATGGTTCCCCTCATGCCTACCCAGTGGAACCGCTCGCGCAGCAGGAACCCCGGCTTTTTCCACCCGAAGTGTCCAGCTCCGTCGTGGTATGCCTCCATCATCATGGCTGCGTCTCTTCGTGGCACCACTACTTGCCAGAGTAGCTCATGCGTCCGGGAGTTGACCATTCTGCGGCACAACTTCCCCTTGTAAAGGAATAGTCGACTCTTCTCCGCCCATAGTTGTTTGGCTTCCTCCGGAGCGTCTGGTTCAAGGCGAGCCTCCGGCCGAGTCAGCATCTCCTTCACCAGTCGGACGGCAGGGTCGCTGTCTTGCGTTTCCGCCCAGTTGTAGTGGGGTAAGGGGTTCAACGTAGCAGCCTGCTTACTCCTTACCCGGTGGGAATACTGGATAGTCCCATGACGGTGGAACGCAGGGAGTTCAACTTCTTCCAGTCCCTCCGGATCTTCTCCTTCGTCCGGCAGGTTGGGCATCCTGGACAGGGCGTCCGCGTTAGTATTGGAGCGTCCTGCCCGGTATTTGATTGTGAACTCGTAGTTGGACAGACGGGCCATCCACCTCTGCTCCAGGGCACCGAGTCTTGCCGTGTCCAGGTGTGTCAACGGGTTGTTATCCGTGTATACGGTGAACCGGGAAGAAGCAAGGTAATGCTTAAAGCGCTCGGTGACTGCCCATACCACGGCCAGGAACTCTAGCTTAAATGAGCTGTAATTCTCGGGGTTCCTTTCGGTGGGTCGCAGTTTTCGGCTGGCATAGGCGATTACTCGTTCTTTCCCCTGCTGAATCTGGGACAGTACGGCTCCTAGCCCGATGTTACTGGCGTCGGTGTAGAGGATGAAGGGCTGGCTATAGTCCGGGTACGCCAAGATTTCATCCCCCGTGAGGGCCATCTTCAGCTGGCGGAAGGACTCTTCTTCTAGCTCTTCCCATTTGAAGGGCGGCTTCTGGTTCTTGGCCTTCCGGGACTGGCCTATCAGGAGGTCCTGCATAGGCGCTGCCTTTTTGGTGAAACCGGGAATAAACCTTCGGTAGTAGCCTACCAACCCTAGGAACTGCCGCACTTCTTTTACGCTGGAGGGGCTTGACCATCCCTTAATTGCGGTGATCTTATCGGGGTCGGGAGCCACTCCGTCAGCGATCACCACGTGTCCCAGGTATTGCACCTTTGGTTTCAGGAGGTGACACTTGGAGGGTTTCACCTTTAGGCCGTAACTCGCCAGAGCTTCGAACACCTCCGCCAGGTGTTTCAGGTGGTCCTCATAAGTTTTGGAGTATACGATGACATCGTCCAGGTACAACAGGACCGTCTCGAAGTTTCTGTGGCCCAGACAGCACTCCATTAATCGTTGGAAGGTTCCTGGGGCATTGCAGAGTCCGAACGGCATGCAGGTGAACTCGCTAAGTCCCATCGGGGTGGTGAATGCGGTCTTCTCCCGGTCCGCCTCTGCTACAGGAACCTGCCAGTACCCGCTAGTGAGATCCAAGGTAGAGAAGAAGTTAGCAGATCTTAAAGCAGCCAATGACTCCTCTATCCTTGGCAAGGGGTACGCATCCTTGTGTGTGATACGGTTGATTTTCCGGTAATCTACACACATCCTCATGGTGTTGTCTTTCTTTTTGACTAAAACTAGTGGGGCTGCCCAGGGGCTACAGCTATCCCGGATTACCCCAGCCTCCTTCATGTCTCTAAGCATCCCCTTGGCGTGTTGGTAATGTGCAGGGGGTACGGGTCGATACCTCTCTTTTATGGGAGGATGATCTCCCGTGGGGATGCGGTGTTCTACCCCCTTGACTCGCCCGAAGTCTAACGGGTGTTTACTAAACACTCTCTCATACTCTTGAACCACCCGATAGACTCCTTGTTTCTGGTGTGAGGGAGTGGAGTCAGTACCCAGATGTAGTTGCTGACACCAGTCCTCCATGTCTTTCTTAGAGCCGTTACCTTCCTCCGGGTGAGATGGAGGCAAGGGTTCCACAGATTGTATAGAATTTTGATTAGTGGTATATAATTTGGCTAGCGTGGCATACCGGGGCAGATACACTTCCCTCTCCCCGATATTTATTATGCGAACGGGCACCCTCCCATGGCGTACATTGACCACCCCCCGTGCTGTCAAAATGGTGGGCCTACTGTCTGAGTAAACTGGTTCTACCATTGCCTGGTAATCTCTACCTCTCAGACCAATAGCTGCCCGGCACCAAATCATCATTTCACTTTTTGGGGGCATGGCAATAGGAAAAGGGTCACACATTCTTACGCTACCAATCTCACCGCCGGAGAGTTCCACTTGTTGCCGTTGCATCAGTGCCCGGATCTCTTTCTGGAGCACCCGCTGCTCGCCGGAGCTGGCATTCTTGGCAACCTGCTGTAAAAGGAAAATCACCTCTGCAAGACAATTTTCAATTACATTAGTTCCTAGAGTTATTTTTGGGTGACTCTCATGTTTATCAATATCTACAATGATCAGTCCCTGTGCGGCCAGTTCGACTCTACCAATTTTGATGGTCACCTCTTTAAATCCGATCTGTGGCACGGGCTGACCATTGCTGGCGATGATACTCAGGTCGTCGTCAGGGTAGCGGGTAATATCCGAGTCATTCCAGTACTGCTTGAAGAGCACGTACGGGATGGTGGTGACCTGTGACCCGGTGTCCAATAGGGCACTCATGGGAATGCCATCCAGTACCACAGGCAAGACCGGACGTCCTCCCACATATCTGTCGCGCCAGTTCGATGGGCCTGGTGATCTTTTTCCTGGGGGTTGGCCCTCTACCCCAGGTTGTGCCCGTTTAAAGAACAGTACCTTTCCATATGTCCGGGTTGATTGCAGCGGCGGCAGATGGGTCGTCCGTCCTCGCTGTATCGGTCACTGGGTCTTCCTCTGGCCGGTGGGGTCCTCCTTGGTCGACGCCACGGGATGTCCTCCGGTCCGGATGCCAGCTGGATCTTCCCTGGGGTGGAAACCTGTAAAGACTGCACAGTTCGGGTTAGCGCAGCAACGCTCTTAGCTAGCTCTTGGACCTGATGGTGTAGGTCTGGAGCCGGGTCATTGTCCAAAGCCTGCGCATCAGCTCCCACAGGCCCTGCCGACAAGGGCGCCGCCCCCTGGTGGTAAGTGATAGCTGGGCGCCTGTGGGTCACAACGCCACCCGGTGCCGGTTCTCGGAGCACCCGGATAGCTCTGTCCTTGAACTGTGCAAAGTCCAGATGGGGATCCTGTAAGGCCATTGCCCGCAACTGGGTTCGGTGGGCATTGCAATATAAACCCTCTATAAATTGTTCAGTCAACAGCCTGTCCTCGTTTCCCACCCCATCAGGGTCGGTCTGCTTTATGGCCCTCAGGGCCTCTTGTAGGTTTAGTGCATACTCCCTTATACTCTCATGCGCTCGCTGCTTGCACCCGTAGAATCTAAGCTTGATCTCGGCTGAGGTGCGGGTATCAAAGGTGTCCCTCAGCCGGGTTAGTATCTCTGCGACAGTCCTCCTCCCAGGTGGCCAAGATTTTACTTCCCTTTTGGCTGCCCCGGTTAGTTGGGCCACCAGGATGCTCACTTTTTGCTCTTCTGTGAGGGGGTACACCTGGAAGAGGCTATCCAGCTTTTCTCTAAAGTCATGCAGGGTATGTGACTCCCCTGAGTACTGGGGTAGCCAAGCTGCTCCCGGGATATATGGCATGGTGAAGGGCATAACTGTAGCAGCGGTAGCGCTGGCGGGGGTTGAGGCAGTGAAGCTCTCCTCCGTATCCGACATCTTCCTCCCCCCTAGTGGACCGTGGCCTACCTTGCGATGATCCTGTTCCGTAGGCCGCGGCTCCGCAGTGGATCGTCAGGGTTGAGGACCTTCCGTCGCGCTCCGGTGACGTCGGCGTCTGCTGGGCTCCTTCCAGGACCTTACGCAACGTCCGGACGTGAGGCGGGGCTTCAGTTCTCGCGCGCTTTCGGAGTCCACGCCCCTCTTCTTCCCGCGCGGCGTCCTCAAGATGGCGTCCAATGGCGGGAAAACTCCACGGATGGCGGGAAGAAGGCTGAAGATGGCGCCGGATGGCGGAAATCTTCACCGATGGCGGGAAGAAGGCTGAAGATGGCGCCGGATGGCGGGAATCTTCACCACTGGTAAGTTTGAAAAGTCTCTTTTTCAGGCACGCAGTACCCGGTGGTTGCGGGCACGAAATCCTGCCGACTACGCCAAAGTTGACGCGCCCCTGGGCCTGTGTCGCGCTGCGTTGCGCCGACGGGAGCTTACCCGGAGCCGGATCTGTTGAGGGTTGTAGTCTCGTGGCGGTGACCCGGTCCGTGCCCAGGGAGTCAAACTGGACGGCAGTCTGTTAGTAGTAAATGGTTGATGACTACGCCACCCGTTGAGTGCAGCCAGGGGGCTGCTGCTGCAGGGCAGACCGCTGAGGCCGATGGCGGGATTGTGCAGCGGGATAGTATAACCCCCAACGGGAGGGGTATGGCCTCAGGGCAGCCGACGTGGATGATGGGGGTAACAGGAACCACTCAGAGACGGTGCGGTGTAGTTCAGGGTCTTTACTGGTAACAACGATAGACCCTCCCGGAGTACTTGCTAGCGAACGGGGCCTGGTCAGTCCTTGAGCAGATGGGATCTCCCCTGGCCAGGCGGAGTTGTAGGCCTCCCAAACTGACTGTACTCTTCTGGCTACCTTGCTAGAAGCTGATGTAAGTAGCCCACGTCCCTGAGTGTACCGTGTGGTGCTCACCCGTATGGCCGGTGACTCGGGGCCTTCTAATGGCTTCCGCTCCACGATGGCGGTGCTGGTCCCACGCGTGTGACCGTGCCTTCGGGCTTCTGGGCCAGAGGACCTGAAATCCCCTGCCTGACGGATTCTGCTGCTGGGTAGGAATTAGTCCCCACAGCCTCGGACTCCGGGTCCGGTAAAAAGTCTTCTTAGTCAGGGCGAACTCTGCAGCTGCCAGCCCCTGACTCCTTGTGACTGCTGTTTCTTCCTATGCTGTCTCTACTTCTTCTCTTCTTCTACTCACTCACCCTGCCTCAGCCCAGGGTTTATATAGGGGAAGTTCTTCCCCTCCCAAGACTGGGCAGGAGGTGTGGCATGCACAGGATCCCTGACCAAAGGACCTCCCACCTGCTCTCAGACATAACATTACGTTACTGTGGCAACCAGACCCCTGGGGTGTCACACAGACAGTCCCAGAAAGGATATATATATATATATATATATATATATATATATATACACACACACATACCACCACTGCGGCTCCTGCGGGATGATACACGAGGGGCATCTATATCTGATTACACCATCGACTGCTCTGTGCCAGAAACAAGACACAGAACACATTCACCTCATCATGTGCCCAACCAGCCAGGAATCTGACCTACCCCAAGTATATAACAAGGAGGGGGCAGGAAAAGCTCAGCAAAATATCACTAGTGTATCTAATCCTATCCTGTGTGATACTGTCTGCTGAGCCGTGTATCTAATCCTATCCTGTGTGATACTGTCTGCTGAGATGTGTATCTAATCCTATCCTGTGTGATACCGTCTGCTGAGCAGTGTATCTAATCCTATCCTGTGTGATACTGTCTGCTGAGCTGTGTATCTAATCCTCTCCTGTGTGATACTGACTGCTGAGCTGTGTATCTAATCTTCTCCTGTGTGATGCTGTCTGCTGAGCTGTGTATCTAATCCTACCCTGTGTGATACTGCCTGCTGAGCCGTGTATCTAATCCTATCCTGTGTGATACTGTCTGCTGAGCGGTGTATCTAATCCTATCCTGTGTAATACTGTCTGCTGAGCTGTGTATCTAATCCTATCCTGTGTGATACTGCCTGCTGAGCTATGTATCTAATCCTATCCTGTGTGATACTGTCTGCTGAGCTTTCTATCTAATCCTATCCTGCGTGATACTGTCTGCTGAGCCGTGTATCTAATCCTATCCTGTGTGATACTGTCTGCTGAGCCGTGTATCTAATCCTCTCCTGTGTGATACTGTCTGCTGAGCTGTGTATCTAATCATATCCTGTGTGATACTGTCTGCTGAGCCGTGTATCTAATCCTATCCTGTGTGATACTGTCTGCTGAGCTGTGTATCTAATCATATCCTGTGTGATACTGTCTGCTGAGCCGTGTATCTAATCCTATCCTGTGTGATACTGTCTGCTGAGCTGTGTATCTAATCCTATCCTGTGTGATACTGTCTGCTGAGCCGTGTATCTAATCCTATCCTGTGTGATACTGCCTGCTGAGCCCTGTATCTAATCCTCTCCTGTGTGATACTGTCTGCTGAGCCGTGTATCTAATCCTCTCCTGTGTGATACTGTCTGCTGAGCTGTGTATCTAATCCATTCCTGTGTGATCCTGTCTGCTGAGCCATGTATCTAATCCTGTCCTGTGTGATACTGTCTGCTGAGCCGTGTATCTAATCCTATCCAGTGTGATACTGTCTGCTGAGCTGTGTATCTAATCCTATCCTGTGTGATACTGTCTGCTGAGCCGTGTATCTAATCCTCTTCTGTGTGATACTGTCTGCTGAGCCGTGTATCTAATCCTCTCCTGTGTGATACTGTCTGCTGAGCTGTGTATCTAATCCATTCCTGTGTGATCCTGTCTGCTGAGCCATGTATCTAATCCTGTCCTGTGTGATACTGTCTGCTGAGCCGTGTATCTAATCCTATCCAGTGTGATACTGTCTGCTGAGCTGTGTATCTAATCCTATCCAGTGTGATACTGTCTGCTGAGCCGTGTATCTAATCCTCTCCTGTGTGATACTGTCTGCTGAGCCGTGTATCTAATTGTATCCAGTGTGATACTGTCTGCTGAGCTGTGTATCTAATCCTATCCTGTGTGATACTGTCTGCTGAGCTGTGTATCTAATCCTATCCTGTGTAATACTGTCTGCTGAGCCGTGTATCTAATCCTATCCTGTGTGATACTGTCTGCTGAGCTGTGTATCTAATCCTCTCATGTGTGATACTGTCTGCTGAGCTGTGTATCTAATCCTATCCTGTGCGATACTGTCTGCTGAGCTGTGCATCTAATCCTCTCATGTGTGATACTGTCTGCTGAGCTGTGTATCTAATCCTATCCTGTGTGATACTGTCTGCTGAGCCATGTATCTAATCATATCCTGTGTGATACTGTCTGCTGAGCCGTGTATCTAATCCTATCCTGTGTGATACTGTCTGCTGAGCTGTGTATCTAATCCTATCCTGTGTGATACTGTCTGCTGAGCTGTGTATCTAATCCTATCCTGTGTGATACTGTCTGCTGAGCCGTGTATCTAATCCTATCCTGTGTGATACTGCCTGCTGAGCCCTGTATCTAATCCTCTCCTGTGTGATACTGTCTGCTGAGCCGTGTATCTAATCCTATCCAGTGTGATACTGTCTGCTGAGCTGTGTATCTAATCCTATCCTGTGTGATACTGTCTGCTGAGCCGTGTATCTAATCCTCTCCTGTGTGATACTGTCTGCTGAGCCGTGTATCTAATCGTATCCTGTGTGATACTGTCTGCTGAGCCGTGTATCTAATCCTATCCTGTGTGATACTGTCTGCTGAGCTGTGTATCTAATCCTATCCAGTGTGATACTGTCTGCTGAGCTGTGTATCTAATCCTATCCTGTGTGATACTGTCTGCTGAGCCGTGTATCTAATCCTATCCTGTGTAATACTGTCTGCTGAGCTGTGTATCTAATCCTCTCCTGTGTGATACTGTCTGCTGAGCTGTGTATCTAATCCTATCCTGTGTGATACTGCCTGCTGAGCCCTGTATCTAATCCTCTCCTGTGTGATACTGTCTGCTGAGCCGTGTATCTAATCCTATCCTGTGTGATACTGTCTGCTGAGCCGTGTATCTAATCCTATCCTGTGTGATACTGTCTGCTGAGCTGTGTATCTAATCCTATCCTGTGTGATACTGCCTGCTGAGCCCTGAATCTAATCCTCTCCTGTGTGATACTGTCTACTGAGCCGTGTATCTAATCCTATCCTGTGTGATACTGTCTGCTGAGCCGTGTATCTAATCCTATCCTGTGTGATACTGTCTGCTGAGCTGTGTATCTAATCCTCTCCTGTGTGATACTGTCTGCTGAGCTGTGTATCTAATCCTATCCTGTGAGATACTGTCTGCTTAGTTGTGTATCTAATCCTATCCTGTGTGATACTGTTTGCTGAGCCGTGCATCTAATCCTATCCTGTGTGATACTGTCTGCTGAGCCCTGTATCTAATCCTCTCCTGTGTGATACTGTCTGCTGAGCTGTGTATCTAATCCTATCCTGTGTGATACTGTCTACTGAGCTGTGTATCTAATCCTCTCCTGTGTGATACTGTTTGCTGAGCCGTGTATCTAATCCTATCCTGTGTGATACTGTCTGCTGAGCCCTGTATCTAATCCTCTCCTGTGTGATACTGTCTGCTGAGCTGTGTATCTAATCCTATCCTGTGTGATACTGTCTGCTGAGCTGTATATCTAAACCTATCCTGTGTGATACTGTCTGCTGAGTTGCGTATCTAATCCTATTTTGTGTGATACTGTCAGCTGAGCCCTGTATCTAATCCCATCCTGTGTGATACTGTCTGCTGAGCCCTGTATCTAACCCTATCCTGTCTGATACTGTCTGCTGAGCCATGTATCTAATCCTATCCTGTGTGATACTGTCTGCTGAGCCGTGTATCTAATCCTATCCTGTGTGATACCATCTGCTCAGCTGTGTCTAATCCTATCCTGTATGATACTGCCTGCTGAGCTGTGTATCTAATCCTATCCTGTGTGATACTGTCTGCTGAGCCGTGTATCTAATCCTCTCCTGTGTGATAGTCTGCTGAGCTGTGTATCTAATCCTCTCCTGTGTGATACTGTCTGCTGAGCTGCGCATCTAATCCTCTCCTGTGTGATACTGTCTGCTGAGCCGTGTATCTAATCCTCTCCTGTGTGATACTGTCTGCTGAGCCGTGTATCTAATCCTCTCCTGTGTGATACTGTCTGCTGAGCTGTGTATCTAATCCTCTCCTGTGTGATACTGTCTGCTGAGCCGTGTATCTAATCCTCTCCTGTGTGATATTGTCTGCTGAGCTGCGTATCTAATCCTCTCCTGTGTGATACTGTCTGCTGAGCTGCGTATCTAATCCTCTCCTGTGTGATACTGTCTGCTGAGCCGTGTATCTAATCCTCTCCTGTGTGATACTGTCTGCTGAGCCGTGTATCTAATCCTATCCTGTGTGATACTGTCTGCTGAGCCGTGTATCTAATCCTCTCCTGTGTGATACTGTCTGCTGAGCCGCGTATCTAATCCTCTCCTTTGTGATACTGTCTGCTGAGCTGCGTATCTAATCCTCTCCTGTGTGATACTGTCTGCTGAGCCGTGTATCTAATCCTATCCTGTGTGATACTGCCTGCTGAGCCATGTATCTAATCCTATCCTGTGTGATACTGTCTGCTGAGCTGTGTGTCTAATCCTATCCTGTGTGATACTGTCTGCTGAGCCGTGTATCTAAACCTCTCCTGTGTGATAGTCTGCTGAGCTGTGTATCTAATCCTCTCCTGTGTAATACTGTCTGCTGAGCTGCGTATCTAATCCTCTCCTGTGTGATACTGTCTGCTGAGCCGTGTATCTAATCCTCTCCTGTGTGATATTGTCTGCTGAGCTGCGTATCTAATCCTCTCCTGTGTTATATTGTCTGCTGAGCCGTGTATCTAATCCTATCCTGTGTGATACTGTCTTCTGAGCCGTGTATCTAATCCTCTCCTGTGTGATACTGTCTGCTGAGCCGTGTATCTAATCCTATCCTGTGTGATACTGTCTGCTGAGCCTTGTATCTAATCCTCTCCTGTGTGGTACCGACTGCTGAGCTGTGTAGCTAATCCTCTCCTGTGTGATACTGTCTGCTGAGCCGTGTATCTAATCCTATCCTGTGTGATACTGTCTGCTGAGCCGTGTATCTAATCCTCTCCTGGGTGATACTGTCTGCTGAGCCGTGTATCTAATCCTCTCCTGTGTGATACTGTCTGCTGAGTTGCGTATCTAATCCTATTTTGTGTGATACTGTCAGCTGAGCCCTGTATCTAATCCCATCCTGTGTGATACTGTCTGCTGAGCCCTGTATCTAACCCTATCCTGTGTGATACTGCCTGCTGAGCCATGTATCTAATCCTATCCTGTGTGATACTGTCTGCTGAGCTGTGTGTCTAATCCTATCCTGTGTGATACTGTCTGCTGAGCCGTGTATCTAATCCTCTCCTGTGTGATAGTCTGCTGAGCTGTGTATCTAATCCTCTCCTGTGTGATACTGTCTGCTGAGCTGCGTATCTAATCCTCTCCTGTATGATACTGTCTGCTGAGCAGTGTATCTAATCCTCTCCTGTGTGATATTGTCTGCTGAACTGCGTATCTAATCCTCTCCTGTGTGATACCGTCTGCTGAGCTATGTATCTAATCCTCTCCTGTGTGATATTGTCTGCTGAGCTGCGTATCTAATCCTCTCCTGTGTGATACCGTCTCCTGAGCCATGTATCTAATCCTCTCCTGTGTGATACTGTCTGCTGAGCTGTGTATCTAATCCTCTCCTGTGTGATACTGTCTGCTGAGCCGTGTATCTAATCCTCTCCTGTGTGATATTGTCTGCTGAGCCGTGTATCTAATCCCATCCTTTGTGATACTGTCTGCTGAGCCGTGTATCTAATCCTCTCCTGTGAGATACTGTCTGCTGAGCTGCGTGTCTAATCCTCTCCTGTGTGATACTGTCTGCTGAGCCGTGTATCTAATCCTCTCCTGTGTGATACTGTCTGCTGAGTTGCTTATCTAATCCTATTTTGTGTGATACTGTCAGCTGAGCCCTGTATCTAATCCCATCCTGTGTGATACTGTCTGCTGAGCCCTGTATCTAACCCTATCCTGTGTGATACTGCCTGCTGAGCCATGTATCTAATCCTATCCTGTGTGATACTGTCTGCTGAGCTGTGTGTCTAATCCTATCCTGTGTGATACTGTCTGCTGAGCCGTGTATCTAATCCTCTCCTGTGTGATAGTCTGCTGAGCTGTGTATCTAATCCTCTCCTGTGTGATACTGTCTGCTGAGCTGCGTATCTAATTCTCTCCTGTGTGATACTGTCTGCTGAGCAGTGTATCTAATCCTCTCCTGTGTGATACTGTCTGCTGAACTGCGTATCTAATCCTCTCCTGTGTGATACCGTCTGCTGAGCTATGTATCTAATCCTCTCCTGTGTGATATTGTCTGCTGAGCTGCGTATCTAATCCTCTCTTGTGTGATACCGTCTGCTGAGCCATGTATCTAATCCTCTCCTGTGTGATACTGTCTGCTGAGCTGTGTATCTAATCCTCTCCTGTGTGATACTGTCTGCTGAGCCGTGTATCTAATCCTCTCCTGTGTGATATTGTCTGCTGAGCCGTGTATCTAATCCCATCCTTTGTGATACTGTCTGCTGAGCCGTGTATCTAATCCTCTCCTGTGAGATACTGTCTGCTGAGCTGCGTGTCTAATCCTCTCCTGTGTGATACTGTCTGCTGAGCCGTGTATCTAATCCTCTCCTGTGTGATACTGTCTGCTGAGCCGTGTATCTAATCCTATCCTGTGTGATACTGTCTGCTGAGCCGTGTATCTAATCCTCTCCTGTGTGATACTGTCTGCTGAGCCGTGTATCTAATCTTCTCCTGTGTGATACTGTCTGCTGAGCCGTGTATCTAATCTTCTCCTGTGTGATACTGTCTGCTGAGCCGTGTATCTAATCCTATCCTGTGTGATACTGTCTGCTGAGCCGTGTATCTAATCTTCTCCTGTGTGATACTGTCTGCTGAGCCGTGTATCTAATCCTCTCCTGTGTGATACTGTCTGCTGAGCCGTGTATCTAATCTTCTCCTGTGTGATACTGTCTGCTGAGCCGTGTATCTAATCCTATCCTGTGTGATACTGTCTGCTGAGCTGTGTATCTAATCCTATCCTGTGTGATACTGTCTGCTGAGCTATGTATCTAATCCTCTCCTGTGTGATACTGTCTGCTGAGCCGTGTATCTAATCCTATCCTGTGTGATACTGTCTGCTGAGCTGTGTATCTAATCCTCTCCTGTGTGATACTGTCTGCTGAGCTGTGTATCTAATCCTCTCCTGTGTGATACTGTATGCTGAGCCGTGTATCTAATCCTATCCTGTGTGATACTGTCTGCTGAGCCATGTATCTAATCCTCTCCTGTGTGATACTGTCTGCTGAGCCCTGTATCTAACCCTCTCCTGTGTGATACTGTCTGCTGAGCCGTGTATCTAATCCTCTCCTGTGTGATACTGTCTGCTGAGCCGTGAATCTAATCCTCTCCTGTGTGATACTGTCTGCTGAGCCATGTATCTAATCCTCTCCTGTGTGATACTGTCTGCTGAGCTGTGTATCTAATCCTATCCTGTGTGACACTGTCTGCTGAGCCGTGTATCTAATCCTATCCTGTGTGATACTGTCTGCTGAACCGTGTATCTAATCCTATCCTGTGTGATACTGTCTGCTGAGCTGTGTATCTAATCCCATCCTGTGTGATATTTTCTGCTGAGCTGTATCTAATCCTATCCTGTGTGACACTGTCTGCTGAGCTGCGTATCTAATCCTCTCCTGTGTGATACTGTCTGCTGAGCCGTGTATCTAATCCTATCCTGTGTGATACTGTCTGCTGAACCGTGTATCTAATCCTATCCTGTGTGATACTGTCTGCTGAGCTGTGTATCTAATCCCATCCTGTGTGATACTGCCTGCTGAGCCATGTATCTAATCCTATCCTGTGTGATACTGTCTGCTGAGCCGTGTATCTAATCCTCTCCTGTGTGATACTGTCTGCTGAGCCGTGTATCTAATCCTATCCTGTGTGATACTGTCTGCTGAGCTGTGTATCTAATCCTATCCTGTGTGATACTGTCTGCTGAGCCGTGTATCTAATCCTCTCCTGTGTGATACTGTCAGCTGAGCCGTGTATCTAATCCTCTCCTGTGTGATACTGTCTGCTGAGCTGTGTATCTAATCCTATCCTGTGTGATACTGTCTGCTGAGCCGTGTATCTAATCCTCTCCTGTGTGATACTGTCTGCTGAGCCGTGTATCTAATCCTATCCTGTGTGATACTGTCTGCTGAGCCGTGTATCTAATCCTCTCCTGTGTGATACTGTCTGCTGAGCCGTGTATCTAATCCTCTCCTGTGTGATACTGTCTGCTGAGCCGTGTATCTAATCCTCTCCTGTGTGGTACTGTCTGCTGAGCTGTGTATCTAATCCTCTCCTGTGTGATACTGTCTGCTGAGCTGTGTATCTAATCCTCTCCTGTGTGATACTGTCTGCTGAGCCGTGTATCTAATCCTATCCTGTGTGATACTGTCTGCTGAGCCATGTATCTAATCCTCTCCTGTGTGATACTGTCTGCTGAGCCCTGTATCTAACCCTCTCCTGTGTGATACTGTCTGCTGAGCCGTGTATCTAATCCTATCCTGTGTGATACTGTCTGCTGAGCCATGTATCTAATCCTCTCCTGTGTGATACTGTCTGCTGAGCTGTGTATCTAATCCTATCCTGTGTGACACTGTCTGCTGAGCAGTGTATCTAATCCTATCCTGTGTGATACTGTCTGCTGAGCCGTGTATCTAATCCTCTCCTGTGTGATACCGACTGCTGAGCTGTGTATCTAATCCTCTCCTGTGTGATACTGTCTGCTGAGCTGTGTATCTAATCCTATGCTGTGTGATACTGTCTGCTGAGCTGTGTATCTAATCCTATCCTGTGTGATACTGTCTGCTGAGCTGTGTATCTAATCCTATCCTGTGTGATACTGTCTGCTGAGCCGTGTATCTATTCCTCTCCTGTGTGATACTGTCTGCTGAGCCGTGTATCTAATCCTCTCCTGTGTGATACTGTCTGCTGAGCTGTGTATCTAATCCTATCCTGTGTGACACTGTCTGCTGAGCTATGTATCTAATCCTCTCCTGTGTGATACTGTCTGCTGAGCCGTGTATCTAATCCTATCCTGTGTGATACTGTCTGCTGAGCCGTGTATCTAATCCTCTCCTGTGTGATACTGTCTGCTGAGCTGTGTATCTAATCCTCTCCTGCGTGATACTGTCTGCTGAGCTGCGTATCTAATCCTCTCCTGTGTGATACTGTCTGCTGAGCTGTGTATCTAATCCTATCCTGTGTGATACTGTCTGCTGAGCTGTGTATCTAATCCTCTCCTGTGTGATACTGTCTGCTGAGCTGTGTATCTAATATTCTTCTGTGTGATACTGCCTGCTGAGCTGTGTATCTAATCCTCTCCTGTGTGATACTGTCTGCTGAGCCCTGTATCTAAACCTCGCCTGTGTGATACTGTCTGCTGAGCAGTGTATCTAATCCTATCCTGTATGATACCATCTGCTGAGCTGTGTATCTAATCCTCTCCTGTGTGATACTGTCTGCTGAGCCGTGTATCTAATCCTCTCCTGTGTGATACTGTCTGCTGAGCCCTGTATCTAAACCTATCCTGTGTGATACTGTCTGCTGAGCTGTGTATCTAATCCTCTCCTGTGTGATACTGTCTGCTGAGCTGTGTATCTAATCCTATCCTGTGTGATACTGTCTGCTGAGCCCTGTATCTAATCCCATCCTGTGTGATACTGTCTGCTGAACCGCGGTATCTAATCCTATCCTGTGTGATACTGTCTGATGAGCCGTGTATCTAACCCTATCCTGTGTGATACTGTCTGATGAGCCGTGTATCTAATCCTATCCTGTGTGATACTGTCTGCTGAGCCGTGTATCTAATCCTCTCCTGTGTGATACTGTCTGCTGAGCTGTGTATCTAATCCTCTCCTGTGTGATACTGTCTGCTGAGCTGCGTATCTAATCCTCTCCTGTGTGATACTGTCTGCTGAGCCGTGTATCTAATCCTCTCCTGTGTGATACTGTCTGCTGAGCTGCGTATCTAATCCTCTCCTGTGTGATATTGTCTGCTGAGCTGTGTATCTAATCCTCTCCTGTGTGATACTGTCTGCTGAGCTGCGTATCTAATCCTCTCCTGTGTGATACTGTCTGCTGAGCCGTGTATCTAATCCTATCCTGTGTGATACTGTCTGCTGAGCCGTGTATCTAATCCTATCCTGTGTGATACTGTCTACTGAGCCGTGTATATAATCCTCTCCTGTGTGATACTGTCTGCTGAGCTGTGTATCTAATCCTCTCCTGTGTGATACTGTCTACTGCGCTGCGTATCTAATCCTCTCCTGTGTGATACTGTCTGCTGAGCTGTGTATCTAATCCTATCCTGTGTGATACTGTCTGCTGAGCTGTGTATCTAATCCTCTCCTGTGTGATACTGTCTGTTGAGCTGTGTATCTAATCCTCTCCTGTGTGATACTGTCTGCTGAGCCGTGTATCTAATCCAATCCTGTGTGATACTGTCTGCTGAGCTGTGTATCTAATCCTCTCCTGTGTGATACTGTCTGCTGAGCTGTGTATCTAATCCTATCTTGTGTGATACTGGCTGCTGAGCTGTGTATCTAATCCTATCCTGTGTGATACTGTCTGCTGAGCTGTGTACCTAATCCTCTCCTGTGTGATACTGGCTGCTGAGCTGTGTATCTAATCCTATCCTGTGTGATACTGTCTGCTCAGCTGTGTATCTAATCCTCTCCTGTGTGATACTGTCTGCTGAGCCGTGTATCTAATCATATCCTGTGTGATACTGTCTGCTGAGCCGTGTATCTAATCCTATCCTATGTGATACTGTCTGCTGAGCTGTGTATCTAATCCTATACTGTGTGATACTGTCTGCAGAGTTGTGTATCTAATCATATCCTGTGTAATACTGTCTGCTGAGCCGTGTATCTAATCCTCTCCTGTGTGATACTGTCTGCTGAGCTGTGTATCTAATCCTCTCCTGTGTGACTGTCTGCTGAGCAGTGTATCTAATCCTATCCCGTGTGATACTGTCTGCTGAGCTGTTTATCTAATCCTATCCTGTGTGATACTGTCTGCTGACCTGTGTATCTAACCCTGTCCTGTGTGATACTGTCTGCTGAGCTTTGTATCTAATCCTCTCCTGTGGGATACTGTCTGCTGAGCCGTGTATCTAATCCTATCCTGTGTGATACTGTCTGCTGAGCCATGTATCTAATCCTATCCTGTGTGATACTGTCTACTGAGCTGTGTATCTAATCCTCTCCTGTGTGATACTGTCTGCTGAGCTGTGTATCTAATCCTCTCCTGCGTGATACTGTCTGCTGAGCCGTGTATCTAATCCTATCCTGTGTGATACTGTCTGCTGAGCTGTGTATCTAATCTTATCCTGTGTGATACTTTCTGCTCAGCTTTGAATCTAATCCTCTCCTGTGTTATACTGTCTGCTGAGCTGTGTATCTAATCCTCTCCGGTGTGATACTGTCTGCTGAGCCGTGTATCTAATCCTCTCCTGTGTGATACTGTCTGCTGAGCCGTGTATCTAATCCTATCCTGTGTGATACTGTCTGCTGAGCTGTGTATCTAATCCTATACTGTGTGATACTGTCTGCTGAGCTGTGTATCTAATCCTCTTTGGTGTGATACTGTCTGCTAAGCCGTGTATCTAATCCTATCCTGTGTGATACTGTCTGCTGAACTGTGTATCTAACCCTGTCCGGTGTGATACTGTCTGCTGAGCCATGTATCTAATCCTATCCTGTGTGATACTGTCTGCTGAGCTGTGTATCTAATCCTCTCCGGTGTGATACTGTCTGCTGAGCCGTGTATCTAACCCTGTCCTGTGTGATACTGTCTGCTGAGCTGTGTATCTAATCCTATCCTGTGTGATACTGTCTGCTGAGCTGTGTATCTAATCCTATCCTGTGTGATACTGTCTGCTGAGCTGTGTATCTAATCCTATCCTGTGTGATACTGTCTGCTGAGCTGTGTATCTAATCACCTCCTGTGTGATCCTGTCTGCTGAACCATGTATCTAATCCTATCCTGTGTGATACTGTCTGCTGAGCTGTGTATCTAATCATCTCCTGTGTGATACTGTCTGCTGAGCTGTGTATCTAATCCTATCCTGTGTATACTGTCTGCTGAGCCATGTATCTAATCCTCTCCTGTGTGATACTGTCTGCTGAGCCGTGTATCTAATCCTATCCTGTGTGATACTGTCTGCTGAGCTGTGTATCTAACCCTCTCCTGTGTGATACTGTCTGCTGAGCCATGTATCTAATCCTCTCCTGTGTGATACTGTCTGCTGAGCCGTGTATCTAATCCTATCCTGTGTGATACTGTCTGCTGAGCTGTGTATCTAATCCCATCCTGTGTGATACTGTCTGCTGAGCTGTGTATCTAATCATCTCCTGTGTGATACTGTCTGCTGAGCTGTGTATCTAATCCTCTCCTGTGTGATGCTGTCTGCTGAGCCGTGTATCTAATCCTGTCCTGTGTGATACTGTCTGTTGAGCCGTGTATCTAATCCTATCCTGTGTGATACTGTCTGCTGAGCTGTGTATCTAATCCTATCCTGTGTGATACTGTCTGCTGAGCCGTGTATCTAATCCGATCCTGTGTGATACTGTCTGCCGAGCTGTGTATCTAATCCTATCCTCTGTGATACTGTCTGCTGAGCCATGTATCTAATTCTCTCCTGTGTGATATTGTCTGCTGAGCTGTGTATCTAATCCTATCCTGTGTGATACTGTCTGCTGAGCTGTGTATCTAATCCTCTCCTGTGTGATACTGTGTGCTGAGCTGTGTATCTAATCCTCTCCTGTGTGATATTGTCTGCTGAGCTGTGTATCTAATCCTCTCCTGTGTGATACTGTCTGCTGAGCTGTGTATCTAATCCCATCCTGTGTGATACTGTCTGCTGAGCTGTGTATCTAATCCTCTCCTGTGTGATATTGTCTGCTGAGCTGTGTATCTAATCCTCTCCTGTGTGATACTGTCTGCTGAGCTGTGTATCTAATCCCATCCTGTGTGATACTGTCTGCTGAGCCGTGTATCTAATCCTATCCTGTGTGATACTGTCTTCTGAGCCGTGTATCTAATCCTCTCCTGTGTGATACTGCCTGCTGAGCCATGTATCTAATCCTATCCTGTGTGATACTGTCTGCTGAGCTGTGTATCTAATTCTATCCTGTGTGATATTGTCTGCTGAGCCGTGTATCTAATCATCTCCTGTGTGATCCTGTCTGCTGAGCCGTGTATCTAATCCTATCCTGTGTGATACTGTCTGCTGAGCCCTGTATCTAATCCTCTCCTGTGTGATACTGTCTGCTGAGCTGTGTATCTAATCCTATCCTGTGTGATACTGTCTGCTGAGCCGTGTATCTAATCCTCTCCTGTGTGATACTGTCTGCTGAGCTGTGTATCTAATCCGATCCTGTGTGATACTGTCTGCTGAGCCGTGTATCTAATCCTATCATGTGTGATACTGTCTGCTGAGCTGTGTATCTAATCCTCTCCTGTGTGATACTGTCTGCTGAGCTGTGTATCTAATCCGATCCTGTGTGATACTGTCTGCTGAGCCGTGTATCTAATCCTATCATGTGTGATACTGTCTGCTGAGCTGTGTATCTAATCCTCTCCTGTGTGATACTGTCTGCTGAGCTGTGTATCTAATCATCTCCTGTGTGATACTGTCTGCTGAGCCGTGTATCTATTCCGATCCTGTGTGATACTGTCTGCTGAGCCGTGTATCTAATCCTATCCTGTGTGATACTGTCTGCTGAGCAGTATCTAATCCTCTCCTGTGTGATACCGTCTGCTGAGCTGTGTATCTAACCCTATACTGTGTGATACTGTCTGATGAGCTGTGTATCTAATCCTCTCCTCTGTGATACTGTCTGCTGAGCTGTGTATCTAATCCTATCCTGTGTGATACTGTCTGCTGAGCTGTGTATCTAATCCTCTCCTGTGTGATACTGTCTGCTGAGCCATGTATCTAATCCTGTCCTGTGTGATACTGTCTGCTGAGCCGTGTATCTAATCCTCTCCTGTGTGATACTGTCTGCTGAGCTGTGTATCTAATCCTCTCCTGTGTGATACTGTCTGCTGAGCTGTATCTAATCCTCTCCTGTGTGATACTGTCTGCTGAGCCGTGTATCTAATCCTATCCTGTGTGATACTGTCTGCTGAGCCGTGTATCTAATCCTCTCCTGTGTAATACTGTCTGCTGAGCCGTGTATCTAATCCTCTCCTGTGTGATACTGTCTGCTGAGCCCTGTATCTAATCCTGTCCTGTGTGATACTGTCTGCTGAACCGTGTATCTAATCCTATCCTGTGTGATACTGTCTGCTGAGCCGTGTATCTAATTTTATCCTGTGTGATACCGTCTGCTGAGCTGTGTATCTAATCCTCTCCTGTGTGATACTGTCTGCTGAACTGTGTATCTAATCCTCTCCTGTGTGATACTGTCTGCTGAGCCATGTATCTAATCCTCTCCTGTGTGATACCGTCTGCTGAGCCGTGTATCTAATCCTCTCCTGTGTGATACTGTCTGCTGAGCCGTGTATCTAATCCTATCCTGTATGATACTGTCTGCTGAGCTGTGTATCTAATCCTCTCCTGTGTGATACTGTCTGAGCCGTGTATCTAATCCTATCCTGTGTGATACTGTCTGCTGAGCTGTGTATCTAATCCTCTCCTGTGTGATACTGTCTGAGCCGTGTATCTAATCCTCTCCTGTGTGATACTGTCTGAGCCGTGTATCTAATCCTCTCCTATGTGATACTGTCTGAGCCGTGTATCTAATCCTCTCCTGTGTGAGCGAGCCCCCATCATGTAATACAACGTTATACAGGTCTGTCCGGAGCACAATACTGATGTAAATGATAATATTTCCATAAGACAATATCTCTGTATGAATAGAAACACAAGTGAATGATTGCGGAATGTTCAGTAGAAGTGAGAACACTGTAACATTCTATCCTTTGTCTTCTATTTGTAAATAACAATGTGAGTGATACATAATAACATTATCAGAAATGCAGCTGGTGCTGACACTGACTTGACTGATGTTTGCTTCTCCATTCACATCCAAAGCTGCAACAACAACTTGCTGGTTTCCAAAGAGCCTTGTATTATATGAGCTCAGATACAATGTTGTACAATTCGGAAGCAGCTCTGGATGTTAATGGAGACAAAAAAAGCATGAAAAAACTTAGCCAAAAAACTGCAGTGCTAAATGCTTGTAAAGTTATGGATGTAGCAGAGCTGAAAGCATAAAGTTACTCTTTACGGCTCCTTAATTTTAACATTAACTCTAGCAGTCTCCCCTTACTAGTAATAACCCCTAGTAGGACTACATGAACACAGAGTTCGTGGAGCAGAGACAGATCGGAAACTCTCCAATTTCTCCTTTGGTGCTCGCCAGCCGCTGTTAACCTTTTAAATCCTGCTGTCAGTGATTGACAGCGGGATTTAACACACACCAGCCGGAAGCATGTTACAAATCACGTGATTGCAGGGCGCCGATGGGTTGTCTTCACAGCCGGAGGTCTGTCGAAGAGCCCCGTACTTGTCATGACGATCCTGCTGTGAATGCCGGTTTGTGGCTGACGTTCAAAGGAGATCGAGCTGAAGCCCTGCTATGTGTAGCACAGGCGATTCACCACTTAAATAAAAAAGAAACTATACATGTTTGGTATCTGTGAACTCGTACTGACCTGGAGAATCATAATGGCAGCTCAGTTTTACCATTTAGTGAACATGTTAAATAAAAAAATAAGAAAAACAATTGTGGAATTGCACTTTTTTTTGCAATTTAACCGCACTTGGAATTTTTTTTCCCGTTTTCCAGTAGACTATATGGCAAAATCAATGGTGCCATTCAAAAGTACGAATCGTCCCACAAAAAAAAAACAAGCCATACTGAAGAAAAAATAAAAAAGTTTTGGCTGTTGGGAAAAGGGGAGGAAAAAAACAAAAAGGCAAAAAAAAATGGAAAATGGCAATTTCGTGGAGGGGTTAAACTACATGAGTGCAAAATAACAAACTCATCTCTGCTGCATCTGTGCACAAAGGGAACTGGTATTTTTCCCATTGGCACCATTGCAATGAACAGTATAGAATTATTACATACAATGTATATTGCATGTATCCATAGAGCTGCACTTTCCCCCCTCCCCCAGCGCTGCTCCTACCTCCTCCTGTGCTTCTCGGCTGTACAGTGAAGGGCAGCACCTGTAGATGTCACACATCTTATAACTTTGGATTTGGGGGAGTAACATGTCATCGTTTTACATATTAATGATGCTGATGGCGTCTGCTCTACATGCAGATTTGGAAAAAAATAAAGGGACATTTTGTAGCCACTTTTTCTATCGCCTTTTCAGCAATTCCAGACTATGCTATAGCAGCTGGATATAGGATTACTTTATTCTTTAGCCTAGAGTTTTTATAGGATTATTTTTTGGAAACTCTCCAAATCCTCCAGCAAATCTTAAAACTCTTCAAAAAGTTTGATTTTCTGCTCAGTTTCAGCTCCAAAAAACTCAGAAAAAAAGACTCTGATTTGGGAATTTCAGCGTAAAAAGTTATTCCAAAAAAAAGCAACTATATTTTGGGGCGCAGATTCCCTTAATTCACATATGTGTCATATAAGACTTGCAGGGGGGCTGAGGTTTGTGGTGGGGGAGAAGAAGAGGAGACACAAAAAGACTCCATGAGTAAATAATACCCCCATGGGGTGCTCTGCCCATAAAATAGGATCATGCCGCACCGGTGAGATAAGGGTTGGGATAAAGTGCGGGTCTTGAATATGGCCAAGCTCGGACCCTTGAGGATCGTTCCCTGCGGAGAGAACAGGGACCCGAGATAGAATGTAACACGATAGTCCAGTGTTTTATCTTGTGTGGATTGTAACCAGCAAGATTCTCTACCTCTCCTGAGTGTTACAACCATGAAGCGCATTGTGCTTCTTAAAGTGACAGCAACCAGGAAAGTGCCCTCATTCTGCAGGCGGGTTTAGTAGCACTATGCCAAAAAGATGGAGGACAGACCACCTTATGATCAAGCTACGTCCAGGAGGCGATTGAATGGAGGAGTATGTGGCGGCATGTGTCAGTCGAGCCTGCATGGCTCCGTCCAATCCTAAGCTTGATGTCAGAGAGCCGCAGATTTACACCTGTCAGTCCAACAATAGGGTTGTCCCGTAGATTGGACCACCCCTGAGGACACTTATAAAGTGTGGAAACTCTTTAAAAAGGATATGGACACTTTTTTTTAACACCTAAACACATTTTGAGCTAAAAAATATCTTTTTACTAAAAATTTTGCCTTCTACAGTCTCTTTGCTTCCCTGCATGTTGAATGCTGAGGGATGAGTTAACTGAGAATCTATCAGTGAGCTGATTCTGATGGAGTTTATAACTCTTTTATTTGAAAGGGAAACTCCTCCAGGCAAAAAAACGAATTTACTCCAAAAGATTAAAAAGGTGACTTCTTCAAGTAGATACAATTTTCTTACGCGTTTCAGACTCCTAAGGACTTAGACGCCGTCTGAAATGCCTAGGGATGTACTTGGGAATGTCACTTTCTTTATTTTTTTGGAGTAAATTCATTTTTTTTTCTACCTTGAATTATGGCTGGAGGAGTTTCTCTTTTGGATCTACATGGTGCTACATCGCGTGCCGAAGGTTACAGCGGTCTTAGCAGGGTTGAGCTGGTTCTTTTATCTGACCTCCTTTGTCCACATCAAACTTGAACTGAACAGTGATGTGGTCATGAAGGAGTATAGAAAAAAAGACAAATAACATAGTAGAAAACTCCCTTGCAGAAAGAGCTCACTGACTAGTTCTCAGTTAACTCATTCTGATGCTTGCAATTTGCAGGGAAAAAAAGAGACGGTAAAATGGTGCAATATTTTTAATGGAGTCCAGTTGCAAAAATGATATATTTTTTTTGCCCAAAATACATGCGATAAAGAAAAAAAAATGTCCACATTCTTTAAAGTTCAAGAATGTGCTGAAATCTTACTTTTTGGATTATCACAAGAGCTAAGAAGAAATAACAGAGTTGTGGAAACTTTCCCGAAAGTGTAACCATCGGTAATCCCTGATGTGGAGTCCTATGTCACTGATCCTGAGCGACACACGGGACGAAGGAGAAAAACGACAAATGTAACCAGCGATCACTCATCGGCGCCTCGGTTCATTGGTGGCTTCTAATCCCTAAAATGCATGCACAGGGGATTTACAAAGGTTAGAGCCATTATCATGGTTCCCCCGTGACTTCTGGAGCCGCTTCATTGGCCATTTCCATCTTACCTGGCTTCATGCTTTTGCTTACGACCAACCACAGGTCACGGATGTGTTTGACCGGTCGTCCCTCATGCGTACCTTCCGAAAACTGGGGCTTAAACTGAATGACACCATTGACCTCGATGTGATGACTCTTCCTTACTTGCTTACTTCTTCATACGGGCGTAGGAACCAACTTTTTGAGATGACCCCTTCATGGGTTGAATTTGGATAAAAGTTGAGAAACTTTGCAAGTACATTATAAAAAGTGATACATCCAATTCGGGTTCACTTGGACAAAGGAACGGGGCATTTTATAGACTCAGAGGACGGGCGAAAGAAAAAATCTATGGAAATGTAAGAGGCGTATATGAATATGTAGATGGATTCAGCTGAAGTACAGTGGGCCCCAGGGCAACTTTTGGACCTTATGTGTTGTACGTGAGCCATAGTGGAGTGCTAAGGCATCTTTTGGACCTGACATGTTGCACGTGAGCCACAGTGGAGCGCTAGGGCATCTTTTGGACCTGACATGTTGCACGTGAACAACAGTGGAGCGCTAGGGCATCTTTTGGACCTGACATGTTGCACGTGACCCACAGTGGAGTGTTAGGACGACTTTTGGACCTGACATGTTGCACGAGAGCCCCAGTGGAGCGCTAGGGCATCTTTTGCACCTGACATTTTGCACGTGACCCACAGTGCAGCGCTAGGGCAACTTTTGGACCTGACATGTTGCACGAGAGCCACAGTGGAGCGCTAGGGCATCTTTTGCACCTGACGTTTTGCACGTGACCCACAGTGCAGCGCTAGGGCAACTTTTGGACCTGACATGTTGCACGAGAGCCACAGTGGAGCACTAGGGCATCTTTTGGACCTGACATGTTGCACGTGAGCCACAGTGGAGCGCTAGGGCATCTTTTGGACCTGACATGTTGCACGTGAGCCACAGTGGAGCGCTAGGGCATCTTTTGGACCTGACATGTTGCACGTGAGCCACAGTGGAGCGCTAGGGCATCTTTTGGATCTGACATGTTGCACGTGAGCCACAGTGGAGCGCTAGGGCATCTTTGGACCTGACATGTTGTACGAGAGCCACAGTGGAGCACTAGGGCATCTTTTGGACCGGACATGTTGCACGTCAGCCACAGTGGAGCGCTAGGGCATCTTTGGACCTGACATGTTGCACGCGAGCCACAGTGGAGCGCTAGGGCATCTTTTGGACCTGACATGCTGCACTTGACCCACAATGGAGCGCTAGGGCATCTTTTGGACCTGACATGTTGCACGTGAGCCACAGTGGAGCGCTAGGGCATCTTTTGGACCTGACAAGTTGCACGTGAGCCACAGTGGAGTGCTAGGGCATCTTTTGGACCTGACATGTTGCATGTGAGCCACAGTGAAGTGCTAGTGCATCTTTTGGACCGGACATGTTTGCACGTGAGCCACAGTGGAGCGCTAGGGCATCTTTTGGACCTGACATGTTGCACGTCAGTCACAGTGGAGCGCTAGGGCATCTTTTGGACCTGACATGTTGCACGTGAGCCACAGTGCAGAGCTAGGGCATCTTTTGGACCTGACATGTTGCACGTGAGCCACAGTGGAGCGCTAGGGCATCTTTTGGACTTGACATGTTGCACGTGAGCCACAGTGGAGCGCTAGGGCATCTTTGGACCTGACATGTTGCACGTGAGCCACAGTGGAGCGCTAGGGCATCTTTTGGACCTGACATGTTGTACGAGAGCCACAGTGCAGCGCTAGGGCAAATTTTGGACCTGACATGTTGCACATGACCCACAGTGGAGCGCTAGGGCATCTTTTGGACATGACATGTTGCACGTGAGCCACAGTGGAGCACTAGGGCATCTTTTGGACCTGACATGTTGCACGTGAGCCACAGTGCAGAGCTAGCGCAACTTTTGGACCTGATATGTTGCACGAGAGCCACAGTGGAGCGCTAGGGCATCTTTTGGACCTGACATGTTGCACGTGAGCCACAGTGGAGCGCTAGGGCATCTTTTGGACTTGACATGTTGCACGTGAGCCACAGTGGAGCGCTAGGGCATCTTTGGACCTGACATGTTGCACGTGAGCCACAGTGGAGCGCTAGGGCATCTTTTGGACCTGACATGTTGTACGAGAGCCACAGTGCAGCGCTAGGGCAAATTTTGGACCTGACATGTTGCACATGACCCACAGTGGAGCGCTAGGGCATCTTTTGGACATGACATGTTGCACGTCAGACACAGTGGAGCGCTAGGGCATCTTTTGGACCTGACATGTTGCACGTGAGCCACAGTGGAGCACTAGGACGACTTTTGGACCTGACATGTTGCACGAGAGCCACAGTGGATCGCTAGGGCATCTTTTGGACCTGATGTTGCACCTGAGCCACAGTGGAGCGCTAAGAAAACGTTTGGACCTGACATGTTGCACATGAGCCACAGTGGAGCGCTAGAGCATATTTTGGACCTGACATGTTGCAAGTGAGCCAGAGTGGAGTGGTAGAGAAACTTTTGGACTTAACATGTGCACGTGAGCCACAGTATAGTACTAGGCATCTTTTGGACCTGACATGTTGAATGGGAGCCACAGTGGAGAGCTAAGAAAACGTTTGGACCTGACATGTTGCACGTGAGCCACAGTGGAGCGCCTGGGTCTGTAAGCATTTCGTGACCGCCTCCTACCTGCCACCCAAAAGCTCTTCTTTTCATTAGCTGGTTTGGCACGACGTCTTGTGTGCACCATGTCGTAGCAATGACATTGCACCAGGCCTACAAATCAGATGAAGCCCCAAGGATTTCGGCACATAGCCAATTCAAAGGGCCCTGGTCTGCCGGCCACAGGCAACCAATTTGCTCTTCTCTATTCGCCATTTGATCCAGGAAGCTGAGATCTTTGGTGCTTAAACTAAGATAGTACTGACGCTCCTCGTTACCTGCGTTTTGGCTGCAGCAGTGACATCATGGCAAAAGTGCCCATCACCGCTGCAGCCAGTCAGTGACTCGGTTAACATGTAGGGAGCATGAGTTGCAGTGACTGACGGCAGCGGAAACGAACGCTGGAATTGCGTTGATGCAGCCAAAATGGAGATAGGAGCAGCGGTGGATAGCGCGAGCAATCCATTTTTTAATTCTTTTTCACAAGTATCCAATCGTAAAGCCGTGATACAGCTGCATATTAGAATCTGTAAATTCTACCAGCCCTGTCACTTGTCATAAATATGTATTTTTATTTCCCCTGGTGTAAAAGCCGCTGTTCTTCTGAATCCGGCAATGTTTTTCTTTTCTTCCTGCGACTCTCCGTTCCTGAGATATGGTTTGCTCTTTCCTATATATAAATCTCGTGAATTTAATCAAGTGGGTGTGGTCAATTCATCTCTTTGGGTGTCTTCTTGTGCACCACACCCAGTTGCCTAAAAAGATATTTCTATGCAGGGAAGATGGGGCCATATCTCAGGAACGGAGAGGCGCAGGAATGAGAGAAAAACGTCGTCGGATTCAGGAGGACAGCGGCTTTTACACCATGTTTATGGCAAGTGACACGTTCTCATTAATTCTGCCGGTGGAACAGACTCTAAAATGCAGCAGCATTACCACCTTGAGAATGGAATAATATCTCCTCTGCCTCCACTTGTGTTCCTCCACGTGCTTTAATAGAAGGTTTACGATGTGGAGAACCATGAGGAATATAAACGAAGCATCTCAGTCCTCTGGCTGCCCTCACCGCCGGTATCCAAACTCCACGGAGCATAGCAGATCCTGTTATATGCTTTATGGAGCACGAAGAAAGCTGTCCTGGTTCCAGAGGTGCATCTCCAGAGCGCAAAAAAACAAACTGACCCCAACCCTGACGCACGTTATATAATCCATTAAGCGGACATTTAAAAGGACACTGCCCCTACAGTGGTTTGCGGAAGCATTCACCCCCCTTGGCATTTCTTGTGTTTTGCTGCCTCACAAAGTGGAATTTCTATTTTTTTTTTGAGGGTTTGCAGCCATTTCGGTAAAGAACATGCTGACAACTGTGAAGATTTGGTTTTCTTGTTGTTGTTGTGAAGCAAACAACAAATAGGACAAAATAACTGAAACCTTCAGTGTACATAACTATTCATCCCCCTAAAGTCAGTACTTTGTAGAGCCTCCTTTTGCAGCAATTACAGCTGCAGTCACTTTGGAGTCTCCTAAGGTTTCCACGTCTTGCCACTGGGATTTTTGCCCGTTCCTCAGGACAAAACTGCTCCAGCTCCTTCACGTTAGATGTTTCCTTTCAGAAAAGGTTAAAGTGTATACACTGACAGACATGTGCATTAGATTGCACACAGGGGGACGTCTTGTCACTAAGCAGGGGACTTATGAAGGGAACTGCTTGCACCAGAAATTTTTAGGGGCTTCTTAGTAAAAGAGGTGAATACATATGCACATGCCAATTTTTAGTTATTAGATCCCATAAATTTAAACTATGCCTATATTTTTCTCATTTCACCAATCTAGACTATGTAGTGCTGATGAGTCACACACAATCGGATTACAAAATTATTTACACACAGGTTGTAATGTAACAAAATAGGCAAAAAGCCAAGGGGTGAATTCTTTCGCAAGCCACTGTACATACAAAAATATACTATAATACTGCCCCCTATGTACAAGAATATAACCACTATAATACTGCCGCTATGTACAAGAATATAACTACTATAATACTGCTCCCTATGTACAAGAATATAACTGCTATAATACTGCCCCCTACGTACAAGAATATAACTGCTATAATACTGCTCCTATGTACAAGAATATAACTACTATAATACTGCCCCCATGTACAAGAATATAACTACTATAATACTGCCCCCATGTACAAGAATATATCTACTATAATACTGCCCCCATGTACAAGAATATATCTACTATAATACTGCCCCCATGTACAAGAATACAACTATTATAATACTGCCCCCTATGTACAAGAATCTAACTACTAAAATACTGCCCCCTATGTACAAGAATGTACCTGCTATAATACTGCTCATATTGCTGCTCCTAAGTGATTCTTTCTACAAATGAATGAATGTACTGTACATCTGGGTGTTCCCATTCTCCATGTTGGGGTTATATCCCGCCACATTCCAGACAAGTCATGTGATCAGACCTGGCGGTTTTCTTCCAGCACTATCATAGGATGTGTACGGTATGGCAGTATTTTTATTTTTTTATTGCAACAAAAAAAAAAAAAGTTAAGAATTTGACAAAATGTAAAAGAAGTGAACAGAGCAGGTCGGCTCCTGTGACGTGACATATAAATGATGCATCACACGTCTCTATACATATGTACTGCACATTAATTTTTTTTTTCTCTTTTAAGCTCGATTAATCTAAAATGAAACTTTATATACAAATTAAAGATGTTCCCTTAAAGTAACAGAACACATTTAAGACTATTCTCTCATCTAAATCCGCTTCCTAGGCAGGAGCAGCTTATTATAGGGGACGGGTCGCTTCTCTTAGTAGTCAAAAAAAAAGATGCGTTTGTGATGGTAGCGCCTCCCTCCACCTTATTTAGCGGACAGATCCCCTTTAATAAGGCCTCTAAAGCACTAGAATAAATGTTTTACTATATACAATGCAGGAAAAAAAAAAATGTTTTTACGACAGAAACCATCAACAAGCAGCTGCTGACAGATCTCAACTTAGTACTCCGAGTGCCCATGGGTGTAATTTCATCCTGAAAAGAAAAATCAGTTTACTCTGGGAAATCACGGCTAAAAAAAAAATTAAAGAACACTCATAACTAATATCAGCTACGACTTGCTTGTTGATGGTCTCCTTTTAGTCACCCAAGTTTCCTCGAAGAAAAAGGGAGCACGCATGAAAAATAACTCGAAAAATAACAATTTAAAGTTTTATCTAAAAACTTCTACATTTATATCTTTACGGGGGGATCGATCCGCCCAGTAATAATTTTTGATCAGTTCTTTGGTGATAGCTGGAAGGATTTTTCTTAAAGGGACGGTCTAAGAGAAAAAAAAAACAGCAAAAAAAAAAAAAAAAAAAAAAAAAAGAGAGCGCCACACCTGTCCCTAGGTCATGTCTGGTACTGCAGCACAGTAATATGATAAGGAGGGGGGGGGGGGTGGTCTGTAGTGCTCAGAAGTCCACGACTTTCAGCTTTCGGGTCTCGGCATCGCTCAGTGGTTCCTGCGCCAGCAGTTTATGGTGCAGTTTGTGGTGTTTCCCGATGCCCAGTTTGGGGAGCCCCCGGTTCAGCCCCTCCAGGAGGACGCACGCCTTGCAGAGTCCCTGGCTGGAGATGTAGCCGCAGCGCGTGCACGTTCCCTGGACCGGCATCCGCACGTCTTCCCTTACCGACAGGTTTTCCCCAGAGTGGATGATGTCCATGATGGCGCTGGGCCGTAAAGCCTCCAGCTCCTTCAGGAAGGCGCGGGCGTGACCCCGGTAGGCGTTGGGGGAGTAGATGCATTCGGTGGAGAAGTAGTCCAGCTTCTTGAAGTAGGCGTACAGCACGATCTCCTTCTCGTAGGCGTACTTCAGAGGCTTGCAGCGCGGGATGGCGCCTTCGCTGCCCGTGGTGATCGCCGTGCAGCGCCGGAGACGGGCAATGTCCCCTCGAAGGAAATTCATCAGGACGGTTTCTGCTATGTCGTCTGCATTATGACCTGTGATAAAGATGGCAGGAGTTGTAAGTCTGTGTAGTCTGGAGAGGCAGTCCACTGTACTGCACGGTAACAGGAAGCCCTGTCTCCTGTACATCTCCTCCCCCTTACTCTCACTATGACTTGGTTTGCAATCTCAATTTTTGTTATTTGGGTGAGAAATACCTTTAAACAAGTCTGTGTAGTATGTAGAGGCAGTCTATAGTACAGTCGTTGTCACCCTGAGCGGATAGAAAAGGTCATAAATGCAAGTCTGTTCAGTGTGTAGAGGCAGTACCGTACAGCACGTCACCCTGAGCGGATAGAAGGGTCATAAAGCAAGTCTGTGTAGTATGTAGAGGCAGTCTACCGTACAACATGTCACCCTGAGTGGATAGAAGGGCCGCAAAAGTAGTCTGTGTTGTGTGTAAAGGCAGTCTACTGTACAACAGAGGTCACCCTGAGCAGATGGAAGGGTCATGAAATAAGTCTGTGTAGAGGCAGTCTACTGTACAGCAGATAAGAGTATAAAACAGGTTATAGGTTATAGATAGCTCTAAAGATAGTAGTCATCCCGAGAGGATAAAAGGGTCATAAAACAAGTTGTGTGGCATGTAGAGTCAGTCTACTGTACAGCAGATAGAGCTTCCTGTAACCAGATATATAAACTAAAATGGTTTCTCAGAAAAGATATAAACAAGTCTGTGTATCATGATATTGTACAGCAGACAGAGCATCCTACATCCAAGGCACCCTAAAAGGATATTAAAGACATAAAACAAGTCTGTGTTGTATGTAGAGGCAGCCTACTGTACTGTAGTTATCCAGTAAGGATGTTAAGGGACATAAAACAGGTCTGTGCAGCATGTAGAGGCAGTGCACTTTACAGCTGATAAAGCTTCCTATCACCAAGCACAAATACTCAAACAGTAGTCAACCCAAAAGGTTATTGTGATATAAAAAGGGACAGTCCACTGTATAGCAAATATAATATAATATATATATATATATATATATATATATATATATATATATATATATATATATATATATATATATATATATATATATATATATATATATATACACACACACACATACATACATACATACAAGTAGTATTCAACCCCCTGCAGATTTAGCTGGTTTGATAAGATGCAAATAAGTTAGAGCCTTCAAACTGCAAACGAGAGTAGGTTTTATGAACAGAAGCATAAATCTTACAAACCAAAAAGTTATGTTGCTCAGTTGAATTTTATTAAATTTTAAACATAAAAGTGTGGGTCAATTATTATTCAACCCCTATGTTTAATATTTTGTGGAATAACCCTTGTTTGCAATTACAGCTAATAATCGTCTTTTATAAGACCTGATCAGGCCGGCACAGGTCTGTGGAGTTATCTTGGCCCACTCCTCCATGCAGATCTTCTCCAAGTTATCTAGGTTCTTTGGGTGTCTCATGTGGACTTTATTCTTGAGCTCCTTCCACAAGTTTTCAATTGGGTTAAGGTCAGGAGACTGACTAGGCCACTCCAACACCTTGACTTTTTCCCTCTTGAACCAGGCCTTGGTTTTCTTGGCTGTGTGCTTTGGGTCGTTGTCTTGTTGGAAGATGAAATTACGACCCATCTTAAGATCCTTGATGGAGGAGCGGATGTTCTTGGCCAAAATCTCCAGGTAGGCCGTGCTATCCATCTTCCCATGGATGCGGACCAGATGGCCAGGCCCCTTGGCTGAGAAACAGCCCCACAGCATGATGCTGCCACCACCATGCTTGACTGTAGGGATGGTATTCTTGGGGTCGTATGCAGTGCCATCCAGTCTCCAAACGTCACGTGTGTGGTTGGCACCAAAGATCTCGATCTTGGTCTCATCAGACCATAGAACCTTGAACCAGTCTGTCTCAGAGTCCTCCAAGTGATCATGAGCAAACTGTAGACGAGCCTTGACATGACGCTTTGAAAGTAAAGGTACCTTACGGGCTCGTCTGGAACGGAGACCATTGCGGTGGAGTACGTTACTTATGGTATTGTCTGAAACCAATGTCCCCACTGCCATGAGATCTTCCCGGAGCTCCTTCCTTGTTGTCCTTGGGTTAGCCTTGACTCTTCGGACAAGCCTGGCCTCGGCACGGGAGGACACTTTCAAAGGCTGTCCTGGCCGTGGAAGGCTAACAGTAGTTCCATAAGCCTTCCACTTACGGATGATGCTCCCAACAGTGGAGACAGGTAGGCCCAACTCCTTGGAAAGGGTTTTGTACCCCTTGCCAGCCTTGTGACCCTCCACGATCTCGTCTCTGATGGCCTTGGAATGCTCCTTTGTCTTTCCCATGTTGACCATGTCTGAGTGCTGTTCACAAGTTTGGGGAGGGTCTTAAATAGTCAGAAAAGGTTGGCAAAAGAGATCTTTAATCCACACATGTGAAGCTCATTATTCTTGGTGCCTGAACTACTTCTTAATACTTTAGGGGGACCAAACAGAATTCTTGTGGTTTAAGGGGTTGAATAATAAATGACACTCTGAATTAACTTTTAACGTTTTTAAAAAAAAAATAAAAAAATAAAAATATTTGCTGCAGTGCATTTCCCACTTCAGGCTGATCTACAGTACAAATGTCACAATGCCAAGTTAATTCCGCATGTGTCAACCAGCTAAATCTGCAGGGGGTTGAATACTACTTGCAGGCACTGTATGTAAAATATATATATATATATATATATATATATATATATATATATATATATATATATATATATATATATATATATATATATATATATATATATATATATATATATATATATATATATATATATCTGGTTAATGTTATACATACACACAAATGATGGTCACCCATAAACAATATTGAGTGACACTGGGTATAGAAAACAAGTCTGTGTTACATGTAGAGGCAGTCCACTGTACTGCAGAAAAAGCTTCTCCAAACTAGACACATACTCATTTGTGGTCTCCCAGAAAGAATGGCAAGGGACATAAATCAAGTCTGTGTAGCATGTGGAGGCAGTGTACTGTGCAGCAGGTAGAGATTTCTGTTTCATGGGACATTAAAGGGATAGTGTCATCAGAATAGGACATATTGGACTCAGAAGTCAGATTTCTGTGTTACGTGTAATATTTTTCTCCGTATCAACTTTATTTTTAATAAAAATCAGTAATCTGCAGTTTCCGCACCGACCACTGGGGCTATTTTAAACTTCCTGGAAGAATTTACAGCAGTCTCCTTATCAGCAGAGTCAGGACTGCAATGACTGATAACACTTCTACTCACACAATAGGTGATTTCACAGCTCACCTCCTCCTCCTTCTGTACAATGACTGACAACACAGGATCCACCATTCACAATAGGTGTCACAGCTCACCTCCTCCTCCCCTCACAATGACCTTTGCACACACTCATTAGATGCTTTGGTGTAAGAGATGAGCTATGTCAGTCCATTGCTGCTAATGTTCATGTGCATTTCCTGAAACAGGAACTTAAGAGTCTAAAAAAAAAAGCCCCAGTGGTCGGTGTGAGAATTGCAAGATTTCTAATTTTCAATAAAAACTTTGATACTAGAGAGAAAAACACTGCAAAAGAAGTTCTGACGACACATTCCCTTTGGATGGCTTTCCTGGGATTACTGTACGGATGTCCTCCCCTCTGGCTAGGACCCCCGGATCCTCTACTGATCAGCTGATTGAAGGGGCACCGGCGTTCCGTCTCATACCCGTTACTGGCTCACAGGGCGCCACTCCGCACATCGTGTCGTGGCCGTCCTTGGTACTGCGACTCAGTCTCGCTCACTTGTATAAGACTGAGCTGTAGTACCAATGACAGCGATGTGGGGGCCGAGCCTGGTGAACCCTCTAATCAGCGGTTTCGCCATAAGAAACTTCACATTGTGCAAGGCAGCTTATGAGGTGGCACCTTGAAACGCTACTAACCTGTGCAAATCTTGTTGACCCCCAGTATCATGGCGCCCCGGTCCAGAGCTTGCCTTCTGAACACCCCACAAAACGTGCAGTTGTTCTTCAGCCCCACTTGCTTGACAATCTGGTCCATGGTCCATCCGTACAGATCCTGGTAGGACACGATCTTCAAGGGCAGCTCGTACTGAAGTTGGTTCCTTTTCACCGTCTCCAAGGAGTCGTCTCTGTATCCGGAGATCCCTTCGTCCACGGAGATGAGAAGGAGATCTAAGCCGTAATTGTAGCGTCCGTTCAGAACCTTTAACACGTGGGCGAGGACCGTGGAGTCTTTCCCACCCGAAGCACCAACGCCGACCTTCTCCCCCGGCTGAAAAAGCTTAGCAGATACGATAGTGTGGTGGACCTCCTCTTCGAAAGCATGGAAGAAGCACTCCTTACACACTGAATGGCCAGTCTTGGGTCTCCGTAAAGCGGCACGTCGTGTCTCGCAACTACTGCAGTTCACGGGCATCCTGGCGGAAAGGAAAGCGGGTCAAGAAATTGTTACCTGGACTGTCCCCTGGGGACGTAATGGACTCTACCCAAGACGTTGTACCGCCTGTGAGAGTCAAGTGTCCGAAGGCTCCAAATCGGTTGAGCCATAGAAAATAGAAAGGAGCAAGGTGGGAACCCTTACACGGGGAATCTAAAGTGGAAGCAGAGACCTGCAGCACCGCTCGGAGCATACGAGTTACCGCTAGACATGAGCAAATCGCCTTCTACCTGCTGGTAGACCCGGCCTCTTTTGATTAGCCGTCCTGGCACGACGCCATGTGTGTGTCATTTCATAACAATGACTACTAATCAGAAGAGGAGCCATAGCTGCTGGCAGGTAGGAGGACTACATGGCTCCCGTCGGGTGGCTAAGGGATATCAACGTGGCCGCTAGATCGGGGTCCTACAAATCGCTTCTCTGGTCATCACCTATCCAAAAGAAGTCCATGGCCATGGTATCGGACCTACTAATCAAAAGAAGAGCCAAGGCTGCCTGCAGGTAGGTCTACATGGCTCCCGTCTGGTGGCTACGGGATACTAACGTGTCCGCTAGATCGGAGTCCTGCTAATTGCTTCTATGGTCATCACCTATCCAAAAGGAAGTTCATGGTCATGGGATTGGAGCCCTGTGAATGCCTCCTACCTGCCGGTACACCCGATACCTCTTTTGATTAGCCACCCTGACACGACGCCATGTGTGTGTCATACCACAACAATGACCGCTAATCAGAAGAAGAGCCATGGCTACGGGAAGGTAGGAGGTCTACATGGCTCCCGTCCAGTGTCTACAGGATACCGAAGTGGTCTCTAGATCGGTGTCCCGTGAATCGCTTCTTTGGTTATCACCTATCCAAAAGGAAGTCCATGACCATGGGACTGGAGCTTGCAAATGGCCTCCTACCTGCCGACGTCTCCAACGCCTCTTGATTAGCCGCCCTGGCACGACGCCATGAGTGTGTCATGTCATAACAATGACACTACATCGGACCTACTAAACAGAAGAAGAGCCATGAATGCCGGCAGGTAGGTCTACATGACTCCCATCTGGTGGCTACGGGATACCAATGTGGTCACTAGAATCGCTTCTCTGGTCATTACCTATCCAAAGGAAGTCCATGGCCATGGGACTGGAGCACTACGAATGGCCGCCTACTTGCCGACAGCCCCAGTGCCTCTTCTGATTGGTAGGTCCACCTTGACATACGTGGTACTAATCAGAGGTGGCGCCGGTAGGTAGAAGGATAGGAGGACTCTGCTCCGACAGCCATGGACCACAGACATGGCTGCTAGACCAAGGTCCCTTTTTGATCAGTTCTATCCCCCCACCAATCATGTAGGAGCATTTATGGGATGTGCCCAGATCATCGTCATCATCGCACTCACTACGTGGGCAATATAAGTTCTGTACAATGGTAACCAAGTCTACAACCGGCTCGTAACCAGGTGCCCCATCGGCAGCTCTCGAAAAGTCTCAGAGAGAAAAAGTAACGGAAAATCATTGAGACAAGTCATATATATATTTGTAGAAGCCAATGAGGAGGATCTGCCGGGTGGCATATGAAGGTCGAGGGTTGGCGATGAGCGGTGAAAGTGCCAGGGTGACAGGCCGGAGGTAGGACATGAATATCGCAACACGGGTTGAGGATCAACGCTGGACAGAAGACGGTAAAGAACTGGAAGGACACAAACCCCCGAGGCGCACGTCTCTGGCGGCTCCGCTCTTTAAGAGCTTGAACATCTGCGGGTGATTGGTGGAGAAATGCGTTTCTAGCGCCAGATCCCGCCCGCTCTGGCTGCGTTCTCCGGACAGCACCAAGGCGTGGCAGACCTCGCAGAACAAGTGCATGCTGCCGAGAAGACGGTCCCGTAAAGCTTGCCGGTACGCGGAGGACCTATGTCTGCTTTGGTTCTGCCTATCTGACGGGGAGCTGGAGGTGGCGGTGGGGGGTCCGGACGAAGTAGCGGGGGCGGTCGTGGTTTGACGTATGGACATGTCCTCGTCATCATCGTCTGAAGAAGAGATGAACGCCCCCGATCTTTTAGATACGACTCGTCTTCCACCAACACACTCCGAGGACAGGGCGGCAAACATCGGCTTGGGGCCACAGTAGCCCAACGTCACGGCTTTCTCGTAGACCTCCTGTCTGGTCATGCCATGCCGCCTCTCCAGGTGAGTAAGGAGACAGGTGGTGCCGACCTTGCCCGGATTAATGCCCCTTCGTACCTGGGCGCGGCACAGCTTACAGGTAACAACGAGCTCGCGCTGTATATTGGGGGATCCACCCGGGACCCCGAAGAAGCACCAGGCAGGCGACCCAAAGGCGCAGTGAGCAGTGGTCACTCGCTCATGGTCCATGGTGGGTGTAACCGAGCGTGTCTGACCCTCCTCCGAAACGTGGCCGACGTCGTATGGAGGAGTGTGAACCTCGATCTGGATTTGTATTGCCGTCTCTGTAGCGGCGCTGCTGCCAGTCTGGGGAGGGCAGGCAGTGGTGTCAGCATATCCATCCGCCATGGGAATCAGTGACAAAGCGGGGGGCTACGAGGGTAGAACAGGGCACAACTGATAGCGGGGAGTCCTCCAGCGCCGTCAGATCTCCAGAGTCTCTGTCCACATTGATCAACACGATGGATCTCCTGACAGCACTGAGCCTCTGCCCTCTGACCGGAGACGGATCCACCCTGAAACAGAAGCAACAAGATCTTCAGTGCCTCCCCGGGACATCCGCTCCGACAAACATCCAACTTTGCAACTATTTTTTTTAATTGCTCCAGTGCATTTGCACTTCCCGACATCAGACGCGAGCTGCGTTACACAGCCGGCATCCGCCTCAGAGAGCAGCGATCACAGCTAAGCTCTGATTGATTGCAGCATGTGAGTGGTTAACAGCAGCAATCAGAGCTTAGCTGTGATCGCTGCTCTCCCAGGTGGATGCCGGCTGCGTGACACAGCTCACATCTGAAAATCGGGAAGTGCAAATACACTGGGGTAATTAAATAAAAAATAGTTGCAAAATTGCCAGCGATTGCAGCATGTGAGCGGTTAACAGCAGCAATCAATCACTGAAAGCAGCACTTAAGTCTATGTCAGGACCAGACTGCACAGGGATTGTTGTCTCAGAGCTGAAGAGGCAAAACAGTCGTATATTTTTCATGAAAACATTTTGCAAAGTTTCTTTATTGCATTTTTTGGTAGCCGCACTTTTCCTAAAAAAAAAAAATTGCAATAAAAAGCAAACAAAACAGATCATGCCCCCCAGAGCAGAACGAATGAAAACTACGGCTCGCCGCGCAAAAAAAACGGACCGTGCACGGCGCCCTCAAGGGGAAAACAAGGAAGTTACAGGGTCTGAAAAATGGAGGCAAAAAAATAAAAATTATTTACCTTATTAAAAATAAGGTTTGATCAGCGCCGTAAAAAAGGAAACGCAAAAACAGCTGCGGAGTTTAGGGGTTTTTTTGCCGTTTAAAGAACTTTGATTTTTTTTTCCCCGGTTTATTTTATGGTAAAGTGATCAGCACCAATCAATACTACAAGAAAAGACCTGGAACGGCGACGGATCCTGGAAGAAACGCAGAAGCGCAACAAAAAACGAGGGATTTGTGGTTGTATGATGGAATGGTCCTTTAAATGCCTTACAACAGGGACCCTCGATAGACAGTGAGGCTGACAGCTCCACCCTCCACCCTAATAATGGGGATGACGACCCCGCACCTTCCCTGCTCCCCTCTCACCTGCCTGCTCTTCTCTCCGCCGCTCCTGTCCCAGCACTTCGCCCCCAAGCACGTTTATTCTCCTCCGGTTCAGCCCTAAAAACCCTATTTAAAACTACAACTCCCGGCAGGCTCCGCGCAGCTGTCAGCATTCCTTGACATAAGTGTGGCATGCAGGGAAATGTAGTTCTTCTAAATGCGCAATACACCCCGGACGTTGCAGAGGATGACGTCATGAAAACGACGAGAAACACGTGATCAGAAGGTGGCCATTATCTCGGAGACCAATACCAAGTGGTCTAAGGGTGGAAGAGCTGTCGCCAGAGAAATGGCGCCTAGTGAGGCGATAAATGGTGGGAAAAGCGATTATTTGTGAGTATCTTAGGGTGTAAGAATTATTATGCTTTATATAAATTATTCCTTTTTTTTTACCTGCGTGCAATTAGCAATGTTTAATTCGTGGGTGTAATTCCATATTTTGACACTAGAGGGGAGTATAGGATAGAGCGAAATTATATTATTATTATGTTATTATATTGCTATTATTATATTGTTTTACTTTTATTATTACTCGATTATTATTATTTTAGTATTTGATGTTGTTATTATTGTTGTAATTTATAATTCTATTCTTAGTATTTTATTTTTTATTATTATTATGTTTTTAATTATATTCTTCGTATTATCATTCAATTGTATTATTTTATTATTGGATTTTATTATTATTTATTATATTCTTAGTATTATTATTTTATTTTTTATTATTATTATATTTGTTACTATATTCTTAGTGTTTTCATTCAATTTTATTATTTTATTATTGGATTTTATTATTATTATTTATATTTATTATATTCTTAGTATTTTATTTTTTATTATATTTTTTTATTATTTATTATTATTATTATATTTGTTACTATATTCTTAGTATTTTCATTCAATTTTATTATTATTTTATTGGATTTTATTATAATTTTATTATTATTATCACTATGATTTATATTTATTATATTATTATTCTATTATTTGATTATTGTTGGATTTTATTATCATTTTATTATTCAATATCATAGGCGGATTATAATGAGGGCAATCTGAGCTACCTCCAGGGGGCCCGGGGCTCCGGGGGGTCCATGGCCAGATTGCCCTCATTATAATATGTGCGGCGCCGCGGCGCATACCGGCAGTCAGAGGCGCGGGGCCCCCGGACCGCTCCCTCAGCAGCGGCGCACAGCCGCTACTTCTTCTTCGGCCGGGCCAGCACTGCATCTGTTAACTTCCCTATGCTGGCCCGGCCGCGTCACTGCTAGGAGACGCGTCACTGCTAGGAGACATGGCCCTGTGCGCGGCCGTGTCTGCTAGTGTGACATCATGCAGTGCGCCCTGCACTGCTGCACCGGAGAGGAGCTGGACGACTGGAGCCGAGCCGGGGGATGGTGAGTGTGTGTGCAGGCAGATATCATTGTGTGATGTTTGTTTATATGTATTTTTGTGTTTCAAATGTGATTATGCGTGTATGTATATGTCTGTATATGTTTGTGTGTGCGTGACTGCGTGCGGCCTCCCGCTGTGTATAGATGGCTACGTGCTGCCTCCTGCTGTGTATAGATGGCTACGTGCGGCCTCCCGCTGTGTATAAATGGCTACGTGCGGCCTCCCGCTGTGTATAAATGGCTACGTGCAGCCTCCCGCTGTGTATAGATGGCTCCGTGCGGCCTCCCGCTGTGTCTAGATGGCTCCGTGCGGCCTCCCGCTGTGTCTAGATGGCTACGTGCAGCCTCCCGCTGTGTATAGATGGCTACGTGCAGCCTCCCGCTGTGTATAGATGGCTACGTGCGGCCTCCCGCTGTGTATAGATGGCTCCGTGCGGCCTCCCGCTGTATATAGATGGCTCCGTGCGGCCTCCCGCTGTGTATAGATGGCTCCGTGCGGCCTCCCGCTGTGTATAGATGGCTACAGACGGCCTCCTGCTGTGTATAGATGGCTACGTGCGGCCTCCTGCTGTGTATAGATGGCTACGTGCAGCCTCCCGCTGTGTATAGATGGCTCCGTGCGGCCTCCTGCTGTGTATAGATGGCTACAGGCGGCCTCCTGCTGTGTATAGATGGCTACAGGCGGCCTCCCGCTGTGTATAGATGGCTACGTGCAGCCTCCCGCTGTGTATAGATGGCTACGTGCGGCCTCCCGCTGTGTATAGATGGCTACGTGCAGCCTCCCGCTGTGTATAGATGGCTACGTGCGGCCTCCCGCTGTGTATAGATGGCTATGTGCGGCCTCCTGCTGTGTATAGATGGCTATGTGCGGCCTACTGCTGTGTATAGATGGCTATGTGCGGCCTCCTGCTGTGTATAGATGGCTATGTGCGGCCTCCTGCTGTGTATAGATGGCTATGTGCGGCCTCCTGCTGTGTATAGATGGCTATGTGCGGCCTCCTGCTGTGTATAGATGGCTATGTGCGGCCTCCTGCTGTGTATAGATGGCTATGTGCGGCCTCCTGCTGTGTATAGATGGCTATGTGCGGCCTCCTGCTGTGTATAGATGGCTATGTGCGGCCTCCTGCTGTGTATAGATGGCTCCTTGCGGCCTCCCGCTGTGTATAGATGGCTCCTTGCGGCCTCCCGCTGTGTATAGATGGCTCCTTGCGGCCTCCCGCTGTGTATAGATGGCTCCGTGCGGCCTCCCGCTGTGTATAGATGGCTCCGTGCAGCCTCCCGCTGTGTATAGATAGCTCCGTGCGGCCTCCCGCTGTGTATAGATGGCTACGTGCGGTATCCTGCTGTGTATAGATGGCTACGTGCGGCCTCCTGCTGTGTATAGATGGCTCCGTGCGGCCTCCTGCTGTGTATAGATGGCTACGTGCGGCCTCCTGCTGTGTATAGATGGCTCCGTGCGGCCTCCTGCTGTGTATAGATGGCTCCGTGCGGCCTCCCGCTGTGTATAGATGGCTCCGTGCGGCCTCCCGCTGTGTATAGATGGCTACGTGTGCTCAATATTAAGTCATACAATTAATGTAAGGCTATGTGCCCACGATGCGGAAATGCTCTGGATTTTTCCTGAGCGTTTCTGCATCTCCCTGGCAGAAAAAACGCATGCGGATTGTACATGCGGATTGTACATGCGGATTGTACATGTGGATTGTACATGCGTTTTTCCTGCCAGGGTCATGAGGATGTGAAGCGTTCTACTTGCATTTCCGCATGCGGGTTGACAAGCGCTTTTAGCATTACTTGGAAAGTGCTTGACAACTTGGTCACACTATATAAATCCATGCAACCGGCATGGATTTATATAGTGTGACCATAAAAGAATGGTAAAAAAATAAAAAATAAATATATAATTACCTTCTGATGGCCTGCCGACGTCAGCGGTCGCTTGACCCGTCACATGACTAAATGACGTCACGGCAGATCCTTTTCAGACCATCGCGAGCTGCCGGCAAGCCAGGACGCATCGGATAAAGACACCGGGGGCCATCAGAAGGTAAGTATAATATTTATTTTTTATTTTATTCTTTTTTTTACAGGTTCTATGGTACCCGGGTCCGGAGGAGAGTCTCCTCTTCTCCAGACCCGGGTACCATCCGCACATTGGAACGCATGTTATCCGCATCTACATATACAGTGATGCGTAATCCATGCGGTCTAATGCAAGTCAATGGTGGTGAAAACGCAACGCTTCCGCAAAATAATTGGTAATGCTGAGTTTTTTTCCGCAATGATAATCCGCAGTGGAAATTTCGACAGCACAAGCGGATTATCATTGGGGAACATGGCAGGCCTTCTACCATGCGTTTTTTAAGCATTTCTACGGTAGAATTGCCGCTGCGGAAACGCTTAAAAAACGCATAGTGGGCACACAGCCTCAAAAAAAATGATTTTAATTAATATTGTGCCAAATTAATTTCACGTGAACTATCACATGATCTATCACAGGGGATCATGCGACATGTGATACATCAGTTGTGTGGGGGGGGGGGGTGCCTTCTAAACTGCCCGGGGCCCTTGCTACTCTTAATCCACCCCTGTTCAATATTATTATATTTTATTTGTATTTGATTTTTTACTTTATTATATTATTATTCAATTTTATTATTATTTTATTTTCATTATTATTATTCTATTTTATTACTATTATTCCATATCAATATTATTCTTATACTTTTTAGTATTATTTTATTATTATTTAAGATTTTATTTTACTATATTTTTAATTATTATTTATTTTAATTTTTACAAAAACATTAATATTTTTTTCCCATTTTTAATACAACTTTTCTCAATTCGTCATTACATCAAACTACTAGGGGATTGCGACGTCCCCCCCCCCGCCCCAGTGGCTTCTTCCAAAGAGAAGAACCTCTGATCAACTCCTTAGATGCTGCCTTCTGTAGTGACCGCCGCACCTCAAGTGGTTTCAGCAGAAATCTTAACTTTCAAAGATAAGTGAAAAAAGATATTCATAATTTGTATTTTATTCTAAGCCCGGGGGCGCACACAGAAGTCTTGGGGCCGCTGTATAAGCCTCCCAGCGTGCGCACTTTGCACTTTTGCAATAGTAGGATTCCATTATATTTATTATCCCAGGTGCGATACTTTTCGCCCTTATGGATCTTCTGTGATAATTCCATATGGTTCCACTAGAGGGAGATATTATATAATGGATAGATATTGTATGTATATATATATATATATATATATATATATATATATATATATATATATATATATATATATATATATATATATATATATATATATGCAGTACTTCTCCTCCTAAGTTTATGTATATGCACTAGGCACTTTATATACATCTATACTTACCGTCATATACAGTCTATTTATCAAAATCCCATTTTGGGAATATACTGTGCGTAGTTCTGTGGTGTTTTTCGACTTATATGTTCGCCTATGACTTTGTATAGGGTATTAGATTTCTCCATATGGATTTATGTATATTCTCACATCTTGCACAAGTATAACCTTTCTTACCTGTGACTTGTTCATTTGCAGCGGTTTCCCTTTTTTAGTTGTTTTTTTACTTGTGTGTTATTTAAATAAATGTTCAATAAAATGTATATATTTTATAATACTATTTCAGCATTTTTTTTCCTTTTCATGGGAGTCTTTTTCTTTTGACTGGATATACTATATACTCCCATAAACTTATAGGACCTCCTTAGGCTATCTGTCACATCCATCAGCTCATGCCATAAATGTGTGATGGAGGCAGCACCGGGGTCTGTATACAGGGGGTCCGAGGTCTATATACAGGGGGTGTGTGTACATGGGGGGTCTAGGGTCTATATATAGGGGGTCTGTACACAGAGGGGTCTGGGGTCTATATATATATATATATATATATATATATATATATATATATATATATATATATATATATATATATATATATATATATATATATATATATAGGGGGTCTGTATACAGGGGGTCTGGGGTCTATATATAGGGGGTCTGTACACAGAGGGGTCTGGGGTCTATATATAGGGAGTCTGTATACAGGGGGTCCAGGGTCTGTATACAGAGGGGCCTGGGGTCTATATATATATATAGGGGGGTCTGTATACAGGGAGGTCTGAGGTCTATATATAGGGGATCCGTATACAGGAGGGTCCGGGGTATATATAGGGGGTCTGTATACAGGGGGGTCTGGGGTCTATATATACAGAGTCTGTACAGAGTCTGTATACAGGGGGGTCTGGGGTCTATATATAGAGGGGGTCTGTATACACTGGGGTCTATATTTACAGGGTCTGTATAAAGAGGGTCTGTATACAGGGATAACATGGATCTATATATAGGGGGTCTGTATACAAGGAGGTCTGGGGTCTATATATAGGAAATCTGTATACAGAGGGTAGGGGTGTATATATAGGGGGTCTTTACATAGGGGATCTCACATCTATATATAGGTGTCTGTATACAGTGGGTATCAGCTCTATATATAGGAGGTATGTATACAGGGAGGTCTGAGGTCTATATATATAGGGGGTCCGTATACAGGAGGGTCCGGGGTATATATAGGGGGCCTGTACCCAGGGGGAATCTGGGGTCTATGAATAGGAGGTATGTATACAGGGATGTCTGGAGTCTATATATAGGGGGGGTCTGTATTCAGGGGTGTCTCACGTCTATATATAGGGGGTCTGTATACAGGGGGTCTCAGGTCTATATATAGGGGGTCTGTATACAGGGGGGTCCGAGGTCTATATATAGGAGGTCTATATGCAGGGGGTCTGGGGTCTATATATACAGTGGTGGCCAAAAGTATTGGCACCCCTGCAATTCTGTCAGATAATACTCAGTTTCTTCCTGAAAATGATTGAAATCACAAATACTTTGGTATTATTATCTTCATTTAATTTGTCTTCAATGAAAAAACATAAAAAGAATTGTCCTAAAGCCAAATTGGATATAATTCCACACCAAACCTAAAAAAGGGGGTGGACAAAAGTATTGGCACTGTTTGAAAAATCATGTGATGCTTCTCTAATTCGTGTAATTAACAGCACCTGTAACTTACCTGTGGCACCTAACAGGTGTTGGCAATAACTAAATCACACTTGCAGCCAGTTAACATGGATTAAAGTTGACTCAACCTGTGTCCTGTGTCCTTGTGTGTACCACATTGAGCATGGAGAAAAGAAAGAAGACCAAAGAACTGTCTGAGGACTTGAGAAACCAAATTGTGAGGAAGCATGAGCAATCTCAAGGCTACAAGTCCATCTCCAAAGACCTGAATGTTCCTGTGTCTTCCGTGCGCAGTGTCATCAAGAAGTTTAAAGCCCATGGCACTGTGGCTAACCTCCCTAGATGTGGACGGAAAAGAAAAATTGACGAGAGATTTCAACGCAAGATTGTGTGGATGGTGGATAAAGAACCTCAACTAACATCCAAACAAGTTCAAGCTGCCCTGCAGTCCGAGGGTACAACAGCGTCAACCCGTACTATCCGCCGGCGTCTGAATGAAAAGGGACTGTATGGTAGGATACCCAGGAAGACCCCACTTCTTACCCCGAGACATAAAAAAGCCAGGCTGGAGTTTGCCAAAACTTACCTGAGAAAGCCTAAAACGTTTTGGAAGAATGTTCTCTGGTCAGATGAGACAAAAGTAGAGCTTTTTGGCTAAAAACATCAACATAGAGTGTACAGGAAAAAAAAAGAGGCATTCAAAGAAAAGAACACGGTCCCTACAGTCAAACATGGCGGAGGTTCCCTGATGTTTTGGGGTTGCTTTGCTGCCTCTGGCACTGGACTGCTTGACCGTGTGCATGGCATTATGAAGTCTGAAGACTACCAACAAATTTTGCAGCATAATGTAGGGCCCAGTGTGAGAAAGCTGGGTCTCCCTCAGAGGTCATGGGTCTTCCAGCAGGACAATGACCCAAAACACACTTCCAAAAGCACTATAAAATGGTTTGAGAGAAAGCACTGGAGACTTCTAAGGTGGCCAGCAATGAGTCCAGACCTGAATCCCATAGAACACCTGTGGAGAGATCTCAAAATGGCAGTTTGGAGAAGGCACCCTTCAAATATCAGGGACCTGGAGCAGTTTGCCAAAGAAGAATGGTCTACAATTCCAGCAGAGCATTGTAAGAAACTCATTGATGGTTACCGGAAGCGGTTGTTCGCAGTTATTTTGGCTAAAGGTTGTGCAACCAAGTATTAGGCTGAGGGTGCCAATACTTTTGTCCGGCCCTTTTTTTGAGTTTTGTGTGAAATGATCAATGATTTGATTTTTGCTTCATTCTCTTTTGTGTTTTTTCATTGAAGACAAATTAAATGAAGAGAATAATACCAAAGAATTTGTGATTGCAATCATTTTCAGGAAGAAACTGAGTATTATCTGACAGAATTGCAGGGGTGCCAATACTTTTGGCCACCACTGTAGGGGGTCTGTATACAGGAGGGTCTTGGGTCTATATATAGGGGGTCTGTACACAGGGCGGTCTGGGATCTATATATAGAGGGTCTGTATACAGGGGGGTCCAAGGTCTATATATAGGGGGTCTGTATACAGGGGGGTCCAAGGTCTATATATAGGGGGTCTATATTTAGGGGGTCTGTATATAGGAGGGTCTTGGGTCTATATATAGGGGGTCTGTACACAGGGGGGTCTGGGGTCTATATGTAGGGGGTCTGTATACAGGGAGGTCTGGGGTCTATATATAGGGGGTCTGTATACAGGGAGATCTGGGGCTTCAATCATTACATTAGGAGTGAGGTCCCTGCTCACTGCGTACAATCTACAAGTGAATGGGGGGACACAATAGATGAAAAATGCTTGTTATTTCAGGTCTGTCCATTATAATAAATAGGGATTTTCATATAAAGTTGCATGATCCGGTGATCAGGCAGGGGGTTTAAGTGCAATAATCAAGTGCTATATTAACAGATCATACACATAAAATCACTGTTTATTAGTAACAAAACACAATGCCCTCAAAAAATGTGACTATATCCAATATAAAGATACAAATAAAAAATCAGGTAGTGCGAGAGTTGGGGGCAGTCACCCTAAACCTACCTGACTGCGGAGGTTAGCACCTTCTTGGATGCAAATGGCGCCCCTGCTCTGTAGACAATCCTACAGAGTTTAGCAATGTGGAACCAAAAATCTCCAACACATGAGACTACGAAGAAGATAGCTTCATAGATTCACAAGCACATAAAGTGATTACTTTTAAGGATTGTCTGTATTTATAAACCAAGGGCACCGCTATGGGCGCAGCTTGCACCGCAGCCTATGCAAATTTATTTTTAGGCTTGTGGAAAAGAGAAATATTCCAAGTCAAACCACCCCCTGGTATTCACAAGGTCCACAATTGGATGAGGTTCATAGATGACATATGGTTCATCTGGGAGCAGCGGTGGATTAAGAGTAGCCAGTTTAGAAGGTGCCCAATGTATCACGTGACATGTCACATGACCCCGTTTGGTACAGTGCATTGTGAAAGTATTTGGCCCCCTTGAACTTTTCTACCTTTTGCCACATTTCTGGCTTCAAACATAAAGATATAAAATTCTAATTTTTGGGGGAAGAATCAACAACAGGTGGGACACAATTGTGAAGTGGAACGAAATTTATTGGATATTTATACTTTTTTAACAAATTAAAAACTGAAAAGTGGAGCGTGCAATATTATTCGGCCCCTTACTTTCAGTGCAGCAAACTCACTCCAGTAGTTCAGTGAGGATCTCTGAATGATCCAATGTTGTCCTAAATGACTGGTAATGATAAATAGAATCCACTGATCCAATGTTGTCCTAAATGACTGGTAATGATAAATAGAATCCACCTGTGTGTAATCAAGTCTCCGAATAAATGCACCTGCACTGTGATAGTCTCAGGGTTCTGTTTCAAGTGCAGAGAGCATCAAGAAGACCAAGGAACACACCAGGCAGGTCCGAGATACTGTTGTGGCGAAGTTTAAAGCCGGATTTGGATACAAAAAGATTTCCCAAGTTTTAAACATCTCAAGGAGCACTGTGCAAGCGATCATATTGAAATGGAAGGAGTATCAGACCACTGCAAATCTACCAAGACCCGGCCATCCCTCTAAACTTTCATCTCGAACAAGGAGAAGATTGATCAGAGATGCAGCCAAAAGGCCCATGATCACTCTGGATGAACTGCAGAGATCTACAGCTGAGGTGGGAGAGTCTGTCCATAGGACAACAATCAGTCATACACTGCACAAATCTGGCCTTTATGGAAGAGTGGCAAGAAGAAAGCCATTTATCAAAGATATCCATAAAAAGTCTCGTTTGAAGTTTGCCACAAGCCACCTGGGAGACACACCAAACATGTGGAATAAGGTGCTCTGGTCAGATGAAACCAAAATCAAATGTTTTGGCCACAATGCAAAATGATATGTTTGGCGTAAAAGCAACACAGCTCATCACCCTCAAAACACCATCCCCACTGTCAAACATGGTGGTGGCAGCATCATGGTTTGGGCCTGCTTTTGTTCAGCAGGGACAGGGAAGATGGTTAAAATTGATGGGAAGCTGGACGGAGCCAAATACAGGACCATTCTGGAAGAAAACCTGTTGGAGTCTGCAAAACACCTGAGACTGGGACGGAGATTTATCTTCCAACAAGACAATGATCCCAAACATAAAGCAAAATCTACAATGGAATGGCTCAAAAATAAACGTATCCAGGTGTTAGAATGCCAAGTCAAAGTCCAGACCTGAATCCAATCGAGAATCTGTGGAAAGAGCTGAAAACTGCTGTTCACAAACGCCCTCCATCCAACCTCAATGAGCTCCAGCTGTTTTGCAAGGAAGAATGGGCAAGAATTTCAGCCTCTCGATGTGCAAAACTGATAGAGACATACCCCAACAACTTGCAGCTGTAATCGCAGCAAAAGGTGGCGATACAAAGTATGAACTCAAGGGGGCCGAATAATATTGCACGCCCCGCTTTTCAGTTTTTAATTTGTTAAAAAAGTTTAAAATATCCAATAAATTTCGTTCCACTTCACGATTGTGCCCCCACTTGTTGTTAATTCTTCCCCCAAAAAATAGAATTTTATATCTTTATGTTTGAAGCCAGAAATGTGGCAAAAGGTAGAAAAGTTCAAGGGGGCAAATACTTTCACAATGCAGTGTAAATCATGTGATAGGTTATGTGAGTAACACACAGGTGCTCTGGTGCACATCTGTCGATGGAAATAGACAGAGTTAGCGGTGCGCAAATTTTTCCCTTGTGTGCAGCGCTATACATAACATAGCGCTATACAAAATAGAGCAGGGGTGGGAGATTAATTTTCCCAAGGGGCCACACGAGAGACTGACTGTTGTGGAGGTCAAACCAATAGGCTGAAATTAATTATCATTATTTTTTACATTAATTGTATGACTTAATATTGAGCACAATTAAGTATGACGACATCCCCCTTATTCGGTATGAGTCCCCACATAGCCCTAGAACATACAGAATGAGCCCCCACATAATCCCCCTATATACAGTATAAGTCCGCATATACAGGTGCATCTCACTAAATTAGAATATTATTATCATCAAAAAGTGAATTTATTTCTGTTCTTCAATGCAAAAAGTGAAGCTCCTATATTATATAGAGTCATTTCACACAGAGTGATCTATTTCACGTGTTTATTTCTGTTAATGTTGATGATTATGGCTTACAACCAATGAAAACACAATTATCTCAGTAAATTAGAATACTTTATAACAACAGCTTGAAAAATGTTTTTAAAATCTGAAATGTCTGTTCAGTAAATGCCCTCAATACTTGGTTGGGCTCCTTTTGCATCAATTACTGCATCAATGCGGCAATGTGGCATGGAGGCGATCAGCCTGTGGCCCTGCGGAGGTGTTATGGAAGCCCAGGTTGCTTTGATCGCAGCCTTCAGCTCGTCTGCATTGTTGGGTCTGGGGTCTCTCATCTTCCTCTTGACAATACCCCATAGATTCTCTATAAAAGATTCTCTATGGGGTTAAGGTCAGGCGAGTTTGCTGCCAATCAAGCACAGTGATACTGTTGTGTGTAAACCAGGTATTGGTACTTTTGGCAGTGTGGACAGGGGCCAAGTCCTGCTGGAGAATGACATTTCCATCTCCATAAAGCTTGTTTGCAGAGGGAAGCATGAAGTGCTCTAAAATGTCCTGGTAGACGGCTGCGCTGACTTTGGTCTTGATAAAACACAGTGGACCTCCACCAGCAGATGACATGGCTCCCCAAACCATCACTGATTGTGGAGACTTCACACTAGACCTCAAGCAGCTTGGATTGTGGCCTCTCCACTCTTCCTCCAGACTCTGGGACCTTGATTTCCAAATGAAATGCAAAATTTACTTTCATATGAAAACAACACCTTGGACCACTGAGCATCAGTCCAGGTCTTTTTCTCCTTGCCCAGGTAAGACGCTTCTGGCATTGTCTATTGGTCATGAGTGGCTTGACACAAGGAATGCGACACTTGTAGCCCATGTCTTGGATACGTCTGTGTGTGGTGGATCTTGAAGCAATGACTCCAGCAGCAGTCCACTCCTTGTGAATCTCCCCCAAATTTTTGAAAGGCCTTTTCTTAACAATCCTTTCAAGGCTGCGGTGATCCCGGTTGCTTGTGTACCTTTTTCTACCACACTTTTTCCTTCCACTCAACTTTCCATTAATATGCTTGGATACAGCACTCTGTGAACAGCCAGCTTCTTTAGCAATGACCTTTTGTGGCTTACCCTCCTTGTGGAGTGTGTCAATGACTGCCTTCTGGACATCTGTCAAGTCAGCAGTCTTCCCCATGATTTTGGAGCCTACTGAAACAGACTAAGGGGCCTTTTTAAATGCTTAGGAAGCCTTTGCAGGTGTTTTTTGTTAATTATTTTAATTTAATGAGATAATGACTTGTGTTTTCATTGGCTGTAAGCCATAATCATCAACATTAACAGAAATAAACACTTGGAATAGATCACTCTGTTTGTTATGACTCTATATAATATAGGAGTTTCACTTTTTGTATTGAAGAAATGAAATAAATTAACTTTTTGATGATATTCTAGTTTAGTGAGATGCACCTGTAGCTCCCTATATCCAGTATGAGGCCGCGCGTAGCTCCCTATATCCAGTATGAGGCCGCGCGTAGCTCCCTATATCCAGTATGAGGCCGCGCGTAGCTCCCTATATCCAGTATGAGGCCGCGCGTAGCTCCCTATATCCAGTATGAGGCCGCGCGTAGCTCCCTATATCCAGTATGAGGCCGCGCGTAGCTCCCTATATCCAGTATGAGGCCGCGCGTAGCTCCCTATATCCAGTATGAGGCCGCGCGTAGCTCCCTATATCCAGTATGAGGCCGCGCGTAGCTCCCTATATGCAAAGGATAAGATCTGGCGCACTTTGGTATGCAGAAATGTTGGTAATTTATTCAAGAAATGCAATCCAATACGTAACGTTTTGCTCATAACACTCTGACCAAGTACACGATATATAAGCGCAGTGGAATCTGGGTCTATGTGTCACCCTGCGGAACGCGCTTATTGATCTATCTAAAGACTGGGTTTAAATACTCGCTCTGTATGTGTGTGTGGTAAGAAGTGCGTCATTGGCCCGCAGCGATGGAACGCACCGGAAGTGCGTCATTGGCCCGCAGCGGTGGAATGCATCGGAAGTGCGTTATTGGCACACAGCGATGGAAAATATTAGAAGTGCGTCATTGGCACATAGTGGTGGGAAGCACCGGAAGTGCGTCATTGGCACAAAGCTGTGGAACGCACTAGAAGTGCGTCATTGGCCTGCAGCGGTGGAATGCACCAGAAGTGCATCATTGGCACGCAGCGGTGGAACGTCCCGGAAGTGGGTCATTGGCACGCAGCAGTGGAACGCACCAGAAGTGCGTCATTAGCCCGCAGCATTGAAACGCAACCAGAAGTTCATCATTGGCACGCAGCGGTGGAACGAACCGGTAGTGCATCATTGGCACGCAGCAGTGGAACGCACCGGTAGTGCATCATTGGCACGCAGCAGTGGAACGCACCGGAAGTGCATCATTGGCACACAGCGGTGGAACACACCAAAAGTGCGTCATTGGCCCGCAGCGGTGGAACGCAGTGGAAGTGCATCAGTGGCACACAGCAGTACAATGCACCGGTAGTGCGTCATTGGCACTCAGCGGTGGAATGCATCGGTAGTGCGTCATTGGCACGCATCAGTGGAATACACCGGTAGTCCGTCATTGGCACGCAGTGGTGGAACACACCAAAAGTGCGTAATTAGCCCGCAGTGGTGGAACGAAACCGGTAGTGCGTCATTGGCACTCAGCTGTGGAACACACCGGTAGTGCGTCATTGGCACTCAGCGGTTGGAATGCACCTGTAGTGCGTCATTGGCACGCAGCAGTGGAACGCATCGATAGTGCGTCATTGGCATTCAGCAGTGGAATGCACCGGTAGTATGTCATTGACACGCAGCGGTGGAATGCATCGGTAGTGCATCATTGGCACACAGCAATGGAACATATTAGAAGTGCGTCATTGGCATGCAGTGGTGGAACGCACCGGTAGTATGTCATTGGCACGCAGCGGTGGAACGCACTGGAAGTTCATCATTGGCACACAGTGGTGGAACGTACCAGAAGTGCGTCATTGGCACAAAGCGGTGGAATGCACCAGAAGTGCGTCATTAGCCCGCAGTGGTGGAATGCAATCAGTAGTGCATCATTGCCACTCAGTGATGGAACGCACCGGTAGTGCGTCATTGGCACTCAGTGGTGGAACGCACCGGTAGTGCGTCATTGGCACTCAGCGTTGGAATGCACCTGTAGTGCGTCATTGGCACACAGCAGTGGAACGCACCGGAAGTGCGTCATTAGCCCGCAGTGGTAGAACGCAAGTGGAAGTGCGCCATTGGCATGCAGCGGTGGAACGCACCAGTAGTGCGTCATTGGCACTCAGCTGTGGAATGCACCGGTAGTGCGTCATTGCCACGCAGCAGTGGAACGCAAGTGGAAGTGCGTCATTGGCACCCATCCAATCTATCTTAAACTCTGCTGTCCGACTAATCCACCTGTCCCCCCACTATTACCCAGCCTCTCCTCTCTGTCAATCCCTTCACTTGCTCCCCATTACCCAGAGACTTAAGTTCAAGACCCTAACCATGGCACACAGAGCCATCCACAACCTGTCTCCTCCATACATCTATGACCTAGTCTCCCGGTACTGACCTGCACGCAACCTCCGATCCTCACAAGATCTCCTTCTCTACTCCCCTCTTATCTCCTCTTCCCACAATCGCATACAAGATTTCTCCCGTGCTTCCCCCCTTCTCTGGTACTCTCTACCCCAAAGCATCAGACTCCCGCCTACCGTGGAAACCTTCAAAAGGAACCTGAAGACCCACCTCTTCCGACAAGCCTACAACCTGCAGTAACCACTGCTCCACCATACCGCTGCACTACCAGCTCTGCCCTCACCTACTGCATCCTCACCCATCCCTTGTAGATTGTGAGCCCTCGCGGGCAGGATCCTCTCTCCTCCTGTACCAGTCAGTGACTAGTATTGTTCAAGATTATTGCACTTGTTTTTTATTATGTATACCCCTTTTCACATGTAAAGCGCCATGGAATAAATGGCGCTATAATAATAATAAATCCACAAGAGAAGCATTCGAGAGACAAGCACAAGACCTTTTAAGAACGATTCCAGGCAAGGGATTATAGCAATCGAACCATTCAGAAGGGATATAATAGAGCTAAAAATACACCGAGATAGATACTTCCAACCAGAACTCAGAGAGACAAAATCAAAAAATCAGACATGGTTCATAACAGAATTAGATAAGAAGAATTCTTCAAAAACATTGAAGCATATTACATAGTGACTCGACGCTGAAAAAGATCTTACCAGAGCGCCCAACAATGACAGCTCAAAGAAGTAGAAACTTGAAGGACATCCTAGTACAAAGTCACTATGTACCACCTCTCGCCAACTTCTTTAACACTCAAGGCCCACCATGGGGTTGTTTCCCATGCGGGTCATGCAAGGCCTGCCCTAATGTGATTCGTACTAAAAGCTTTGAGGATGCCACAAATTCCAAAACATATGATATTCGGCATCATATCACATTTACCACCAAAGCTGTTATCTACCATGCTGAATGCCCTTGTGGTAAAACATATGTAGGAATGACCACAAGTAAATTAAAGGTAAGGACAAGAGAACACTTTAGGGATATTGAAAAATCTAAAGGAAGTACCGAACCAAGTGCCCTGAAAACGCTACCTGGACACTTCTTTTACCATCATCACAGCGTTCCGAGAGGCCTCAAGGTTAAAGGTATCAATAGACTTCACTGTTTGGTAGACACTTCAATCAACTTGTCCAGCAGCAGTACTCATCCATCTTGTACTTATAGAGGATATACCCTCAGGACTTTCTATTTCTCTCCTTTTCTCAAGAGCATGTGGCTTGAAGATCTCCCGTCTGATTCTGATGGATGACCTCTTGCCTGATCAAAAACGGCGAGTGTGTTTTTTTGATTGATAGACACAATAGTGTTCTCTTTTTATATTTTTATCTTGGACTTCTTGTATCTCCTCACTTCTGGAAAGGATCCTTCTTGCGAAATGTTTTTTAAATAATGAAAGGGAAATGGATCTCCTTTTCCATGATATGGACTTTAAGTGGAGATCTACAGTGTTTATCTCTATTTGGTTGAAGAGTGTCGGTATTTTATCTAAATGGGGCTTCAAGTTGTGTGGTTTTTTTACGCTGTTTTTCTTTTTCCTATTTTTGAGCACATGCACTTTCAAATATATATACTGGCATTGTGTGGATTTTTATATTCATACATTGAATACTATATTTTTCACGGCAACTGTATATCTGGGATGCCACAGGATTTTCCCAAGTCGATGGGAGACTTGTCCTTTCGCTTATGCACTATTGCACTTTTTTTCGGCACATGCACTTTATGTGATATTTTTTCACTCTGATTAACATTTCACCAATTCATGCCTTGCATTATAGGATTTAATAAAGTACAATTATACATAGTATGGTACATTATCTCTTTGACATTATACGGTGGATACCAGATACCACTCTTAATCAAATGCACTTTATGTACATATTTCATTTTTTATTGCATGCACATATTCATAAATATTTATTTATTTTTCTCCTCAATGCATCTGTTCACATTATGCACTTTTTTAATTTTTCTTCATTATACTATTTTCTTACATTTTACACTTTTAACCCCCTGACGAAGGCAGGAAGCCGAAACGCGCGTCGGGGTGGGCACCATTCAGGACCAGGATTTGCACTTGTCTTTTGTAAGTATACATTATTTCTTTATGCAATCCTCATTTTTGACGATATCCTTATATCTCAGTATCAGCACATAGGCACAACTCCCTGCACATTATCTTTGAGTCTATTTCATCTAGCTAGGAATCTCCTTGTGTATTGCTACCTCTATGCTATTGCATCCTGTTGTTAGCAATTGATATAGGATATGTACAACTTTATAGGCACTTGCACTTTATCTAATTATTGTATGAACACTATCCAATAATTATGTATACCATGGATGCTATCATGTTTTACTTTTGCACTGCTGTTTTGGTGCCCCCGTCTCGCATTGTTTTTAAACATCTCTTTGTTCTTGCATTTACTGTTCACACCTGAATATTGTCAAAAATTAAAAAATTCTTTTCACCTATTTTACCTATTTACTTTGCCTTTTTTTTTGAAGTTTTTTCCTCTCCCCTCTCCTTTGACACTTTATTAATTGCAGTCACACATTGTCCATTCATTGGTGATTTCATTATTGGCGTTGTCATATATGGTCCCTCACTTTACTTCATGCGTAACTACTGTGTACAGGGTTTGAGTTTTCTTACCAGCTCCTACACAGGCTGACAACTAAAACAGGAAGGATATACATATTCTATTGGTAGACAGCAATGCCACATATCATACGGAGAACACGATTTTTCATTGTCAAATTACATCACTGAAGTGCATTCTCAGAATGATTCTGATTGGTCAAACTAAATACATATATCTACCTATATATACCCACTTCGTAGCTCCAGTCTCAGTATGCCCCCTGATGAAGCAATGGCGAAACGTGCGTTGGGGCACATAGGACCACATTCCACATTTACTCACTTGGACATGTAAATTGCCTTGTGGCTACTTCTCCTCCATTTTGGATGTTTTATTTTATAGCAGATTCCTTATAGAGCTTAATACTATATACTATATATGTGTACCCACTTGGGCTTGTAAGTCTATGTAGCAATCTTCTTAATTTTTGCAATATTCAATAAAGATTTATTTTAGCGGAAATAAGCACCTATTGTTTCATTTTGGTATCAAAAAACCGAGTGTACACAGATATATAATGTTCAATAGGCCCGCATGAAATAAAGTTGATACTAAGCACACAAGAAAGCTCGACGCGTTTCTCCTTAGGATAGGCTTCATCAGGAGCACATACTATGTAAGTTCATAGAGCAACAAATATGAAAATGAATAGCTTGTGAAGAAGCCAATGGCTGTTACAGTGCCCCATGCAGTTTCTGGACAGGGAGCAATGGCCTTGTAGATAAGATGTCTCATGCATGCCCAGCCCACCATGTAGCATGTCCAAATGCTTACAGTCTACAAGGGAATAGGGGGACACAATAGGTGGAAAGTGCTTGTTATTTCAGGTCCAGCAGTTATAATAAATAGGGATTTTCATATAAGGCTGCATGATCCGGTCATCAGCCCGTATGTTTAAGTGCAATAATCAAGTATCGAGTGCCGTTATCTTGTGCATGGAGGGTGTAGAGACAGATGAATAGAAGTAGATGTATACAGGGGGTCTGGTCAGAGGTCTGTATACAGGGGGTCTGGTCAGGGGTCTGTATACAGGGGGTCTGATCAGGGGTCTGTATACAGGGGATCTGATCAGGGGTCTGTACACAGGGAGTCTGGTCAGGGGTCTGTATATAGGGAGTCTGTATACAGAGAGGTCTCGTGTCTATATATAGGGGATCTGTATACAGGGAGATCGGGGATCTATATACAGGGGAATCTATATACAGGGGGTCTATATACAGAGAGGTCTGTGGTCTGTATATAGGGGGTCTGTATACAGGAGGGTCTGGGGTCTATATACAGGGATTTATATATAAGGGGTCTGTATATACAGTGGTGGCCAAAAGTATTGGCACCCCTGCAATTCTGTCAGGTAATGCTCAGTTTCTTCCTGAAAATGACTGCAATCACAAATTCTTTGGTATTATTATCTTCATTTAATTTGTCTTCAATGAAAAAACACAAAAAGAATTGTCCTAAAGCCAAATTGGATATAATTCCACACCAAACCTAAAAAAGGGGGTGGACAAAAGTATTGGCACTGTTTGAAAAATCATGTGATGCTTCTCTAATTCGTGTAATTAACAGCACCTGTAACTTACCTGTGGCACCTAACAGGTGTTGGCAATAACTAAATCACACTTGCAGCCAGTTAACATGGATTAAAGTTGACTCAACCTCTGTCCTGTGTCCTTGTGTGTACCACATTGAGCATGGAGAAAAGAAAGAAGACCAAAGAACTGTCTGAGGACTTGAGAAACCAAATTGTGAGGAAGCATGAGCAATCTCAAGGCTACAAGTCCATCTCCAAAGACCTGAATGTTCCTGTGTCTTCCGTGCGCAGTGTCATCAAGAAGTGTAAAGCCCATGGCACTGTGGCTAACCTCCCTAGATGTGGACGGAAAAGAAAAATTGACGAGAGATTTCAACGCAAGATTGTGCGGATGGTGGATAAAGAACCTCGACTAACATCCAAACAAGTTCAAGCTGCCCTGCAGTCCGAGGGTACAACAGTGTCAACCTGTACTATCCGTCGACGTCTGAATAAAAAGGGACTGTATGGTAGGATACCCAGGAAGACCCCACTTCTTACCCCGAGACATAAAAAAGCCAGGCTGGAGTTTGCCAAAACTTACCTGAGAAAGCCTAAAACGTTTTGGAAGAATGTTCTCTGGTCAGATGAGACAAAAGTAGAGCTTTTTGGGAAAAAGCATCAACATAGAGTGTACAGGAAAAAAAAAGAGGCATTAAAAGAGAAGAACACAGTCCCTACAGTCAAACATGGCGGAGGTTCCCTGATGTTTTGGGGTTGCTTTGCTGCCTCTGGCACTGGACTGCTTGACCGTGTGCATGGCATTATGAAGTCTGAAGACTACCAACAAATTTTGCAGCATAATGTAGGGCCCAGTGTGAGAAAGCTGGGTCTCCCTCAGAGGTCATGGGTCTTCCAGCAGGACAATGACCCAAAACACACTTCCAAAAGCACTATAAAATGGTTTGAGAGAAAGCACTGGAGACTTCTAAGGTAGCCAGCAATGAGTCCAGACCTGAATCCCATAGAACACCTGTGGAGAGATCTCAAAATGGCAGTTTGGAGAATGCACCCTTCAAATATCAGGGACCAGGAGCAGTTTGCCAAAGAAGAATGGTCTACAATTCCAGCAGAGCATTGTAAGAAACTCATTGATGGTTACCGGAAGCGGTTGTTCGCAGTTATTTTGGCTAAAGGTTGTGCAACCAAGTATTAGGCTGAGGGTGCCAATACTTTTGTCCGGCCCATTTTTGGAGTTTTGTGTGAAATGATCAATGATTTGATTTTTGCTTCATTCTCTTTTGTGTTTTTTCCTTGCAAGCAAATTAAATGAAGATAATAATACCAAAGAATTTGTGATTGCAATCATTTTCAGGAAGAAACGGAGTATTATCTGACAGAATTGCAGGGGTGCCAATACTTTTGGCCACCACTGTAGGGGAGTCTAGTCTGGGGGGTCTATGTATAGGGGCATCTGTATACAGGAGGGTCTTGGGTCTATATATAGGGGGTCTGGGGTCTATATATAGGGGGATGTATACTGGAGGTACTGAGGTCTATATATATGGGGTCTGTATACAGGGGGTCTGGTATATGATCTGTATAGAGAGGGTCTGTATACATGGGGTCTGTATACAGGGGGTCTGGTCAGGGGTCTGTATACAGGAGGGTCTGGGATCTATATATAGGGGTCCTGTATACAAGAGGGTCTGGGGTCTATATATAGGGAGGTCTGTATATAGGAAGTCTGGTCCAAGGTCTGTATATAGGGGGTCTGGCATGGGTCTGTATACAGGGGGTCTGGTCTGAATACCAATGGGCCTGGGGTGGAGTATATACAGTGGGTATGGAAAGTATTCAGACCCCTTTAAATTTCTAAAAAAAATTCTGAAAAGTTCATTTTTTTCTCATTAAAGTACACTCTGCACCCCATCTTGACTGAAAAAAAAAACAGAAATGTAGAAATTTTTGCAAATTTATTAAAAAAGAAAAACTGAAATATCACATGGTCATAAGTATTCAGACCCTTTGCTCAGTATTGAGTAGAAGCACCCTTTTGAGCTAATACAGCCATGAGTCTTCTTGGGAATGATGCAACAAGTTTTTCACACCTGGATTTGGGGATCCTCTGCCATTCTTCCTTGCAGATCCTCTCCAGTTCCGTCAGGTTGGATGGTGAATGTTGGTGGACAGCCATTTTCAGGTCTCTCCAGAGATGCTCAGTTGGGTTTAGGGCTCTGTCTGGGCCAGTCAAGAATGGTCACAGAGTTGTTCTGAAGCCACTCCTTTGTTATTTTAGCTGTGTGCTTAGGGTCATTGTCTTGTTGGAAGGTGAACCTTTGGCCAAGTCTGAGGTCCAGAGCAGTCTGGAAGAGGTTTTCATCCAGGATATCTCTGTACTTGGCCGCATTCATGTTTCCTTCAAATGCAACCAGTCATCCTGTCCCTGCAGCTGAAAAACACCCCCATAGCATGATGCTGCCACCACCATGTTTCACTGTTGGGATTGTATTGGGCAGGTGATGAGCAGTGCCTGATTTTCTCCACACATACCGCTTAGAATTATCACCAGAAAGTTCTATCTTCGTCTCATCAGACCAGAGAATCTTATTTCTCATAGTCTGGGAGTCCTTCATGTGTTTTTGAGCAAACTTTATGAGGGCTTTCATATGTCTTGCACTGACGAGAGACTTCCGTCGGGCCACTCTGCCATAAAGGCCCGACTGGTGGAGGTCTGCAGTGATAGTTGACTTTGTGGAACTTTCTCCCAGCTCCCTACTGCATCTCTGGAGCTCAGCCACAGTGATCTTGAGGTTCTTCTTTACCTCTCTTACCAAGGCTCTTCTCCCACGATTGCTCAGTTTGGCTGGATGGCCAGGTCTAGGAAGACTTCTGGTGGTCCCAAACATCTTCCATTTAAAGATTATGGAGGCCACTGTGCTCTTAGGAACCTTGAGTAATGCAGAAATTCTTTTGTAACCTTGGCCAGATCTGTGCCTTGCCACAATTCTGTCTCTGAGCTCCTTGGGCCGTTCCTTTGAGCTCATGATTCTCATTTGGTGTGACATGCACTGTGAGCTGTGAGGTCTTATATAGACAGGTGTGTGCCTTTCCAAATCAAGTCCTATCGGTTTAAATAAACAGAGCTGGACTCCAATGAAGGAGTAGAATCATCTCAAGGAGGATCACAAGGAAATGGACAGCATGTGACTTAAATACGAGTGTCTGAGCAAAGGGTCTGAATACTTATGACCATGTGATATTTCAGGTTTTCTTTTTTAATAAATTTGTAAAAATTTCTACATTTCTGTTTTTTTCAGTCAAAGATGGGGTGCAGAGTATACTTTAATGAGGAAAAATTAACTTTTTAGAATTTACCAAATGGCTGCAATGAAACGAGGAGTGAAAAATTTAAAGGGGTCTCAATACTTTCCATACCCACTGTACATGGGAGTCTAGTCTGGTGAGGTGTGGAGAGCGTCCTATACGAATGGGAGGCACATATGGAAGAATTGTCACGTGTCTTCTTGTTCTTGGATTTCCCTTCTCAGAACTTTCCAAATATAAAATCTGATAATAAGAATACGAGGATTAATCCAGTGCAGGAATCATGAGGAAGCACCGTGACACGGACAGAGGCGGCTGTCACAGCAGATTCCTGATCAATTCTTCACTGTCAGCTTCTTATCATCACATTCAGAAGAGAACAATGATGAGACTCCGGATCCCCACAAAGAATAATACTGGAGCCCGGCCCTGCCCGACTGGTTAAACCCGTTCACAGGGATCACCCGAGAACGACCAAGAATAACAGGATATTTCACGTCCAAAAAATTCACAGTATATAAATATTAATTTGCCATATAATTAAGTAGGATTTACACTCAAAGTGTATTATACTCCAGAGCTGCACTCACTATTCTGCTGGTGCAGTCACTGTGTACATACATTACTGATCCTGAGTTACATCCTGTATTATACTCCAGAGCAGCACTCACTATTCTGCTGGTGCAGTCACTGTGTACATACATTACTGATCCTGAGTTACATCCTGTATTATACTCCAGAGGTGCACTCACTATTCTGCTGGTGCAGTCACTGTGTACATACATTACATTACTGATCCTGAGTTACATCCTGTATTATACTCCAGAGCTGCACTCACTATTCTGCTGGTGCAGTCACTGCGTACATACATTACATTATTGATCCTGAGTTACCTCCTGTATTATCCTCCAGAGCTGCACTCACTATTCTGCTGGTGCAGTCACTGTGTGCATACATTACATTACTGATCATGAGTTACCTCCTGCATTATACTCCAGAGCTGCACTCACTATTCTGCTGGTGCAGTCACTGTGTACATACATTACATTACTGATCCTGAGTTACCTCCTGTATTATACTCCAGAGCTGCGCTCACTATTCTGCTGGTGCAGTCACTGTGTACATACATTACATTACTGATCCTGAGTTACATCCTGTATTATACCCCAGAGCTGCACTCACTATTCTGCTGGTGCAGTCACTGTGTACATACATTACATTACTGATCCTGAGTTACATCCTGTATTATACTCCAGAGCTGCACTCACTATTCTGCTGGTGCAGTCACTGTGTACATACATTACTGATCCTGAGTTACATCCTGTATTATACTCCAGAGCTGCACTCACTATTCTGCTGGTGCAGTCACTGTGTACATACATTACATTACTGATCCTGAGTTACATCCTGTATTATACTCCAGAGCTGCACTCACTATTCTGCTGGTGCAGTCACTGTGTACATACATTACATTACTGATCCTGAGTTACATCCTGTATTATACCCCAGAGCTGCACTCACTAATCTGCTGGTGCAGTCACTGTGTACATACATTACATTACTGATCCTGAGTTACATCCTGTATTATACTCCAGAGCTGCACTCACTATTCTGCTGGTGCAGTCACTGTGTACATACATTACTGATCCTGAGTTACATCCTGTATTATACTCCAGAGCTGCACTCACTATTCTGCTGGTGCAGTCACTGTGTACATACATTACATTACTGATCCTGAGTTACATCCTGTATTATACTCCAGAGCTGCACTCACTATTCTGCTGGTGCAGTCACTGTGTACATACATTACATTACTGATCCTGAGTTACCTCCTGTATTATACTCCAGAGCTGCACTCACTATTCTGCTGGTGCAGTCACTGTGTACATACATTACAGTACTGATCCTGAGTTACATCCTGTATTATACTCCAGAGCTGCACTCACTATTCTGCTGGTGCAGTCACTGTGTACATACATTACATTACTGATCCTGAGTTACATCCTGTACTATACTCCAGAGCTGCACTCACTATTCTGCTGGTGCAGTCACTGCGTACATACATTACATTACTGATCCTGAGTTACCTCCTGTATTATCCTCCAGAGCTGCACTCACTATTCTGCTGGTGCAGTCACTGTGTGCATACATTACATTACTGATCATGAGTTACCTCCTGCATTATACTCCAGAGCTGCACTCACTATTCTGCTGGTGCAGTCACTGTGTACATACATTACATTACTGATCCTGAGTTACCTCCTGTATTATACTCCAGAGCTGCACTCACTATTCTGCTGGTGCAGTCACTGTGTACATACATTACATTACTGATCCTGAGTTACATCCTGTATTATACCCCAGAGCTGCACTCACTATTCTGCTGGTGCAGTCACTGTGTACATACATTACATTACTGATCCTGTACTGATCCTGAGTTACATCCTGTATTATACTCCAGAGCTGCACTCACTATTCTGCTGCTGCAGTCACTGTGTACATACATTACATTACTGATCCTGAGTTACATCCTGTATTATACTCCAGAGGTGCACTCACTATTCTGCTGGTGCAGTCACTGTGTGCATACATTACATTACTGATCCTGAGTTACCTCCTGTATTATACTCCAGAGCTGCACTCACTATTCTGCTGGTGCAGTCACTGTGTGCATACATTACATTACTGATCATGAGTTACCTCCTGAATTATACTCCAGAGCTGCACTCACTATTCTGCTGGTGCAGTCACTGTGTACATACATTACATCACTGATCCTGAGTTACCTCCTGTATTATACTCCAGAGCTGCACTCACTATTCTGCTGGTGCAGTCACTGTGTACATACCTTACTGATCCTGTACTGATCCTGAGTTACATCCTGTATTATACTCCAGAGCTGCACTCACTATTCTGCTTGTGCAGTCACTGTGTACACACATTACATTACTGATCCTTAGTTACATCCTGTATTATACTCCAGAGCTGCACTCACTGTTCTGCTGGTGCAGTCAGTGTGTACATACATTACATTACTGATCCTGAGTTACATCCTGTATTATACTCCAGAGCTGCACTCACTATTCTGCTGGTGCAGTCACTGTGTACATACATTACATTACTGATCCTGAGTTACATCCTGTATTATACACCAGAGCTGCACTCACTATTCTGCTGGAGCAGTCACTGTGTACATACATTACATTACTGATCCTGTACTGATCCTGAGTTACATCCTGTATTATACTCCAGAGCTGCACTCACTATTCTGCTGGTGCAGTCAGTGTGTACATACATTACATTACTGATCCTGAGTTACATCCTGTATTATACTCCAGAGCTGCACTCACTATTCTACTGGTGCAGTCACTGTGTACATACATTACATTACTGATCCTGAGTTACATCCCGTATTATATTTTAGAGCTGCACTCACTATTCTGCTGGTGCAGTCACTGTGTACATACATTACATTACTGATCCTGAGTTACATCCTGTATTATACCCCAGAGCTGCACTCACTATTCTGCTGGTGCAGTCACTGTGTACATACATTACATTACTGATCCTGTACTGATCCTGAGTTACATCCTGTATTATACTCCAGAGCTGCACTCACTATTCTGCTGGTGCAGTCACTGTGTACATACATTACTGATCCTGAGTTACATCCTGTATTATACTCCAGAGCTGCACTCACTATTCTGCTGCTGCAGTCACTGTGTACATACATTACATTACTGATCCTGAGTTACATCCTGTATTATACTCCAGAGGTGCACTCTCTATTCTGCTGGTGCAGTCACTGTGTGCATACATTACATTACTGATCCTGAGTTACCTCCTGTATTATACTCCAGAGCTGCACTCACTATTCTGCTGGTGCAGTCACTGTGTGCATACATTACATTACTGATCCTGAGTTACATCCTGTATTATACTCCAGAGCTGCACTCACTATTCTGCTGGTGCAGTCACTGTGTGCATACATTACATTACTGATCATGAGTTACCTCCTGAATTATACTCCAGAGCTGCACTCACTATTCTGCTGGTGCAGTCACTGTGTACATACATTACATCACTGATCCTGAGTTACCTCCTGTATTATACTCCAGAGCTGCACTCACTATTCTGCTGGTGCAGTCACTGTGTGCATACATTACATTACTGATCATGAGTTACCTCCTGAATTATACTCCAGAGCTGCACTCACTATTCTGCTGGTGCAGTCACTGTGTACATACATTACATCACTGATCCTGAGTTACCTCCTGTATTATACTCCAGAGCTGCACTCACTATTCTGCTGGTGCAGTCACTGTGTACATACATTACATTACTGATCCTGAGTTACATCCCGTATTATATTTTAGAGCTGCACTCACTATTCTGCTGGTGCAGTCACTGTGTACATACATTACATTACTGATCCTGAGTTATATCCTGTATTATACTCCAGAGCTGCACTCACTATTCTGCTGGTGCAGTCACTGTGTACATACATTACATTACTGGTCCTGAGTTACATCCTGTATTATACTCCAGAGCTCCACTCACTATTCTGCTGGTGCAGTCACTTTGTACATACATTACATTACTGGTCCTGAGTTACATCCTGTATTATACTCCAGAGCTCCACTCACTATTCTGCTGGTGCAGTCACTTTGTACATACATTACATTACTGATCCTGAGTTAGATCCTGTATTGTCCTCCAGAGCTGCACTCACTAGTCTGCTGGTGCAGTCACTGTGTACATACATTACATTACTGATCCTGAGTTACATTCTGTATTATACTCCAGAGCTGCACTCACTATTCTGCTGGTGGAGTCACTGTGTACATACATTACGTTACTGATCCTGAGTTACATCCTGTATTGTCCTCCAGAGCTGCACTCACTATTCTGCTGGTACAGTCACTGTGTACATACATTACATTACTGATCCTTAGTTACATGCGGTATTATACTCCAGAGCTGCACTCGCTATTCTTCTGGTGCAGTCACTGTGTACATACATTACATTACTGATCCTGAGTTACATCCTATATTATACCCCAGAGCTGCACTCACTTTTCTGCTGGTGCAGTCACTGTGTACATGCATTACATTACTGATCCTGAGTTACATCCTGTATTATCCTCCAGAGCTGCACTCACTATTCTGCTGGTGCAGTCACTGTGTACATACATTTCATTACTGATCCTGAGTTACATCCTGTATTATACTCCAGAGCTGCACTCACTATTCTGCTGGTGCAGTCACTGTGTACATACATTACATTACTGATCCTTAGTTACATTCTGTATGATACTCCAGAGCTGCACTCACTATTCTGCTGGTGCAGTCACTATGTATATACATTACATTACTGATCCTGTACTGATCCTGAGTTACATCCTGTATTATACTCCAGAGCTGCACTCACTATTCTTCTGGTGCAGTCACTGTGTACATACAGTACATTACTGATCCTGAGTTACCTCCTGTATTATACTCCAGAGCTGCACTCACTATTCTGCTGGTGCAGTCACTGTGTACATACATTACATTACTGATCCTGAGTTACATCCTGTATTATACCCCAGAGCTGCACTCACTATTCTGCTGGTGCAGTCACTGTGTACATACATTACTGATCCTCAGTTACATCCTGTATTATACTCCAGAGCTGCACTCACTATTCTGCTGGTGGAGTCACTGTGTACATACATTACATTACTGATCCTGAGTTACATCCTGTATTGTCCTCCAGAGCTGCACTCACTATTCTTCTGGTGGAGTCACTGTGTACATACATTACTCTACTGATACTTAGTTACATCCGGTATTATACTCCAGAGCTGCACTCACTATTCTTCTGGTGCAGTCACTGTGTACATACATTATATTACTGATCCTGAGTTACATCCTATATTATACCCCAGAGCTGCACTCACTATTCTGCTTGTGCAGTCACTGTGTACATACATTACATTACTGATCCTGAGTTACATCCTGTATTATAACCCAGAGCTGTACTCACTATTCTTCTGGTGCAGTCACTGTGTACATACATTATATTACTGATCCTGAGTTACATCCTATATTATACCCCAGAGCTGCACTCACTTTTCTGCTGGTGCAGTCACTGTGTACATACATTACATTACTGATCCTGAGTTACATGCTGTATTATAACCCAGAGCTGCACTCACTATTCTGCTGGTGCAGTCACTGTGTACATACATTACATTACTGATCCTGAGTTACATCCTGTATTATAATCCAGAGCTGCACTCACTATTCTGCTGGTGCAGTCACTGTGTACATTCATTACATTACTGATCCTGAGTTACATTCTGTATTATACTCCAGAGCTGCACTCACTATTCTGCTGGTGCAGTCACTGTGTACATACATTACATTACTGACCCTGTACTGATCCTGAGTTACATCCTGTATTATACTCCTGAGCTGCACTCACTATTCTGCTGGTGCAGTCACTGTGTACATACATTACATTACTGATCCTGAGTTACATCCTATATTATACTACAGAGCTGCGCTCACTATTCTGCTGGTGCAGTCACTGTGTACATACATTACATTACTGATCCTGAGTTACATCCTATATTATACTACAGAGCTGCACTCACTATTCTGCTGGTGCAGTCACTGTGTACATACATTACATTACTGACCCTGTACTGATCCTGAGTTACATCCTGTATTATACTCCAGAGCTGCACTCACTATTCTGCTGGTGCAGTCACTGTGTACATACATTACATTACTGATCCTGAGTTAGATCCTGTATTATACTCCAGAGCTGCACTCACTATTCTGCTGGTAGAGTCACTGTGTACATACATTACATTACTGATCCTGAAATACATCCTGTATTATACCCCAGAGCTGCACTCACTATTCTGCTGGTTGAATCACTCTGTACATACATTACATTACTGACCCTGTACTGATCCTGAGTTACATCCTGTATTATAATCCAGAGCTGCACTCACTATTCTGCTGGTGCAGTCAGTGTGTACATACATTACATTACTGATCCTGATTTACATCCTGTATTATACTCCAGAGCTGCACTCACTATTCTGCTGGTGCAGTCACTGTGTACATACATTACATTACTGATCCTGATTTACATCCTGTATTATACTCCAGAGCTGCTCTCACTATTCTGCTGGTGCTGTCACTGTATACAAACATTACTGCTCCTTAGTTACATTCTGTATTATACTCCAGAGCTGCACTCACTATTCTGCTGGTGCAGTCACTGTGTAAATACATAACATTACTGATCCTGAGTTACCGCCTGTATTATTCTCCAGAGCTGCACTCACTATTCTGCTGGTGCAGTCACTGTGTACATACATTACATTACTGATCCTGAGTTACCTCCTGTATTATACTCCAGAGCTGCACTCACTATTCTGCTGGTGCAGTCACTGTGTACATACATTACATTACTGATCCTGAGTTACCGCCTGTATTATACTCCAGAGCTGCACTCACTATTCTGCTGGTGGAGTCACTGTGTACATACATTACATTACTGATCCTGAGTTACCTCCTGTATTACAGTTATATGAAAAAGTTTGGGCACCCCTATTAATCTTAAGCTTAATGTTTTATAAAAATTGGTGTTTTTGCAGCAGCTATTTCAGTTTGATATATGTAATAACTGTTGGACACAGTAATGTTTCTGCCTTGAAATGAGGTTTATTGTACTAACAGAAAATGTGCAATCTGCATTCAAACAAAATTTGACAGGTGCATAAGTATGGGCACCTCACCAGAAAAATGACATTAATATTTAGTAGATCCTCCTTTTGCAAAAATTGCAGCCTCTAGTCGCTTCCTGTAGCTTTTAATGATTTCCTGGATCCTGGATGAAGGTATTTTTGACCATTCCTCTTTACAAAACAATTCCAGTTCAGTTAAGTTTGATGGTCGCCGAGCATGGACAGCCCTCTTCAAATGATCCCACAGATGTTCAATGATATTCAGGTCTGGGGACTGGGATGGCCATTCCAGAACATTGTAATTGTTCCTCTGCATGAATGCCTGAGTAGATTTGGAGCGGTGTTTTGGATCATTGTCTTGCTGAAAGATCCATCCCCTGCGTAACTTCAACTTTGTCACTGATTCTTGAACATTATTGTCAAGAATCTGCTGATACTGAGTGGAATCCATGTGTCCCTCAACTTTAACAAGATTCCCGGTTCCGGCATTGGCCACACAGCCCCAAAGCATGATGGAACCTCCACCAAATTTTACTGTGGGTAGCAAGTGTTTTTCTTGGAATGCTCTGTTTTTATGCCGCCATGCATAACGCCTTTTTGTATGACCAAACAACTCAATCTTGGTTTCATCAGTCCACAGGACCTTCTTCCAAAAAGAAATTGGCTTCTCCAAATGTGCTTTTGCATACCTCAGCCGACTCTGTTTGTGGCGTGCTTGCAAAAACGGCTTCTTTTGCATCACTCTCCTATACAGCTTCTCCTTGTGCAAACTGCGTTGTATAGTTGACCGATGCACAGTGACACCATCTGCAGCAAGTTGATGCTGCAGCTCTCTGGAGGTGGTCTGGGGATTGTCCTTGACTGATCTCACCATTCTTCTCTGCCTTTCTGATGTTTTTCTTGGCCTGCCACTTCTGGCCTTAACAAGAACTGTCCCTGTGTTCTTCCATTTCCTTACTATGTTCCTCACAGTGGAAACAGACAGGTTAAATCTCTGAGACAGCTTTTTGTATCCTTCCCCTGAACAACTATGTTGAATAATCTTTGTTTTCAGATCATTTGACAGTTATTTTGAGGAGTTCATGATACCACTCTTCAGAGGAGATTCAAACAGGAGAACAACTTGCTAGTGGCCACTTTAAGTAGCTTTTCTCATGATTGCATACACCTGGCTATGAAGTTCAAAGCTCAATGAGGTTCCAAAACCAAAAAAAGTGCTTTAGTAAGTCAGTAAAAAGTAGGTAGGAGTATTTAAAACAAGAAAATGATAAGGGTGCCCATACTTATGCACCTGTCAAATTTTGTTTGAATGCAGATTGCACATTTTCTGTTAGTACAATAAACCTCATTTCAAAGCAGAAACATTACTGTGTCCAACAGTTATTACATATATCAAACTGAAATAGCTGTTGCAAAAACACCAATTTTATAAAACATTAAGCTTCAGATTAATAGGGGTGCCCAAACTTTTTCATATAACTGTATATTCCAGAGCTGCACTCACTATTCTGCTGGTGCAGTCACTGTGTACATACATTACATTACTGATCCTGAGTTACCGCCTGTATTATACTCCAGAGCTGCACTCACTATTCTGCTGGTGGAGTCACTGTGTGCATACATTACATTACTGATCCTGAGTTACCTCCTGTATTATATTCCAGAGCTGCGCTCACTATTCTGCTGGTGCAGTCATCAGTATCGGATTGGTAGTGGCCCCTATCCTGGACCCTACGTATTAGCTGCACTGAGCTGTAGCTCCGTGCACAGTCACTATCTAGTGTACTTAATTTTGCCTGCCATACAATGAGACGCAGAGCTCGTTGATGCTGTGACCCCTGTAAGTCGTCTGATCGTGGGGGGTCGGGTGCTATTGTCATAATGATAAACCGTGAACATCAACCACTGTTAGGATCAAAGATGACTTAAACCTCATGGGGTTAATATTCAAACAAGAATGCAAAGTATTTGCAAAGTTTCTCAACATCTGATGTAATTCTCCTCCCTGAAATAACCTTATACGTGATGCTGGGGATTAAGGATTCGTCTGTCGTTTTTATTAGAACAAATAAACAATAAGCAGACATCGTGTGCTATGTGATAATAGTATCAGGGAGGGGCTGTCATAATCAGGACGGTTACTAATTGTCCTACATCCTGATCACTCACTGATGACTTGTCACACACCATGACGCATTTAGTCATTCCTAATAAAAGAAGTATTTCACATCTGCATCATACAGTATCGAGCACCTTCTTCTTTGTATCGAGCACGTTCTTCTTCTTTGCATCGAGCACCTTCTTCTTCTTTGTATCGAGCACGTTCTTCTTCTTTGCATCGAGCATGTTCTTCTTCTTTGTATCGAGCACGTTCTTCTTCTTTGCATCGAGCACGTTCTTCTTTGCATCGAGCACGTTCTTCTTCTTTGCATCGAGCACGTTCTTCTTTGCATCGAGCACCTTCTTCTTCTTTCCATTGAGCACCTTCTTCTTCTTTGTATCGAGCAATTTCGTCTTCTTTTCCTCTTTGCATCGAGCATCTTCTTTGCATCGAGCACCTTCTTCTTTGCATCGAGCACGTTCTTCTTCTTTGCATCGAGCACTTTCTTCTTCTTCTTTGTATCAAGCACCTTCTTCTACTTTGTATGAAGCACCTTCTTCTTTGCATCGAGCACCTTCTTTGTATCGATCACGTTCTTCTTTGCATCGAGCACCTTCTTCTTTCCATCGAGCACCTTCTTCTTTGTATCGAGCACCTTCGTCTTCTTTCCATCGAGCACCTTCTTCTTCTTTGTATCGAGCACCTTCTTTGTATCGATCATGTTCTTCTTCTTTGCATCGAGCACCTTCTTCTTCTTTGCATCGAGCACCTTCTTCTTTCCATCGAGCACCTTCTTCTTTCCATCGAGCACCTTCTTCTTTGTATCGAGCACCTTCGTCTTCTTTCCATCGAGCACCTTCTTCTTCTTTGTATCGAGCACCTTCTTTTTCTTTGTATCGAGCACCTTCTTTGTATCGATCATGTTCTTCTTCTTTGCATCGAGCACCTTCTTCTTCTTTCCATCGAGCACCTTCTTCTTTGTATCGAGCACCTTCGTCTTCTTTCCATCGAGCACCTTCTTCTTCTTTGTATCGAGCACCTTCGTCTTCTTTTCCTCTTTGCATCGAGCATCTTCTTCTTCTTTGCATCGAGCACCTTCTTTGCTCAGGTCAGAGAGTGAGCGTGGCAACTAATCGCACTATAACGAACATCTAATACCACTGTGAAGGGTGGGAGGTCATTCACCATATCTCCACCTCAGAGTGTGGTCTGGGGTTTAAATGCAAAGCCTTCTGAGGCATTAGTAGTTCAGTTTATCTGGAGAGGCTAACTCCAGAGGAAAGAGCTGCTTGTTGTGCTAACCTGAACCATGTGTGTTTTGTTAACCCTGTGAGGACAGATTCCCACAGGCCTCGGGACTGTGCTGTTTTCTTTTGTTTACCCTTTTGATGGACTTTACAGTGATGTATGCCTGCATTAATAAACCACTGAGATTTAAAGCAACAGCGTTCCTGTGTTACCTCCGTGTGCAGCTGAGTGAACGATCGTGATGACTCGTATGCCCGGAAAGCAGTAAGATGAGCCATGTAAAAAATGACCCCGGGTGATAATGTGGAGGCATTTTTGACTGTGTTTGAGCAGGTGGCAGAGCAGGAGAAGCTACCGCCAGAGCAGTGGTCGGAGGTGCTGGCCCCCTATCTGACTGGTGAGCTCCAGAAGGCTTAGACCTGGCCTTGCAAGATGCTCAGGAGTATGTTATACTCAAAACTGAAATACTGGCATGTGCTGGCGTGACTATGTCAGTCAGAGCCCAAAGAGTTCACCACTGGGCGTATTATGGTGATAAACCCCCTTGCTCCCAAATGTTCAACCTTCTGCATCTTGTACAGAAGAGGCTGCAGTCGGAGTCCTCCACTCCAGCCCAGATGGTTGAACGCATTGTCATGGAAAGGTTTATTCACCCCCTACATGGGCCAGTGCAGACCTGGGTTGCGCAGGGAGACCCCTGGAATGCAGACGACCTGGTCGGCCTCGTAGAAAGGTACCAGGTAGTCGAGAGGTCCCTAAGGAAGCCGGAAGATGCTGCATCCCCATACTGGGGAACCCAGAGGGAGCCCCAGTCCCAAAAGAGGGGTATTAGAGCCACCACTGGGGGGAGGGGGGTCCAAAGTACCAAGGGGCCGCTGAGGTTCTGCCAAATGCCGCTGGGAAAGACTTGATCTGCTGGAGGTGTCACGGTCCTATACACATAGCCGCCTGTTGTCCTATGTTCTCCGAGCAGATGGACTGCAGTGTAGGAAGACTCTGTTCATACTATGCCTACCCTACAAATCAAGGCAGCAAGGATTGAGGCAGAGAGAATCATTGCCAGAGAAAGTAAAAATAATCCCAAAATATTCTTTAACTACATAAATAGTAAAAAACTAAAAAATGATAGTGTTGGCCCCCTTAAAAATAGTCTGGGTGAAATGGTGGATGAGGATGAGGAAAAAGCCAATATGCTAAATGATTTTTTTTTCAACCGTATTTACACAAGAAAATCGCATGACAGAAAACATGATTAGTGATAACAAAAATTCTCCAGTAAATGTCACTTGCTTAACCCAGCAGGAAGTACGGCGGCGTCTAAAAATCACTAAAGTTGACAAATCCCCGGGCCCGGATGGGATACACCCGCGAGTACTGCAGGAATTAAGTAACGTCATAGATAGACCATTATTTTTAATCTTTAAAGATTCCATAATAACAGGGTCTGTACCATAGGACTGGCGTATAGCAAATGTGGTGCCAATATTCAAAAAGGGGGCAAAAACTGAACTTGGAAATTATAGGCCGGTAAGCTTAACCTCTACTGTGGGTAAAATCCTGGAGGGTTTCCTAAGAGATGCTATACTAGAGTATCTGAAGAAGAATAACCTCATGACCCAATATCAACATGGGTTTACGAGGGACCGTTCCTGTCAAACTAATCTGATCAGTTTTTATGAGGAGGCAAGTTCTGGACTGGACCAAGGAAATGCAGTGGATGTTGTGTATATGGACTTTTCAAAAGCTTTTGATACGGTTCCACACAAAAGGTTGATACATAAAATGAGAACAATGGGGATAGGGGAAAATATATGTATGTGGGTAAAGAATTGGCTCAGTGATAGGAAACAAAGGGTGGTTATTAATGGAAAACACTCAGACTGGGTCTCAGTTAACAGTGGGGTACCACAGGGGTCAGTATTGGGCCCCCTTCTTTTTAACATATTCATTAATGACCTTGTAGGGGGCATACAGAGTAATATTTCAATATTTGCAGATGACACTAAACTCTGCAGGGTAATCAATACAGAGGAGGACAATTTTATATTACAGGAGGATCTATGTAAACTAGAAGCTTGGGCTGATAAATGGCAAATGAGCTTTAATGGGGATAAATGTAAGGTAATGCACTTGGGTCGAGGAAATAAAATGTATAATTATATGCTTAATTGTAAAACACTGGGCAAAACTGTCACTGAAAAAGACCTGGGTGTATTGGTGGACGACAAGCTCACGTTTAGTGGCCAGTGTCAGGCTGCTGCTGCAAAGGCAAATAAAATAATGGGATGCATTAAAAGAGGCATAGAGGCTCATGAGGAGAACATAATTTTACCTCTATACAAGTCATTAGTGCGACCACACTTAGAATACTGTGTACAGTTCTGGTCTCCGGTGTATAAGAAAGACATAGCTGAACTAGAGCGGGTGCAGAGAAGAGCGGCCAAGGTTATTAGAGGACTGGGGGGTCTGCAATACCCAGACAGGTTATTACACTTGGGGTTATTTACTGTGGAAAAAAGAAGGCTTAGGGGTGATCTTATTACTATGTACAAGTATATGAGGGGACAGTACAAAGACCTTTCTACTGATCTTTTTACTCTGAGGCCAGAGACGGGGACAAGGGGGCATCTTCTACGTCTGGAGGAAAGAAGGTTTAATCATAATCACAGACAGGGATTCTTTACTGTAAGAGCAGTGAGACTATGGAGCTCTCTGCCGCATGATGTTGTAATGAGTGATTCACTGTTAAAATTTAAGAAGGGCATGGATGCCTTTCTTGAGAAGTAGAATATATTAGGTTATAAATACTAGATTCCTTGATAGGGCGTTGATCCAGGGATCTAGTCTGATTGTTGTATGGAGTCGGGAAGGAATTTTTTTCCCCAATGTGGAGCTTAGTGTTTGCCACATGGTTTTTTTTTGCCTTCCTCTGGATCAACATGTTAGGCTATGGGTTGAACTAGATGGACTTAGTCTTCCTTCAACCTTAAAAACTATGTTACTATGTTACCCCGCCTGCAGTGTGGACTATCAGCCCTGTGAGGGGCCACAATCATGTCCCGTGACCATAAATGGAGTGTTATTGTCGGGACTCCTGGACGCAGGAAGTTTGGAGACCCTGGTAAAGGCCACACTCCCCCACCAGTTGATCCCAGGGAAGTACAGTACAGACCAAAAGTTTTCATTTAAAGATTTTTCTGTATTTTCATGACTAAGAAAATTGTACATTCACACTGAAGGCATCAAAACTATGAATTAACACATGTGGAATTATATACTTAACAAAAATGTGTGAAACAACTGAAAATATGTCTTATATTCTAGGTTCTTCAAAGTAGCCCCCTTTTGCTTTGATGACTGCTTTGCACACTCTTGGCATTCTCTTGATGAGCTTCTAGAAGTAGTCACTGGAAATGGTTTTCACTTCACAGGTCTGCCCTGTCAGGTTTAATAAGTGGGATTTCTTGCCTTATAAATTGGGTTGGGACCATCAGTTGTGTTGTGCAGAAGTCTGGTGGATACACAGCTGATAGTCCTACTGAATAGACTGTTGGAATTTGTATTATGGCAAGAAAAAAGCAGCTAAGTAAAGAAAAACGAGTGGCCATCATTACTTTAAGAAATGAAGGTCAGTCAGTGTGAAAAATTGGGCAAACTTTGAATGTGTCCCCAAGTGCAGTTGCAAAAACCATCAAGCGCTACAAAGAATCTGGCTCACATGAGGACCGCCCCAGGAAAGGAAGACCAAGAGTCACCTCTGCTTCTGAGGATAAGTTTATCCGAGTCACCAGCCTCAGAAATCGCAGGTTAACAGCAGCTCAGATTAGAGACCAGGTCAATGCCACACAGAGTTCTAGCAGCAGACACATCTCTACATCAACTGTTAAGAGGAGACTTTGTGCAGCAGGCCTTCATGGTAAAATAGCTGCTAGGAAACCACTGCTAAGGACAGGCAACAAGCAGAAGAGACTTGTTTGGGCTAAAGAACACAAGGAATGGACATTAGACCAATGGAAATCTGTGCTTTGGTCTGATGAGTCCAAATTTGAGATCTTTAGTTCCAACCACCGTGTCTTTGTGCGACGCAGAAAAGGTGAACGGAAGGACTCTGCATGCCTGGTTCCCACCGTGAAGCATGGAGGAGGAGGTGTGATGGTGTGGGGGTGCTTTGCTGGTGACACTGTTGGGGATTTTTTTAAATTAAAGGCATACTGAACCAGCATGGCTACTACAGCATCTTGCAGCGGCATGCTATTCCATCCGGTTTGCGTTTAGTTGGACCATCATTTATTTTTCAACAGGACAATGACCCCAAACACACCTCCAGGCTGTGTAAGGGCTATTTGACCAAGAAGAAGAGTGATGGGGTGTTACGCCAGATGACCTGGCCTCCACAGTCACCAGACCTGAACCCAATTGAGATGGTTTTGGGTGAGTTGGACCGCAGAGTGAAGGCAAAAGGCCCAACAAGTGCTAAGCATCTCTGGGAACTCCTTCAAGATTGTTGGAAGACCATTTCCGGTGACTACCTCTTGAAGCTCATCAAGAGGATGCCAAGAGTGAACAAAGCAGTCATCAAAGCAAAAGGTGGCTACTTTGAAGAACCTAGAATATAAGACATATTTTCAGTTGTTTCACACTTTTTTGTTAAGTATATAATTCCACATGTGTTAATTCATAGTTCTGATGCCTTCAGTGTGAATGTACAATTTTCATAGTCATGAAAATACAGAAAAATCTTTAAATGAGAAGATGTGTCCAAACTTTTGGTCTGTACTGTACATGGGCATTCTCTGCATCCACGGGGACGCCAAGGACTACCCCGTCACCCTAGTGACAAAAACTAACTGTGGGGCTGAGTCCCATGAGGTCGGGGTGGTTGAGGGCCTGCTCCACCCGGTAATAATAGGGCGGGACTTTAGCCTGTTCTGGGACTTATGGCAGAAAGCAGGCATACCATGTGACACAGACAAGAGACGGTTCCACCATGTTGAATCCTCATCGCAGTCATCGCAGTCGGAGGCAAATGAATTCCCCCTGTGTGTTCTTGTTGGTGACAAGGACAAGACTGTGACCCAAGAGGCTGAGTTCCTGAGTTGGGAGTGTCTGGGGGGAATTTTGGAACTGCTCAAATGGAGTATAAAAAGGGACATGGGACAATGTGACTGTGATAAATGGGGTTGCCCAAGAGCCAGGGGCTGACACCAGGTTTCCTTATTTTTGCTATATCGGGTCACTAAACAGAGAGGGGAAGTGTTAGATCAGCTGTTGGTACCAGGACCCTAAAGGCGTAGGGTACTAGACCTAGCCCATTGTTATGTCTTGGGTGGGCATCTGGACATAGATATATATCGACTGTGGCTTCATTTTTGTTGAAAGTTTCCACCTTGTTGTAGCATGGAAATATCAGCACATACATGGGGAATGAACAAATGGGGTTAATATTGGTGCACTAAAAGGAGGGTCATGGGGGAGTTTGGTTTGGTGGTTAACTATTGTCGGTCCTGTCCTGTCAGATAACTGCTCCCGTGTCCCACTTCCGTAGTCCCCTGGTCCCATTACCCATTATAGAGGTCCCGTTTGACCAAATTGCTATGGACCTTGTAGGGCCCATAGTTAAGTCCGCCAGGGGTCACCAATACATCCTGGTGGTGCTGGACTACGCAACACGGTACTCGGAGGCGGTACCACTGAGAAACTCCTTTTCCCGGATTATGTTATGCACACGCCCAGACTGACTGGTGTGAGCATGATTAGTGATCCCACTGGACCATGAACCGAGGAGTGCCTGGAGGGGCGTAACTAAGTATCAACTCGGCCCGACCAAGGTCACACGGCGGCTCAGTTGACTCCGTGAACCAGGGAGGAACCGAGCAGAGGGACCAGGTGCTACTCCAGGTCAGACCCCAGTCACAGCTGTTGACCCACACTGGGGAATGCAGGAACAGGCTGGTTAGGCTGGCATACAGACAGGTGGATACTGGCAGGCACGGCTGGTATGCAGACAGGTGGGTATTGGCAGGCACGGCTGGTATGCAGACAGGTGGGCACTGGCTGGCATGCAGACAGGTGGGCACTGGCAGGCACGGCTGGCATGCAGACAGGCGGGCACTGGCAGGTAGGAACACAGGCAGGATAGGGACTGGGACACAGGAACAGAGCCCCAGTGTCACACTGTCACAGAATACTGGAGGTAGGGGGCCTAAGCTGACCCTAAGCTGGGGCCCTGACTAATCCCTCATCCTGGAGGTACTGTTAAAGGTACAGAGGTCCAGGCCGCCAGCGTAACCCCTACCTCCTGAGGATCCCTGCACCACAGTAATCTAGTCCTGAGAAGGACCCCGATCACAACAATTGGGAACCAGCAATAATATGCCCACACACAGTATTTAGACGAACGAGACAGTACAAGGGAAAAACCAAAACCACCTTGCATACAACTTCAACACAACTACAACAGAGGGAACACCAACGGGAAAGGAGATAAATGATAAAGCGAGGAAAGGGAAATAACACTTCCAAATACACTTAACTCAGCAACTCCAAACACCACGATCCGCTCTGTAAGTCAGAATGAAAAGCTTTCACCGACACCTCACAAACAGACCTGTAGGAATATAAAGGAGTCTCACTAACGAAGCATTGATTGCAGCTGGGCGAGGCTGGACCTCAGCTAGCCCAGAGAGAGAGAGAATTAACTCCTTCACTGCCGAGAAAACACAAGGCACCAACAAGTCAGCTGCGAGAAGTCAGGCTGTGTACTCGTGACGATCTTCGTGGTAACACACCCGTGACAGTACCCCCCCTTCTACGAGGGGCCTCCGGACCCTCAGGGCCAGGTTTATCCGGGTGAGTCGTGTGGAAGGCCCGAACTAATCGGTCTGCGTTAATATCCGACGCAGGAACCCACATCCTCTCCTCAGGACCATACCCCTTCCAATGAACCAAGTACTGAAGAGACCGGCGATTAAAGCGTGAATCAATGACCCTCGATACCTGGAACTCCAAGTTACCATTGACAACCACAGGAGGGGGAGGTAAAGGTGACGGTACCACCGGCGCCACATACCTCTTAAGCAATGATCTGTGAAACACGTTGTGAATTTTAAACGTAGAGGGGAGGTCAAGACGGAATGCCACCGGATTAATAACAGAACTGATTCTGTACGGCCCGATGAACCTGGGACCCAGTTTCCAGGAGGGAACCTTAAGTTTAATATTCCTGGTAGACAACCATACCTGATCGTTCACACTTAGGTCCGGACCAGACACTCTCCTCCTATCAGCCATACGTTTGTATCGGTTCCCCATAGTATTCAGATTCTTCAGCACCCCTCTCCATACTGAAGCGAGAGATGAGGAAAATCGTTCCTCCTCCGGAACCCCCGAAGAGCCCCCCCTACTGAAAGTACAAAACTGGGGGTGAAAACCATATGCCCCAAAAAACGGGGACTTACCAGTGGACTCGCTTCGCCTATTATTGAGAGCAAACTCTGCCAGAGGTAGGAAAGAAGCCCAGTCCTCCTGGTTCTCTGACACAAAACACCGAAGATATGTCTCCAAGCTCTGGTTCATACGTTCCGTCTGACCATTGGTCTGAGGATGAAAAGCCGACGAGAATGACAAATGCATCCCCCGCCGTGCACAAAACGCCTTCCAGAACTTGGACACAAACTGAGACCCCCGATCAGACACCACCTCGGAGGGTACCCCGTGAAGCCTCACAATCTCCCCAATGAACACCTGCGCAAGAGTTTTAGCATTAGGGAGAGCCGGAAGAGCGATAAAATGTGCCATCTTGCTGAACCTGTCCACTACAACGAGTATGACCGTTTTACCCGAAGACGGAGGGAGGTCCGTAATAAAGTCCATAGACAGATGAGTCCAAGGACGCTCCGGGATCTTCAAAGGTAAGAGGGCCCCAGACGGACGGGTATGTGAGGTCTTAGAGCGCGCACAAACCCCACAGGACGCGACAAAAGTTACCACCTCTTTATGTAAGTTAGGCCACCAAAACCGACGCGAGAGGAGATCCACAGTTGCTTTACTCCCCGGGTGTCCTGCAAAAACTGAGTTATGGTGTGCCTCGATCACCTTTTGTCGCAACTGATCTGGAACGAACAGTCTCCCCGGAGGTCCAACAGGGGCGTCCCCCTGAGCCTCCAATATCTCCTCCTCCAGCTCAGAGCATACTGCCGAAACCACCACCCCCTCCTGAAGAATAGGAATCGGGTCGTCCGTATTCCCGGCCCCAGGGAAACTACGAGATAAGGCATCCGCCTTTACATTTTTAGACCCAGGACGATATGTAACGACGAAATTAAACCTGGTAAAAAACAATGACCACCTAGCTTGTCTGGGATTCAGACGTTTAGCGGACTCCAGATATAGCAGGTTCTTGTGATCGGTGATGACGGTGACCGGATGAACTGCCCCCTCCAAAAAATGGCGCCACTCCTCAAAAGCTAACTTAATGGCCAGGAGTTCCCTATTGCCGACATCGTAATTCCTCTCAGCGGACGACAATTTTTTAGAGAAAAAGGCGCACGGATGCCACTTACCAGGGGACGAACCCTGTGACAATACTGCTCCCACCCCTACCTCGGAAGCGTCTACCTCTACAAAGAATGGCTGAGACGCATCAGGTTGAATGAGTATGGGTGCCGAGGCAAAACATTTTTTCAAGGAGGAGAATGCTTGACAAGCCTTGTCAGACCACCTAGAAAAATCCGTCCCCTTTTTAGTCATGTCTGTGAGAGGCTTAACCATGGACGAGAAATTACGAATGAACTTCCGGTAATAGTTAGCAAACCCCAGGAAACGTTGTAGTGACTTAAGATTCTCCGGCCGATCCCACTCAAGAACTGCCCGCACTTTCCCAGGGTCCATACGAAAACCGGACGCAGAAACCAGGAAGCCTAAAAACTGGAGTTCCTGTACGGCGAACACACACTTTTCCCACTTGGCATACAGTTTATTATCCCGCAAGATCTGTAACACCTGTCTAACGTGCTCCTGATGAGACACCAGATCCGGCGAGTAAATTAAGATATCATCCAGATATATGACAACAAACTGTCCCACCAGGTGGCGAAAAATATCATTAACAAAGTGTTGAAACACCGCCGGGGCATTAGTCAGACCGAATGGCATGACAAGGTTCTCATAATGCCCCTCCGGAGTGTTAAAAGCCGTCTTCCACTCATCCCCCTCCTTCATCCTAATCAGATTGTACGCCCCCCTGAGATCCAACTTAGAGAACCATTTGGCGCCCACGATCTGATTAAAGAGATCGGGAATAAGTGGGAGCGGATACGGATCTCGGACCGTAATCCGATTAAGTTCACGGAAATCCAGGCAAGGGCGTAGGCCTCCATCTTTCTTCTTAACAAAGAAGAACCCCGCGGCCACCGGTGAAGATGAAGGTCTAATATGCCCCTTAGCCAGACTTTCAGAAATATAATCCTTCATGGCCTGCCTCTCAGGACCAGAAAGGTTATACAACCTAGCTTTAGGTAACTTGGCCTCAGGGAGCAGTTTTACAGAACAGTCATACTCGCGATGAGGAGGTAGTTCCTGACACCCATTCTCCGAGAATACATCCTCAAAGTCTGCCAGAAATGGAGGTAAGACCCAAGGAGTAACCGCACCGATGACCGTGTTCATGCAGTTTTTATTACAGAATTTACTCCATTGGCTTATCTCTCTGGTTTGCCAATTAATAACAGGGTTATGCTTAGCTAACCAAGGAAGGCCCAACACTATAGGAGTGGGAAGACCCTCCAACACGTAGCAAGACAACAGTTCTTTATGTATTGCCCCCACTTGAAGTTTTACGCCATGCACAGCTTGCAAAAAACTTCCCTGACCGAGAGGCCTGGCATCGATCGAGAATATGGGGATGGGTTTAGCCAACTCACTCAATCGCATACCTTGAACCCGGGCAAACCGAGCATCAACCAGATTAGCCCCGGCCCCACTATCCAGAAGAACAGATATCCTCTCAGTTCTCGTACCCACCACCACCTCCGCCGGTACGAGAAATTGAGACGAACCTAGGGACGAAATACCTACTCCCAGATTGCCGTCCACCACACAACCTGGGATCAACAGTTTTTTCGACGACTCTTTACTCTGCAAGGGGCGGGATGGACACCCCCCAATAAAATGTCCCTTTTTCCCGCAGAGGAAACACCTTCCTGTCTTATGGCGCACCACCGGTCCCCTTCCCCGAAATGATGTCCCTCCTAATTGCATAGGCTCCTCCGGACTGACCAGGGGAACCACCATATGAGGGGACCTTGTAAGAGGTGGAGACATTACAGGGGGTAGAGTTATCCCGCACCTCTCCCGAAGCCGTCTGTCAACGCGAATAGCAAGGGCCATAGCGGCTTCCAGTGACGCGGGAGAGTCATACTGTGCCAACACATCCTGTAATTTGTCGGATAAACCATGACAAAACTGGCTCCTAAGAGCCGGGTCATTCCACTGGGTGTCCGTGGCCCACCTACGGAACTCTGAACAGAATTCCTCCGCCGGACGATCTCCCTGCTGAATCCTACGTAACTTAGACTCAGCAAGGGAGATCCGATCTGGGTCATCATATACGAGTCCCAAAGCAGCGAAAAACCTATCCACTGACTGGAGAACCGGGGAACTTGGGGGAAGAGAGAACGCCCAAGATTGTGGGTCCCCTTGTAGGAGCGAGATGACAATTCCCACCCTTTGTTCTTCACTGCCCGATGACCGAGGCCGCAGCCGAAAGTACAATTTGCATGCCTCCCGGAAAACAAAAAACTTGTCCCGCCCCCCAGTGAACCTGTCAGGGAGAGCTACTTTAGGTTCTGGTCCGGCTTGCTCCAGAGGATGCAAAACCTTGGACCTAACGTCCGCCAGCCCCATGGACAAACTCTGCAACTGCCGAGCTAGACCGGCTACTGGATCCATGGTAGCTGGAGAAAAACTAAGTTGGTCGGTGAAAATGTCACACTGTCACAGAATACTGGAGGTAGGGGGCCTAAGCTGACCCTAAGCTGGGGCCCTGACTAATCCCTCATCCTGGAGGTACTGTTAAAGGTACAGAGGTCCAGGCCGCCAGCGTAACCCCTACCTCCTGAGGATCCCTGCACCACAGTAATCTAGTCCTGAGAAGGACCCCGATCACAACAATTGGGAACCAGCAATAATATGCCCACACACAGTATTTAGACGAACGAGACAGTACAAGGGAAAAACCAAAACCACCTTGCATACAACTTCAACACAACTACAACAGAGGGAACACCAACGGGAAAGGAGATAAATGATAAAGCGAGGAAAGGGAAATAACACTTCCAAATACACTTAACTCAGCAACTCCAAACACCACGATCCGCTCTGTAAGTCAGAATGAAAAGCTTTCACCGACACCTCACAAACAGACCTGCAGGAATATAAAGGAGTCTCACTAACGAAGCATTGATTGCAGCTGGGCGAGGCTGGACCTCAGCTAGCCCAGAGAGAGAGAGAATTAACTCCTTCACTGCCGAGAAAACACAAGGCACCAACAAGTCAGCTGCGAGAAGTCAGGCTGTGTACTCGTGACGATCTTCGTGGTAACACACCCGTGACACCCAGATGCGGTAGACAAGCAGAGCAGAGCAAAACCCGCAGATGCGGTAGACAAGCGGAGCAGAACAAAACCCGCACATGTGGTAGACAAGCAGAGCAGAGCAAAACCCGCAGATATGGTAGACAAGCAGAGCAGAGCAAAACCCGCAGATGCAGCAGACAAGCAGAGCAGAGCAAAACCCGCAGATGCGGTAGACAAGCAGAGCAGAGCAAAGCCCGCAGATGCAGTAGACAAGCAGAGCAGAGCAAAGCCCGCAGATGCGGTAAACAAGCAGAGCAGAGCAAAACCCGCAGGTGCGGTGAACAAGCAGTGCAGCGCGAAACCGCAGGTGCGGTGAACAAGCAGAGCAGAGCAAAACCGCAGGTGCGATGAACAAGCAGAGCAGTGCGAAACCGCAGGTGCGGTGAACAAGCAGAGCAGAGCAAAACCGCAGGTGCGATGAACAAGCAGAGCAGTGCGAAACCGCAGGTGCGGTGAACAAGCAGAGCAAAGCGAAACCGCAGGTGCGGTGAACAAACAGGGCAGAGCAAAACCACAGGTGCAGTGAACAAGCAGAGCAAAACCGCAGGTGCGGTGAACAAGCAGAGCAGAGCTAAACCGCAGGTGCGGTGAACAAGCAGAGCAGAGCAAAACCGCAGGCGCGGTGAACAAGCAGAGCAGAGCAAAACCGCAGGTGAGGTGAACAAGCAGAGCAGAACAGAGCAGAAGGTGCAGGCAGACAGGACAGGGCTCTGTTCACATGGAACAGACTGGAAAATGCAGGAAGATGGTTAAAACACAGGAGGTAGATACGGAGGCAGGGAAAGGGGACAAGCAGAACCAGATACACACAAGGTACTTACAATGAAGTAGCGAGTGGACACAAAACTCACAAACAGAAGTACAGAGACAATGAGTTGGAGTTAGGTGTAGGTTCAGACACTGCAGGAAAAGGAAAGGTTCGGACATAGAGAGAAACAAGTAACGGGCTAGGACACAGTTCAGACAGGAACTGAACCAGGAATAATATACAGGAACGAGCCTGGGAACTCAGCCCCCATGGTGGCAGAGACAGACTAGAAGTTACAGATAGGTAACAGACCTGGGTATACTGCCCCCAGGGGCGGAAACAGACAAGATACAGGACGGGACCTGGCAACTCAAGTTGCACAGAACAAGCTGAATGAAAGTGTTGCTCAGGCCCCTCCTACTGGGTGGAGGGGGTTTAAGTATCCAGTGACTCACAGCAATAGGCTGGGGACGCATTAGGACTGCGCACACTGTAGCTTTAAGAATCAGAAAGCAACAGCGCCACCGCCCTAAGCCAGCAGACAAGAGACATGCAAACAGCAGGTACTGGAGCAAAGTGTGCAGCCTGGCCGGATAGGTAAGATTGCGGTCTTGCATGGTGGAAGGTGGTAAGCAATGCAAGCCCGCCGTCAGGGATGTTACAGATTATAGCGCGAGAACTAGTCCATATCTTCTCCTGAATGGGCCTACCAAAGAAGAACTTGACGGACCAAGGAACTCTTTTCATGTCGAAAGTAATGAGGGAGTTGTGTAAGGCTCTGCAGATTACCCAACTCCGGAAGTCTGTCAACCATCCACAGACGGATGTCCTAGTAGTGAGGTTCAACAAGACCCTGAAGTCTATGCTTAAGAAGGTCATGGAGAAGGATGGCCAAGACTGGGACTGCCTACTACCGTACCTGCTGTTCTCCATTAGGGAGGTTCCCCAGGCCTCTACGGGGATCTCACCCTTAGAGTTGCTTTATGGACGGCACCCTCGGGGATTATTGGACATTGCGAAAGAGACCTGGGAAGCCGAGGTAACACCCCACCAGAGCGTCATCAAGCATGTGGCCCAAATACAAAACCGGATCGCGAAGGTGACGCCAATTGTAAGGGAAAGCCTCCTTCAAGCACAAGAGGTCCAGGAAAGGGTCTACAATCGGTCGACGAGACTGAGACAGTTTAGCCCTGGAGACCGGGTGTTGGTGTTGATCCCCACGGTGGAGAGTAAATTCCTGGCCAAGTGGCAAGGGCCATATGAGGTGGTCAAAAAGTTGAATGACGTCAATTACAAAGTCCACCAACCAGGAAGAAGAAAGCCGTATATGGTGTACCACATTTACCTGCCCAAACCTTGATGAGACAGGGAGCCAGTGGAAGCTACGTGCCTGGGAGCCCATCCTGAAGCCCAAGTCAAGAAGACACTGTCACCGGCCCAAAAGCAACAGTGCCGAGAGCAGCTTCAGCGGAACCGGGACCTGTTTTCAGAGCTGCCAGATTGTACACAGGTGGTCGAGCATGAAATCTTGACGGAGCCGCATGTGAGGGTGAATCAAAGGCCGTATCGGATCCCCGAAGCTCGCCGCGAGGTGATCTCCAAATAAGTGAAGAGAATGTTAAACCTGGGCGTCATATAGGAGTCAAAGAGCAGCTGGTCAAGCCCCATTGTCCTGGTGCTGAAGCCAAATGGAGAATGGTGATTCTGTAATGACTACAGGAAGCTGAATGAGGAGTCAAAGTTCGATGTGTATCCAATGCCCTGCGTCAATGAGCTCATTGAGAGGCTAGGGTCAGCCAGATATATCACCACCCTGGACCTAACGAAAGGGTACAGTCAAATTCTCCTGTCCCTAAGTGCCAAGGAAAAGACGGCTTTCTCTACTCCTGTCTGCAGAGAGCCCCAGCTACTTTCCAGATGGCCATGGACCGGATTCTAGCCTCTCACAAAAAGTATGCCGCAGCTTACCTGGATGACATTGTGATCTTCAGCCCAAATTGGGGAAGTCACCTGCTGAAGGTCCAGGCAGTACTGGATCCACTGAGGAAGACTGGCTTTACAATAAACCCAAAGAAGTGCGCCATCGGAAAAGAAGAGGCGAAATACTTGGGCTACATCGTCTGAAGGGGCGAAATAAAGCCGCAAGTGAAAAGGTGGAAGCAATCCAGAATTGCCTGCAATCGGCCTCCAAGAAACAGATTCCGGTGTTTCTGGGAATCGTGTGATGCTATTGGCGATTTATCCCGAATTTCGACATGATAATCGCACCCCTGACCAACCTTCTTAAAGGGACAAAGACGAAGATGGCCAAGTGGTCGGCTGAAGCGGAGGGTGCGTTCCAGGAATTAAAGCTCACCCTGTGTAAGCAGCCGGTCTTGATTGCTCCTGACTTTAATAAGGAGTTTGTGGTCCAGATGGACGCCTCGGAGGTCAGGTTGGGAGCCTTGTTGTCCCAAAAAGTGAACAGGGAGGAACATCCCATCCGGTATCTAAGCTGGAAACTCTTTGCCTGTGAGAAGAACTACGCCATCGTAGATAAAGTGTGCCTGGCCATCAAGTGGGCAGTTGACACCCTGAGATACTATCTGTTAGGCTGAAAGTTCAGGCTAGTATCAGATCATACGCCCCTGAGATAGATGAGGGAAAGGAAGGGGAAGAATGCTCGGGTGACTAGGTGGTTTCTTGCACTCTAGGACTTTCATTTTCATGTGGAGCACAGGCTCAGGAAATTACATGGTAACGCTGATGCCCTGTCCAGACTTCCCTGCTTAGCGAGTGAAGGTGCCAAAACCCCCGGCTTTGGGCACGGGGGGGGAATATGTGACAAAGTCACTGGTAAGGTGACAGAGGGAAGATATGTTTCACAGAGGCTATTAGCTTCCGTGAATTGAAACCATGAAGTCTCCACCAGCATGTTAGTTTGCTCAGAGGGGTTAAACCTCCATTTTAAAAGGGAGTGGTTTTGTGAATGACCATTTTGAAGGGTGGAAGGTCATTCACCATATCTCCACCTCAGGGTGTGTTCTGGGGTTTAAATACTCGACCTGCTGAGGCATCAGGAGGTCAGTGTATCTGAAGAGGCTAACTCCAGAAGAAAGAGCTGCTTGTTGTGCTAACCTGAACCATGTGTGTTTTGTTAACCCTGTGCGGACGGATTCCCACAGGCCTCTGGACTGTTCTGTTTTCTTTTGTTTACCCTTTTTGCCAAGAAGGGCCTGTTTGTTTTAATGGTCTTTACAGTGGTTTATGCCTGCATTAATAAACCACTGAGATTTAAAGCAACAGCGTTCCTGCGTTACTTCCGTGTGCAGCTGAGTGAGCGATCTACCACAGTACATTCTGCAACAAAAAAATAGCACACTGGTGAGTTTGTAAACTTTTAAAGTCCCGGACGTCCATGGAAGACAACAGTGGTGGATGATCGCAGAATCCTTTTCATGGTGAAGAAAAACCCTTTCACACCATCCACCCAAGTGAAGAACACTCTCCTGGAAGCCGGTGTCTCAGTATCTAAGTCCACCATAAGAAGAAGACTTCATGAGAGCAAATACCGAGGGTTCACGACAAGGCGCAAACCATTAATCAGTTTTAAAAATAGAAAGGACACATTAGACTTTGCCAAAAAACTTCTAAAGCAGCCGCCCAGTTCTGTAAAAGCAAAACTAAATCAACCTGTTCCAGAATGATGGGAAGTAGAAGGTCTGGAGAAGGCTTGGAACGTCTCCTGATCCTCGGCACATCCTGTGTAACATATGGTGGAGGCGGTGTGATGGCGCAGGCATGTGTGGCTTCCAATGGCACCGAGTCACTTGTGGTTAATGATGATATGACCGAAGACAGAAGCAGCCAGATGAATCCTGTGTGTGCAGGGCGAGACTTTCTGCTCAGATTCAACCAAATGCAGCCAGATACTGATGTTGGAGGTGTCAGGCGGTCACCAGATACTTATGATGGAGACAATGGATGGTCACCAGATACTGATGATGGAGGCGGCAGGAGGTCACCACATACTGATGATGGAGGTGACAGACGGTCACTAGACTAGATACTGATGATGGAGGAGACGGGTGGTAAACAGATACTGATTATGGAGGCAACGGCCGCCATCAGGACATTACTGCCCTTACTAGGGTATGGGGCCCAGTGAGTAGAAGGGCCCGGTCAGGCTCCCATTCTTCTACTAACAGGGCTCCAGCGGCAGCATCCTGCCGGTTCAGTACTGTGAACGTGCGTCCTCGGACTCACGTTCACTTTAAATCTTCCCGCACGGCAATAGTTAACAGCCGCCAGCCAATCATAGGCTGGCAGCTGACGTCAGCACGCACATTTTTTTTTTGTTACTTTTTTTTTTGTAAATCCGCACTATGGGGGCAAGATGGAGAGACATTGGGGGCAAAATGGAGACATGGGGGCATGATGGAGACAAATGGGAGCAGGATTGAGACAATGGGGGCAGAATGGAAACAAATTGGAGCAGGATTCAGACAATGGGGGCAGAATGGAGAAAAATGGACACATGGGGGCAGGATGAAGACATGGGGGACAGAATGGAGACATTGGGGTAGAATGGAAACATGGGGGCAGGATGGAAACATGGGGGCAGAATGGAGAGACATGGGGTAGGATGGAGACATTATTACTGTAGGGGCTAATTATGGATATTATTACTGCTGTGATGTATTTTATTTTAGAGGATACTGTTTTCAGTGAGGGAAGGGTCCTGGTACTGTGCAGGGTGACACTATGTCGCTTTTTTTCCTTCATCTGGTGTAGTGTAGAAGTTGGAAACGTCTCTAGATAACTGTGTTATTTTATGCAGAGACGCGTTCTGGCTGGAAGAAATTATGGCAGTCTGTGCTGGATGAAGAAGAAAAGCAAAGATGAATATCTTCAACTAGAGACTAGTGATGGGCGAGCACTAAAATGCTCGGGTGCTCGATGCTCGGGTCGAGCATATTGGAATACTTGGGTGCTCGACCCGAGCAACGAGCCCAATGTAAGTCTATGGGAAACTCGAGCATTTTTCAGGTGGCTCCCGCTGGTGGTCTGCAGAGGGCCTAAAAATTGCCCTAATCGATGGGAACAGTGCTCAAATTACATGGGAACAGCATGGGGAAGACCCCTGGAAGCATCTCTGACTCCCAGGTCACTGCTGTCAACATTGTCAGAGTATTACGCCACTTTTACGGACTCATAATAAAACATACAAAAACAAAACCAAATGGATTTTCCTGGGAAATATGTTAAGGAACATCCTTTCCAGATTAATGACTTGTATATAAGGCAAAATAAATAACCAAAACCAAAATTACTCCTCCACACCTTGGTCTATGTTCACACGTAGCGTTTTTGATGCGTTTTTGCACTTTTGCATTTATTTCAATCGTGACAAATGCATTCACCGGGAAATGTCATTTTAACATTTTACAACCTTATCTGGCCATGTGTGAGACATTATCAGACACATCCTGTTTCATTTATGAAGGAGGGACTCTGAAAGTCACCAAGCCTATTTTTATAGGGCCATCAGGCGGCCTTTACTATTCTTAAAGGGCCAGCAGTCAGCCCTTACTATTCTTAGAGAGCCATCAGCCGGCTATGCTTTGTTGTTCCCATTACTAAAGAGTGGGTCTCCTATACTGTTATTGCATATGCAGTGAGTGGCAGGGCTGCCCAAAATTTGGACGCACCCCAATACACCTTTGAAAATTTGGACGCACCCCAATACCCCTTTGAAGAGACTTAGAGGAGGGCCTCCTGAAAACAATGTTCCCATCATTAGGAAGTGGGTCTCCCATTGTGTTGGCCTATGCAGTGAAAGCAAGGGCTACCAAAAATTTGGAGGCACTCCAATGCCCCTTGGAAGAGACATGGAGGTCAGAGGGCCTCCTGAAAACAATGTTCCCATTATTAGGAAGTGGGTCTCCCATAGTGTTGGCCTATGCAGTGAATGCAAGGATTGCCAAAAATTTGGAAGCACTCCAATGCCCCTTGGAAGAGACGTAGAGGGCCTCATGAAAAAATGTTCCCATTATTAGGAAGTGGGTCTCCCTTAGTGTTGGTCTATGCAGTGAATGCAACAGTTGCCAAAAAATTGGAGGCACTCCAATGCCCCTTGGAAGATACGTAGAGGGCCTCATGAGAAAATGTTCCCATTATTAGGAAGTGGGTCTCCCATAGTGTTGGCCTATGCAGTTAATGCAATGGCTGCCAAAATTGGGAGGCACTCCAATGCGCCTTGGAAAAGACACTAGATTTGAGTTTATGTTACGCTGCTATTGACTTGCCCCCTGGGCCGTGGGGTACCCGGAACCAGGCTTCAGTGCGATGCTGGGAGTAGTAGTGGCAACCCGATCCCGTGGCTCAGGGTGGTCAAACCAAATGCTGTGGCAGTCTATTTGTAGAGCTATGAATGTCTGACTATGCCACCCGTGGATTGCAGTCAAGGATGACCGCCGCTGCAAGGCAGACCGCTGAGGCTGGTGTTAGTGTGCAGCACAGGGATAGGATAACTCCCCACGGGAAGAGTATAGCCTCAGGGCAGTGTAAGAGGATGCTGGGGGTGATGGTGCAGGCGCAGCATAGATCACACAGAGTCCAATGGTACAGTTCAGGCCTTTTACTCACAGTTGAAATCCAAGTCACTTCTGTCAGCAATGACTGCCCAAGCCGTGCTGCGTCCACCAGGTGAGGGGCTCGGTCAGCCCTCAGGCAGTTCAGGAGTATGGCACAGGACCCCCTTCTATCCTTTCTCTGGCCTCTTGTGCCCCACCAGTGACCACGCTTCTGTCCAGCTGCCTCGGGCCTTCTCTGGTGAAACTTGGCGCCAGTTTCCCTGACCCTATGTGGTGCCTTCCTAGCGGGTGTAGCAGGGGGTCGCACCAATAGATGATCACGACCTCCGGTTTTTGGCTAAGGGATGATTTACCTCCACCAACTTGGGAATCCGGTACCCTTCTGCGGCCTGACCCTTCACCCGATATAACGCGGGCTTTCAACGGTTGCTGTCCGTTCTGCTCTCTTAGGGTCCCTTCTGCCTTCTTGTTTCTGGAGCCTTTCTACTCCTCTGTCTCTCCTCTTTCCTTCCTTCTCCTTCTTCTCTTCTCCTCTCTGGCTCCAGCCTTTTCTCTAGGCCTGCCTTCTGAGCAGAGCTCCTACAGAGCCCCTGCTCCCTGTCACTTCTCCACTGTACTGAACACTGAACTAAGATGGCTCCCACCTTTTATCTGCCTCTGTGTCTGAGCTCAGGTGACCTGCACCCAATGAGCTCCTTCCTATGCTCCAGAAACCGTCCCCTTCTGCTCCTACATCACAGGGTTCTCTCCCCCCCTCCCCACTCCAGCTTGGGACATGGTCAGTTGTGCCTGCAATTATATGGAAGCACCGTCGAGCTGTCCCCCGTAAATGAGGAGTGTGTAGTGTATGTATGCAGTTAACTGAGCCCTGGTCCACACTCCATCCTTACCTGGGAGTGGAATATCACACCTCTGGTTGAGGTGCAATACCCCTGTAGCGACCGAACCCTCGGGGCGCTACACTATCATTCGGTGGTGTTGAGAAGTCTGGCCCAATCCAGCCCTTGTTCATTTTTATAAGAGTCAGCCTGTCAGCATTTTCATTTGACAGGCGGATGCGCTTAGCAGTTATAATTCCACCAACGGCACTAAAAACCTGCTCTGATAAAACGCTGGAGGAAGGGCAGGCCAGGACCTCCAAGGTGTAGAGAGCCAGGCACAGAGGAATCACAGAGGACGTTGGTGCGGTCGGCAAGGTACTCCCTCAACATCTTCCCAAACTTTGCACTCCTTGTGAGAGTACCCCGCGCCTCAGGGCCTGTGCGATGGGAGGGGCTGAGAAAACTCTCCCAGAACTTTGACAGTGTTCCCCTGCCTCTGCTGGATTGGAGTTGTGTCTCTTTCACCTGTACTCCTTGGTTGTCCAATGAACTGTGACCTCTGCCGCCAGCGTTTTCAGATGAGAATTTTTTTAATAGTTCCGCAACAAGGGCCTCCTGGTACAGCCCCATTTTTGTAGACCTGTCCGCCTCAGGAATAAGAGATATAAAGTTCTTCTTGTAGAGTGGATCTAGAAGTGTCGCCAACCAGTAATGACTGTCACCCAAAATTTTGAGAACACGAGGGTCATGGGAAAGGCAGCGTAACATAAACTCAGCCATGCGTGCCAGACTGCTCACAGGCAAGACTGACCAAGAGGACGACTGGCCATGCTCTCCTCCTCCTCCACCTGCTCCCTGTCCTCAGGCCATCCACGCTGAACAGACGGTATGATAGTTGTGCAGGTAGTATTGTCTACAGCACATGAAACTAGCTCCTGTCCTTCCTCCTCCTCCTCCTCTTCCTCATTGTCACCCAATCCACGCTGGGATGGGATGAGGCTGGGCTGTGTGTAATCACGCTGTATGGTTCCTTGCTCCATCTTATCATGCTCCGCCTGCAATGCATCCTCTTTGATTGTGAGCAGAGAGCATTTCAGAAGACAGAGAAGCGGGATGGTGATGCTAATTATGGCGTCATCGCCGCTCACCATCTTGGTGGAGTCCTCAAAGTTTTGGAGGATGGTACATATGTCTGACATCCATGTCCACTCCTGAGGTCTTATGTGTGGAGTCTGAACTGAATACCGACGGCCTTGTTGATGCTGGTATTCAACAACTGAACCCTCTTCTGCTCACAAATCCTTCCCAACATCTGCAGTGTAGAGTTCCAACGCGTGGGGACATCACACACCAGTCGGTGAGCCGGAAGCTGCAAACGCTGCTGAAGCACGGCAAGGGCGGTGGAAGCTGTAGCTGACTTTCTAAAATGCGCACACAGGCGGTGTACTTTGACAAGCAGGTCCGGCAGCTCTGGGTAGGTTTTGAGAAACCACGAGGTTAAGTACATGGGCAAGGCATGGTACATGTGTGAGCTCGCCTCGCCTCAGAGCTGCCACCAGGTTTCGGCCATTGCCACACCTGACCATGCCTGGCTGTAGGTTCAGAGGTGTGAGCCACAGATCTGCCTGCACTTTCAGAGCTGTCCACAACTTCTTCAGCATTGTGCGGTTTGTCACCTAAGCATATTAGCTTCAGCGCAGCCTATTGCCGCTTGGCTGAGGCACTGCTGCAGTGCTTCCAGCTTGTGAATAATGTGGTCATTATGGAGATGGAGGCTGAAGAGGAGCAGGAGGATGAGGTGTAGGAGCTGTAGACTGTGGGGACAACCCTGATTGACCTAGGACCCGCAATTCTCGGCATCGAGAGGACGTGTTCCGTCCCAAGGTCCGACTGGGTCCCGGCTTCCACTATGTTAACCCAGTGTGCCGTCAGCGAGATGTACGGTCCCTGCCCACAAGCACTTGTCCACGTGTCCGTGGTTAGGTGGACTTTCCCAGTAACTACATTCCTCTCCATGAGCCTAAAAGCAACATTTCGAGCGCAAGCAGTTGTGAAATCTGGGAATTTAGTAGTGTGGCATGTGGGGCGTTGGCTGCATATTTGCGCTTGCGTTCCAAGGACTGGGGTATCGACAACTGAATGCTGCACTGGGACAAGGATGTGCTTGCTGATGGTGCTAGCTGAGAGTGTGCAACGATAGGTGCAGGACAGGAGGCATCTTCGAATGCACTATGGACAGGGGATTGGCTTGCACTCACAACAGCGGAAGAAGCAATGGTGTCACCCACAGTCACTGTTTCTGGACCCTGGAGTTCAGCCCACAAAGTCGGGTGCTTTGCTGCCATGTGCCTGATCATGCTGGTGGTGGTCAAGCTGGTAGTTTTGCTACCCCTGTTGATGCTGGCCTGGCAGGTGGTGCAAATGGCCTTTTTGGGGTTATCAGCAGAGTCTTTAAAAAACAACCAGACTCGGGAAGACCTAACAGTTGTACTGGCAACTTCCTTTGTGTTGGTGTAACGGGGAGCGGTTGCCTGCCTTCTGTCTGCGGCCACCACACTGCTTCTTCCTGCTTGTTGGGGTTCTCTGCCTCCCTCCCCCTGTGTGCTGCTGTCCTCGCTCTGCATGTCCTCTTGCCAGGTTGGGTCAGTTACTATATCATCCACCACCTTGTCTTCCACTTCTGCACCCTGGTCCTCCTCCTGACTTTCTGGCAATTGTGTCTCATCATCGTCCACCTCTTGTGACTTTTTCCCACCGTCGCCTTCGTGTGACCTTGGCTGCTCAAATATTTGGACATCACTACATGCGATCTCCTCTTGCCCCACTTCAAGTGGACCGAGCGAGAGGCCCGAATCTATAAATGGAAAAGTGAACAACTCTTCGGAGTGTCCAAGTGTGAGATCAGTTGTCTCTGGGCACTCTGCATGGTGGGAGGAAGGAGGATCAGGGTGAGGAATATGCGGTCCAGACTCAATGCTACAGCAAATTGGTGTCAATAACTTCACTGACACACAGAAACAAAATTTTAATGGAGGCCAGAAATGGCAGAATTTTCAGCGCAATTATATGTGATCCGTGTGATGGACACACCACAGTTTTAAATACCTGGATTTTTAGCGCAGTAATCTGGAAAGGACCTGGCTGTATTCTGCAGTGCTAACAAGCAAATGGCGCAGAAAAACGGTGTTCTCTGGATTGCTTTTTAAGCAAATAGTCAGGATTAAGATAAAAAAAAATTATTCCTGGCCCCTGATACCTGGGGCTATTTCTGCAAATATCTGTAAAAGCAGCAGCAGACAGAACTGGAATGGAGCCTCTTGCTATGCAGTCTGCTATATATCCTGCCTGTCTAGCACTGATATCTCTGCAGATGGTTTAGTCCTCAGAAGGACTGCTTGTTGAGATGGATATGTGTCTCTAATATAGTTTGGTACAACTACACTAACTAGAAACAAGCAAATCTTTCCGTAGCTCAGCAGCAGCTCTCCCTACACTGTCTGATCCGGAGTAGACTGTGACGAGCACGGCGGCGCCAGGTCTGGTGTAGACCCGATGACGCTGTGCTGCCAGGCAATCACTGTAATACCACAACCAACATGGCTGCGGCATTACAGTGAGTGGTAGGCAATCCCTGCATGTTCATTGGCTCTGTAAAGAGCTCCAAACATGCAGGGAGGGGACCCGAGCTCCCGCCGAGCAACCCCGGAAGTACACGGCGAGCGCTGAGCATCTCGAGCAGTGAGATGCTCCGGCGAGCACCGAGCAGTAGCGAACATGCTCGCTCATCACTAATCAAGACCAAAGTCAGCGCAGCCGTCTACCAGGACATTTTACAGCACTTCATGCTTCCCTCTGCCGACAAGCTTTTTGGAGATGGAAATGTCATTCTCCAGCAGGACTTGGCCCCTGTCCACACGGACAAAACTACCAATACCTGGTTTACAAACAACAGTATCACTGTGCTTGATTGGCAGCAAACTCGCCTGACCTTAACGCCATAGAGAATCTATTATAGAGAATCTATGGGGTATTGTCAAGAGGAAGATGAGAGACCCCAGACCCAACAATGCAGACGAGCTGAAGGCTGCTATCAAAGCCACCTGGGCTTCCATAACACCTCAGCAGGGCCACAGGCTGATCGCCTCCATGCCACATTGCCGCATTGATGCAAAAGGAGCCCCGACCAAGTATTGAGTGCATTTACTGAACATACATTTCAGTAGGACATTTCGGATTTTAAAAACATTTTTTCAATCTGTTGTTATAAAGTATTCTAATTTACTGAGATAATGACTTTTGTGTTGTCATTGGCTGTAAGCCATAATCATGAGCATTAACAGAAATAAACACGTGAAATAGATCCCTCTGTGTGTAATGACTCTATATAATAGATCCCTCTGTGTGTAATGACTCTATATAATAGATCCCTCTGTGTGTAATGACTATATAATAGATCCCTCTGCATGTAATGACCCTATATAATAGATCCCTCTGTGTGTAATGACTATATAATATATGAGTTTCACTTTTTGCATTGAAGAACAGAAATAAATTCACTTTTTGATGATATTCTAATTTTGTGAGAAGCACATGTACATGTGCTATTACTGATGAACAACGAGAAATGATGAAGTAAAACCCTTTATGTCTGCAAAACAAAATGAAACAGAAATGAGTTCAAAGAATGAATATGAAAAATCAAATGGCATGCAGATTTGTAATTCTATGACTAAGGGTTTCGGCCAGAAATGCGTCAGAATGGATTTACTTTTTTAATGTGATGGAATAAAGACAAGGAATTTTTAGCATATTGGACTGCATGGATCCTTTCCATCTTTTTTTTTCTTTGTGATTCTGCCGGTGATCAAAGGCTTGGGAACCAAGCAAACTAAATCCAGGAGCTGTCGTACTATTTTCCACACAGTGAGGCTTTTCCTACATTTCATTATATTTCTTCTAAGCATGTTATCTTCAGCACAGCCTGTTGCCGCTTGGCCAAGGCAGTGCTGCAGTGCTTTCAGCTTGTGACTGATGTGGTCATTTCTGAGATGGAAGCCGAACTGGAGGAGGATATGCAGGAGATGAACAATGTGATTACATTGAAGTTACATTGGTGAGTCTGGTTTTCATTTCATACTAAAGATCCTGCTGTGTTTATATATATATATATATATATATATATATATATATATATACACTGCTCAAAAAAATAAAGGGAACACTGAAATAACACATCCTAGATCTGAATGAATGAAATATTCTCATTGAATACTTTGTTCTGTACAAAGTTGAATGTGCTGACAACAAAACCACACAAAAATCATCAATGGAAATCAAATTTATTAACCAATGGAGGCCTGGATTTGGAGTCACCCCCAAAATTAAAGTGGAAAAACACACTACAGGCTGATCCAACTTTGATGTAATGTCCTTAAAACAAGTCAAAATGAGGCTCAGTATTGTGTGTGGCCTCCACGTGCCTGTATGACCTCCCTACAATGCCTGGGCATGCTCCTGATGAGGTTGCAGATGGTTTCCTGTGGGATCTCCTCCCAGACCTGGAATAAAGCATCCGCCAACTCCTGGACAGCCTGTGGTGCAACGTGACGTTGGTGGATGGAGCGAGACATGATGTCCCAGATGTGCTCAATCGGATTCAGGTCTGGGGAACGGGCGGGCCAGTCCATAGCTTCAATGCCTTCATCTTGCAGGAACTGCTGACACACTCTAGCCACATGAGGTCTGGCATTGTCCTGCATTAGGAGGAACCCAGGGCCCACCGCACCAGCATATGGTCTCACAAGGGGTCTGAGGATCTTATCTTGGTACCTAATGGCAGTCAGGCTACCTCTGGCAAGCACATGGAGGAAGAAATGCCACCTCACACCATTACTGACCCACTGCCAAATCGGTCGTGCTGAAGGATGTTGCAGGCAGCAGATCATTCTCCATGGTGTCTCCAGACTCTGTCACGTCTGTCACATGTGCTCAGTGTGAACCTGCTTTCATCTGTGAAGAGCACAGGGCGCCAGTGGTGACTTTGCCAATCCTGGTGTTCTGTGGCAAATGCCAAGCGTCCTGCACGGTGTTGGGCTGTGAGCACAACCCCCATTTGTGGACGTCAGGCCCTCATACCACCCTCATAGAGTCGGTTTCTAACCATTTTTGCAGACACATGCACATTTGTGGCCTGCTGGAGGTCATTTTGCAGGGCTCTGGCAGTGCTCCTCCTGTTCCTCCTTGCACAAAGGCGGAGGTAGCAGTCCTGCTGCTGGGTTGTTGCCCTCCTACGGCCCCCTCCAAGTCTCCTGGTGTACTGGCCTGTCTCCTTTTAGCGCCTCCAGCCTCTGGACACTACGCTGATAGACACAGCAAACCTTCTTGCCACAACTCGCATTGATGTGCAATCCTGGATGAGCTACACTACCTGAGCAACTTCTGTGGGTTGTAGAGTCTGTCTCATGCTACCACAAGTATGAAAGCACAACCAACATTCAAAAGTGACCAAAACATCATCCAGAAAGCTGTAGCATCGGCGTCTCTGCCTCCTGCTAGACAGAGACGCCGTCCCTCTCACCTTCCTGTTCAGCGCACGGCGTCCTCCAGCGCTCCTTCCCTCGCTACTGCCGTCGCGCGCTCCTTCCCGGGCACTGTGCTTAGGGCGCGCGCGCGCTCCCCCTCTCTGAAAGGGACCGCGCGCGCCGTCCTAAGGAGTCCCCGGCCAATAGCCGGAGGACTTCCCATATATAAGGCGCCTCCTCCAAAATGGAGGTGCCCGAGCAAAGTTGTTGCAAAGCATACTCACCTCTTCTTCAGCCCTCAGGTCCCGTTGCCAGCCTGACTGCCAGTCCTGTCTGCCTGCTTGTCTTCTCTTCAGCCCGACAGTCTGTCTCCTGCATCCGCCAGTCTGTCTATGGGCAAGTCCACCTGCGGACCAGGAAGCACCAGCCAGTTACCTGCCTGCTACCTGCCGTACCTGCTAGCCCGCTCACCTGGGAGCGCTCACCTGCTACCGCCTGCTAGCCTACCTGGAGGCTCCGTCGTCACTTGCCGTGACCATCTGCCTGCCAGCCAAGAGACTCTTACCCGCTCAGCCGTCACTTGCCGTGACCGCCTGCCTGCCAGCCAAGAGACTCTTACCCGCTCAGCCGTCACTTGCCGTGACCACCTGCCTGCCAGCCAAGAGACTCTTACCTGCTTTTCCGTCACTTCCCGTGACCACCCGCCTACTCACCCAGAGACTGCTACCTACCTGCAGTGTCCACCCGCTACTCCGGTCAGCCCCAGCTACCTGACCCGTGGGAGCCACCTGCTCTATTACAAGGTCGTCCCCAGAATAACACCTGCCCCTCGGGGTCCCTCCTTGTTCCAAGGCACAGAGGTTCCACCACCCGGCCCTGTTACAGTTTGCTCGGGCCATGGAACCCGGTGGCACCCAAGCTCCCTCGCTCTCTGACCAATTCCACGAAGTCTCCCGTCAGAGATCCCAACAGGAATCCATCCTGAACCACCTGCGTAATGTCAACTCCCGCCTGGACACACTGACTGCTCTACCCGGACCTTCCTCCAGTCGTACGACTCATGCCCCGGCAGCGCCGCTGCCCATCAATGCCATGGTACCCGGTCCGGGTCCCCTGCTCTCTGCACCGCATCGTTTTGGTGGAGATCCCGCCTTGGCTCAAGGCTTCATTAACCAGTGCACCCTGCACTTTGAACTCTTGGCACATCACTTTACCACCGACCGGGCCAAAGTGGCCTTCATCATGTCCCATCTCACTGGGGAAGCACTGGCTTGGCTAAATCCCCTGTGGGAGAGAGGGGATCCCCTGGTATCCAACTTGTCAGCTTTCCTCTCTGCTTTTCGGAAAGTCTTCGATGAACCGGGACGAAAGACCTCGTCAGCCTCCTCTCTGCTACGTCTCCGCCAAGGGAATCTCACCGTAGGCCAATATGCCATACGGTTCCGTACCCTCGCTTCTGAGCTTGCCTGGGATAACGAGGCCCTGCTGTCCATCTTCTGGGAGGGTCTTTCCGGTCGGATTAAAGATGAACTTGCTGGTCGGGACATCCCTACCACCCTGGACGACCTGGTGTCACTTGCTACCCGGATTGACATCCAGTTCCAGGAACGTACCAAGGAAACCACCCGTGAGAGAAGGTTTCCCCGCCTTGCTCCTAACTTCCAGAGACCTGTCTCTTCTTCAGCCACTCCCCGGGCGCACTCATCCGAGCCCATGCAGGTCGACCAGACCAAGTTGGTCAAATCCCGCCAGGAGTCACGCCGGGCCGAGGGGAGCTGTTTCTATTGTGGCAGCAAGGAGCACCTGATCCGTTCCTGCCCGGAGAGGCCGGGAAACGCCAGTGTCTAGGATCGCTCGGAGAGGTCGTCCTAAACAAAAGTCCTCTCCCTCCCTGACTTTGTCTGTCTCTTTCTCCTGGGGAGAGGACCGGCACTTTGAAATCGCCCACCTGGACTCTGGAGCTGCTGGGAACCTCATCTCCCAGTCCTTGGTAGAGAGATAATGTATTCCCACCAAGCCTCTCACTGAACCTTTGTCAGTTGCCTCCGTGGATGGTAGACTCCTTCCTGTGCCCATCCTGCTCGTCACTGAACCCTTAACTCTGCAGGTGGGAATGCTGTACTCAGAGTAGATCTCCTTCCATGTGCTATCCGGACTCTCTCACTCCCTGTTACTAGGTCTACCTTGGCTCCAGACACATGAACCCATATTGAACTGGCGATCCGGTGAAGTACTCCGGTGGGGTCCAGACTGCCATAAGACCTGCCTGGTTCCGGTCCGCCCAGCTCGCCCTCCGCCTACTCCAGGTAATCTACTCGGTCTCCCGGCTCCATACTGGCCCTATGCGGACGTCTTCGGTAAAAAGGAAGCAGAGACGTTGCCACCCCATAGGCCATATGACTGCCCGATCGACCTGGTACCTGGTGCCACTCCTCCCCGTGGGCATATCTACCCTTTGTCTGCGGCCGAAACCCGGGCCATGTCTGAATACATTGAAGAAAATCTGGCTAGGGGATTTATCCGAAAATCTACCTCCCCAGCTGGAGCCGGATTCTTCTTTGTCAAAAAGAAAGACGACTCGCTACGTCCCTGTATTGACTACAGAGGACTCAATCTAATCACTGTAAAAAACAAATACCCCCTGCCGCTCATCTCCGAGTTGTTTGACCATCTCAAGGGCGCCAGGATCTTCTCCAAGCTGGATCTACGAGGAGCATATAACCTGGTCCGTATCCGTCAAGGAGACGAGTGGAAGACAGCATTCAATACCCGGGACGGTCACTATGAGTACCTTGTGATGCCCTTCGGTCTCTGTAATGCCCCCGCTGTCTTTCAAGAGCTGGTCAACGACATCTTCCGTGACCTCCTGTACTCCTGCGTAGTGGTATACCTGGATGATATCTTGGTCTTCTCTCCGGATCTCCCCACACACCGGAGGGATGTTCGTCAGGTCCTGCTTAGGCTTCGGCAGAACCACCTCTATGCCAAATACGAGAAGTGCCTCTTCGACCAGACCTCCCTTCCAATCTTGGGCTATGTTATCTCCCAGACAGGTCTGCAAATGGATCCCGAGAAGCTCTCTACTGTCCTAAAATGGCCCCGTCCAGAGGGATTGAAGGCGATACAGCGATTCCTGGGCTTCGCCAATTACTATCGTCTTTTCATCCCACACTTCTCGTCCCGGACTGCTCCCATATCTGCGCTTACCCGTAAAGGGGCAAATCCCAAGGTATGGTCGCCTGAAGCCGAGGAGGCCTTCCTTTCCTTAAAGAGAGCCTTCGCCTCTGCCCCTGTCCTGCACCGTCCGGACTGCAATAAACAATTCTACCTGGAGGTTGATGCCTCCTCCTCCGGAGCCGGAGCGGTACTCACCCAAAAATCTTCTACCGGGAGAATGGTAACCTGCGGCTTCTTCTCCAAAATCTTCTCCTCGTCTGAGCGCAACTACTCCATAGGAGACCGTGAATTGCTAGCCGTCACATTGGCACTGGGGGAGTGGCGCTATCTGCTTGAAGGGGCTCTTTACCCGGTGATCATCTACACGGATCAAAAAAACCTGGCATATCTCCAAAATGCCCAGAGACTTAATCCTCGCCAGGCCCGGTGGTCGTTGTTTTTTGCCCGCTTCGACTTCGTACTTCATTTCCGCCCGGCGGACAAGAACGTCAAAGCTGATGCCTTGTCCTGGTCCTTCCTGTCCTCTGATCAAGAGGAGGAGCCTACGCACATCATTGAACCCTCCAAGGTGATGAATGTGGCCCCCTTGGATCTGACTCGTCTTCCACCCGGTAAGACGTTTGTAGCAGTACCAGATCGGGAGAGGGTTCTTCGCTGGGGACATTCTTCTAAACTAGCTGGCCATGCTGGCCAAAAGAAGACCTTCCAGCTCATTACCCGGCATTACTGGTGGCCTACCCTGCGTAAGGACGTTGTAGACTTCGTCGCGGCCTGTTCATCCTGTGCCTGTAACAAAGTTCCCAGACATCTACCAGCTGGCCATCTCCTGCCCCTTCCCGTACCTGCTGCTCGATGGCAGCACATTGCTATGGACTTTATCACCGATCTTCCTGTTTCTACCGGTTGTACAGTCATTTGAGTGGTCGCTGACCGCTTTTCTAAAATGGCCCACTTCATTCCCCTGCCTGGTCTCCCATCTGCACCCGAGCTGGCTAAAGACTTTATCCGCCACATCTTCCGTCTCCATGGCCTACCCCTCCACATCGTGTCGGATCGTGGGGTTCAGTTCACCTCACGCTTCTGGAGAGCCACATGTAAGCTGCTAGACGTCACCCTGGATTTCTCCTCCGCCTACCACCCACAGTCCAATGGTCAAGTGGAGCGGATCAATCAGATCCTGACCTGCTACCTCCGGCACTTCGTTAATGCCCACCATTCGGATTGGGTGGATCTCCTACCATGGGCCGAATTCTCTTATAATAACCATGAGAGCGAATCCTCTTCCAAGTCCCCATTCTTTATAGTCGGTGGCCAAAATCCCCGGATTCCAGTTCCTGTCTCCGCTTCTGTGGACAACCCTGCCGCTGAGTCTCTTGTCAGCGAATTTTCTACTATTTGGGAGAGTACCAGGTCCGCTCTTCTTCTGTCCTCCGAGCGGATGAAGAGATATGCTGATAAAAGACGTCTGGATCCGCCTCAATTCCGTCCAGGAGACAAGGTTTGGCTCTCTTCCAAACATGTGCGGCTCAAAGTACCCTCCTACAAGTTGGGTCCTCAATTCATCCGGCAAATTAACCCAGTGGCCTACAAATTAAAACTCCCGGACACCCTACGCATTCCCAACTCCTTCCACGTATCCCTCCTCAAACCCGTTGTCCTTAACACTTTTTCCGACAATCCAGGTACTCCTCCTACTCCGGTTTCTGCTGAGGACGTCTTTGAAGTGGAGAGTATCCTGGCCACCAAGAGGGTAAGAGGGAGAACCTTTTTTCTGGTGGATTGGAAGGGGTTTGGTCCTGAGGAAAGAACTTGGGAACCCAGGGAGAACATCAACGCTCCGCTTCTCCTTGAGAAATTTCTCTCTGGCCTAAAAAAGGGGGGGCCTAAAGGGGGGGGGTACTGTAGCATCGGCGTCTCTGCCTCCTGCTAGGCAGAGACGCCGTCCCTCTCACCTTCCTGTTCAGCGCACGGCGTCCTCCAGCGCTCCTTCCCTCGCTGCTGCCGGCGCGCGCTCCTTCCCGGGCACTGTGCTTAGGGTGCGCGTGCGCACGCTCCCCCTCTCTTAAAGGGACCGCGCGCGCCGTCCTAAGGAGTCCCCGGCCAATAGCCGGAGGACTTCCCATATATAAGGCACCTCCTCCAAAATGGAGGAGCCCGAGCAAAGTTGTTGCAAAGCATACTCACCTCTGCTTCAGCCCTCAGGTCCCGTTGCCAGCCTGACTACCAGTCCTGTCTGCCTGCTTGTCTTCTCTTCAGCCCGACAGTCTGTCTCCTGCATCCGCCAGTCTGTCTATGGGCAAGTCCACCTGCGGACCAGGAAGCACCTGCCAGTTATCTGCCTGCTACCTGCCGTACCTGCTAGCCCGCTCACCTGGGAGCGCTCACCTGCTACCCGCCTGCTAGCCTACCTGGAGGCTCCGCCGTCACTTGCCGTGACCATCAGCCTGCCAGCCAAGAGACTCTTACCCGCTCAGCCGTCACTTGCCGTGACCACCTGCCTGCCAGCCAAGAGACTCTTACCTGCTCTTCCGTCACTTCCCGTGACCACCCGCCTACTCACCCAGAGACTGCTACCTACCTGCAGTGTCCACCCGCTACTCCGGTCAGCCCCAGCTACCTGACCCGTGGGAGCCACCTGCTCTATTACAAGGTCGTCCCCAGAATAACACCTGCCCCTCGGGGTCCCTCCTTGTTCCAAGGCACAGAGGTTCCACCACCCGGCCCTGTTACAGTTTGCTCGGGCCATGGAACCCGGTGGCACCCAAGCTCCCTCGCTCTCTGACCAATTCCACGAAGTCTCCCGTCAGAGATCCCAACAGGAATCCATCCTGAACCACCTGCGTAATGTCAACTCCCGCCTGGACACACTGACTGCTCCACCTGAACCTGCCTCCAATCGTACGACTCACGCCCCGGCAGCGCCGCTGCCCATCAATGCCATGGTACCCGGTCCGGGTCCCCTGCTCTCTGCACCGCATCGTTTTGGTGGAGATCCCGCCTTGGCTCGAGGCTTCATTAACCAGTGCACCTTGCACTTTGAACTCTTGGCACATCACTTTACCACCGACCGGGCCAAAGTGGCCTTCATCATGTCCCATCTCACTGGGGAAGCACTGGCTTGGCTAAATCCCCTGTGGGAGAGAGGGGATCCCCTGGAATCCAACTTGTCAGCTTTCCTCTCTGCTTTCTGGAAAGTCTTTGATGAACCGGGACGAAAGACCTCGTCAGCCTCCTCTCTGCTACGTCTCCGCCAAGGGAATCTCACCGTAGGCCAATATGCCATACGGTTCCGTACCCTCGCTTCTGAGCTTGCCTGGGATAACGAGGCCCTGCTGTCCATCTTCTGGGAGGGTCTTTCCGGTCGGATTAAAGATGAACTTGCCGGTCGGGACATCCTTACCACCCTGGACGACCTGGTGTCACTTGCTACCCGGATTGACATCCAGTTCCAGGAACGTACCAAGGAAACCACCCGTGAGAGAAGGTTTCCCCGCCTTGCTCCTAACTTCCAGAGATCTGTCTCTTCTTCAGCCACTCCCCGGGCGCACTCATCCGAGCCCATGCAGGTCGACCAGACCAAGTTGGTCAAATCCCGCCAGGAGTCACGCCGGGCCGAGGGGAGCTGTTTCTATTGTGGCAGCAAGGAGCACCTGATCCGTTCCTGCCCGGAGAGGCCGGGAAACGCCAGTGTCTAGGATCGCTCGGAGAGGTCGTCCTAGACAAAAGTAAGTCCTCTCCCTCCCTGACTTTGTCTGTCTCTTTCTCCTGGGGAGAGGACCGGCACTTTGAAATCGCCCACCTGGACTCTGGAGCTGCTGGGAACCTCATCTCCCAGTCCTTGGTAGAGAGATACCGTATTCCCACCAAGCCTCTCACTGAACCTTTGTCAGTTGCCTCCGTGGATGGTAGACTCCTTCCTGTGCCCATCCTGCTCGTCACTGAACCCTTAACTCTGCAGGTGGGAATGCTGCACTCAGAAAAGATCTCCTTCTATGTGCTATCCGGACTCTCTCACTCCCTGTTGCTAGGTTTACCTTGGCTCCAGACACATGAACCCGTATTGAACTGGCGATCCGGTGAAGTACTCCGGTGGGGTCCAGACTGCCATAAGACCTGCCTGGTTCCGGTCCGCCCAGCTCGCCCTCCGCCTATTCCAGCTAATCTACCCGGTCTCCCGGCTCCATACTGGCCCTATGCGGACGTCTTCGGTAAAAAGGAAGCAGAGACGTTGCCACCCCATAGGCCATATGACTGCCCGATCGACCTGGTACCTGGTGCCACTCCTCCCCGTGGGCGTATCTACCCTTTGTCTGCGGCCGAAACCCGGGCCATGTCTGAATACATTGAAGAAAATCTGGCTAGGGGATTTATCCGAAAATCTACCTCCCCAGCTGGAGCCGGATTCTTCTTTGTCAAAAAGAAAGACGACTCGCTACGTCCCTGTATTGACTACAGAGGACTCAATCTAATCACTGTAAAAAACAAATACCCCCTGCCGCTCATCTCCGAGTTGTTTGACCATCTCAAGGGCGCCAGGATCTTCTCCAAGCTGGATCTACGAGGAGCATATAACCTGGTCCGTATCCGTCAAGGAGACGAGTGGAAGACAGCATTCAATACCCGGGACGGTCACTATGAGTACCTTGTGATGCCCTTCGGTCTCTGTAATGCCCCCGCTGTCTTTCAAGAGCTGGTCAACGACATCTTCCGTGACCTCCTGTACTCCTGCGTAGTGGTATACCTGGATGATATCTTGGTCTTCTCTCCGGATCTCCCCACACACCGGAGGGATGTTCGTCAGGTCCTGCTTAGGCTTCGGCAGAACCACCTCTATGCCAAATACGAGAAGTGCCTCTTCGACCAGACCTCCCTTCCATTCTTGGGCTATGTTATCTCCCAGACAGGTCTGCAAATGGATCCCGAGAAGCTCTCTACTGTCCTAAAATGGCCCCGTCCAGAGGGATTGAAGGCGATACAGCGATTCCTGGACTTCGCCAATTACTATCGTCTTTTCATCCCACACTTCTCGTCCCGGACTGCTCCCATATCTGCGCTTACCCGTAAGGGGGCAAATCCCAAGGTATGGTCGCCTGAAGCCGAGGAGGCCTTCCTTTCCTTAAAGAGAGCCTTCGCCTCTGCCCCTGTCCTGCACCGTCCGGACTGCAGTAAACAATTCTACCTGGAGGTTGATGCCTCCTCCTCCGGAGCCGGAGCGGTACTCACCCAAAAATCTTCTACCGGGAGAATGGTAACCTGCGTGTAGCGCTGGCGTACCTGCCCTCTGTTAGGCAGGGACGCTGCTCCCCTCACCGCTCTGCTCCGTGCCCGGCGTCCTCTCCCCGCTCTGCTGTCAGCGCGCGCTCCTTCCCGGCGTCCTCCTCCCGCTCTGCTCTCAGCGCGCGCTCCTTCCCGGCCCCTGTGCTTAGGGCGCGCGCGCGCGTGCTCCCCTCCTCTTAAAGGGGCCGCGCGCGCCGTCCTAAGGAGTCCCCGGCCAATGGCCGGAGGACTTCATCATATATAAGGCACCTCCTCCAAAATGGAGGTGCCCGAGCAATGTTGTTTGCACCTGTGTCTCACCTGTGCTTCAGCCCTCAGGTCCCGTTGCCAGTTACCTGCCAGTTTCCTGCCAGTTTCCTGCTAGTTACCTGCCTGATTCCTGCCTGAATACTTGTTACCTGTCTGCCAGTCTGAGGTCCGACGGTCTGCCTTACTACTCCTGTCAGTCTGTCTAAAGGACCAGCCTGCCCGCTCACCTGGGAGCGCATACCAGTTACCTGCCTGCTTGCCTGAGGTCCGACGGTCTGCCTTACTACTCCGGTCAGTCTGTCTATGGACCAGCTTGCCCGCTCACCTGGGAGCGCTTCTCCGTTATCTGCCTGCTTGCCAGCCCGGAGGCTCCGTTGTCACGTGCTGTGACCACCAGCTATCTCAGAGACTCTTGCCCGCTCACCTGGGAGCGCATCTCCGTTACCTGCCTGCTTGCCAGCCCGGAGGTCCCGTTGTCACGTGCGGTGACCACCAGCTATTCCAGAGACTCTTGCCCGCTCACCTGGGAGCGCTTCTCCGTTACCTACCTGCCTGCCAGCCCGGAGGTTCTGCCGTCACGTGCCGTGACCACCTGCTATTCCAGAGACTCTCGCTTGCTCACCTGGGAGCACACATCTACCATCTGCCATCACAGGTCGTACCTACCCCTTACCTAGAGACTGCCACCCGCTCCCTTACAAGGGCCGCCCCCTTGTATAGTAGCTCAGAGGTTCCGCCTCCCGGACCCGTTACAGTTTGCTCGGGCCATGGAACCCGGTGGCACCCAAGCTCCCTCGCTCTCGGACCTCTGTCTTGAACTGTCCCGTCAGAGGTCCCAACAGGAGGCCATCCTGGGTCACCTGCGGAATGTTAATACTCGCCTGAACACTCTGTCTGATCCACCAACAACCTCCGCCAGTGCCATATCTTGCAATCCGGCAGCTCCGCTGCCCACTAATACTATGGTATCCTACCCCAGACCCCGGCTTTCTGCACCTCCTCGCTTCGGAGGCGACCCCGTCCAGGCTCGGGGCTTCATAAATCAGTGCACCCTGCACTTTGAACTTTTGTCCCATCAGTTTAATTCCGACCGGGCCAAAATTGCCTTTATCATGTCCCATCTCACCGGGGAGGCCCTGGCCTGGCTAAATCCTCTATGGGAGAGAGGAGACCCCCTGGTGTCCGACTTGCCTGCCTTTCTCTCGGCTTTCCGGAAAGTCTTCGACGAACCCGGACGGAAGACCTCATCCGCATCCTCTCTGCTACGCCTCCGTCAGGAGGGTCTCACCGTGGGCCAATATGCCATACGGTTCCGCACCCTTGCCTCGGAGCTGGCCTGGGATAACGACGCTCTGGTATCCGTCTTCTGGGAGGGTCTGTCCGGTCGTATTAAAGATGAACTTGCTGGTCGGGACATTCCTACCTCTCTCGATGATCTAATAACCCTTGCCACCCGGATTGACCTACGGTTCCAGGAGCGTGCCAAAGAGGTCACCCGTGAGAGAAGGATTCCACGTTTAGCTCCTACTTTCCAGAAACCCGTCATTCCCTCCATCTCTCCCCAGGTACACTCTCCTGAGCCTATGCAGGTCGACCAGACCAAGATGGTCAAAACCCGTCAGGACTCACGCCGTGCCGAGGGGAGCTGCTTCTACTGTGGCAGTAAGGAGCACCGGATCCGTGCCTGCCCGGAGAGGTCGGGAAACGCCTGTGTCTAGGTTCGCTCAGAGAGGTCCACCTAGACAAGAATAAATCCTCTCCATCCCTGCTGTTGTCAGTTTCGATCATCTACGGGGAGAACCGTTATTTCGAACTAGCCCAACTTGACTCTGGAGCAGCCGGGAACCTTATTTCACAGTCCCTGGTTGAGAAATACCGCATCCCCACCAAACCTCTGGCTGTACCCTTGTCTGTCGCTGCCGTGGATGGGGGCCTCTTACCTCGCCCCATTCAACTCATCACCGAATCCATTACCCTGCAGGTGGGAATGCTGCATTCTGAAAGTATCTCCTTTCATGTTCTGCCTGGACTCTCTCACGCCCTCTTGCTAGGTCTGCCCTGGCTCCAGAGACATGCACCCGTGCTAGACTGGCAAACCGGAGAGGTCCTTCGCTGGGGACAAGACTGTCATAAAACCTGCCTGGTTCCCGTCCATCCCGTCCGTCCCTCTCCTACCCCAGCTAATCTACCTGGACTTCCGATTCCTTATTGGTCTTATGCAGATGTCTTTAATAAAAAGGAGGCAGAGACATTACCACCACATAGACCATACGACTGTCCCATCGATCTGCTACCCGGTACTACTCCTCCCCGTGGGCGTATCTATCCTTTATCCGCTGCTGAGACCCGGTCAATGTCCGAATATATTGAGGAGAATCTGGCCAGAGGATTCATCCGGAAATCTACCTCCCCGGCGGGAGCAGGCTTCTTTTTCGTCAAAAAGAAGGACGGCTCTCTCCGTCCCTGTATAGACTATAGAGGCCTAAACCTGATCACGGTGAAGAATAAGTACCCCCTTCCGCTCATTCCAGAATTATTTGATCGCCTGAGGGGGGCTAGGATCTTCACCAAACTGGACCTTCGTGGGGCGTACAACCTGGTTCGTATTCGTCAGGGGGATGAATGGAAGACGGCATTCAACACCCGGGACGGCCACTATGAATACCTGGTAATGCCCTTTGGTCTCTGTAACGCTCCTGCCGTCTTTCAAGAGTTGGTCAATGACATCTTCCGGGACCTTCTCTACTCCTGCGTAGTGGTGTACCTGGACGACATCTTGGTCTTCTCTCCGGATCTCCAGACTCACCGGAGGGACGTTCGTCAGGTCCTGCTCAGGCTAAGGCAGAACCATCTCTACGCTAAATTTGAGAAGTGCCTCTTTGAGCAGACCTCGCTTCCGTTTCTGGGCTACATTATCTCTCAGACCGGCCTACAAATGGATCCTGAGAAACTGTCTGCCATCGAGAAATGGCCCCGACCGGAGGGGTTGAAGGCCATTCAGCGATTCCTGGGCTTCGCCAACTACTACCGCCTCTTCATACCACACTTCTCTTCCCGGACGGCCCCAATTTCTGCGCTCACCCGTAAAGGTACTAATCCCAAAGAGTGGCCACCCGAAGCAGAGGAGGCCTTTCTTTCCCTTAAACAGGCCTTCTCTTCCGCCCCGGTGCTGCATCGCCCAGATGGCAACAAACAGTTCTTCCTGGAAGTTGACGCCTCCTCCTCTGGAGCCGGAGCGGTACTTACTCAAAAATCATCTTCCGGGAGGATGGTAACTTGTGGCTTCTTCTCTAAACTCTTCTCCTCCTCTGAGCGCAACTATTCCATAGGAGACCGAGAGTTATTGGCCATCAAACTGACATTGGAGGAGTGGCGTTACCTGCTCGAGGGGGCTCTTCACCCGGTAATAATTTACACTGACCACAAGAACTTGGCTTACCTCCAGCATGCCCAGAGACTTAACCCGCGCCAAGCCCGGTGGTCCTTGTTTTTTGCTCGTTTTGATTTTGTCCTTCATTTTCGCCCGGCTGACAAAAACGTCAAGGCGGACGCCTTGTCTCGGTCCTTTCTGGTGTCTGATCTCGAGGAGGATCCGAAACATATCATCGATCCCGCCAGAGTAATGCAGGTGGCTCCCGTGAGTCTAAATCGTCTTCCTCCTGGTAAGACGTTCGTACCAGTACCTGATCGGGAGAAGATCCTACACTGGGGTCATTCGTCTAAACTAGCTGGCCACGCCGGTCAGAAAAAGACCCTCCAGCTTATTACCCGGCACTACTGGTGGCCTAACCTGCACAAGGATGTAATAGACTTTGTTTCTGCCTGTGTGTCCTGCGCCCGCAACAAAGTTCCGAGACACCTGCCGGCCGGCCGCCTCCTACCTCTGCCAGTACCCGCTGCCCCCTGGCAGCATATAGCGATGGACTTCATTACTGATCTACCCGTCTCTGCCGGTTGTACGGTCATTTGGGTGGTCGCTGACCGCTTCTCCAAGATGGCTCACTTCATTCCACTGCCAGGTCTTCCGTCTGCACCCGAGCTGGCTAAAGACTTTATCCGCCACATCTTCCGTCTTCATGGCCTGCCCCGTCACATCGTGTCGGATCGTGGGGTACAGTTCACTTCCCGTTTCTGGAGAGCCACTTGTAAATTGCTGGACGTCACCCTGGACTTCTCCTCCGCTTACCACCCACAGTCTAATGGTCAAGTGGAGCGGATCAATCAGAACCTGACCAGTTACCTTCGGCACTTCGTTAATGCCCACCATTCTGACTGGGTGGATCTCCTGCCATGGGCCGAATTCTCGTACAACAATCACGAGAGCGAGTCTTCCTCCAAATCCCCGTTTTTTGTAGTCTACGGTCAGCATCCTCGGATCCCGTTTCCCGTCTCCACCTCGGCGGACAATCCGGCTGCGGAATCTCTTGTTAACAAATTTTCCTCCATATGGGAGAGTACCCGGTCCGCACTCCTTCTGTCATCCGAGCGTATGAAAAGACACGCTGACAAAAAACGTCTGGACCCTCCTCAATTCCGCCCTGGGGATAAAGTCTGGCTCTCGTCCAAATATGTCCGGCTCAAGATCCCTTCCTATAAGTTAGGGCCTCGGTTCATCGGCCCACTGGAGGTCATCAGTCAGATCAACCCGGTGGCCTATAAATTGAAACTCCCGGCCAACTTACGGATCCCTAACTCCTTCCATGTGTCTCTCCTCAAACCTGTGGTGCTTAACTCTTTTTCCAAGTCTACAGGTACGCCTCCTGCTCCGGTTTCTGCTGAGGACGAGTTTGAGGTAGAGAACATTCTTGCCACCAAAAGGGTAAGAGGAAAGACCTTTTTTCTGGTAGATTGGAAGGGGTTTGGTCCTGAGGAGAGAACGTGGGAGCCCCGGGAGAACATCCATGCCCCTCTCATCCTAGCTAAATTTCTGTCTGGCCTAAAAAAGGGGGGCCTAAAGGGGGGGGGTACTGTAGCGCTGGCGTCCCTGCCCTCTGCTAGGCAGGGACGCTGCTCCCCTCACCGCTCTGCTCCGTGCCCGGCGTCCTCTCCCCGCTCTGCTGTCAGCGCGCGCTCCTTCCCGGCGTCCTCCTCCCGCTCTGCTCTCAGCGCGCGCTCCTTCCCGGCCCCTGTGCTTAGGGCGCGCGCGCGCGCGCTCCCCTCCTCTTAAAGGGGCCGCGCGCGCCGTCCTAAGGAGTCCCCGGCCAATGGCCGGAGGACTTCATCATATATAAGGCACCTCCTCCAAAATGGAGGTGCCCGAGCAATGTTGTTTGCACCTGTGTCTCACCTGTGCTTCAGCCCTCAGGTCCCGTTGCCAGTTACCTGCCAGTTTCCTGCCAGTTTCCTGCTAGTTACCTGCCTGATTCCTGCCTGAATACTTGTTACCTGTCTGCCAGTCTGAGGTCCGACGGTCTGCCTTACTACTCCTGTCAGTCTGTCTAAAGGACCAGCCTGCCCGCTCACCTGGGAGCGCATACCAGTTACCTGCCTGCTTGCCTGAGGTCCGACGGTCTGCCTTACTACTCCGGTCAGTCTGTCTATGGACCAGCTTGCCCGCTCACCTGGGAGCGCTTCTCCGTTATCTGCCTGCTTGCCAGCCCGGAGGCTCCGTTGTCACGTGCTGTGACCACCAGCTATCTCAGAGACTCTTGCCCGCTCACCTGGGAGCGCATCTCCGTTACCTGCCTGCTTGCCAGCCCGGAGGTCCCGTTGTCACGTGCGGTGACCACCAGCTATTCCAGAGACTCTTGCCCGCTCACCTGGGAGCGCTTCTCCGTTACCTACCTGCCTGCCAGCCCGGAGGTTCTGCCGTCACGTGCCGTGACCACCTGCTATTCCAGAGACTCTCGCTTGCTCACCTGGGAGCACACATCTACCATCTGCCATCACAGGTCGTACCTACCCCTTACCTAGAGACTGCCACCCGCTCCCTTACAAGGGCCGCCCCCTTGTATAGTAGCTCAGAGGTTCCGCCTCCCGGACCCGTTACACTGCGGCTTCTTCTCCAAAATCTTCTCCTCGTCCGAGCGCAACTACTCCATAGGAGACCGTGAATTGCTAGCCGTCAAATTGGCACTGGGGGAGTGGCGCTATCTGCTTGAAGGGGCTCTTTACCCGGTGATCATCTACACGGATCATAAAAACCTGGCATATCTCCAAAATGCCCAGAGACTTAATCCTCGCCAGGCCCGGTGGTCGTTGTTTTTTGCCCGCTTCGACTTCGTACTTCATTTCCGCCCGGCGGACAAGAACGTCAAAGCTGATGCCTTGTTCCGGTCCTTCCTGTCCTCTGATCAAGAGGAGGAGCCTACGCACATCATTGAACCCTCCAAGGTGATGAATGTGGCCCCCTTGGATCTGACTCGTCTTCCACCCGGTAAGACGTTTGTAGCAGTACCAGATCGGGAGAGGGTTCTACGCTGGGGACATTCTTCTAAACTAGCTGGCCATGCTGGCCAAAAGAAGACCTTCCAGCTCATTACCCGGCATTACTGGTGGCCTACCCTGCGTAAGGACGTTGTAGACTTCGTCGCGGCCTGTTCATCCTGTGCCCGTAACAAAGTTCCCAGACATCTACCAGCTGGCCATCTCCTGCCCCTTCCCGTACCTGCTGCTCCATGGCAGCACATTGCTATGGACTTTATCACCGATCTTCCTGTTTCTGCCGGTTGTACAGTCATTTGGGTGGTCGCTGACCGCTTTTCTAAAATGGCCCACTTCATTCACCTGCCTGGTCTCCCATCTGCACCCGAGCTGGCTAAAGACTTTATCCGCCACATCTTCCGTCTCCATGGCCTACCCCTCCACATCGTGTCGGATCGTGGGGTTCAGTTCACCTCACGCTTCTGGAGAGCCACATGTAAGCTGCTAGACGTCACCCTGGATTTCTCCTCCGCCTACCACCCACAGTTCAATGGTCAAGTGGAGCGGATCAATCAGATCCTGACCTGCTACCTCCGGCACTTCGTTAATGCCCACCATTCGGATTGGGTGGATCTCCTACCATGGGCCGAATTCTCTTATAATAACCATGAGAGCGAATCCTCTTCCAAGTCCCCATTCTTTATAGTCGGTGGCCAAAATCCCCGGATTCCAGTTCCTGTCTCCGCTTCTGTGGACAACCCTGCCGCGGAGTCTCTTGTCAGCAAATTTTCTACTATTTGGGAGAGTACCAGGTCCGCTCTTCTTCTGTCCTCCGAGCGGATGAAGAGATATGCTGATAAAAGGCGTCTGGATCCGCCTCGATTCCGTCCAGGAGACAAGGTTTGGCTCTCTTCCAAACATTTGCGGCTCAAAGTACCCTCCTACAAGTTTGGTCCTCGATTCATCCGGCAAATTAACCCAGTGGCCTACAAATTAAAACTCCCGGACACCCTACGCATTCCCAACTCCTTCCACGTATCCCTCCTCAAACCCGTTGTCCTTAACACTTTTTCCGACAATCCAGGTACTCCTCCTACTCCGGTTTCTGCTGAGGACGTCTTTGAAGTGGAGAGTATCCTGGCCACCAAGAGGGTAAGAGGGAGAACCTTTTTTCTGGTGGATTGGAAGGGGTTTGGTCCTGAGGAAAGAACTTGGGAACCCAGGGAGAACATCAACGCTCCGCTTCTCCTTGAGAAATTTCTCTCTGGCCTAAAAAAGGGGGGCCTAAAGGGGGGGGGGGTACTGTAGCATCGGCGTCTCTGCCTCCTGCTAGGCAGAGACGCCGTCCCTCTCACCTTCCTGTTCAGCGCACGGCGTCCTCCAGCGCTCCTTCCCTCGCTGCTGCCGGCGCGCGCTCCTTCCCGGGCACTGTGCTTAGGGTGCGCGTGCGCGCGCTCCCCCTCTCTTAAAGGGACCGCGCGCGCCGTCCTAAGGAGTCCCCAGCCAATAGCCGGAGGACTTCCCATATATAAGGCACCTCCTCCAAAATGGAGGTGCCCGAGCAAAGTTGTTGCAAAGCATACTCACCTCTGCTTCAGCCCTCAGGTCCCGTTGCCAGCCTGACTACCAGTCCTGTCTGCCTGCTTGTCTTCTCTTCAGCCCGACAGTCTGTCTCCTGCATCCGCCAGTCTGTCTATGGGCAAGTCCACCTGCGGACCAGGAAGCACCTGCCAGTTAGCTGCCTGCTACCTGCCGTACCTGCTAGCCCGCTCACCTGGGAGCGCTCACCTGCTACTCGCCTGCTAGCCTACCTGGAGGCTCCGCCGTCACTTGCCGTGACCATCTGCCTGACAGCCAAGAGACTCTTACCTGCTCAGCCGTCACTTGCCGTGACCATCTGCCTACCAGCCAAGAGACTCTTACCCGCTCAGCCGTCACTTGCCGTGACCACCTGCCTGCCAGCCAAGAGACTCTTACCTGCTCTTCCGTCACTTCCCGTGACCACCCGCCTACTCACCCAGAGACTGCTACCTACCTGCAGTGTTCACCCGCTACTCCGGTCAGCCCCACCTACCTGACCCGTGGTAGCCACCTGCTCTATTACAAGGTCGTCCCCAGAATAACACCTGCCCCTCGGGGTCCCTCCTTGTTCCAAGGCACAGAGGTTCCACCACCCGACCCGTTACAAAAGCATTGGTACTGAGATGTGGTCTGTGGCCCCCACCTGCAGAACCACTCCTTTATTGAGGGTGTCTTGATAATCGCCAATAATTTCCATCTATTGTCTATTCCATTTGCACAACAGCATGTGAAATTGATTGTCAATCAGTGTTGCTTCCTAAGTGGACAGTTTGATTTCACAGAAGTTTGATTTACTTGGAGTTATATTCTGTTGTTTAAGTGTTCCCTTTTTTTTTTGAGCAGTATATATTATGTATGTATGTGCTGCCCCCTCCTGGTATTTGTGCTGCCTCCATCCTGGTATTTGTGCTGCCCCCATCCTGTCCCCACCATCCTATCCTGGTATGCATGGCACTCCTCATCCCTATCTTGGTATGCATGGCATACAGTGATGCTCAGGCGAGTACCGAGCAGTGGCGAGCATGCTCGCTCATCACTATTAGAGACGTCACCGGTGATTCAGTGTATTATCTGTACACTGACACTAAACACTGTATACTATGTCCAGAGCTCGCATCTATAATGGCACTTATGGTAATATTAGTATTGTGTTTTTTTATTAATGATCAGTATTGTAGTATTCAGTTACTGTTTGATGACAATATGTGATCTGGTCATGGTATGGCAGTAATTGTTCCTTGTGTGTGGTATTATTCGGTCACTATGTGGTGGTAATATGTGAACTGGTCATGGTGTGGCGATATTTGTATCTTGTATGTGGTATAATTCTGTCACTATGTGGTCATAATATGTGATATGGTCATGGTGTGGCGGTATTTGTTACTTGTATGTGATATTATTCGGTCACTATGTGGTGGTAATATGTGGTCTGGTCATGGTGTGGCGTTATTTGTATCTTGTATGTGATTATAATTCGGTCACTATGTGGTGGTAATATTTGATCTGGTCACAGTGTGACGGTGTGTGTTCCTTGTATGTAGTATTATTCGGCCACTATGTGGTGGTAATATTTGATCTGGTCACGGTGTGGTGTTATTTGTATCTTGTATGTGGTATTATTCAGTAACTATGTGGTGGTAATATGTGGTCTGGTCATGTTGTGGCAGTATTCCTTGTATGTGGTATTATTCTGTCACTATGAGGTGGTAATATGTGGTGTGGTCATGGTCTGATGGTATTTGTCCCTTGTATGTGGTATTATTGGTCATTTTAAAAAATGTATGTGACACATTCCCTTAAAGAAAAATAAATAAAAATATACCTAAAAAGAGTATTGGGTATTATAATAAATGTTTAATAGGTTAGAGTAGAGTAGGGCCTGGCCAAAAGAGTTTCCGTGTCGTGGTAGCAGGCATAAAAAATCTTTTGGCTAAAACAAAAGCTGCTCCCTATGTATGCTATCTGGTGTTCACTGGAAACTGTTAATGTGTGCTTGGTGAGGACCTGGTGCGGAAGTGGAGTTTTTCCAAGAGTGGGCGGTGGGACTGTGGAAGGTTCGAAGGGTGAAGGTGGAGCAAGGGTGGAGCCTGGGCGGAGTATCAATGGGGCCCGCAAATTATGCCAGTATGTGGCCCCGAAATTTCTGGTGGCAACCCTGGATGAGCGGTCACCACATACTGATGATGGAGACAACAAGTGATCACCAGATACTGATGATGGAGACAACAAGTGATCACCAGATACTGATGATGGAGGTGTCGGGCCGTCACCAGATACTGATGATGGAAGTGACGGGCGGTCACCAGATACTGATGATGGAGGCAATGGGCGGTCACCAGATACTGATGATTGAGGAGATGGGCGGTCACCAGATATTGATGATGGAGGAGACGGGCAGTCACCAGATACTGATGATGGAAGTGACGGGCAGTCACCAGATACTGATGATGGAAGTGACGGGCGATCACCAGATGCTGTTGATGGAGGCGACGGGCGGTCACCAGATACTGATGATGGAGGAGACGGGCGGTCACCAGATACTGATGATTGAGGAGACGGGCAGTCACCAGATACTGATGATGGAGGAGACGGGCGGTCACCAGATACTGATGATGGAAGTGACGGGCAGTCACCAGATACTGATGATGGAAGTGACGGGCGATCACCAGAAGCTGATGATGGAGGTGACGGGTGGTCACCAGATACTGATGATGGAAGTGACGGGCGGTCATCAGATACTGATGATGGAAGTGACGAGCGATCACCAGAAGCTGATGATGGAGGTGACGGGCGATCCCCAGATGCTGATTATGGAGGCAACGGGCGGTCACCAGATACTGATGATGGAGGTGACAGGTGGTCACCAGATACTGATGATGGAGGAGACGGGCGGTCGCCAGATACTGATGGTGGAAGTGACGGTCTGTCACCAGATACTGATGATGGAGGCGAAGGGCGGTCACCAGATACTGATGATGCAGGTGACGGGCGGTCACCAGATACTGATGATGGAAGTGACGGGCGATCACCAGATGCTGATGATGGAGGCAACGGGCGGTCACCAGATACTGATGATGGAGGAGACAGGCGGTCACCAGATACTGATGATGGAGGTGACAGGTGGTCACCAGATACTGATGATGGAGGAGACGGGCGGTCGCCAGATACTGATGATGGAGGCGATGGGCGGTCACCAGAAACTGATGATGGAGGTGACGGGCGGGCATTATATACTGATGACGGAGGCGACGGGCGGTTACCAGATACTGATGATGGAGGCGACGGGCGGGTATTAGATACTGATGAAGGAGGCGATGGCCGGTCACCAGATACTGATGATGGAGGTGACGGGCGGTCACCAGATACTGATGATGGAGGAGACGGGCGATCACCAGACACTGATGATATATTTACACTCTCGTTCTTGTTGGGACTATGGTTGGTATTTTTCCATGAACTCTATGGGTTGTATTATATGGGCACTGTGGTTGGCATTCTTTTTATGGATACCGTAGCTGGTATTATATAGATATACATCAACTTCAGCTTTATTCCAATTGGCAGCAGATAAGATTATTCCTGACAAATGATAATATTGCAGGATAAACTTTATGGACCTGACATATGTTCTGTTCTCCCAAAACCCATCAGGCCCCATTAGACGGGACGCGGGGTGGGACGCCAGCAGGGCACCTGCTTCCTGTTGTTCCTGCTGCTGGCACCAGTTCTCCCCGTCCTTCTATCCTTTCCCCCTTTTATCAGATTTCAGCAGATGTTTGTACAGATGAAGCAATAATGTCTGCAAAGAGAGGCATCCGGCATTGTAACATCTTCTGATGGATACATTTCCTTTATGTGCCGTACATAAAAACGCTCAATTACTATAATGTTGCCACACCCTGCAACTGCTCTATTTAATTATACAGTGAGTCGGCCCAGATAATAACAACATTCTTAATTCATGCAGAGATCACAACTAGTGATGAGCGAGCATGCTCGCCACTGCTGGGTACTCGCCCGAGCATCTCAGTACTCGAGATGCTCGGAGCTCGCCGAGTACTTTCGAGATGCTCGGGCGGGAGCTCTGGTCCCCGTCCTGCATGTTTGGCGCTATTTAGAGCACCAATCATACAGGGATTGTCCGCCACTCACTGTAATGTCACAGCCATGGTGGTTGTGGCATTACAGTTATTGCCCAAATCGATGGGAACAGTGCTCACAGTGAAACATGAAAAGCCGGCAATTCTTCAGCGGCATACACCGGTACCCGACAATTTAGAACAGAAAGAATAGAGCTTCACACATAGATTAGATAGATAGAAACATGTCAGTCACATATATAAGAAGTACAGTGACAGTGTTGCTTACTGTACTTGTTATTTAGTGTTAAAATAAAGAATTTATTAAAAAAAAATAATAGTGTTTTCATGCACCCGTCTCTTTAAAAAAGCCGGCCGGCAATTCTTCAGCGGCATACACCGGTACCGGAGAATTTAGAACAGAAAGAATAGAGCATCACACATAGATTAGATAGATAGAAACATGTCAGTCACATATGTAATAAGTACAGTGACAGTGTTGGTTACTGTACTTGTTATTTAGTGTTAAAATAAAGAATTTATTTAAAAAAAATAATAGTGTTTTCATGCACCCGTCTCTTTAAAAAAGCCGGCCGGCAATTCCTCAGCGGCATACATCGGTACCAGACAATTTAGAACAGAAAGAATAGAGCTTCACACACAGATTAGATAGATAGAAACATGTCAGTCACATATATAAGAAGTACAGTGACAGTGTTGATTACTGTACTTGTCATTTAGTGTTAAAATAAAGGATTTATTAAAAAAAAAATTGGCGTGGGGTTCCCCATTTTAATAGCTAGCAAAGGCTAGGTATTCTGCTGGGGGCTGATAATAGTATCCTGGGAAGCTCCGTGGGTATTACCCCCTTCCCAGGCTTCAAACATCTGCCCCAGCCGTCTGTTTAACCTCCGGTAGAGACTAAAATTACGGGGAACCCCACACCAATTTTTTTTTAATAAATCCTTTATTTTAACACTAAATGACAAGTACAGTAACCAACACTATCACTGTACTTCTTATATATGTGACTGACATGTTTCTATCTATCTAATCTATGTGTGATGCTCTATTCTTTCTGTTCTAAATTGTCTGGTACCGATGCTGAATTGCCGGCCGGCTTCTTTAAAGAGACAGTGCATGAAAACACTATTATTATTTTTTTAAATAAATTCTTTATTTTAACACTAAATAACAAGTACAGTAACCAACACTGTCACTGTACTTAGAAACATGTCAGTCACATATGTAATAACTATCTAATCTATGTGTGATGCTCTATTCTTTCTGTTCTAAATTGTCGGGTACCGGTGTATGCCGCTGATGAATTGCTGGCCAGCTTTTTTAAAGAGAAGGGTGCATGAAAATCGGAGGGCACTAGTGTGTTCCAAGTGCCCTGCTATGTTTTTCATGCACCCTCCTATATACCCTGCCTGCCTGTCTGCCTATATATTCAGCCTGCCTGACGTTTAATTGAGCACTGTTCCCATCGATTTGGGCAATTTTTGACCTTCTGCAGACCGCCGGGGAGGACCACCAGAAAAATGCTCAAGTTTACCATAGACTTACATTGCGCTCGTTGCTCGGGTCGAGCACCCGAGTATTTCAATGTGCTCGACCCGAGCTTCGAGCACCCGAGCATTTTAGTGCTCGCTCATCAATAGTTATATTCTTCGACATAGGGGGCAGTATTATAGTAGTTATATTCTTGTACATAGGAGCAGTATTATAGTAGTTATATTCTTGTACATAGGGGGCAGTATGATAGTAGTTATATTCTTGTACATAGGGGGCAGTATCATAGTAGTTATATTCTTGAACATAGGGGCAGTAATATAGTAGTTATATTCTTGTACATAGGGGCAGTATTATAGTAGTTATATTCTTGTACATAGGAGCAGTATTATAGTAGTTATATTCTTGTACATAGGAGCAGTATTATAGTAGTTATATTCTTGTACATAGGAGCAGTATTATAGTAGTTATATTCTTGTACATAGGAGGCAGTATTATAGTAGTTATATTCTTGTACATAGGGGCAGTATTATAGTAGTTATATTCTTTTACATAGGGGGCAGTATTATAGTAGTTATATTCTTGTACATAGGAGCAGTATTATAGTAGTTATATTCTTGTACATAGGGGGCAGTATGATAGTAGTTATATTCTTGTACATAGGGGGCAGTATTATAGTAGTTATATTCTTGTACATAGGGGGCAGTATGATAGTAGTTATATTCTTGTACATAGGGGGCAGTATTATAGTAGTTATATTCTTATACATAGGGGGCACTATTATAGTAGTTATATTTTTGTACATAGGGGCATTATTATAGTAGTTATATTCTTGTACATAGAGGGCAGTATTATAGTAGTTATATTCTTGTACATAGGGAGCAGTAATATAGTAGTTATATTCTTGTACATAGGGGCAGTATTATTGTAGTTATATTCTTGTGCATAGGGGGCAGTATTATAGTAGTTATATTCTTGTACATAGGGAGCAGTAATATAGTAGTTATATTCTTGTACATAGGGGCAGTATTATTGTAGTTATATTCTTGTACATAGGAGCAGTATTATAGTAGTTATATTCTTGTACATAAGAGCAGTATTATAGTAGTTATATTATTGTACATAGAAGCAGTATTATAGTAGTTATATTCTTGTACATAAGAGCAGTATTATAGTAGTTATATTATTGTACATAGAAGCAGTATTATAGTAGTTATATTCTTGTACATAGGGAGCAGTAATATAGTAGTTATATTCTTGTACATAGGGGCAGTATTATTGTAGTTATATTCTTGTGCATAGGGGGCAGTATTATAGTAGTTATATTCTTGTACATAGGGGGCAGTATTATAGTAGTTATATTCTTGTACACAGGGGCCAGTATTATAGTAGTTATATTCTTGTACATAGGTTCAGTATTATAGTAGTTCTATTCTTGTCCATAGGAGAGGATAGACGTGTGCTTGAGAGCTCTCAGCAGGGCGGAGGCATGGCGTCTGACCCAGGTGGAGGGGAGGGGAGCTGGGCTGATGATCCAGGGAAAGCCCCTGGTCTGGAGTCTGGCCTGCAGCCTGCACCTGATGGTAATGGAAAACTGGAGATGGTGTCTGGTGAGTCTTCTAAACCTGCTTGTTATGTTGGAGGATTAAATGCTAAAGTTACAAGGCAAAGTATATTTAAGCTGGAATTGCATATCAGCAAACTAAAAGAAGAAATGAAGAAAGAGACTGATCCTAAGGTAAAGCTGATGAAGTGTGAGTGTCTGGATGATTGCAGCCGAGAGCTGCTGATCAGGAAAGAAAAACTGGAGAAAGGTTTAAACTCTGTGCCCAGAAAGGAGACTTGGGCTAAAGAGAAAAAAAAAGAATCCAGAGCCCAGACTGTGAGCAGAAAACGCTTCATAGGGAATAAGGACATTAAATATAAAACTGTGTACAGCATTGTGGAGCAAGGAAGCCCAGTGAGAAGTGCAGCGCTGATATCAGGGGCACAATGTGAGGGGTCCGAGACACCAGAAAGTGCTGCAGAGGAAAGTGTGCCAGCAAACGAGGGGTTAACTGCAGTGACCTCTCTATGCAGCAATGAAGTGAGCTCAGCTGCTGAGAGTGAGAAAGAAAGTGCACCCTGTACTGATACTGTGAGTGAGACCCCCCTCAGCGCTGTGAGTGAGACCCCGCTCACTGGTGCTAGCGAATGTCTGTCTGCAACAGATAATACCAATATTATAATGGACTCTGAACCATCCATGTCAGTGAATGGAGATAATACTGTGCAGCAATCAGTGGTGATGGACTCTATGTCATGTATGTCAGCGGATGGAGACCACACTGCAGTGGTAATGGACTCTGAACCCTCCATGTCAGTGAATGGAGACAATACTGTGCAACAATCAGTAGTAGATCTGGGTGTTGTTGCAGCACAGTCAGGTGTCAGTAATCATGGAGCTAGGGAGAGCTCCAGCACTAATCCTCCAGCAGCGGTGGAGATCTCCAGCACTGATCCACCAGCAGCTGGGGAAAGCTCCAGCACTAATCCTCCAGCAGCGGTGGAGATCTCCAGCACTGATCCATCTGCGGCTGGTGAAAGCTCCAGCAATGATCCACCTGCTGACCATCAGTTCAGGAGACTGTTCTCTAATGTCACCAGACCAGTGAACCCCCCGCCTCAGAGGAGAAACGCAGTCAGGATAAAATACACAGGACCAGAGGAGAACATCCCATCCAGAATCCACATTGGGAAAGTTCTCTTGAAAGAGTTCATGAAGTTCAATGCGTCTGAGGTCTACGCTCTGATCCATATCCCATCCAGCAGGATCTATGACATCAGCTTTAAGCTCCAGTGCGATCTGGATTTGTTCTGGAACATCTATAATGACACCAGAGAAGATGAGATCTGGGATCACCTCCATTGTATCCAGCTGTCTAAGCCGCAGGAGATAACGGCCACTGTCCTGTTCCAGTCTGAGGTGGTGGCGGTGGCGGATCTGCAGCACTGGCTGAACCGGCAGTGCATAGTGAGAAGTCATCCTGACAAGATCTATGATGAGGAGCAGATATGGAATGGAAGATATACACTGAAAATCCAGCTGATACAAGAGAGCGGTGTGACCAGACACCTGCCGCACTCCTTCTACCTGGGCTCAGAGAGGGGGATCGGCTACTACCCTGGTCAGCCACGTCTGTGCCATAGATGTGGGGGCCGGCATCTTGCCATAAACTGCTCTCGTATCACATGCTCATTATGTGGACAGTCAGGTCATACAAAGGACAAATCCACAGGACCCGTCATCTGTAATCTGTGCTCAGAACCAGGGCATATGTTTCGGGATTGCCGGCATGCAGAACACAATAAATATAATGGCCAGACCTCCTCAGAAGTTATTCAGGAAGATGTCACCAGAGGTTCTGATGTCCCAGAAGCTGGTATGGATGAGGACAGAAGTCACAGTATCAGTGAACCTGCTCCAGAGTCTGAGGTACTAAAGGATGCTGCACTACTAGGACCACCAGCCACTGAAGAACCACCTAAAGGCCCACCAGCCACTAAAGAAAGACCTAAACCGCCATCAGCCAATATAATAAGACCTAAGCTTCGATCAGCCACTAAAGTAGGGCCTAAAATGCCAGTTGTTAAAGAGAGGCCTAAGGTGTCCAGAAAGCCTGCCACCAAACCATCCAAGCATCAGCCCAGTACATCTGTGGAAGCAGTTAGTCCGCCTGCACTGTCCAGTGTGGATGAGGAAGGCTTTGTGACCGTAAAAAGAAAAAATGCATCTGTGGATTCCACCAGAAAAGTCACAACAGTACAGAAAACCTCTGAACCTCCAGTGATGGCGATAAGTCCTGGACGTTACAATGTGCTGGGAGAAGACAACCAAGAAGAAGAGGCACAAATGGAGCAAAGTCCTTCATGCATCTTAGAAAATGTCTCTGATGAGGGGGATCCTGACCCTCCCGTGTCCACGAAGAGATGGGGCACTGCACGTGACAGCAGTGGAAGGAGGAAGAAGACCAAAAAGTCTAAGTGATCAGGATGCGGCTGAGAATAAACTCCATTAATGTGAACAGTGTGAGGACTGTGAGCCGGCGGCAGGCGGTTTACCAGCGTTTGTCTGACGAGATCTGACGTCTTCTTCTTGCAGGAGACGTATTTGAAGAGCAATGCTCATGTGTATGCAGCCAAGAGAGACTGGAGACTTGGGCCGTCATACTGGTCCTTCGGTCTGGAGAGAAATGACGGTGTGGGGGTCCTCTTTAATACCATGAATGTCCAGGTGGACAGAGTCCTGGAGATCTGTCCGGGTCGCTGTCTGATGCTGGACTTTACATTGGACTCCATCCATTATAGAGCGATAAACATTTATGCTCCGCAGACCAGGAAAGAGCGGAGGGAACTATTTGACCACATGAAACCATATTGCTTTACATCTAAAGTATTTATATTGTGTGGGGACTTTAATAATGTGTCCTGTAATGTGGACAGATCCAGCAGTCATAAGCAACTAAGATATGATGAGACGTTCCTTAATAATATAGTCCAGCAGGCCCACCTAGTAGACCCCTATGGGTCTCATCATACCAGTAAGACGTACACTTACCATAAGGGTGGTAATGCCAGTAGAATAGACCGGGTGTATATAGAGAGGGAGGTGAGATGCTCTCAGTACAGGATCAGCCCCCTGGAGTATTCGGACCATTGTATAGTGAGTGTGACGCTGGATCTGGCCCAAGCTGTGGTCTGTGGAAAGGGGTATTGGAAGGTGAACAGCTCTGTGGTCCAAGATCCTCGGTTCAGAGAGGCCTTCACCACATTCTATAATGAACGTAGGACCACCCAATGTATGTGTGAAGATACAGCTGAGTGGTGGGAGATCATGAAGAGTGACATCAAGCAGTTTATTATACGAGCAGCCAGGAGACGTAGTAATATGGATTATATGAGATACACAGCCCTGAGACTGCACCTCAGCCAGCTATACAGCAGGATGAATGGTGGTGAGGAGGTGGACGGACGGAGCGTCAGCCATATAAAGCAGCGGATGAGGGAGCTGCAGTACGATCGCCTCAAGTCTCTCAAGGCGGAGGGACAGTTTGATAGTTGGGGCGTCCATAACCCAGATCCCTTTATTGCCTGTAAGAACAGGGTTAGTAAGAAGCTGATCACTGGCTTGTTAGATGAGAATGGGGTGGAGCAGTCAGAGCCGGAGAAAGTCCACAGGATCATTGGGGATTATTATAGAGATCTGTATAAAGGGGCTCATATTAATAAGGATGACATTAAAACTTATCTGAAGGGGGTGTCCCTACCAACGTTAGACCTGGTGCAGGCAGATAGTATGGCCGATCCCATAACTGAGGATGAGGTGAAGAGGAGCATTGACTCCTTAAAGGCCAACAAGAGCCCAGGACTGGACGGCCTGACCAGCGAGTTTTACAAAGAGTTCAGGGACTTGTTGGCTCCGGACCTGGTGCAGGTCTATAATGATTGCCTCTCTGCAGGGAAGCTCCTACAGTCCCAGTATAGATCTGTTCTGGTTCTCTTAGCAAAGAAGGGAAATCTAAAAGATATAAAGAACTGGCGTCCACTGTCTTTGCTAAACACTGACTATAAAATCCTGGCCAAGATCTTGTATTATCGGCTGAGTGAGGTGGCGGGTGAGCTGATCATCGCCAACCAGACGTGTGGTGTGAAGGGTCGGACGATAGAGGACTCATTGCTGCTGGTGAGAGAAGCTGTGACGTACATTAAGCAGCACAATGTGGGGGCGTATATTGTGGGCTTAGACCAGAGTAAAGCCTTTGATAGAGTCCATCATGACTACCTGTACCAGGTGTTGTTACACTATGGCCTCCCGGTGCGGTTTGTGCAGTGGCTGCAGGTTGTGTATAAGGAGGCTGTAAGCCTGCCGCTGATTAATGGTCACTTGGCTGAGCCCTTCAGGATCATGTCAGGGGTGAGGCAGGGCTGTCCTCTCAGCCCATTGTTGTATGTCTTTAGTCTGGATCCTTTCCTCAGAAAAGTGCAGGATCATAGAGGTTTCACAGGGCTAAGGTGTTGCCTGCAGAGTACAGTGGAGGATGTAAAGTTCTGCGCCTATGCGGATGACGTTTCGGTGGTGGTGTCTTCTAGAGAAGACTGTACGGCTCTACAGCAGGAGATGACAGCCTTCTCCAATGTGTCTAACTCCTCTGTGAACATGGAGAAGAGCGAGGCGTTGTGGTTGGGGGGTGACAGTGATGTCTTCTCTGTGCCCTTCAGAACAGTTCAGGGTCAGATAAAGATTTTGGGAGTAGTGTTTGGAGCTGTAGATGATGGGAAGGTGAACTGGGAGGAGAAGCTGGTGGTGTGTGAGCAGAAGGTGCAGAGCTGGAGACACTGGAAGCTGACGTATCTGGAGAAGGTCCGCCTGCTGAAGACCTTCCTGCTCCCGCTCTTCCTCTATATCAGTGTGGTGTTCCCTGTGCCCGATGCGTTACTCCCCAGACTTACCAATGTCTTCTTTCACTTCTTGTGGGGTAACAGAGTGAATGTGGTCAGGAGAAACATTGTCTATCTCCCCCATAAGGAGGGTGGTCTCTCCATGCCCTGTCCTGAGCTCTTCTTTAATCTCATGTTTCTTATGAAGAATTTCTCTTTTTGTAAGAATTCAGAGAAGACGCCATGGTCTTTTTTGTTTAAGAGCCAGATCCAGCAGTTTGTGTCCGTGTGGTCGGTAGGGGACCCCATCAAGAGAATCTCAGGCCGACTAAAGAATAATGTTTCTTGGTATGGTGTCCATGTAATAAGTAAGGTTATTAGATGGAGGATCCTGTATGAGGACGTCAGGCAGCTCAGTAGGAAGGAGCTGTATAAGAACGTTCTGTCATCTCACTTTAGTGTCCATGTTCAATTGAGGGGCGCCCCAAGTCTAGATGTAAAACAGGCTGCAAAAAATGTGCTAGATCCCAGAGTTCCCCCTCATATGAGAGACGTGGCGTGGCTGGGGCTCCATGGTAAGATGTACATTAGAGATAACCTAAAGTGCAGGAATGTATCAGACAGATCCTGTCCTAGAGAAGAGTGTCCCCGTATACAGGAGACTATGGAGCATCTGCTTCTAGAGTGTCCCTTCAGTATGCAGGTATGGGAGTGTGTGTCCTTGTCCCTAAAGTTACCGCACCTGGTGGGACAGTCGTATGGTCAGCTGCTGTACGGAGACTTCCAGCCTGAGCTCAGGGCGTATAACTGAAGCTCACTATATGTAATAAATGTGGTGACCATCTATCATCTGTGGTGTGCACGGTGCTGCCTGCTCATCAATAAGGAGGTCCTGTCCTGTGATAGTGTCAGGTATAAGATCCTGGAAAGTCTCAAGTCAGTGTATAAGAAGGATATAAAGATTAACTCAGGTAATGTGAACTGGAGGAATATTCATGTGGCGGGATTTATCAATGTTATCTAATACTATTGTGTAAGTGATGTAACAACACAGTATTTATTTTCTTTAATATTTATTATTTTGTGATTTTAATGTAATTATTCTGTAATATTTGGTTGTCAGTTTTAAATAAAAAGATCATTATAGTAGTTATATTCTTGTACATAGGGGCAGTATTATAGTAGTTATATTCTTGTGCATAGGAGCAGTATTATAGTAGTTATATTCTTGTACACACGGGCAGTATTATAGTAGCTATATTCTTGTACATAGGGGGCAGTATTATAGTAGTTATATTCTTATACATAGAGGGCAGTATTATAGTAGTTATATTCTTGTACATAGGAGCAGTTTTATAGTAGCTATATTCTTGTACATAGGGGCAGTATTATAGTAGTTATATTCTTGTATATAGGGGCAGTATTATAGTAGTTATATTCCTGTACATAGGAGGAGTATTATAGTAGTTATATTCTTGAACATAGGGGCAGTATTATAGTAGTTATATTCTTGTACATAAGGGCAGTATTATAGTAGTTATATTCTTGTACATAGAGGGCAGTATTATAGTAGTTATATTCTTGTACATAGGGGGCAGTATTATAGTAGTTATATTCTTGTACATAGAGGGCAGTATTATAGTAGTTATATTCTTGTACATAGGAGCAGTATTATAGTAGTTATATTCTTGTACATAGGGGCAGTATTATAGTACTTATATTCTTGTACATAGGGGGCATTATTATAGTAGTTATATTCTTGTACATAGGAGCAGTATTATAGTAGTTAGATTCTTGTACATAGGAGCAGTATTATAGTAGTTATAATTTACAACATAGGGAGCAGTATTATAGTAGTTAAATTCTTGTATATAGGAGCAGTATTATAGTAGTTATATTCTTCTACATAGGAGCAGTATTATAGTAGTTATATTTTACAACATAGGGAGCAGTATTATAGTAGTTAAATTCTTGTATATAGGAGCTATATTATAGTAGTTATATTCTTCTACATAGGAGCAGTATTATAGTAGTTATATTCTTGTATATAGGAGCAGTATTATAGTAGTTATATTCTTGTACATAATGGCAGTATTATAGTAGTTATATTCCTATACCTAGGGAGCTGTGTTATAGTAGTTATATTCTTGTATATAGGGGCAGTATTGTAGTAGTTATATTGTTCTACATAGGAGCAGTATTATAGTAGTTATATTCTTGTACATAGGAGCAGTATTATAGTAGTTATATTCTGGTACATAGGAGCAGTATTATAGTAGTTATATTCTTGTACATAGGAGCAGTATTATAGTAGTTATATTCTTGTACATAGAGGGCAGTATTATAGTAGTTATATTCTTGTACATAGGGGCAGTATTATAGTAGTTATATTCTTGTGCATAGGAGCAGTATTATAGTAGTTATATTCTTGTACACACGGGCAGTATTATAGTAGCTGTATTCTTGTACATAGGGGGCAGTATTATAGTAGTTATATTCTTATACATAGAGGGCAGTATTATAGTAGTTATATTCTTGTACATAGGAGCAGTTTTATAGTAGCTATATTCTTGTACATAGGGGCAGTATTATAGTAGTTATATTCTTGTATATAGGGGCAGTATTATAGTAGTTATATTCCTGTACATAGGAGGAGTATTATAGTAGTTATATTCTTGAACATAGGGGCAGTATTATAGTAGTTATATTCTTGTACATAAGGGCAGTATTATAGTAGTTATATTCTTGTACATAGAGGGCAGTATTATAGTAGTTATATTCTTGTACATAGGGGGGCAGTATTATAGTAGTTATATTCTTGTACATAGAGGGCAGTATTATAGTAGTTATATTCTTGTACATAGGGGCAGTATTATAGTACTTATATTCTTGTACATAGGGGGCAGTATTATAGTAGTTATATTCTTGTACATAGGAGCAGTATTATAGTAGTTAGATTCTTGTACATAGGAGCAGTATTATAGTAGTTATATTTTACAACATAGGGAGCAGTATTATAGTAGTTAAATTCTTGTATATAGGAGCAGTATTATAGTAGTTATATTCTGCTACATAGGAGCAGTATTATAGTAGTTATATTTTACAACATAGGGAGCAGTATTATAGTAGTTAAATTCTTGTATATAGGAGCTATATTATAGTAGTTATATTCTTCTACATAGGAGCAGTATTATAGTAGTTATATTCTTGTATATAGGAGCAGTATTATAGTAGTTATATTCTTGTACATAATGGCAGTATTATAGTAGTTATATTCCTATACCTAGGGAGCTGTGTTATAGTAGTTATATTCTTGTATATAGGGGCAGTATTGTAGTAGTTATATTGTTCTACATAGGAGCAGTATTATAGTAGTTATATTCTTGTACATAGGAGCAGTATTATAGTAGTTATATTCTTGTACATAGGAGCAGTATTATAGTAGTTATATTCTTGTACATAGGAGCAGTATTATACATAGGAGCAGTATTATAGTAGTTATATTCTTGTACATAGAGGGCAGTATTATAGTAGTTATATTCTTGTACATAGGGGCAGTATTATAGTAGTTATATTCTTGTATATAGGGGCAGTATTGTAGTAGTTATATTCTTCTACATAGGAGCAGTATTATAGTAGTTATATTCTAGTACATAGGGGCAGTATTATAGTAGTTATATTCTAGTACATAGGGGCAGTATTATAGTAGTTATATTCTTGTACATAGGAGCAGTATTATAGTAGTTATATTCTTGTACATAGGGGGCAGTATTATAGTAGTTATATTCTTGTATGTAGGAGCAGTATTACAGTAGTTAAATTCTTGTACATAGAAGCAGTATTATAGTAGTTATATTCTTGTACATAGGAGCAGTATTATAGTAGTTATATTCTTGTACATAGGAGCAGTATTATAGTAGTTATATTATTGTACATAGGGGGCAGTATTATAGTAGTTATATTCTTGTACATAGAGGGCAGTATTATAGTAGTTATATTCTTGTACATAGGGGCAGTATTATAGTAGTTATATTCTTGTATATAGGGGCAGTATTATAGTAGTTATATTCTTGTACATAATGGCAGTATTATAGTAGTTATATTCTTGTACATAGGAGCAGTATTATAGTAGTTATATTCTTGTACATAGGGGCAGTATTATAGTAGTTATATTCTTGTACATAATGGCAGTATTATAGTAGTTATATTCCTATACCTAGGGAGCTGTATTATAGTAGTTATATTCTTGTACATAGGGGCAGTATTATAGTAGTTATATTCTTGTACATAGGGGCAGTATTATAGTAGTTATATTCTTGTACATAATGGCAGTATTATAGTAGTTATATTCTTGTACATAGGAGCAGTATTATAGTAGTTATATTCTTGTACATAGGGGCAGTATTATAGTAGTTATATTCTTGTACATAGGGGCAGTATTATAGTAGTTATATTCTTGTACATAGGGGCAGTATTATAGTAGTTATATTCTTGTACATAGGAGCAGTATTATAGTAGTTATATTCTTGTACATAGGAGCAGTAGTATAGTAGTTATGTTCTTGTACATAGGAGCTGTATTATAGTAGTTATATTCTTGTACATAGGGGCAGTATTATAGTAGTTATATTCTTGTATATATGAGCAGTATTATAGTATTTATATTCTTGTACATAGAGGGCAGTATTATAGTAGTTATATTCCTATACCTAGGGAGCTGTATTATAGTAGTTATATTCTTGTACATAGGGGCCAGTATTCTAGTAGTTATATTCTTGTACATAGGGGCCAGTATTCTAGTAGTTATATTCTTGTATATAGGAGCAGTATTACAGTAGTTATATACTTGTACATCGGAGCAGTATTATAGTAGTTATATTCTTGTACATAGGGGAAGTATTATAGTAGTTATATTCTTGTACATAATGGCAGTATTATAGTAGTTATATTCCTATACCTAGGGAGCTGTATTATAGTAGTTATATTCTTGTACATACGGGACAGTATTATATTAGCTATATTCTTATACCTAGGGGGCAGTATTATAGTAGTTATATTCTTGTACATAGGGGGCAGTATTATAGTAGTTATATTCTTGTACATAGGGGGTAGTATAGTAGTTGTATTCTTGTATATAGGAGCAGTATTATAGTAGTTATATTCTTGCACATAGGAGCAGTATTATAGTAGTTGTATTCTTGTATATAGGAGCAGTATTATAGTAGTTATATTCTTGCACATAGGAGCAGTATTATAGTAGTTATATTCTTGCACATGGGCATAGTCATCGTCAAAAGTGTTGGCACCCTTGAAATTGTTCCAGAAAATGAAGTATTTCTCCCAGAACATTATTTCAATTACGCATGTTTTGTTATATACTTGTTATTTCCTTTATGTGTACTGAAGCAACAAAAAAAAAACAGAAGAAAAAAGGCAAATTGGATATAATTTCACACAAACCCCAAAAATGGGCCGGACAAAATTTTTGGCACCTTTCCAAAATTGTGGGTAAACAACTTTGTTTCAAGTATGTGAAGGTCATTCAAACTCACCTGTGACAAGTAACAGGTGGGGACTATATGAAAAAGAGAGGAAAAGTTGACTCAATCTTTGCATTGTGTGTCTGTGTGCCACACTAAGGATGGAGAACAGAAAGAGGAGAAGAGAACTGTATGAGGACTTGAGAACCAAAATTGTTGAACAATATTAACAATCTCAAGGTTACAAGTCCATCTCCAGAGATCTTGATTTTCCTTTGTCCACAATGCGTAACAAAATCAAGAAGTTTACAACCCATGGCACTGTAGCGAATCCTCTGGAAGAGGATGGCAGAGAAAAATTGATGAACGGTTGCAATGCAGGATAGTCCGGATGGTGCATAAGCAGCCCCAATCAAGTTCTAAAGATATTCATCCTGTCCTGCAGGCTCAGGTTGCATCAGTGTCAGCATGATCTATCCGTCCACATGTGAATGAAATGAAACGCTATGGCAGGAAACCCCACCGCTGACACAGACACATACAAAAGCTAGACTGCAGTTTGCCAAAATGTACGTAAGTAAGCCAAAATCCGACTGGGAAAGTGTTTTGTGGATAGATGCGACCAAGATAGAGCTTTTTGGTAAAGCACATCATTCTGCTGTTTACTAAAAACAAAATGAGGCTACAAATAACAGAACACAGTACCTACAGTCAAATATGGTGGAGGTTCAAAGATGTTTTGGGTTGTTTTGCTGCCTCTGGCACTGAGAGCCTTGACTGTGTGGAAGGCATCATGAAATATGAAGATTACTAAAGGATTTTGGGTGGCAATGTAGTGTCCAGTGTCAGAGAGCTGTGTTTGCGTCCTGGGTCATGGGTCTTCCTGCAGGACAATGACCCCAAACATACTTCAAGAAGCCCCCAGAAATGGATGGAAACAAAGTGCTAGAGAGTTTTTAAGTGTCAGCAATAAGTTTGGATCTAAATCCAATTGATCGCCTGAGGAGACCTGGAGCAATTTGTAAGAAGAGTCCAAGATTCCAGCTGAGAGGTGTAAGAAGCTGATGGTTATAGGAAGCGATTGCAGTTATTTATTCCAAAGGTCGTGCAACCAAATATTAAGGAGGAGGGCAACACTTTTGTCCAGCCCATTTCTGAGGTTTTGTGTGAAATTATGTCCAATTAACCTTTTTTCTTAGTTTTTTGTGTTGTTCCACACAAAGGAAATAAACATGTGTATAACAAAACGTGTAAGTGCAATAATTGTCTGGGAGAAATACTTCATTTTCTGGAACAATTTCAAGGGTGCCAACACTTTTGGCCATGACTGTATATTAATAGCCAGGGAGCACAGAGTGGAGGCCTTTGTCCTTCATGCTGCAGTATTATAATGTTAATTAATTATAACTGGGTAAATATTTGCACCCCCTCTGCTGATAAATAGATGTTTGCACAATAATCATGATTCGTTAGATGATTAGGATGGTTTTATTCTGCTGCCGCGGCGGAGGGTGAGCTTAGAACAATGCCGGCTTCTGCTTTGTTCCCTGCACCTGCCGCACAGGACACAGATGCTTTTGATAAATGGGGTTTTGCACTTGGCACTCTCCATAGACAACACAAATTGGATCCTTACAGGGATTACAGAGGCCCTCCAACCAATAATCTCTGCATCCTTTTAATATGCTTTTTGGTCTCTCGAAATTTCTCAGAAATAGAACTAAGAAAAGATTTCTAATGGCTTGTCCTTATTTTGGGGGTGAGACGTTCTGTAAGAATTCATCATTATTGATGAACGTAGGAGTGGTGGCTGCTCCAGGCACAGTGACGTCCGCCGCCCGCCCCGCTGCAGGGTTCTGCTGCTCTTCCATGCTCGTGCCGCTCCTCGAACGTCGTGGAGCAGATTGGTAACGGGCTACTGTCAGTCACAAACTGACACCCAGAAACTATCAGGATCATCGTGTCAGCAGTGAGGTCCTCCGAGATGGAGAAACATTCAGGATCATCGTGTCAGCAGTGAGGTCCTCCGAGATGGAGAAACATTCAGGATCATCGTGTCAGCAGTGAGGTCCTCCGAGATGGAGAAACATCTCACAAGTTCTTACTGACTTCCCCACTGGACATAATGAGCAAATGTGAGAAGAGGTAAAACTGTGAGATCTACTCACAACTAGGCCAGAGCATCTCCAAAATGTGGGATGTTCCCGGTATACAGCGGGTCTTGTGTGTTCCCAGTATACAGCAGGTCTTGTGGGATATTCCCAGTATACGGCAGGTCTTGTGGGGTGTTCCCAGTATACGGCGGGTCTTGTGGGGTGTTCCTGGTATACGGCAGGTCTTGTGGGGTGTTCCCGGTATACGGCGGGTCTTGTGGGGTGTTCCCTGTATACGGCAGGTCTTGTGTGTTCCCAGTATAAGGCAGGTCTTGTGTGTTCCCAGTATACGGCGGGTTTTGTGGGGTGTTCCCGGTATAAGGCGGGTCTTGTGGGGTGTTCCCAGTATACGACAGGTCTTGTGGTGTGCTCCTGGTATACGGCAGGTCTTGTGGGGTGTTCCCTGTATACGGCAGGTCTTGTGGGGTGTTCCCTGTATACGGCAGGTCTTGTGGGGTGTTGCCTGTATACGGCAGGTCTTGTGGGATGTTCCCGGTATACGGCGGATCTTGTGGGGTGCTCCCTGTATACGGCAGGTCTTGTGCGGTGTTCCCTGTATACAGCAGGTCTCGTGGGGTGTTCCCTGTATAGGGCGGGTCTTGTGGGATGTTCCCTGTATACGGCAGGTCTTGTGGGATGTTTCCTGTATACGGCAGGTCTTGTGCGATGTTCCCTGTATACGGCAGGTCTTGTGGGATGTTCCCTGTATACGGCAGGTTTTGTGGGGTGTTCCCTGTATACAGCAGGTCTTGTGGGATGTTCCCTGTATACGGTGGGTCTTGTGGGATGTTCCCTGTATACGGCAGGTTTTGTGGGGTGTTCCCTGTATACAGCAGGTCTTGTGGGATGTTCCCTGTATACGGTGGGTCTTGTGGGGTGTTACCGGTATACAGCAGGTCTTGTGGGGTGTTCCCGGTATACGGCAGGTCTTGTGGTGTGTTACCGGTATACGGCAGGTCTTGTGGGGTGTTCCCGGTATACGGCAGGTCTTGTGGGGTGTTCCCTGTATAGGGCAGGTCTTGTGGGATGTTCCCTGTATACAGCAGGTCTTGTGGGGTGTTCCCTGTATACGGCAGGTCTTGTGGGGTGTTCCCTGTATAGGGCAGGTCTAGTGGGATGTTTTCTGTATACGGTAGGTCTTGTGCGATGTTCCCTGTATACGGCAGGTCTTGTGCGATGTTCACTGTATACGGCAGGTCTTGTGGGGTGTTCCCGGTATACGGTAGGTCTTGTGGGATGTTCCCTGTATACGGCAGGTTTTGTGGGGTGTTCCCTGTATACAGCAGGTCTTGTGGGATGTTCCCTGTATACGGCAGGTCTTGTGGGGTGTTCCCGGTATACGGCGGGTCTTGTGGGGTGTTCCCGGTATACATCAGGTCTTCTGGGGTGTTCCTGGTATATGGCAAGTCTTGTGGGATATTGCCAGTATACGGTGGGTCTTGTGGGGTGTTCCCAGTATACGGTGGGTCTTGTGAGATATTCCCGGTATACGGCGGGTCTTGTGAGGTGTTCCCGGTATATGGTGGGTCTTGTGAGGTGTTCACTGTATACGGCAGGTCTTGTGGGGTGTTCCCGGTATCTGGCGGGTCTTGTGAGGTGTTCCTGGTATACGCCAGGTCTTGTGGGGTGTTCCTGGTATACGTCAGGCTTTGTGGAGTGTTCCCGGGAAACAGCGGGTCTTGTGGGGAGTTCCACGCATACGGCAAGTCTTGTGGGGTGTTCCCGGTAAATGGAGGTTCTCGTGGGTTGTTCAAGGTACTCGGCGAGTGTTGTGAGGGGTTCCGGGTATATGGTCTTGTGGGATGTTCCTGGTATATGGCAAGTCTTGTGGGATGTTCCCAGTACACAGCATGTCTTGTTTAGGGGGGGTTTTCCAGTATACAGCAAATCTAGTGGGGTGTTCCTGGCATACGGCGGGTCTTGTGAGGTGTTTACGGTATACGGCAGGTCTTGTGAGGTGTTCCCGGTATATGGTGGGTCTTGTAGGGTGTTCCCGGTATACAGCAGGTCTGGTGGGGTGTTCACAGTATGCAGCAGGTCTTGTGGGGTGTTCCCAGTATACGGGGGGTCTTGTGGGGTGTTCCTGGTATACGGCAGGTCTTGTGGTGTGTTCCGGGTATACGGCAGGTCTTGTGGGGTGTGCCATGTATACGACAGGTCTTGTGGGGTGTTCCCTGTATAGGGCAGATCTTGTGGGGTGTTCCCTGTATACGGCAGGTCTTGTGGGGTGTTCCCTGTATACGGCAGATCTTGTGGGGTGTTCCCGGTATACGGCGGGTCTTGTGAGGTGTTCCCGGTATATGGTGGGTCTTGTGGGATGTTCTCGGTATGTGGCGGGTCTTGTGAGGTGTTCCTGGTATACGGCAGGTCTTGTGGTGTGTTCAGGTATACGGCAGGTCTTGTGGGATGTTCCCTGTATACGGCAGGTCTTGTGGGGTGTTCCCTGTATACGGCAGGTCTTGTGGGATGTTCCCTGTATACGGCAGGTCTTGTGGGGTGATCCCGGTATACGGCAGGTCTTGTGGGGTGTTCCCGGTATACGGCGGGTCTTGTGGGGTGCTCCCGGTATACGGCGCGTCTTGTGGGGTGCTCCCTGTATATGGCGGGTCTTGTGGGGTGTTCCCTGTATAGGGCGGGTCTTGTGGGGTGTTCCCAGTACACGGCAGGTCTTGTGGGATGTTCCATGTATACAGCAGGTCTTGTGGGGTGTTCCCTGTATATGGCAGATCTTGTGGTGTGTTCCCTGTATACGGCAGGTCTTGTGGTGTGTTCCCTGTATACGGCAGATCTTGTGGGGTGTTCCCGGTATACGGAGGGTCTTGTGGGGTGTTACCGGTATAAATCAGGTCTTGTGGGGTGTTCCCGGTATATGGCAAGTCTTGTGGGGTGTTCCCTGTATACGGCAGGTCTTGTGGAGTGTTCTCGGTATACGGCAGGTCTTGTGGTGTGTTCCCGGTATACGGCAGGTCTTGTGGGGTGTTCCCTGTATACGGCAGGTCTTGTGGGGTGTTTCCTGTAAAAGGCAGGTCTTGTGGGATGTTCCCTGTATACGGCAGGTCTTGTGGGGTGTTCCCTGTATACGGCGGGTCTTGTGGGGTGTTTCCTGTATACGGCAGGTCTTGTGGGGTGTTCCCTGTATACGGCAGGTCTTGTGGGGTGTTCCCTGTATACGGCAGGTCTTGTGGGGTGTTCCCTGTATACGGCAGATCTTGTGGGGTGTTCCCGGTATACGGCGGGTCTTGTGAGGTGTTCCCGGTATACGGTGGGTCTTGTGAGGTGTTCCCGGTATACGGTGGGTCTTGTGGGATGTTCCCGGTATGTGGCGGGTCTTGTGAGGTGTTCCTGGTATATGGCAGGTCTTGTGGTGTGTTCGGGTATACGGCAGGTCTTGTGGGGTGTTCCTGGTATACGGCAGGTCTTGTGGGGTGTTCCCGGTATACCGCGGGTCTTGTGGGGTGTTCCCGGTATACGGCGCGTCTTGTGGGGTGCTCCCTGTATATGGCGGGTCTTGTGGGGTGTTCCCTGTATAGGGCGGGTCTTGTGGGGTGTTCCCAGTACACGGCAGGTCTTGTGGGATGTTCCATGTATACGGCAGGTCTTGTGGGGTGTTCCCTGTATATGGCAGATCTTGTGGGGTGTTCCTTGTATACGGCAGGTCTTGTGGTGTGTTCCCTGTATACGGCAGATCTTGTGGGGTGTTCCCGGTATACGGCGGGTCTTGTGGGGTGTTACCGGTATAAATCAGGTCTTGTGGGGTGTTCCCGGTATATGGCAAGTCTTGTGGGGTGTTCCCTGTATACGGCAGGTCTTGTGGAGTGTTCCCTGTATACGGCAGGTCTTGTGGAGTGTTCTCGGTACACGGCAGGTCTTGTGGTGTGTTCCCGGTATATGGCAGGTCTTGTGGGGTGTTCCCTGTAAACGGCAGGTCTTGTGGGGTGTTTCCTGTAAACGGCAGGTCTTGTGGGGTGTTCCCTGTATACGGCAGGTCTTGTGGGGTGTTCCCTGTATACGGCGGGTCTTGTGGGGTATTTCCTGTATACGGCAGGTCTTGTGGGATGTTCCCTGTATTCGGCAAGTCTTGTGGGGTGTTCCCTGTGTACGGCAGGTCTTGTGCGGTGTTTCCTGTATATGGCGGGTCTTGTGGGGTGTTCCCTGTATACGGTGGGTCTTGTGGGGTGTTCCCTGTATACGGCAGGTCTTGTGGGGTGTTCTCTGTATACAGCAGGTCTTGTGGGGTGTTCCCTGCATACGGCAGGTCTTGTGGGGTGTTCTCTTTCCTGTGTGATACTGTCTGCTAAGCCGTGTATCTAATCCTCTCCTATGTGATACTGTCTGCTGAGCAGTGTATCTAATCCTATCCTGTGTGATACTGTTTGCTGAGCTGTGTATCTAATCCTCTCCTGCATGATACTGTCTGCTGAACTGTGTATCTAATCCTATCATGCGTGATACTGTCTGCTGAGCTGTGTATCTAATCCTCTCCTGCATGATACTGTCTGCTGAGCCGTGTATCTAATCCTCTCCTATGTGATACTGTCTGCTGAGCAGTGTATCTAATCCTATCCTGTGTGATACTGTCTGCTGAGCTGTGTATCTAATCCTCTCCTGTGTGGTACTGTCTGCTGAGCTGTATATCTAATGCTCTCCTGTGTGATACTGTCAGCTGAGCTGTGTATCTAATCCTCTCCTGTGTGATATTGTCTGCTGAGCCGTGTATCTAATCCTCTCCTGTGTGATACTGTCTGCTGAGCCGTGTATCTAATCCTATCCTGTGTGATACTGTCTGCTGAGCCGTGTATCTAATCCTCTCCTGTGTGATACTGTCTGCTGAGCTGTGTATCTAATCCTCTCCTGTGTGGTACTGTCTGCTGAGCTGTATATCTAATCCTCTCCTGTGTGATACTGTCAGCTGAGCTGTGTATCTAATCCTCTCCTGTGTGATATTGTCTGCTGAGCCGTGTATCTAATCCTCTCCTGTGTGATACTGTCTGCTGAGCCGTGTATCTAATCCTATCCTGTGTGATACTGTCTGCTGAGCTGTGTATCTAATCCTCTCCTGTGTGATATTGTCTGCTGAGCTGTGTATCTAATCCTCTCCTGTGTGATACTGACTGCTGAGCTGTGTATCTAATCCTCTCCTGTGTGATACTGTCTGCTGAGCCGTGTATCTAATCCTCTCCTGTGTGATACTGTCTGCTGAGCCGTGTATCTAATCCTCTCCTGTGTGATACTGTCTGCTGAGCCGTGTATCTAATCCTCTCCTGTGCGATACTGTCTGCTGAGCCGTGTATCTAATCCTCTCCTGTGTGATACTGCCTGCTGAGCCGTGTATCTAATCCCATCCTGTGTGATACTGTCTGCTGAGCTGTGTATCTAATCCTCTCCTGTGTGATACTGTCTGCTGAGCTGTGTATCTAATCCTCTCCTGTGTGATACTGTCTGCTGAGCCGTGTATCTAATCCCATCCTGTGTGATACTGTCTGCTGAGCTGTGTATCTAATCCTCTCATATGTGATATTGTCTGCTGAGCTGTGTATCTAATCCTCTCCTGTGTGATACTGACTGCTGAGCTGTGTATCTAATCCTCTCCTGTGTGATACTGTCTGCTGAGCCGTGTATCTAATCCTCTCCTGTGTGATACTGTCTGCTGAGCCGTGTATCTAATCCTCTCCTGTGTGATACTGTCTGCTGAGCCTTGTATCTAATCCTCTCCTGTGCGATACTGTCTGCTGAGCCGTGTATCTAATCCTCTCCTGTGTGATACTGCCTGCTGAGCCGTGTATCTAATCCCATCCTGTGTGATACTGTCTGCTGAGCCGTGTATCTAATCCTCTCCTGTGTGATACTGTCTGCTGAGCTGTGTATCTAATCCTATCCTGTGTGATACTGTCTGCTGAGCCGTGTATCTAATCCTCTCCTGTGTGATACTGCCTGCTGAGCCGTGTATCTAATCCCATCCTGTGTGATACTGTCTGCTGAGCTGTGTATCTAATCCTCTCCTGTGTGATACTGTCTGAGCTGTGTATCTAATCCTATCCTGTGTGATACTGACTGCTGAGCTGTGTATCTAATCCTCTCCTGTGTGATACTGCCTGCTGAGCCGTGTATCTAATCCCATCCTGTGTGATACTGTCTGCTGAGCTGTGTATCTAATCCTCTCCTGTGTGATACTGTCTGAGCTGTGTATCTAATCCTATCCTGTGTGATACTGACTGCTGAGCTGCGTATCTAATCCTCTCCTGTGTGATACTGACTGCTGAGCTGTGTATCTAATCCTCTCCTGTGTGATACTGTCTGCTGAGCCATGTATCTAATCCTCTCCTGTGTGATACTGGCTGAGCTGTGTATCTAATCCTATCCTGTGTGATACTGACTGCTGAGCTGTGTATCTAATCCTCTCCTGTGTGATACTGCCTGCTGAGCCGTGTATCTAATCCCATCCTGTGTGATACTGTCTGATGAGCTGTGTATCTAATCCTCTCCTGTGTGATACTGTCTGCTGAGCTGTGTATCTAATCCTCTCCTGTGTGATACTTTCTGAGCTGTGTATCTAATCCTATCCTGTGTGATACTGACTGCTGAGCTGTGTATCTAATCCTATCCTGTGTTATACTGACTGCTGAGCTGTGTATCTAATCCTCTCCTGTGTGATACTGACTGCTGAGCTGTGTACCTAATCCTCTCCTGTGTGATACTGTCTGCTGAGCTGTGTATCTAATCCTCTCCTGTGTGATACTGGCTGAGCTGTGTACCTAATCCTCTCCTGTGTGATACTGTCTGCTGAGCTGTGTATCTAATCCTCTCCTGTGTGATACTGGCTGAGCTGTGTACCTAATCCTATCCTGTGTGATACTGACTGCTGAGCTGTGTATCTAATCCTATCCTGTGTTATACTGACTGCTGAGCTGTGTATCTAATCCTCTCCTGTGTGATACTGTCTGCTGAGCTGTGTATCTAATCCTATCCTGTGTGATACTGACTGCTGAGCTGTGTATCTAATCCTCTCCTGTGTGATACTGCCTGCTGAGCCGTGTATCTAATCCCATCCTGTGTGATACTGTCTGCTGAGCCGTGTATCTAATCCTATCCTGTGTGATACTGTCTGCAGAGCTGTGTATCTAATCCTCTCCTGTGTGATATTGTCTGCTGAGCTGTGTATCTAATCCTCTCCTGTGTGATACTGACTGCTGAGCTGTGTATCTAATCCTCTCCTGTGTGATACTGCCTGCTGAGCCGTGTATCTAATCCCATCCTGTGTGATACTGCCTGCTGAGCCGTGTATCTAATCCTCTCCTGTGTGATATTGTCTGCTGAGCTGTGTATCTAATCCTCTCCTGTGTGATACTGACTGCTGAGCTGTGTATCTAATCCTCTCCTGTGTGATACTGTCTGCTGAGCCGTGTATCTAATCCTCTCCTGTGTGATACTGTCTGCTGAGCCGTGTATCTAATCCTCTCCTGTGTGATACTGTCTGCTGAGCCGTGTATCTAATCCTCTCCTGTGCGATACTGTCTGCTGAGCCGTGTATCTAATCCTCTCCTGTGTGATACTGCCTGCTGAGCCGTGTATCTAATCCCATCCTGTGTGATACTGTCTGCTGAGCTGTGTATCTAATCCTCTCCTGTGTGATACTGTCTGCTGAGCTGTGTATCTAATCCTCTCCTGTGTGATACTGTCTGCTGAGCCGTGTATCTAATCCCATCCTGTGTGATACTGTCTGCTGAGCTGTGTATCTAATTCTCTCCTGTGTGATATTGTCTGCTGAGCCGTGTATCTAATCCTCTCCTGTGTGATACTGACTGCTGAGCTGTGTATCTAATCCTCTCCTGTGTGATACTGTCTGCTGAGCCGTGTATCTAATCCTCTCCTGTGTGATACTGTCTGCTGAGCCGTGTATCTAATCCTCTCCTGTGTGATACTGTCTGCTGAGCCTTGTATCTAATCCTCTCCTGTGCGATACTGTCTGCTGAGCCGTGTATCTAATCCTCTCCTGTGTGATACTGCCTGCTGAGCCGTGTATCTAATCCCATCCTGTGTGATACTGTCTGCTGAGCCGTGTATCTAATCCTCTCCTGTGTGATACTGTCTGCTGAGCTGTGTATCTAATCCTATCCTGTGTGATACTGTCTGCTGAGCCGTGTATCTAATCCTCTCCTGTGTGATACTGCCTGCTGAGCCGTGTATCTAATCCCATCCTGTGTGATACTGTCTGCTGAGCTGTGTATCTAATCCTCTCCTGTGTGATACTGTCTGAGCTGTGTATCTAATCCTATCCTGTGTGATACTGACTGCTGAGCTGTGTATCTAATCCTCTCCTGTGTGATACTGCCTGCTGAGCCGTGTATCTAATCCCATCCTGTGTGATACTGTCTGCTGAGCTGTGTATCTAATCCTCTCCTGTGTGATACTGTCTGAGCTGTGTATCTAATCCTATCCTGTGTGATACTGACTGCTGAGCTGCGTATCTAATCCTCTCCTGTGTGATACTGACTGCTGAGCTGTGTATCTAATCCTCTCCTGTGTGATACTGTCTGCTGAGCCATGTATCTAATCCTCTCCTGTGTGATACTGGCTGAGCTGTGTATCTAATCCTATCCTGTGTGATACTGACTGCTGAGCTGTGTATCTAATCCTCTCCTGTGTGATACTGCCTGCTGAGCCGTGTATCTAATCCCATCCTGTGTGATACTGTCTGCTGAGCTGTGTATCTAATCCTCTCCTGTGTGATACTGTCTGCTGAGCTGTGTATCTAATCCTCTCCTGTGTGATACTGTCTGAGCTGTGTATCTAATCCTATCCTGTGTGATACTGACTGCTGAGCTGTGTATCTAATCCTATCCTGTGTTATACTGACTGCTGAGCTGTGTATCTAATCCTATCCTGTGTGATACTGACTGCTGAGCCGTGTATCTAATCCTCTCCTGTGTGATACTGACTGCTGAGCTGTGTACCTAATCCTCTCCTGTGTGATACTGTCTGCTGAGCCGTGTATCTAATCCTCTCCTGTGTGATACTGGCTGAGCTGTGTATCTAATCCTATCCTGTGTGATACTGACTGCTGAGCTGTGTATCTAATCCTCTCCTGTGTGATACTGCCTGCTGAGCCGTGTATCTAATCCCATCCTGTGTGATACTGTCTGCTGAGCTGTGTATCTAATCCTCTCCTGTGTGATACTGTCTGAGCTGTGTATCTAATCCTATCCTGTGTGATACTGACTGCTGAGCTGTGTATCTAATCCTCTCCTGTGTGATACTGACTGCTGAGCTGTGTATCTAATCCTCTCCTGTGTGATACTGTCTGAGCCGTGTATCTAATCCTATCCTGTGTGATACTGACTGCTGAGCTGTGTAGCTAATCCTCTCCTGTGTGATACTGTCTGCTGAGCTGTGTATCTAATCCTATCCTGTGTGATACTGTCTGCTGAGCCGTGTATCTAATCCTGTCCTGTGTGATACTGTCTGCTGAGCCGTGTATCTAATCCTATCCTGTGTGATACTGTCTGCTGAGCCGTGTATCTAATCCCATCCTTTGCGATACTGTCTGCTGAGCCGTGTATCTAATCCTCTCCTGTGTGATACTGTTTGCTGAGCTGTGTATCTAATCCTCTCCTGTGTGATACTGTCTGAGCCGTGTATCTAATCCTATCCTGTGTAATACTGTCTGCAGAGCCGTGTATCTAATCCTCTCCTGTGTGATACTGTCTGCTGAGCCATGTATCTAATCCTCTCCTGTGTGATACTGTCTGCTGAGCTGTGTATCTAATCCTCTCCTGTGTGATACTGTCTGCTGAGCCGTGTATCTAATCCTCTCCTGTGTGATACTGTCTGCTGAGCTGTGTATCTAATCCTATCCTGTGTGATACTGTCTGCTGAGCCATGTATCTAATCCTCTCCTGTGTGATACTGTCTGCAGAGCTGTGTAGCTAATCCTATCCTGTGTGATACCGTCTGCTGAGCCGTGTATCTAATCCTATCCTGTGTGATACCGTCTGCTGAGCTGTGTATCTTATCCTCTCCTGTGTGATACTGTTTGCTGAGCTGTGTATCTAATCCTCTCCTGTGTGATACTGTCTGAGCCGTGTATCTAATCCTATCCTGTGTGATACTGACTGCTGAGCTTTGTATCTAATCCTATCCTGTGTGATACTGACTGCTGAGCCGTGTATCTAATCCTCTCCTGTGTGATACTGTCTGCTGAGCTGTGTATCTAATCCTATCCTGTGTGATACTGTCTGCTGAGCCGTGTATCTATTCCTATCCTGTGTGATACTGTCTGCTGAGCCGTGTATCTAATCCCATCCTTTGTGATACTGTCTGCTGAGCCGTGTATCTAATCCTCTCCTGTGTGATACTGTTTGCTGAGCTGTGTATCTAATCCTCTGCTGTGTGATACTGTCTGCTGAGCCGTGTATCTAATCCCATCCTTTGTGATACTGTCTGCTGAGCCGTGTATCTAATCCTCTCCTGTGTGATACTGTTTGCTGAGCCATGTATCTAATCCTCTCCTGTGTGATACTGTCTGCTGAGCCGTGTATCTAATCCTATCCTTTGTGATAATGTCTGCTGAGCCGTGTATCTAATCCTCTCCTGTGTGATACTGTTTGCTGAGCCGTGTATCAAATCCTATCCTGTGTGATACTGACTGCTGAGCTGTGTAGCTAATCCTCTCCTGTGTGATACTGTTTGCTGAGCTGTGTATCTAATCCTCTCCTGTGTGATACTGTCTGAGTCGTGTATCTAATCCTATCCTGTGTGATACTGTCTGCAGAGCTGTGTAGCTAATCCTCTCCTGTGTGATACTGTCTGCTGAGCCATGTATCTAATCCTCTCCTGTGTGATACTGTCTGCTGAGCTGTGTATCTAATCCTCTCCTGTGTGATACTGTCTGCTGAGCCGTGTATCTAATCCTCTCCTGTGTGATACTGTCTGCTGAGCTGTGTATCTAATCCTATCCTGTGTGATACTGTCTGCTGAGCCATGTATCTAATCCTCTCCTGTGTGATACTGTCTGCAGAGCTGTGTAGCTAATCCTCTCCTTTGTGATACTCTCTGCTGAGCCGTGTATCTAATCCTCTCCTGTGTGATACTGTTTGCTGAGCTGTGTATCTAATCCTATCCTGTGTGATACTGACTGCTGAGCTGTGTAGCTAATCCTCTCCTGTGTGATACTGTCTGCTGAGCCGTGTATCTAATCCTCTCCTGTGTGATACTGTCTGCTGAGCTGTGTATCTAATCCTATCCTGTGTGATACTGTCTGCTGAGCCGTGTATCTAATCCTATCCTGTGTGATACTGTATGCTGAGCCGTGTATCTAATCCCATCCTTTGTGATACTGTCTGCTGAGCCGTGTTTCTAATCCTCTCCTGTGTGATACTGTTTGCTGAGCTGTGTATCTAATCCTCTGCTGTGTGATACTCTCTGCTGAGCCGTGTATCTAATCCCATCCTTTGTGATACTGTCTGCTGAGCCGTGTATCTAATCCTCTCCTGTGTGATACTGTTTGCTGAGCCGTGTATCTAATCCTATCCTGTGTGATACTGTCTGCTGAGCCGTGTATCTAATCCCATCCTTTGTGATACTGTCTGCTGAGCCGTGTATCTAATCCTCTCCTGTGTGATACTGTTTGCTGAGCCGTGTATCTAATCCTATCCTGTGTGATACTGTCTGCTGAGCCGTGTATCTAATCCCATCCTTTGTGATACTGTCTGCTGAGCCGTGTATCTAATCGTCTCCTGTGTGATACTGTTTGCTGAGCCGTGTATCTAATCCTCTCCTGTGTGATACTGTATGAGCCGTGTATCTAATCCTCTCCTGTGTGATACTGTCTGCTGAGCTGTGTAGCTAATCCTATCCTGTGTGATACTGTCTGCTGAGCCATGTATCTAATCCTCTCCTGTGTGATACTGTCTGCTGAGCTGTGTAGCTAATCCTCTCCTGTGTGATACTGTCTGCTGAGCTGTGTATCTAATCCCATCCTGTGTGATACTGTCTGCTGAGCCATGTATCTAATCCTCTCCTGTGTGATACTGTCTGCAGAGCTGTGTATCTAATCCTCTCCTTTGTGATACTGACTACTGAGCCGTGTATCTAATCCTCTCCTGTGTGATACTGTCTGCAGAGCTGTGTATCTAATCCTCTCCTTTGTGATACTGTCTGCTGAGCCGTGTATCTAATCCTCTCCTGTGTGATACTGTTTGCTGAGCTGTGTATCTAATCCTCTCCTGTGTGATACTGACTGAGCCGTGTATCTAATCCTATCCTGTGTGATACTGACTGCTGAGCTGTGTATCTAATCCTATCCTGTGTGATACTGACTGCTGAGCTGTGTATCTAATCCTATCCTGTGTGATACTGTCTGCTGAGCCGTGTATCTAATCCTATCCTGTGTGATACTGTCTGCTGAGCTGTGTATCTAATCCTATCCTGTGTGATACTGACTGCTGAGCTGTGTAGCTAATCCTTTCCTGTGTGATACCATCTGCTGAGCTGTGTATCTAATCCTATCCTGTGTGATACTGTCTGCTGAGCCATGTATCTAATCCTATCCTGTGTGATACTGTCTGAGCTGTGTATCTAATCCTATCCTGTGTGATACTGACTGCTGAGCTGTGTATCTAATCCTCTCCTGTGTGATACTGACTGCTGAGCTGTGTATCTAATCCTCTCCTGTGTGATACTGTCTGAGCCGTGTATCTAATCCTATCCTGTGTGATACTGACTGCTGAGCTGTGTAGCTAATCCTCTCCTGTGTGATACTGTCTGCTGAGCTGTGTATCTAATCCTATCCTGTGTGATACTGTCTGCTGAGCCGTGTATCTAATCCTGTCCTGTGTGATACTGTCTGCTGAGCCGTGTATCTAATCCTATCCTGTGTGATACTGTCTGCTGAGCCGTGTATCTAATCCCATCCTTTGCGATACTGTCTGCTGAGCCGTGTATCTAATCCTCTCCTGTGTGATACTGTCTGAGCCGTGTATCTAATCCTATCCTGTGTGATACTGTCTGCAGAGCCGTGTATCTAATCCTCTCCTGTGTGATACTGTCTGCTGAGCCATGCATCTAATCCTCTCCTGTGTGATACTGTCTGCTGAGCTGTGTATCTAATCCTCTCCTGTGTGATACTGTCTGCTGAGCCGTGTATCTAATCCTCTCCTGTGTGATACTGTCTGCTGAGCTGTGTATCTAATCCTATCCTGTGTGATACTGTCTGCTGAGCCATGTATCTAATCCTCTCCTGTGTGATACTGTCTGCAGAGCTGTGTAGCTAATCCTATCCTGTGATACCGTCTGCTGAGCCGTGTATCTAATCCTATCCTGTGTGATACTGTCTGCTGAGCCGTGTATCTAATCCTATCCTGTGTGATACCGTCTGCTGAGCTGTGTATCTTATCCTCTCCTGTGTGATACTGTTTGCTGAGCTGTGTATCTAATCCTCTCCTGTGTGATACTGTCTGAGCCGTGTATCTAATCCTATCCTGTGTGATACTGACTGCTGAGCTTTGTATCTAATCCTATCCTGTGTGATACTGACTGCTGAGCCGCGTATCTAATCCTCTTCTGTGTGATACTGTCTGCTGAGCTGTGTATCTAATCCTATCCTGTGTGATACTGTCTGCTGAGCCGTGTATCTAATCCTATCCTGTGTGATACTGTCTGCTGAGCCGTGTATCTAATCCCATCCTTTGTGATACTGTCTGCTGAGCCGTGTATCTAATCCTCTCCTGTATGATACTGTTTGCTGAGCTGTGTATCTAATCCTCTGCTGTGTGATACTGTCTGCTGAGCCGTGTATCTAATCCCATCCTTTGTGATACTGTCTGCTGAGCCGTGTATCTAATCCTCTCCTGTGTGATACTGTTTGCTGAGCCGTGTATCTAATCCTCTCCTGTGTGATACTGTCTGCTGAGCCGTGTATCTAATCCTATCCTTTGTGATACTGTTTGCTGAGCCGTGTATCAAATCCTATCCTGTGTGATACTGACTGCTGAGCTGTGTAGCTAATCCTCTCCTGTGTGATACTGTTTGCTGAGCTGTGTATCTAATCCTCTCCTGTGTGATACTGTCTGAGCCGTGTATCTAATCCTATCCTGTGTGATACTGTCTGCAGAGCTGTGTAGCTAATCCTCTCCTGTGTGATACTGTCTGCTGAGCTGTGTATCTAATCCTCTCCTGTGTGATACTGTCTGCTGAGCCGTGTATCTAATCCTCTCCTGTGTGATACTGTCTGCTGAGCTGTGTATCTAATCCTATCCTGTGTGATACTGTCTGCTGAGCCATGTATCTAATCCTCTCCTGTGTGATACTGTCTGCAGAGCTGTGTAGCTAATCCTCTCCTTTGTGATACTCTCTGCTGAGCCGTGTATCTAATCCTCTCCTGTGTGATACTGTTTGCTGAGCTGTGTATCTAATCCTATCCTGTGTGATACTGACTGCTGAGCTGTGTAGCTAATCCTCTCCTGTGTGATACTGTCTGCTGAGCCGTGTATCTAATCCTCTCCTGTGTGATACTGTCTGCTGAGCTGTGTATCTAATCCTATCCTGTGTGATACTGTCTGCTGAGCCGTGTATCTAATCCTATCCTGTGTGATACTGTATGCTGAGCCGTGTATCTAATCCCATCCTTTGTGATACTGTCTGCTGAGCCGTGTTTCTAATCCTCTCCTGTGTGATACTGTTTGCTGAGCTGTGTATCTAATCCTCTGCTGTGTGATACTCTCTGCTGAGCCGTGTATCTAATCCCATCCTTTGTGATACTGTCTGCTGAGCCGTGTATCTAATCCTCTCCTGTGTGATACTGTTTGCTGAGCCGTGTATCTAATCCTCTCCTGTGTGATACTGTCTGCTGAGCCGTGTATCTAATCCTATCCTGTGTGATACTGTCTGCTGAGCCGTGTATCTAATCCCATCCTTTGTGATACTGTCTGCTGAGCCGTGTATCTAATCCTCTCCTGTGTGATACTGTTTGCTGAGCCGTGTATCTAATCCTATCCTGTGTGATACTGTCTGCTGAGCCGTGTATCTAATCCCATCCTTTGTGATACTGTCTGCTGAGCCGTGTATCTAATCCTCTCCTGTGTGATACTGTTTGCTGAGCCGTGTATCTAATCCTATCCTGTGTGATACTGTCTGCTGAGCCGTGTATCTAATCCCATCCTTTGTGATACTGTCTGCTGAGCCGTGTATCTAATCCTCTCCTGTGTGATACTGTTTGCTGAGCCGTGTATCTAATCCTCTCCTGTGTGATACTGTATGAGCCGTGTATCTAATCCTCTCCTGTGTGATACTGTCTGCTGAGCTGTGTAGCTAATCCTATCCTGTGTGATACTGTCTGCTGAGCCATGTATCTAATCCTATCCTGTGTGATACTGTCTGCTGAGCTGTGTATCTAATCCTCTCCTGTGTGATACTGTCTGCTGAGCTGTGTATCTAATCCCATGCTGTGTGATACTGTCTGCTGAGCCATGTATCTAATCCTCTCCTGTGTGATACTGTCTGCAGAGCTGTGTATCTAATCCTCTCCTTTGTGATACTGACTGCTGAGCCGTGTATCTAATCCTCTCCTGTGTGATACTGTCTGCAGAGCTGTGTATCTAATCCTCTCCTTTGTGATACTGTCTGCTGAGCCGTGTATCTAATCCTCTCCTGTGTGATACTGTTTGCTGAGCTGTGTATCTAATCCTCTCCTGTGTGATACTGTCTGAGCCGTGTATCTAATCCTATCCTGTGTGATACTGACTGCTGAGCTGTGTATCTAATCCTATCCTGTGTGATACTGACTGCTGAGCTGTGTATCTAATCCTCTCCTGTGTGATACTGTCTGCTGAGCCGTGTATCTAATCCTATCCTGTGTGATACTGTCTGCTGAGCTGTGTATCTAATCCTCTCCTGTGTGATACTGTCTGAGCCGTGTATCTAATCCTCTCCTGTGTGATACTGTCTGCTGAGCTGTGTAGCTAATCCTATCCTGTGTGATACTGTCTGCTGAGCCGTGTATCTAATCCTCTCCTATATATACAACGAAGGAAAAAATACGATCAAAGCTACACAGCAGGTAGTTAATCATAAAATCTAGCTTTTATTAAATATATGATATAAAAAGAATGCATCTCATAGTATGGCAGAAACAGTGCACAACGTAGAAAACAAAAAATATATCTTAAAATACCATCATGCTCAATGGACACAGAAGTCCACATGTGAAACACCCACCAAAATATAGTATAAACACTAGTGCTCCTGATCAGCAGATCTCTACTGTATAAGTCCAAGTAGTGTATCATTGGTGGTCAGCTAGTGCTGCCCAACTGTAAACAAGATACCCATGTCAGTAACCATATAATATAGAAGTAAGGACTACCTGGACAGAAGACTGGCGGCAGGAATGCTCACATGTGGACCGCGCGTCCACCCCGATGCGCGTTTCGGCGTTACCTTCTTCAGGGGGCGTGGTTGCAAACCGGGGGTGTGTCTTTAAAGAGCTATCTCTGGCCAATAGGAGGGTGTGGGCGGACATCAAATGACGCGCCCGGCGTCTCCGCTGCCTCGGCAACCCGCGATGCCGGCGTCATGCGAAGGACCTCCCATAAGTCACGCGGGCCCACGTGACCCGCAGGTCCTAGCATAGAGACGCCGCACAGCGCGAGCCAACCTCAGCAACCGAGAACGCCTGCACGTACCTGTCCTGGGTACCGCACCTTAGGTAAAACATCCTCAAGCCTAACTAGAAGTCCATCTAAATATTGCCACAGTATCCCAGGGATAGTAAATAAGGATATATGTGTTAAGGTATCCAATTGTAAGATTACCCACATTCATCCAGTGGTAGAGCATAATGTAAAGATCTCCCATCAAAAGGAATACTTATATGCATCGCAATATATATCAATATAGGGACAATTTTACGCATACCATGGACCTCACCACATGTGTCAAATTGCTCCCGACATTGGCACATCATCACTGTATAAAATACCTATCAAAAATACACAATCATAATGGACAAAATAGCATTATATATTAGTACAAGGTGCATGATCACAGAAATGGTATGTCAATAAATCACAATAACAATGTTATCCAGCAGGTAGAAACAATAACCACACATATAGAGGACCCAACCACACACATCACAATACATAATCACCTAAAGGATGGGAATGATACAGGATGCAATAATTCATTTAGACAAAGTTCACAATATAAAAACAAGATATATAGGCCTTGGCGACTGCTGTACGACAATGTCATGAATCCTTCTTCTCCTCCACAAGCACTTATTGATAGTAGAACGAATATAGTCCAGACACAACCCACCAGGAGAAAAGTTCACAGGCCAAAATGATGGATGAACTGGAAATAATATATAATAAAAATAGAATAAATAAAAAACATAAAAATACAAATGATATGTACTAGGTAGAGGGAATATCAAAGAAACGGAGCGAAACTGAGACTCTCATTCAGCCCATGCGGGTGTACGGTGCCCAATTTCCAGATCCATCTGGATCCTGTGTGATACTGTTTGCTGAGCTGTGTATCTAATCCTCTCCTGTGTGATACTGTCTGCTGAGCTGTGTATCTAATCCTATCCTGTGTGATACTGTCTGCTGAGCTGTGTATCTAATCCTATCCTGTGTGATACTGACTGCTGAGCTGTGTATCTAATCCTATCCTGTGTGATACTGTCTGCTGAGCTGTGTAGCTAATCCTTTCCTGTGTGATACCATCTGCTGAGCTGTGTATCTAATCCTATCCTGTATGATACTGTCTGCTGAGCCGTGTATCTAATCCTATCCTGTGTGATACTGTCTGCTGAGCTGTGTATCTAATCCTCTCCTGTGTGATACTGTCTGAGCCGTGTATCTAATCCTATCCTGTGTGATACTGTCTGCTGAGCCGTGTATCTAATCCTCTCCTGTGTGATACTGTCTGCTGAGCTGTGTAGCTAATCCTCTCCTGTGTGATACTGTCTGCTGAGCCGTGTATCTAATCCTATCCTGTGTGATACTGTCTGCTGAGCCGTGTATCTAATCCTATCCTGTGTGATACCATCTGCTGAGCTGTGTATCTAATCCTATCCTGTGTGATACTGTCTGCTGAGCTGTGTATCTAATGCTCTCCTGTGATACTGTCTGCTGAGCCGTGTATCTAATCCTCTCCTGTGTGATACTGTCTGCTGAGCCGTGTATCTAATCCTCTCCTGTGTGATACTGTCTGAGCCGTGTATCTAATCCTATCCTGTGAGATACTGACTGCTGAGCTGTGTATCTAATCCTCTCCTGTGTGATAATACTGTCTGCTGAGCTGTGTATCTAATCCTATCCTGTGTGATACTGTCCACTGAGCCGTGTATCTAATCTTATCCTGTGTTATACTGTCTGCTGAGCCGTGTATCTAATCCTATCCTGTGTGATACTGACTGCTGAGCTGTGTAGCTAATCCTCTCCTGTGTGATAATACTGTCTGCTGAGCCGTGTATCTAATCCTATCCTGTGTGATACTGTCTGCTGAGCTGTGTATCTAATCCTCTCCTGTGTGATACTGTCTGCTGAGCCGTGTATCTAATCCTATCCTGTGTGATACTGTCTGCTGAGCCGTGTATCTAATCCTATCCTGTGTGATACCATCTGCTGAGCTGTGTATCTAATCCTATCCTGTGTGATACTGTCTGCTGAGCTGTGTATCTAATCCTATCCTGTGTGATACTGTCTGCTGAGTTGTGTATCTAATCCTATCCTGTGTGATACTGTCTGCTGAGCTGTGTATCTAATCCTCTCCTGTGTGATACTGTCTGCTGAGCCGTGTATCTAATCCTCTCCTGTGTGATACTGTCTGCTGAGCCGTGTATCTAATCCTCTCCTGTGTGATACTGTCTGAGCCGTGTATCTAATCCTATCCTTTGTGATACTGACTGCTGAGCTGTGTATCTAATCCTCTCCTGTGTGATACTGTCTGCTGAGCCGTGTATCTAATCCTATCCTGTGTGATACTGTCTGCTGAGCCGTGTATCTAATCCTATCCTGTGTGATACCATCTGCTGAGCCGTGTATCTAATCCTATCCTGTGTGATACTGACTGCTGAGCTGTGTATCTAATCCTCTCCTGTGTGATACTGTCTGAGCCGTGTATCTAATCCTATCCTGTGTGATACCATCTGCTGAGCTGTGTATCTAATCCTATCCTGTGTGATACTGACTGCTGAGCTGTGTAGCTAATCCTCTCCTGCGTGATACCATCTGCTGAGCTGTGTATCTAATCCTATCCTGTGTGATACTGTCTGCTGAGCTGTGTATCTAATCCTATCCTGTGTGATACCATCTGCTGAGCTGTGTATCTAATCCTATCCTGTGTGATACTGTCTGCTGAGTTGTGTATCTAATCCTATCCTGTGTGATACTGTCTGCTGAGCTGTGTATCTAATCCTCTCCTGTGTGATACTGTCTGCTGAGCTGTGTATCTAATCCTCTCCTGTGTGATACTGTCTGCTGAGCCGTGTATCTAATACTCTCCTGTGTGATACTGTCTGAGCCGTGTATCTAATCCTCTCCTGTGTGATACTGTCTGCTGAGCTGTGTATCTAATCCTCTCCTGTGTGATACTGTCTGCTGAGCTGTGTATCTAATCCTATCCTGTGTGATACTGTCTGCTGAGCTGTGTATCTAATCCTATCCTGTGTGATACTGACTGCTGAGCTGTGTATCTAATCCTATTCTGTGTGATACTGTCTGCTGAGCCGTGTATCTAATCCTCTCCTGTGTGATACTGTCTGCTGAGCCGTGTATCTAATACTCTCCTGTGTGATACTGTCTGAGCCGTGTATCTAATCCTCTCCTGTGTGATACTGTCTGCTGAGCTGTGTATCTAATCCTCTCCTGTGTGATACTCTCTGCTGAGCTGTGTATCTAATCCTCTCCTGTGTGATACTGTCTGCTGAGCTGTGTATCTAATCCTCTCCTGTGTGATACTGCCTGCTGAGCCGTGTATCTAATCCCATCCTGTGTGATACTGTCTGCTGAGCTGTGTATCTAATCCTCTCCTGTGTGATACTGTCTGAGCCGTGTATCTAATCCTATCCTGTGTGATACTGTCTGCTGAGCTGTGTATCTAATCCTCTCCTGTGTGATACTGCCTGCTGAGCCGTGTATCTAATCCTATCCTGTGTGATACTGACTGCTGAGCTGTGTATCTAATCCTCTCCTGTGCGATACTGCTGAGCTGTGTATCTAATCCTCTCCTGTGTGATACTGTCTGCTGAGCTGTGTATCTAATCCTCTCCTGTGCGATACTGCTGAGCTGTGTATCTAATCCTCTCCTGTGCGATACTGCTGAGCTGTGTATCTAATCCTATCCTGTGTGATACTGTCTGAGCCGTGTATCTAATCCTATCCTGTGTGATACTGTCTGCTGAGCTGTGTATCTAATCCTCTCCTGTGTGATACTGTCCGCTGAGCTGTGTATCTAATCCTCTCCTGTGTGATACTGTCTGCTGAGCCGTGTATCTAATCCTCTCCTGTGTGATACTGTCTGCTGAGCCGTGTATCTAATCCTATCCTGTGTGATACTGTCTGCTGAACTGTATCTAATCCTATCCTGTGTGATACTGACTGCTGAGCTGTGTAGCTAATCCTCTCCTGCGTGATACCATCTGCTGAGCTGTGTATCTAATCCTATCCTGTGTGATACTGTCTGCTGAGCTGTGTATCTAATCCTATCCTGTGTGATACCATCTGCTGAGCTGTGTATCTAATCCTATCCTGTGTGATACTGTCTGCTGAGTTGTGTATCTAATCCTATCCTGTGTGATACTGTCTGCTGAGCTGTGTATCTAATCCTCTCCTGTGTGATACTGTCTGCTGAGCTGTGTATCTAATCCTCTCCTGTGTGATACTGTCTGCTGAGCCGTGTATCTAATACTCTCCTGTGTGATACTGTCTGAGCCGTGTATCTAATCCTCTCCTGTGTGATACTGTCTGCTGAGCTGTGTATCTAATCCTCTCCTGTGTGATACTGTCTGCTGAGCTGTGTATCTAATCCTATCCTGTGTGATACTGTCTGCTGAGCTGTGTATCTAATCCTATCCTGTGTGATACTGACTGCTGAGCTGTGTATCTAATCCCATCCTGTGTGATACTGTCTGCTGAGCTGTGTATCTAATCCTCTCCTGTGTGATACTGTCTGAGCCGTGTATCTAATCCTATCCTGTGTGATACTGTCTGCTGAGCTGTGTATCTAATCCTCTCCTGTGTGATACTGCCTGCTGAGCCGTGTATCTAATCCTATCCTGTGTGATACTGACTGCTGAGCTGTGTATCTAATCCTCTCCTGTGCGATACTGCTGAGCTGTGTATCTAATCCTCTCCTGTGTGATACTGTCTGCTGAGCTGTGTATCTAATCCTCTCCTGTGCGATACTGCTGAGCTGTGTATCTAATCCTCTCCTGTGCGATACTGCTGAGCTGTGTATCTAATCCTATCCTGTGTGATACTGTCTGAGCCGTGTATCTAATCCTATCCTGTGTGATACTGTCTGCTGAGCTGTGTATCTAATCCTCTCCTGTGTGATACTGTCCGCTGAGCTGTGTATCTAATCCTCTCCTGTGTGATACTGTCTGCTGAGCCGTGTATCTAATCCTCTCCTGTGTGATACTGTCTGCTGAGCCGTGTATCTAATCCTATCCTGTGTGATACTGTCTGCTGAACTGTATCTAATCCTATCCTGTGTGATACTGACTGCTGAGCTGTGTAGCTAATCCTCTCCTGCGTGATACCATCTGCTGAGCTGTGTATCTAATCCTATCCTGTGTGATACTGTCTGCTGAGCTGTGTATCTAATCCTATCCTGTGTGATACCATCTGCTGAGCTGTGTATCTAATCCTATCCTGTGTGATACTGTCTGCTGAGTTGTGTATCTAATCCTATCCTGTGTGATACTGTCTGCTGAGCTGTGTATCTAATCCTCTCCTGTGTGATACTGTCTGCTGAGCTGTGTATCTAATCCTCTCCTGTGTGATACTGTCTGCTGAGCCGTGTATCTAATACTCTCCTGTGTGATACTGTCTGAGCCGTGTATCTAATCCTCTCCTGTGTGATACTGTCTGCTGAGCTGTGTATCTAATCCTCTCCTGTGTGATACTGTCTGCTGAGCTGTGTATCTAATCCTATCCTGTGTGATACTGTCTGCTGAGCTGTGTATCTAATCCTATCCTGTGTGATACTGACTGCTGAGCTGTGTATCTAATCCTATTCTGTGTGATACTGTCTGCTGAGCCGTGTATCTAATCCTCTCCTGTGTGATACTGTCTGCTGAGCCGTGTATCTAATACTCTCCTGTGTGATACTGTCTGAGCCGTGTATCTAATCCTCTCCTGTGTGATACTGTCTGCTGAGCTGTGTATCTAATCCTCTCCTGTGTGATACTCTCTGCTGAGCTGTGTATCTAATCCTCTCCTGTGTGATACTGTCTGCTGAGCTGTGTATCTAATCCTCTCCTGTGTGATACTGCCTGCTGAGCCGTGTATCTAATCCCATCCTGTGTGATACTGTCTGCTGAGCTGTGTATCTAATCCTCTCCTGTGTGATACTGTCTGAGCCGTGTATCTAATCCTATCCTGTGTGATACTGTCTGCTGAGCTGTGTATCTAATCCTCTCCTGTGTGATACTGCCTGCTGAGCCGTGTATCTAATCCTATCCTGTGTGATACTGACTGCTGAGCTGTGTATCTAATCCTCTCCTGTGCGATACTGCTGAGCTGTGTATCTAATCCTCTCCTGTGTGATACTGTCTGCTGAGCTGTGTATCTAATCCTCTCCTGTGCGATACTGCTGAGCTGTGTATCTAATCCTCTCCTGTGCGATACTGCTGAGCTGTGTATCTAATCCTATCCTGTGTGATACTGTCTGAGCCGTTTATCTAATCCTATCCTGTGTGATACTGTCTGCTGAGCTGTGTATCTAATCCTCTCCTGTGTGATACTGTCCGCTGAGCTGTGTATCTAATCCTCTCCTGTGTGATACTGTCTGCTGAGCCGTGTATCTAATCCTCTCCTGTGTGATACTGTCTGCTGAGCCGTGTATCTAATCCTATCCTGTGTGATACTGTCTGCTGAACTGTATCTAATCCTATCCTGTGTGATACTGTCTGCTGAGCTGTGTATCTAATCCTATCCTGTGTGATACTGTCTGCTGAGCTGTGTATCTAATCCTGTCCTGTGTGATACTGTCTGCTGAGCGGTGTATCTAATCCTCTCCTGTGTGATACTGTCTGCTGAGCCGTGTATCTAATCCTATCCTGTGTGATACTGCCTGCTGAGCCGTGTATCTAATCCTATCCTGTGTGATACTGTCTGCTGAGCCGTGTATCTAATCCTATCCTGTGTGAAACTGTCTGCTGAACTGTATCTAATCCTATCCTGTGTGATACTGTCTGCTGAGCCGTGTATCTAATCCTATCCTGTGTGATACTGTCTGCTGAGCCATGTATCTAATCCTCTCCTGTGTGATACTGTCTGAGCCGTGTGTCTAATCCTATCCTGTATGATACTGTCTGCTGAGCCGTGTATCTAATCCTCTCCTGTGTGATACTGTCTGCTGAGCTGTGTATCTAATCCTCTCCTGTGTGATACTGTCTGCTGAGCCGTGTATCTAATCCTATCCTGTGTGATACTGTCTGCTGGGCCGTGTATCTAATCCTATCCTGTGTGATACTGTCTGCTGAGCCGTGTATCTAATCCTCTCCTGTGTGATACTGTCTGCTGAGCCATGTATCTAATCCTCTCCTGTGTGATACTGTCTGAGCCGTGTATCTAATCCTATCCTGTGTGATACTGTCTGCTGAGCCGTGTATCTAATCCTATCCTGTGTGATACTGTCTGCTGAGCCGTGTATCTAATCCTATCCTGTGTGATACTGACTGCTGAGCTGTGTAGCTAATCCTCTCCTGTGTGATACTGTCTGAGCCGTGTATCTAATCCTCTCCTGTGCGATACTGCAGAGCGGCTGTATCCACCCTTGGATATCAGACTGTTTTCTGGCTCGGTGTATCTAGGCCTATGTACCTGTATCTCAGCACATGTGGATACATGGAGCAGTGAGCAGGACAGGTGACCCGAGCGCCCATGGCCTGTTACCATGGCAACCAGTGACGCGGACGCCGTGGATGGAGCGCGCTTGGTCACGTGGTGCAGTGAAGCGGGGGCGCCATCACGTGGTGCAGGGGGCGCTGCACATGTGACTGGATTCCTCCTTAGTCCCGCCCACAGGCGACCCTGTGCTGCCACACGTGACTGGGGTCTGGGGGAGGGGGGAGCCTGGAGAAGCCCGGGACCCCCGGAGGCGCGGACGGCCGAGGCTACAGGTAACGGGACGGGCGGAAGGACGTGTCCGCGGCGAGCGGCGCCCCCCGAGGTGTGAGGGATGGTGAGCGCGGCCCCGTGTGATTGTGCCCGGAGACAGGGGCCTCGTGATACCGGGGGGTGGACGAAGACCCTGAAGACCCCCGGCCGCCTCCCGAATCCCTCCCCAGCTATCCCTGAAGGTCCTAAACGCCCCTGCAAATCCTCATCCCCGGACCCCCAAATCTCCACCAGTCACTATGGCCTGGAAAGGAATCCATCACCAATAACGCCTCATATCTGCCTCATCACCCTGAAGACCAAGCGGCTACTACAACCCCCACCTCCAGAAATCCACCCCATCCGAGTCACCTCCTGCATTATACTCCAGAGCTGCGCTCACTATTCTGCTGGTGCAGTCACTGTGCATATACATTACATTACTGATCCTGAGTTACCTCCTGTATTATACTCCAGAGCTGCACTCACTATTCTGCTGGTGCAGTCACTGTGCATATACATTACATTACTGATCCTGAGTTACCTCCTGTATTATACTCCAGAGCTGCGCTCACTATTCTGCTGGTGCAGTCACTGTGCATATACATTACATTACTGATCCTGAGTTACCTCCTGTATTATACTCCAGAGCTGCACTCACTATTCTGCTGGTGCAGTCACTGTGTACATACATTACCTTACTGATCCTGAGTTACCTCCTGTATTATACTCCAGAGCTGCACTCACTATTCTGCTGGTGCAGTCACTTTGTACATACATTACATTACAGATCCTGAGTTACATCCTGTATTATACTCCAGAGCTGCCCTCACTATTCTGCTGGTGCAGTCACTGTGCACATACATTACATTACTGATCCTGAGTTACATCCGGTATTATACTCCAGAGCTGCATTCACTATTCTGCTGGTGCAGTCACTGTGTACATAATTACTTTACTGATCCTGAGTTACATCCTGTATTATATTCCAGAGCTGCACTCATTATTCTGCTGCTGCAGTCGCTGTGTACATATATTACTGATCCTGAGTTACCTCCTGTATTATACTCCAGAGCTGCACTCACTATTCTGCTGGTGCAGTCACTGTGTACATACATTACATTACTGATCCTGAGTTACACCCTGTATTATACTCCAGAGCTGCACTCACTATTCTGCTTGTGCAGTCACTGTGTACATACATTACATTACTGATCCTGAGTTACATCCGGTATTATACTCCAGAGCTGCACTCACTATTCTGCTGGTGCAGTCACTGTGTACATACATTACATTATTGATCCTGAGTTACATCCTGTATTATACTCCAGAGCTGCATTCACTGTTCTGCTGGTGCAGTCACTGTGTACATACATTACTGATCCTGAGTTACATCCGGTATTATACTCCAGAGCTGCACTCACTATTCTGCTGGTGCAGTCACTGTGTACATACATTACATTACTGATCCTGAGTTACATCCTGTATTATACTCCTGAGCTGCACTCACTATTCTGCTGGTGCAGTCACTGTGTACATAATTACTTTACTGATCCTGAGTTACAGCCTGTATTATATTCCAGAGCTGCATTCACTATTCTGCTGCTGCAGTCACTGTGTACATATATTACTGATCCTGAGTTACATCCTGTATTATACTCCAGAGCTGCACTCACTATTCTGCTGGTGCAGTCACTGTGTACATACATTACTGATCCTGAGTTACATCCTGTATTATACCCCAGAGCTGCACTCACTATTCTGCTGGTGCAGTCATTGTGTAAATACCTTACATTACTGATCCTGAGTTACATCCTGTATTATACTCCAGAGCTGCACTCGCTATTCTGCTGGTGCAGTCACTGTGTACATACATTACATTACTGATCCTGAGTTACATCCTGTATTATACTCCAGAGCTGCACTCACTATTCTGCTGGTGCAGTCACTGTGTACATACATTACATTACTGATCCTGAGTTACACCCTGTATTATACTCCAGAGCTGGACTCACTATTCTGCTGGTGCAGTCACTGGGTACATACATTATATTACTGATCCTGAGTTACATCCTGTATTATACTCCTGAGCTGCACTCACTATTCTGCTGGTGCAGTCACTGTGTACATACATTACATTACTGATCCTGAGTTACATCCTGTATTATACTCCAGAGCTGGACTCACTATTCTGCTGGTGCAGTCACTGGGTACATACATTATATTACTGATCCTGAGTTACATCCTGTATTATACTCCAGAGCTGCACTCACTATTCTGCTGGTGCAGTCACTGGGTACATACATTATATTACTGATCCTGAGTTACATCCTGTATTATACTCCTGAGCTGCACTCACTATTCTGCTGGTGCAGTCACTGTGTACATACATTACATTACTGATCCTGAGTTACCTCCTGTATTATACTCCAGAGCTGCACTCACTATTCTGCTGGTGCAGTCACTGGGTACATACATTACTGATCCTGAGTTACATCCTGTATTATACTCCAGAGCTGCACTCACTATTCTGCTGGTGTAGTCACTGTGTACATACATTATATTACTGATCCTGAGTTACATCCTGTATTATACTCCTGAGCTGCACTCACTATTCTGCTGGTGCAGTCACTGTGTACATAATTACTTTACTGATCCTGAGTTACAGTCATATGAAAAAGTTTGGGCACCCCTATTAATCTTAAGCTTAATGTTTTATAAAAATTGGTGTTTTTGCAACAGCTATTTCAGTTTGATATATGTAATAACTGTTGGACACAGTAATGTTTCGGCCTTGAAATGAGGTTTATTGTACTAACAGAAAATGTGCAATCTGCATTCAAACAAAATTTGACAGGTGCATAAGTATGGGCACCCTTATCATTTTCTTGTTTTAAATACTCCTACCTACTTTTTACTGACTTACTAAAGCCCTTTTTTTGGTTTTGTAACCTCATTGGGCTTTGAACTTCATAGCCAGGTGTATGCAATCATGAGAAAAGCTACTTAAAGTGGCCACTTGCAAGTTGTTCTCCTGTTTGATTCTCCTCTGAAGAGTGGCATCATGGGCTCCTCAAAACAACTGTCAAATGATCTGAAAACAAATTTTATTCTACATAGCTGTTCAGGGGAAGGATGCAAAAAGCTGTCTCAGAGATTTAACCTGTCAGTTTCCACTGTGAGGAACATAGTAAGGAAATGGAAGAACACAGGGACAGTTCTTATTAAGGCCAGAAGTGGCAGGCCAAGAAAAACATCAGAAAGGCAGAGAAGAAGAATGGTGAGATCAGTCAAGGACAATCCTCAGACCACCTCCAGAGAGCTGCAGCATCAACTTGCTGCAGATGGTGTCACTGTGCATCGGTCAACTATACAACGCACTTTGCACAAGGAGAAGCTGTATGGGAGAGTGATGCGAAAGAAGCCGTTTCTGCAAGCACGCCACAAACAGAGTCGGCTGAGGTATGCAAAAGCACATTTGGAGAAGCCTATTTCTTTTTGGAAGAAGGTCCTGTGGACTGATGAAACCAAGATTGAGTTGTTTGGTCATACAAAAAGGCGTTAAGCATGGTGGCAAAAAAACACAGCATTCCAAGAGAAACACTTGCTACCCACAGTAAAATTTGGTGGAGGTTCCATCATGCTTTGGGGCTGTGTGGCCAATGCCGGCACCGGGAATCTTGTTAAAGTTGAGGGACGCATGGATTCCACTCAGTATCAGCAGATTCTTGACAATAATGTTCAAGAATCAGTGATAAAGTTGAAGTTACACAGGGGATGGATCTTTCAGCAAGACAATGATCCAAAACACCGCTCCAAATCTACTCAGGCATTCATGCAGAGGAACAATTACAATGTTCTGGAATGGCCATCACAGTCCCCAGACCTGAATATCATTGAACATCTGTGGGATCATTTGAAGAGGGCTGTCCATGCTCGGCGACCATCAAACTTAACTGAACTGGAATTGTTTTGTAAAGAGGAATGGTCAAAAATACCTTCATCCAGGATCCAGGAAATCATTAAAAGCTACAGGAAGCGACTAGAGGCTGTTATTTTTGCAAAAGGAGGATCTACTAAATATTAATGTCACTTTTCTGGTGAGGTGCCCATACTTATGCACCTGTCAAATTTTGTTTGAATGCAGATTGCTAATTTTCTGTTAGTACAATAAACCTCATTTCAAGGCAGAAACATTACTGTGTCCAACAGTTATTACATATATCAAACTGAAATAGCTGCTGCAAAAACACCAATTTTTATAAAACATTAAGCTTAAAATTAATAGGGGTGCCCAAACTTTTTCATATGACTGTACATCCTGTATTATATTCCAGAGCTGCACTCACTCTTCTGCTGGTGCAGTCACTGTGTACGTTGATCCTGAGTTACATCCTGTATTATACTCCAGAGCTGCACTCACTATTCTGCTGGTGCAGTCACTGTGTACATATATTACTGATCTTGCACTATATCTTGTATTATACTCCAGAGCTGCACTCACTCTTCTGCTGGTGCAGTCACTGTGTACGTACATTACTGATCCTGAGTTACATCCTGTATTATACTCCAGAGCTGCACTCACTATTCTGCTGGTGCAGTCACTGTGTACATACATTACATTACTGATCCTGAGTTACATCCTGTATTATACTCCAGAGCTGCACTCACTATTCTGCTGGTGCAGTCACTGTGTACATACATTACATTACTGATCCTGAGTTACATCCTGTATTATACTCCAGAGCTGCACTCACTATTCTGCTGGTGCAGTCACTGTGTACATACATTACATTACTGATCCTGAGTCACCTCCTGTATTATACTCCAGAGCTGCACTCACTATTCTGCTGGTGCAGTCACTGTGTGCATACATTACATTACTGATCCTGAGTTACATCCTATATTATACTCCAGAGCTGCACTCACTATTCTGCTGGTGCAGTCACTGTGTACTTTACATTACTGATCCTGAGTTACATCCTGCACTATACTCCAGAGCTGCACTCACTATTCTGCTGGTGCAGTTACTGTGTATATACATTACATTACTGATCCTGAGTTACATCCTGTATTATACTCCTGAGCTGCACTCACTATTCTGCTGGTGCAGTCACTGTGTACATACATTACATTACTGATCCTGAGTTACATCCTGTATTATACTCCAGAGCTGCACTCACTATTCTGCTGGTGCAGTCACTGTGTGCATACATTACATTACTGATCCTGAGTTACATCCTATATTATACTCCAGAGCTGCACTCACTATTCTGCTGGTGCAGTCACTGTGTACTTTACATTACTGATCCTGAGTTACATCCTGCACTATACTCCAGAGCTGCACTCACTATTCTGCTGGTGCAGTTACTGTGTATATACATTACATTACTGATCCTGAGTTACATCCTGTATTATACTCCTGAGCTGCACTCACTATTCTGCTGGTGCAGTCACTGTGCACATACATTTCATTACTGATCCTGAGTTACATCCTGTATTATACTCCAGAGCTGCACTCACTATTCTGCTGGTGCAGTCACTGTGTACTTTACATTACTGATCCTGAGTTACATCCTGCACTATACTCCAGAGCTGCACTCACTATTCTGCTGGTGCAGTTACTGTGTATATACATTACATTACTGATCCTGAGTTACATCCTGTATTATACTCCTGAGCTGCACTCACTATTCTGCTGGTGCAGTCACTGTGCACATACATTACATTACTGATCCTGAGTTACATCCTGTATTATACTCCAGAGCTGCACTCACTATTCTGCAGGTGCAGTTACTGTGTACATACATTACATTACTGATCCTGAGTTACATCCTGTATTATACTCCAGAGCTGCACTCACTATTCTGCTGGTGCAGTCACTGTGTACATACATTACATTACTGATCCTGAGTTACATCCTGTATTATACTCCAGAGCTGCACTCACTATTCTGCTGGTGCAGTCACTGTGTACATACATTACATTACTGATCCTGAGTCACCTCCTGTATTATACTCCAGAGCTGCACTCACTATTCTGCTGGTGCAGTCACTGTGCACATTCATTACATTACTGATCCTGAGTTACATCCTGTATTATACTCCAGAGCTGCACTCACTATTCTGCTGGTGCAGTCACTGTGTACGTTACATTACTGATCCTGAGTTACATCCTGCACTATACTCCAGAGCTGCACTCACTATTCTGCAGGTGCAGTTACTGTGTACATACATTACATTACTGATCCTGAGTTACCTCCTGTATTATACTCCAGAGCTGCACTCACTATTATGCTGGTGCAGTCACTGTGTACATACATTACATTACTGATCCTGAGTTACATCCTGTATTATACTCCAGAGCTGCACTCACTATTCTGCTGGTGCAGTCACTGTGTACATACAGTACATTACTGATCCTGAGTTACATCCTGTATTATACCCCAGAGCTGCACTCACTATTCTGCTGGTGCAGTCACTGTGTACATACATTACATTACTGATCCTGAGTCACCTCCTGTATTATACTCCAGAGCTGCACTCACTATTCTGCTGGTGCAGTCACTGTGTGCATACATTACATTACTGATCCTGAGTTACATCCTATATTATACTCCAGAGCTGCACTCACTATTCTGCTGGTGCAGTCACTGTGTACATACATTACATTACTGATCCTGAGTCACCTCCTGTATTATACTCCAGAGCTGCACTCACTATTCTGCTGGTGCAGTCACTGTGTGCATACATTACATTACTGATCCTGAGTTACATCCTATATTATACTCCAGAGCTGCACTCACTATTCTGCTGGTGCAGTCACTGTGTACATACATTACATTACTGATCCTGAGTTACATCCTGTATTATACTCCAGAGCTGCACTCACTATTCTGCTGGTGCAGTCACTGTGTACATACATTACAATACTGATCCTGAGTCACCTCCTGTATTATACTCCAGAGCTGCACTCACTATTCTGCTGGTGCAGTCACTGTGCACATTCATTACATTACTGATCCTGAGTTACATCCTGTATTATACTCCAGAGCTGCACTCACTTTTCTGCTGGTGCAGTCACTGTGTACGTTACATTACTGATCCTGAGTTACATCCTGCACTATACTCCAGAGCTGCACTCACTATTCTGCTGGTGCAATCACTGTGTACGTTACATTACTGATCCTGAGTTACATCCTGCACTATACTCCAGAGCTGCACTCACTATTCTGCTGGTGCAGTCACTGTGTACATACATTACTGATCCTGAGTTACATCCAGTATTATACTCCAGAGCTGCACTCACTATTCTGCTGGTGCAGTTACTGTGTATATACATTACATTACTGATCCTGAGTTACCTCCTGTATTATACTCCAGAGCTGCGCTTACTATTCTGCTGGTGCAGTCACTGTGTACATACATTACATTACTGATCCTGAGTTACATCCTGTATTATACTCCTGAGCTGCACTCACTATTCTGCTGGTGCAGTCACTGTGTACATGCATTACATTACTGATCCTGAGTTACATCCTGTATTATACTCCAGAGCTGCACTCACTATTCTGCAGGTGCAGTTACTGTGTATATACATTACATTACTGATCCTGAGTTCCATGCTGTTTTATACTCCATAGCTGCACTCACTATTCTGCTGGTGTAGTCACTGTGCACATACATTACATTACTGATCCTGAGTTACATCCTGTATTATCCTCCAGAGCTGCACTCACTATTCTGCTGGTGCAGTCACTGTGTACATACATTACATTACTGATCCTGAGTTACATCCTGTATTATACTCCTGAGCTGCACTCACTATTCTGCTGGTGCAGTCACTGTTACTGATCTTGCACTATATCTTGTATTATGCTCCTGAGCTGCGCTCGCTATTCTGCTGCCCATGTCTGTGTCTTGCCGTCTTCTAGGTTCCTGTCTTATCTTTTCTCACCTTCTGACTGTGACTTTCTCTTGCGTTTTCTCAGCACAGATGTGATGTGGGATTTAATTTCCTACTTCTGGGCTTTTCTGTGTTTCCTGTCCTTCGTCTCTTCCCCCTGCTCCCCTTACCTCGCATCTCCTGTCCTAATATGGGACCCCTTTAAGTATCGTCTCTGACCATCTATCAGGCCGGCTCTGCTCCATTTCACAGCCCCCCCTCACTATATATGATAACTTCCTTATAATACACTCTTTGGGCATTTGCCCCTTCTTCCCGTGCAGTTTTCACCCCTTGCATGCTCGCTCTTATCCACTTTCTTTATGCAGATTCTTCACGGAAACCTAAAAGCCTCCCTGAGGGAAAGCATTTCCAGAGCCGGCCGATACTCGGGTATTCACCTTTCTCCCTTCGGGTGCGTTTTTCGAGCAATACCTGTCTGCTGCCGTGTAAACGTGGTATCGAGATTGAAATAGCGACTCCAGCCGGTGCCCTCCAGAATCATTCGGACCCTCCTTTCGTCCTGCCCTGCGTGTTTTAAGTCACTCTGTATAAGAAGGAATGACAAAAATCACGCTCAACGCTTTTCCAATTCTTCTTTTCATTGTGCTGTGACATTTACCTCTTGTTTCGCATTCTTTCTGCGGCTAGGTCAAGTTGTGCGTCACTCCTCGCGTTTCGAGTCATGCGCCTGTAGATGCTGGTAGTAAGTTTTACACTCGGTGACCTCTGTACCTTATCACCTTTTCGGTTCTCCACCATTCCCGGCATTCATTGATTTCGTCTTTCGTTACTTTGACTATATTGTCAAAGGTGTGACGCGTTTTGGTCACTTTCCAATAAAAATGAATACTAATGGTTTCGGCTTTTCACTTCTCTTCATCCTGAATCCCACTGATGAGTAAATGAGTAACAAATCACAACCTGTTCTCACATTCCCTAATAGCTCAGTGTGTTATCAGGTTAATTCCCAAGTGAAAGGTCACTGGTTCGAATCGAGGAGCCGCCATGAAGATTATTTCCCAAAAAAAGAGAAACCGCATCATCCAGTTTATCGGTGGCAGTCTCTCGGCCAAGAAAATTGACAAACTGCATCATGTGAGCGCCATGACAGGTGGAAGAATAAGAATTGAAGTCTATCCATTCAAAAGCCAAGAGGTGTCCGTCCATCCATTCAAAAGCCAAGAGGTGTCCGTCCACCCATTCAAGAGCCAAGAGGTGTCCGTCCACCCATTCAAGAGCCAAGAGGTGTCCGTCCACCCATTCAAGAGCCAAGAGGTGTCCGTCCACCCATTCAAGAGCCAAGAGGTGTCCGTCCACCCATTCAAGAGCCAAGAGGTGTCCGTCCACCCATTCAAAAGCCAAGAGGTGTCCGTCCACCCGTGCAAGAGAGCCAAGAGGTGTCCGTCCACCCGTGCAAGAGAGCCACGAGGTGGCCGTCCACCCGTGGCAAGAGAGCCACGAGGTGGCCGTCCACCCGTGGCAAGAGAGCCACGAGGTGGCCGTCCACCCGTGGCAAGAGAGCCACGAGGTGGCCGTCCACCCGTGGCAAGAGAGCCACGAGGTGGCCGTCCACCCGTGGCAAGAGAGCCACGAGGTGGCCGTCCACCCGTGGCAAGAGAGCCACGAGGTGGCCGTCCACCCGTGGCAAAATGTCAGTCAACAAGTCTGGTCATCACAAGGTCTATCAGTTCTGGAGGTGGCTCGTATGTTTCATAATAGTGAGACCACAGACGTCCATGAAAGCACGAGACGTTACATAAGTCTGGAATGGTGTCTCGAAAAAAGGTGAAGAAGCCTCGACCTCATAAGAAGCGTTGGTTTGAGTTTGCAAAAAAGTACGGAAAGTGGACAGTAGAAGATCGGAAATGGGGGATTTAGAGCGATGAGACAAAAGTCAATAGACTAGGCTCTTTAGGATCTAGAAGAAGCAAGGGAAAAAATGGCCAACTGATCAAGAAATGGAAGGAACTGAAGGAAGCCTGATGACATAGGGTTGTTTCACAGCCAAAGACTTTGGATACTTGACCAGCATCGATGGTGGTCTCAATGCTGAGCTATATGTGAGTATCCTACAAGATTAGATACTTCGTACACTCGAGTACTATGGGTATGAAAAGGACGACAGTGTTCCAGCAGGACAACGACCTGAAGCATATGTCGAGATTGGTGAAGAAATGTTTAATTGATAATGAAGTAGAGGTGCTGGATGGGCCCCCACAGTCCCCAGACCTCAACCCAATCCAACAGTTGTGGGTAGAGGTTAAGACAAAGCTGTGTATATACCCAAGTGAGGCGACCAGTATACGCCAACTATGGGAACGTGTAGAAGAGACCTGGGATCAGATTTCGGTCGAGACATGCTTGAATCTGATCGAGAGCAAGAAGGATTCAGGAAGTGGTGACAGCCAAAGGTGGATTTACAAAATACTAACAAAATAATACAAATTAAAGTTTAGAATTTTAGGAGCAAAACAGTAACAATGCAGAGACATGACAGGAATCTGCAGAACTAATCACATTTATGTGTGAGATAGCCAAGATGATTGTCTGTAAAATGATGGTGGTCTCACGTTGGAAGCAGTAGAGGATGGTGAGATATGGAGCCTGAAAGTCAAACGTTCAAAACATTGTTACCCTTTTGCTTGTCAGTGTATCTAGTGCAATTCCTTTTTTTTTCCCATAACATGACGCAAGACGCGTTTTAGACCCGACTGTGTATGATAGATGGGTCATCGGTCGGATCGCTCCTTGTCCCAACAGTGATCAGTGACCGCTTTCACAGGCAACCTGTCTCCTAGTTTTTGGGACACTCCTCTGGTGACACATACCACACATGAAACGCGTCGGTGACTGTATAATTTAATGCCCCCGTGACAACTGTTCCTGACCTATAAGGTAGTTCAGCCTTCTATAAATCGCCATCCGCATCCTACCTTCTTTGGTTTGAGTAGAGTGAGCAGTTTCTCTCCTGTTTGGCCGCGCTTTCCCTGCCCTGTTTTGGCCGCGCTTTCCCCGCCTGGGGCCATGTCCTGGCTTCCTCTCTGCAAAGTTACAGTGCATTGTGAAGGTATTTGGCCCCCTTGAACTTTTCTACCTTTTGCCACATTTATGGCTTCAAAAATAAAGATATAAAATTCAAATTTTTTGAGAAGAATCAACAACAAGTGGGACACAATCGTGAAGTGGAACGAAATTTATTGGATATTTTAAACTTTAAAAAAAAAAAACTTTAAAGTGGGGCGTGCAATATTATTCGGCCCCTTTACTTTCAGTGCAGAAGTTCAGTGAAGATCTCTGAAGGATCCAATGTTGTCCTAAATGACTGGTAATAAGTAGAATCCACCTGTGTGTAATCGAGTCTCCGTATAAATGCACCTGCTCTGTGATAGTCTCAGGGTTCTGTTTCAAGTGCAGAGAGCATCAAGAAGACCAAGGAACACACCAGGCAGGTCTGAGATACTGTTGTGGCGAAATTTAAAGCTGGATTTGGATACAAAAAGATTTCCAAGTTTTAAACATCTCAAGGAGCACTGTGCAAGCGATCATATTGAAATGGAAGGAGTATCAGACCACTGCAAATCTACCAAGACCCGGCCATCCCTCTAAACTGTCATATCGAACAAGAAGACTGATCAGTGATGCAGCCAAAAGGCCCATGATCACTCTGGATGAACTGCAGAGATCTACAGCTGAGGTGGGAGAGACTGTCCATAGGACAACAATCAGTCGTACACTGCACAAATCTGGCCTTTATGGAAGAGTGGCAAGAAGAAAGCCATTTCTCAAAGATATCCATAAAAAGTCTCGTTTGAAGTTTGCCACAAGCCACCTGGGAGACACACCAAACATGTGGAATAAGGTGCTCTGGTCAGATGAAACCAAAATCAAACTGTTTGGCGTAAAAGCAACACAGATCATCACCCTCAAAACACCATCCCCACTGCCAAACATGGTGGTGGCAGCATCATGGTTTGGGCCTGCTTTTCTTCAGCAGGGAAAGAGAAGATGGTTAAAATTGATGGGAAGATGGACGGAGCCAAATACAGGACCATTCTGGAAGAAAACCTGTTGGAGTCTGCAAAACACCTGAGACTGGGACGGAGATTTATCTTCCAACAAGACAATGATCCCAAACATAAAGCAAAATCTACAATGGAATGGCTCAAAAATAAACGTATCCAGGTGTTAGAATGCCAAGTCAAAGTCCAGACCTGAATCCAATCGAGAATCTGTGGAAAGAGCTGAAAACTGCTGTTCACAAACGCCCTCCATCCAACCTCAATGAGCTCGAGCTGTTTTGCAAGGAAGAATGGGCAAGAATTTCAGCCTCTCGATGTGCAAAACTGATAGAGACATACCCCAAGCGACTTGCAGCTGTAATCGCAGCAAAAGGTGGCGCTACACAGTATTAACTCAAGGGGGCCGAATAATATTGCATTCCCCACTTTTCAGTTTTTATTTTTTTTAAAAAGTTTAAAATATCCAAAAAATTTCGTTCCACTTCACGATTGTGCCCCCACTTGTTGATTCTTCCCCAAAAATTAGAATTTTATATCTTTGTTTGAAGCCAGAAATGTGGCAAAAGGTAGAAAAGTTGAAATACGTTCACAATGCATTGTATCTGAGCATTGTTCCTCTGTCATTGATTTCTCTATAGATCTGTGTTGGCTACCAGAGATCTCTGTGTAACTGATGAACTTGTAGACACGACTGCACTCGATGGAGATAAGAATGTGCCATCGATCGGCTGTGGCAGCGCGGCGGCCCCCCTGGAGGATACGCCGGGGTCTCGTGTAACACCATCTGTGTGTGGTTTTATCTTTTTGCCCGTTACCCAGCATGCACTGTTTATCTGAATTTCATAAAAAAATATTTGTGATAAGGCTTAGATTTGTAACCCCTTAATAACCTGGGCGGAAAAACAATCTTTTTTTTTTAATTTTCTTTTGAATGTGGTAAAGGGGGGTGATTTAAACTTTTGTGGTTTTTTTTTTTAAACTTTTTTGCTGGCTTCAATAGTTCTCCTTAGTGGACTTGAAGCTGCGATTATCCAATCACCTGTGCTGCACATAGCAGGGCTTCATCACTGCTATGTGCAGTACCTGATCCGACCACTGGACCAGAGTGGCGCTGTTGTTGCAACACTAAATCCGTATTTTTTATGTAATCCAGATCAGGAGAGGGATGTGAGAATTGTCTGGACTGATACATTGTGACGAGCTGCTGCTGTGAGAGCAGTATTGAAGCTTTGCAGGCCATTCTGCAAAAGACTAAGCAAAGCCTGGGAAGGTCGGGGTAGGGTTTCAGCCTTTGCGTGGCTGTTTGTGTTCACTGATGGCAAGCAGAGATCTTAGCAAATGAGAGAATTGAAACTTCTGCACTGATTTGTTTCACATGAATGAACCGTCCCTTTAACAGCGGAGCGATGTGCAGCTCTTCAGCAATTCCAGCCTGGCTGCAGCTATGACGCCTTGTCTGTACCCGCCTAACAGAGCGGGCGAGCTTGGACTTGCAGATCTGGTAATCCACATAGGTAGCTGGGATGAAAGAAGCTTTCCCCTGGCGGCCGGCAGAGCTCGGTGCCCCGAGATCATTGACACAATGGGCCGGGGCACGTTCCTAAAAAACAAACACGGGCAAAGTTCTGCAACGTCGCTGCGTTGGGGCCAGAGGCGTCCATCAGCTACTTCTCCAAACTTCTAAAGATTTAACTTTTATTTCTGCCAGACTCTGACGTACACATCCCGTCTGATCCGTCCACCATGCTTCACCCTGCAGCTTTGCTTAAAAGACCTGATTTTCATAATTTTTTTTTTTTTATTTATATTTCTCCAAAACCTCCTCTTTTATAAATAGATGATGAGCAGGCACATAGTGTGATCCTTCCCCCATTTTTCTATTTTTATTAATTTTATTTTTTTTAAAGGGGTCGTCCCGAAAAAAAAGAGGCCACTTTCTTCCAAAAAAATGCTCAATTGAGGCATATGGGATGAGCTGCAATATCGTTCACAACCTGTGGACACAAATGGCGCTGTTTTGCAAGAAAGCAGCCATGTTTTGTTTTTTTTTCTTCTAGAAAATCCCTTTAAATTCACCCTTTTAGAGACTCCTCTTCTTTGCCATTGCTGATGGGAACTTTGGTTCTTTGCAGTCCATAACTTTTCTCAAGTTGTTTATGACAAAAATGGGGTCACTTTAAGAAAGCAATGCTGCAGGGTAAAGCATGGGGTATGGATATTGTTGCTTCAGCAGCTTAGATAATAACATTGGGTGTCTCCAGCGCTCCTGGGGGTGATTCCCCTTGCCTGTACTCGGCATCTCCTGTGATGTGATGTTTAAAGGGAAAACCTGACACAAGTTTTGGCAACAGAGACCATGTTTATATGTATATATTTATATACAGCGGCGGTGTGCACTTGTGTTTTGTGGCTGTCACTCCTGCCTGGCACTAAAGGGGGCGATCATCCTCCCGTCAACCCTAACACCAGTGCATGTGAGAGTGTTGCCTTTAAGTTCCCTTTAAGAGGGTGACTTCTACGGGAAGGGCGATTCCTGTGCCGCTGCTGACTTCCAGCTGTCTCCCCTTCTCTATCTGCGATTCCCAGGACTCTGCAGCCTGAGGATCTGCGTCACCCATGGCTGCCAGATGTCCCCCGAGTCCTGCCGCTAATATTCTCATTTCCTCTGCTTCTGGCACGGATTTGGCGCTCTGGGTTCTAATCTCTGCAGTAGAGCCGCCTGAGGGCGGGTGATAGAAGTCTCAGGCGCACGCCGTGCAGCGCCATCTCCTCCGCACCACAGGCATCCTGCCTGATGGACCGCACCGAGCGAGCCGCCACCAGTTAGTCCTGAAACGGGGTGCTATCCAGAGAGCTGAGGCTCAACCAGCAGAATAGTAAGTGCAGCTCTGGAGGATAATACAGGATGTAACTCAGGATCAGTAATGTAATGTATGTACACAGTGACTGCACCAGCAGAATAGTGAGTGCAGCTCTGGAGAATAATACAGGATGTAACTCAGGATCAGTAATGTAATGTATGTACACAGTGACTGCACCAGCAGAATAGTGAGTGCTGCTCTGGATTATAATACAGGATGTAACTCAGGATCAGTAATGTAATGTATGTACACAGTGACTGCATGAGCAGAATAGTGAGTGCAGCTCTGGAGTATAATACAGGAGGTAACTCAGGATCAGTAATGTAATGTATGTACACAGTGACTGCATGAGCAGAATAGTGAGTGCAGCTCTGGAGTATAATACAGGAGGTAACTCAGGATCAGTAATGTAATGTATGTACACAGTGACTGCACCAGCAGAATAGTGAGTGCAGCTCTGGAGTATAATACAGGGTGTAACTCAGGAACAGTAATGTATGTACACAGTGACTGCACCAGCAGAATGGTGAGTGCAGCTCTGGAGTATAATACAGGATGTAACTCAGGATCAGTAATGTAATGTATGTACACAGTGACTGCACCAGCAGAATGGTGAGTGCAGCTCTGGAGTATAATACAGGATGTAACTCAGGATCAGTAATGTAATGTATGTACACAGTGAGTGCAGCTCTGGAGTACTAGTGCTGTATTACTTGTTGTTCTGTAAGATGCATGTAGTAATACTTATCTGTGATTGCCGCTAGTTGTGATGACTTATGAGCGCTCTGTGCTCTGCGGACCAGATCTGAGCAGCGCTCTGATACCGGCGCAGGTAGATCTCTCGTAGATCAGTGGGTCCTGCCCTGGACGGTGTATTGGTGACACCAGAAATAGATCTGGTTTAGGAGTTGCTATCTTTGCTGCTTCGTCGCTTACATCTCCATTGTGTTCCTAGGTCTTTGGTAACCTGATGGTTTCCATTGTTGCCTGAAGAGGAATGACTACATGGTGTGGGTTGTAGTCATTTGCACTTGTTAAGGGGGGAGACCTGTTTTCTGTGTCTTTGTTCTTGTTTGGCCTGGGGGCGTCAGGAGGATACCTGGGATCTGCATGGTGACATTTAGGTGTGGGCTGGAGTCCTGTGGTCTGGGATGGGTCATTCTTTATCCCTCTAGATATAAAGGCTCTTAATCCTTCTGGTTTTACCTGTTTTTCCTGAATGGAAATAAAGGTAAAACCACAGAGAGAGGGCCTGAGACCGCGAATCAGGGAGATGCATAAATAGCAATTCCCTAGTTCTCATTAGTTGGAGTTGCCCCATTAACAACCCGAGGATAGTTGTGTTTCCCACCATTGTTTGGAGAGAGCACTGGTACGTTGTAACATGCCCTGTGTGACCTATACATGACCTGGATGGCGTTTTTCAACCTCCTCGACAATACTTTCATTCATTTAGAGCAAGCAGAGGACCTATCACGTGACATAAATAATGTAATTTTTTTTAACCTGGCCTAAACGCCGCTTTTCTCCTGAATCCGGCAATGTTTTTCTTTTCCTACTGAGCCTCTCTGTTCCTGAGATATCGCCCCATCTTCCATATATAGAAATAAACTTTATTTAGCCAAGTGGGAAGAGCTGAGGACCACGCCCATTTGGTTTTAAAAAAAAAAAACTACAGAGAAAAGGAGGTCATATCTCAGGAACGGAGAGGCGTAGGAACAAGAGAAAAGCATCGCCGGATTTAGGAGAACAGCGGCTTTTAGACTGGGTAAAAAAAATGACGCATTTGTGTTCCTCTTTAAATAGTTAGTGTGGTATAAAGAAGCAGAAGTTTTCCTTTTATTGACGTGGCGATTGCCTTAGTGAGATGCTGACCCTTCCCCTACCTGACAGTCATCACGGCGCGGGGAGAGACGGCCGCTAATTGCCTGCTGCCGGTCAATATCATGAATATGTAACCAGCCTGGAGCTAGTGAACAAAGCAGCATTGTCCACCCCATTTCTCCTGCAAGGTGGAACCCTCGATTGGAGGAAGTTTCTGCAGCTCATGCATTAAAAATGAATCCTCTTTCCCCTCTTTACGGCCAGCGCCGGCTATCCAGGTCAGTGCGTAATACAACCAGCGCTCGTTAGTAGATTTCTTGCAGATGCCGGAGAGGAGGGAGGACGAGGCCGCGCCCCTGACGTCATTCATTAGTTTTAGGAAAATGGAAAAATGGAAATGCTCAATAGTCAGCATTGAAAGGCAGGAATCGCATCCATCGTTGCCTTTCCGAGTTGGAATAAAATGGCTGATAACAGTGAACAATAGATGTAACTTTCTGTTCTATTGCAAATAAAGGAGAGAGAGTCTGCAGTTCTACTGTTCCTTTAAATGAGCGGTTTCTCCCAGCTGGTAGTATGTGATATTACCGCCCTTTGTCTTCCATCTCCTCCTCCCATATTCAACCCGAAGCTCTGTGCTGCAGATGTGCCAGAGAGCCATATGTGACCCCCCCGAGGCTTCTGGATGAGCGGCCTGTGTCTAATCAGAACACAAAGGTATCCGAATGTGACGGCCGCGTCCCACTGTGTGCACGGGTATTGATACACTTACTATTCCACCCCACTGTCTGCGCTGATACATTGTAACAAACTGTCAGGACAGAAGACAGACTTGTGCTGCCATGTTGAGCTCAAAGGATTGTGTAGACTGGGGGCATTCCCGGACCACCGGCAAGCCCATGAATATAACTACTATAATACTGCTCCTATGTACAAGAATATAACTACTATAATACTGCCCCTATGTACAAGAATATAACTAATATAATACTGCCCCCTATGTACCAGAATATAACTACTATAATACTGCCTCCTATGTACAAGAATATAACTACTATAATACTGCCCCCTATGTACAAGAATATATGTACTATAATACTGCTCCTATGTATAAGAATATATGTACTATAATACTGCTCCTATGTACAAGAATATATGTACTATAATACTGCCCACTATGTACAAGAATATAACTACTATAATACTGCCCCCTATGTATAAGAATATAACTACTATAATACTGCCCCCTGTGTACAAGAATATACCTACTATAATACTGCCCTCTATGTACAAGAATATAACTACTATATTCTTCCTTTGGAAGGTCCTTTGGAAGTGGATTGAGCTGTAGGGTGCATTGCTGGAAAAAGGGAGGGGGTCCTCTTTAAATCTTCTTCCTTAGCGAGTGTGAACGAGCTGAGTGTGACCGGAGTGTAAGTGCAAACGGAAGTAAGTGTGTGACTTGTTTTTCAGTGACTTTGGATTCAGGGAGTTTGGAAGGGAGGACTTTGGACTGAATTGCTGCCTGTATTTTATTAATTCTTTACATTTCTTTTTACCTAACATTCTGTATATTGCAATCCCCATTAGGAAATGAGCTCCATTATTGGCAATGCTATCCAGTGTACATCTTGCCACATGTATGCAATCCTTGAACTATCCAGTCGTGGGTGCATACTGCTGTGCGAGATGTGAGCACATTGTGAGTTTGGAAGACCAGGTACTGTATCTAAATGAGCAGCTGGCAACACTGAGATCCATTAACAATATGGAAAGGAGTCTGCTGCTCACTGGGGTAGATGTGGGGGGAGTGGTAGTAGGGAGCTGCAGGACAGTGAGGCAGCTAGCTGGGTGACAGTTAGAACGGGGGGTAGAGGGAAGAGTGCCAGGGAGGCTAGTCCTGATCTGGCACACCCCAATAAGTTTGCAAAGTTGACAGATGAGGAGGGTGACGGTACAGGGGTAGCACTGCTGCAGCAAGGCATGTCCCCTGAAAGCCGGAGGAGTGTCAGCTCCAGTAAGGAGGGAAATGGGAGAGCAGGGCAGGCCAGGCCGGTGCTGGTAGTGGGGGACTCAATTATTAGGGGAACAGATAGGGAAATCTGTCACAAAGACAGGGATCGTCTGACAGTGTGCTGCCTACCTGGCGCTCTAGTCCGGCACATCGCTGATCGGGTTGACAGATTACTGGGAGGGGCTGGTGAGGACTCAGCGGTCATGGTGCACATTGGCACAAATGACAAAGTTAGAGGTAGGTGGAAGGTCCTTAAAGATGATTTCAGGGAATTAGGCTGCAAGCTGAAAGCAAGGACCTCCAAGGTGGTATTCTCTGAAATAATACTTGTACCACGTGCCAAGCCAGAGAGGCAACGGGAGATAAATAAGTGGCTCAAGAACTGGTGTAGGAAGGAGGGATTTGGGTTCCTGGAGAACTGGGCCGACTTCTCAGTTGGCTACAGACTCTACGCTAGGGACCGGCTGCACCTCAATGGGGAGGGTGCAGCTGTGCTGGAGGAGAAAATGGCTAGAAGGTTGGAGGAGTGTTTAAACTGGGGATTGGGGGGGGAGGGTATTCATTTTATAGGTGAGGAAGATAGTGCAGATAGTGACCTGGGCACAAATAAAGAAATTGGGGGTGGGGTTAGAACAGTCAATATAGTAAGAAGGAATAGAGGTACAGAGAGATACATAAAATGCATGTCACTAATGCCAGAAGCCTCATCAATAAAATGGAGGAATTAGAATTAATTTTGTTGGAAAATAATTATGACATGGTAGGGATATCTGAGACATGGCTGGACGAGAGCCATGACTGGGCAGTTAATTTACAGGGCTATATTCTGTTCAGAAATGACCGTACAAACAAGTGAGGGGGGGGTGTGTGCTTATATGTGAAATCATCCTTAAAACCCTTCTTGCGGGAGGATATATGTGAATCTAATGAAAATGTAGAGTCCCTGTGGATGGAGATAAGGGGAGGGGGAAAAAATAATAAATTACTGATAGGGGTTTGTTATAAGTCTCCAAAAATAATGGAAGCAGTGGAGAATATCCTCGTAAAGCAAATAGATGAAGCAGCGACTCAAGGAGAAGTCATTATTATGGGAGACTTCAACTACCCTGAAATACATTGGGGGACAGAAACATATGGTTCAAGCAAAGGTAATAGGTTTTTGACAACTATGAGAGACAATTACCTTTCATAACTGGTTCAGGACCCAACAAGAAGGGGGGCACTGCTAGACCTAATATTAACCAATAGGCCAGACCGCATATCAAATATACGAGTTGGGGGTCACTTGGGTAATAGTGATCACAAAATACGTTTTCATGTATCCTTTAACAAGATGTGTAGTAGGTGGGTTACAAGGACACTAAACTTCAGGAAGGGAAATTTCCAACGGTTAAGAGATGATCTTAGTGCAATAAACTGGGACGATATCCTGAGACATAAAGCTACACAAAACAAATGGGAGACATTTATTAACATCCTGAATAGGACCTGTGCACAATATATACCCTTTGGGAATAAACATGCTAGAAATAGGAGGAAACCACTATGGCTAAATAGAGCTGTAAGGGGCGCAATAAGTGACAAAAAGAAAGCATTTAGAGAACTAAAGCAGGTAGGTAGTGATGAGGCATTAAATAAATATAGAAAATTAAATAAATTCAGTAAAAACCAAATCAAGGCAGCAAAGATTGAGGCAGAGAGAATCATTGCCAGAGAAAATAAAAATAACCCCAAAATATTCTTTAACTACATAAATAGTAAAAACTAAAAAATGATAGTGTTGGCCCCCTTAAAAATAGTCTGGGTGAAATGGTGGATGAGGAAAAAGCCAATATGCTAAATGATTTTTTTTCAACCGTATTTACACAAGAAAATCGCATGACAGAAAACATGATTAGTGATGACAAAAATTCTCCAGTAAATGTCACTTGTTTAACCCAGCAGGAAGTACGGCGGCGTCTAAAAATCACTAAAGTTGACAAATCCCCGGGCCCGGATGGGATACACCTGCGAGTACTGCAGGAATTAAGTAACATCATAGATAGACCATTATTTTTAATCTTTAAAGATTCCATAATAACAGAGTCTGTACCACAGGACTGGCGTATAGCAAATGTGGTGCCATTATTCAAAAAGGGGGCAAAAACTGAACTTGGAAATTATAGGCCCGTAAGCTTAACCTCTACTGTGGGTAAAATCCTGGAGGGTTTCCTAAGAGATGCTATAATAGAGTATCTGAAGAAGAATAACCTCATGACCCAATATCAACATGGGTTTATGAGGGACCGTTCCTGTCAAACTAATCTGATCAGTTTTTATGAGGAGGCAAGTTCTGGACTGGACCAAGGAAATGCAGTGGATGTTGTGTATATGGACTTTTCAAAAGCTTTTGATACGGTTCCACACAAAAGGTTGATACATAAAATGAGAACAATGGGGATAGGGGAAAATATATGTATGTGGGTTAAGAATTGGCTCAGTGATAGGAAACAAAGGGTGGTTATTAATGGAAAACACTCAGACTGGGTCTCAGTTAACAGTGGGGTACCACAGGGGTCAGTATTGGGCCCCCTTCTTTTTAACATATTTATTAATGACCTTGTAGGGGGCATACAGAGTAATATTTCAATATTTGCAGGTGACACTAAACTCTGCAGGGTAATCAATACAGAGGAGGACAATTTTATATTACAGGAGGATCTATGTAAACTAGAAGCTTGGGCTGATAAATGGCAAATGAGCTTTAATGGGGATAAATGTAAGGTAATGCACTTGGGCAGAGGAAATAAAATGTATAATTATATGCTTAATTGTAAAACACTGGGCAAAACTGTCACTGAAAAAGACCTGGGTGTATTGGTGGACGACAAGCTCACGTTTAGTGGCCAGTGTCAGGCAGCTGCTGCAAAGGCAAATAAAATAATGGGATGCATTAAAAGAGGCATAGATGCTCATGAGGAGAAGATAATTTTACCTCTATACAAGTCATTAGTGCGACCACACTTAGAATACTGTATACAGTTCTGGTCTCCGGTGTATAAGAAAGACATAGCTGAACTAGAGCGGGTGCAGAGAAGAGCGACCAAGGTTATTAGAGGACTGGGGGGTCTGCAATACCAAGACAGGTTATTACACTTTGGGTTATTTACTGTGGAAAAACGAAGGCTTAGGGGTGATCTTATTACTATGTACAAGTATATGAGGGGACAGTACAAAGACCTGTCGACTGATCTTTTTACTCTGAGGCCAGAGACGGGGACAAGGGGGCATCTTCTACGTCTGGAGGAAAGAAGGTTTAATCATAATCACAGACGCGGATTCTTTACTGTAAGAGCAGTGAGACTATGGAGCTCTCTGCCGCATGATGGTGTAATGAGTGATTCACTATTAAAATTTAAGAAGGACATGGATGCCTTTCTTGAAAAGTATAATATTACAGGTTATAAATACTAGATTCCTTGATAGGGCGTTGATCCAGGGATCTAGTCTGATTGTCGTATGGAGTCGGGAAGGAATTTTTTTCCCCAATGTGGAGCTTAGTGTTTGCCACATGGGGTTTTTTGCCTTCCTCTGGATCAGCATATTAGGCTATGGGTTGGACTAGATGGACTTAGTCTTCCTTCAACCTTAAAAACTATGTTACTATAATACTGCCCCTATGTACAAGAATATAACTACTATAATACTACCCCTATGTACAAGAATGTAACTACTATAATACTACCCCTATGTACAAGAATATAACTACTATAATACTGCCCCCTATGTACAAGAATATAACTACTATAATACTACCCCTATGTACAAGAATATAATTACTATAATACTGCCCCCTATGTACAAGAATGTAACTACTATAATACTGCCCCTATGTACAAGAATATAACTACTATAATACTGCCCCTATGTACAAGAATATAACTACTATAATACTGCTCCTATGTACAAGAATATAACTACTATAATACTGCCCCCTATGTACAAGAATATAACTACTATAATACTGATCCTATGTACAAGAATATAATTACTATAATACTGCTCCTATGTACAAGAATATAACTACTATAATACTGCCCCTATGTACAAGAATATAACTACTATAATACTGCCCCCTATATACAAGAATATAACTACTATAATACTGCCCCCTATATACAAGAATATAACTACTATAATACTGCCCCCTATATACAAGAATATAACTACTATAATACTGCCCCCTATATACAAGAATATAACTACTATAATACTGCCCCTATGTACATGAATATAACTACTATAATACTGCCCCTATGTACATGAATATAACTACTATAATACTGCCCCTATGTACAAGAATATAACTACTATAATACTGCCCCAATGTACAAGAATATAACTACTATAATACTGCCCCTATGTACAAGAATATAACTACTATAATACTGCTCCTATGTACAAGAATATAACTACTATAATACTGCTCCTATGTACAAGAATATAACTACTATAATACAGCCCCTATGTACAAGAATATAACTACTATAATACTGCCCCTATGTACAAGAATATAACTACTATAATACTGCCCCCTATGTACAAGAATATAACTACTATAATACTGCTCCTATGTACAAGAATATAACTACTATAATACAGCCCCTATGTACAAGAATATAACTACTATAATACTGCCCCTATGTACAAGAATATAACTACTATAATACTGCCCCCTATGTACAAGAATATAACTACTATAATACTACCCCTATGTACAAGAATATAATTACTATAATACTGCCCCCTATGTACAAGAATGTAACTACTATAATACTGCCCCTATGTACAAGAATATAACTACTATAATACTGCCCCTATGTACAAGAATATAACTACTATAATACTGCTCCTATGTACAAGAATATAACTACTATAATACTGCCCCCTATGTACAAGAATATAACTACTATAATACTGATCCTATGTACAAGAATATAATTACTATAATACTGCTCCTATGTACAAGAATATAACTACTATAATACTGCCCCTATGTACAAGAATATAACTACTATAATACTGCCCCCTATATACAAGAATATAACTACTATAATACTGCCCCCTATATACAAGAATATAACTACTATAATACTGCCCCCTATATACAAGAATATAACTACTATAATACTGCCCCCTATATACAAGAATATAACTACTATAATACTGCCCCTATGTACATGAATATAACTACTATAATACTGCCCCTATGTACATGAATATAACTACTATAATACTGCCCCTATGTACAAGAATATAACTACTATAATACTGCCCCTATGTACAAGAATATAAGTACTATAATACTGCCCCTATGTACAAGAATATAACTACTATAATACTGTCCCTATGTACAAGAATATAACTACTATAATACTGCCCCCTATGTACAAGAATATAACTACTATAATACTGCTCCTATGTACAAGAATATAACTACTATAATACAGCCCCTATGTACAAGAATATAACTACTATAATACTGCCCCTATGTACAAGAATATAACTACTATAATACTGCCCCCTATGTACAAGAATATAACTACTATAATACTGCCCCTATGTACAAGAATATAACTACTATAATACTGCCCCTATGTACAAGAATATAACTACTATAATACTGCCCCCTATGTACAAGAATACAACTACTATAATACTGCCCCTATGTACAAGAATATAACTACTATAATACTGCTCCTATGTACAAGAATATAACTACTATAATACTGCTCCTATGTACAAGAATATATCTACTATAATACTGCTCCTATGTACAAGAATATAACTACTATAATACTGTGCCACTATTATATGTACTGTGGTTGTAGTGGCGGTGGAAATGGTGATACTTTTGTTCATTTTTCAACAAGCTTTTCATTTTCTAACTCTGTAATTTATGACCCACAATACCATTTGTTGTGAGACTAGTCTCCGGCCCATTTATAATTGCTGATCTGGTGTCTGGCTTTATTACTTTTCAGGGTCACATATTCCAGTCTTAATGCTGTAACTGCAGAGAACCCTTTGTTATTCAGCTGCTGTTATCACTCTCCCTCCATAATAGGAAATAATCATCTTCCTGTTCTTTGTATTCGCACATAGAAAAGTTGGGCAAGTCCAGCTCAGAGGTGATATCATTTCTAACGTCTCATTATAGGAGATAGCGTCCACCCCATAATAATCTGGTTGCTGCCTTTCTACTGATTAAAGCTTTCGAATATCCATTATGAAATGTGGAGTCCAAAACTGGATCCCGTATTTAAGATTTCATCTTTTCAAGTGATTTATAGAGGGGTAATAATATATTATGATCTCTTTTTATACACCCATATATCTTATTTTCTTTTGCAGCTGCTGCCTGACATTGAGTTCTGCTGCTTGGTGACCACAATCGCCCGGTCCTTCTCTCGTTCTGTCGGCCCCGACCGCTTGCCGCCGCCCATCCCTGTCGGCCCCGACCGCTTGCCGCCGCCCATCCCTGTCGGCCCCGACCGCTTGCCGCCGCCCATCCCTGTCGGCCCCGACCGCTTGCCGCCGCCCATCCCTGTCGGCCCCGACCGCTTGCCGCCGTCCATCCCTGTCGGCCCCGACCGCTTGCCGCCGTCCATCCCTGTCGGCCCCGACCGCTTGCCGCCGTCCATCCCTGTCGGCCCCGACCGCTTGCCGCCGTCCATCCCTGTCGGCCCCGACCGCTTGCCGCCGCCCATCCCTGTCGGCCCCGACCGCTTGCCGCCGCCCATCCCTGTCGGCCCCGGCCGCTTGCCGCCGCCCATCCCTGTCGGCCCCGGCCGCTTGCCGCCGCCCATCCCTGTCGGCCCCGGCCGCTTGCCGCCGCCCATCCCTGTCGGCCCCGGCCGCTTGCCGCCGCCCATCCCTGTCGGCCCCGGCCGCTTGCCGCCGCCCATCCCTGTCGGCCCCGGCCGCTTGCCGCCGCCCATCCCTGTCGGCCCCGGCCGCTTGCCGCCGCCCATCCCTGTCGGCCCCGACCGCTTCCTTTCCAAATAAGTTTCTTGAAATTGTTTCTGCTTGTAAAACTTTTTAATTCCTTAAACTGTGTGTGAACACAGGCAAAGCCTTCCATCCTGCACTGACTTTCACCATTATTTATCTTCCTCGGCTCCTTCTTTTCTGGCATTCCAGCGATGCTGGTGTCACTGGCAGGAGGTCCTAAGCTTCAGCTTCTCTTCTAGCTTTAGAAGGACCTTGAGGTGTCAGTGAGCGCACCCCACCTCGGCTGCTGGTGTTTCCTCCTTGTGTTCCATCTCATTGTCCTTGCCGTTATTTCCTCCTTTTACGGCGGATCTGATGAAGTCATTACTGGTCTGTCATCCTCTTTCTCTTGTTCTTCCTCCTCGGTGTATCACACGATACGATCTGGCAGGTGACACTATATACCTGGCATCGCTGCGTTTGTTCAGCTCGGCCAAGAACAGTTTAGCAGGTAATTTGCCGCTTTGTGACTTTCTGCTACGTCTTGATAAATTCCGAAATAATAGATGTTCTTCCATCATGAGAAAGCCGACACGTGGGGCACACGTGGCCGAGACCCTCACAAACCAGAGGGGGTGCGTAACATCTGGCGTTGCCCCATGAGCAAGATGCATGAATTTAACATTTTGGGGATTATTTCGGAATTTTCTTTCATGTATATCTGATTGATAATTCTCTTTGTGTAGATGTTGGTAGCTTATTGCTCAGATATGGCAGCGAGGTCCACAAAGAAAGAGTTCTGGCGTGTTCCTGATCAGCGAGGCTGAACAAGTGGTCTTTGAGTCCACAAGTAGGGGGAGACACCTATTTATTATTTAAGTGGAAGAAACACTTTCTTCTTTTGTAAGTAATCGACCTGCTCCGGAACCTTTGATCCCGAGTGATCGCCACAGCAAGTGGTGTCTGGCTAAGCCTTTTCTCTGCAGTGGCCACTAGAGGTTCACTGTAGTATTACATGCCTGCTATTTAAATGAGAAACCATTGAGTGGGGGTAGGGGGTTACCAGGTCTGTAATATCCACACACCCTACCTCCTTTATGGTACAGCTAATAAATGCTACCCCTCCCCCAAACCAGATTTTTCCCTCTTGTACAAGGTTTTACCTTTGCTCTATTAACCAGCTGACGTCAACTTTACAGCTTCCTAATAAGTTGTGTTTTCAATTTGCCACCGTCTCTGCTTGCTGTCAGAGAGTAGAAAATATTCAGAGGGTCCATTCATTATTATTTTTTATTATTATTATTTTTTGCAAATTTTTTTTTTTTTGCATCAAATTGTTTAATTTGTGCCATTTTTATTCATATATATATATATATATATATATATATATATATATATTTTTTTTTTCTTTAGTTTGGTCATTATTATTAAGAATAATAATTAATTTTATTTATACAGAGCCAACATATTTAATTGAAATTTTGTTGTTGTTGTTTTTTTTGTTTTTTACTAGATGTTTGCAGCTAATTCATCAATTGCAACTTTTTTTTTTTTAACTAAAAAATAGCATATTATTTAGCACAAATGGAGGGATTTTTTTCTACGCCTGAAATTTTTGCAACATTTTCAGAGTCGAAAAAATAGTAAAAGACAAAAATTAATTTTTTTTTCCCAATTTTCATTAACCAAATTCTGTGCTCCATTACAGTACATAAGTGGAAATAATTAGCAACTTTTTAAAAGTTAATTCATGAATTGGTCAAAAACATCTGGATAATGGAAACCGCGCTCTAACGTCACCGAGCAAACCTAAAAATAGATAGATAGATATATATATAGATTGAAAAAACTGGCATAAAACGGTTAGAAAGAATTTGCTGCAAACTTTAAAAAAATAATAATAATTTGAATGTTGAATTGAGACCAAAGAGTATTGAAAAGTTGTGGAACTTTTTAGAAAACTTTTGTGCTTGTGACTGCGCCCCCTTCCCTCCCCTGTGGTTGAGGTTGTCGGATTGGTGTCAGAGGTGGGCACAGGTCAGACCTGCAAAACGGCCCCCAATCCATTGCAGTGGGTCTGGAGTGCTGCCAAGGCCACTCATCACAAGGATGTAAATCCCCTTTAAGCAGCCGGGAGGCATGAAAACGCGTCGGCCCCCGTTTCTTTCTTTGGCTCCTGGCTGCAGGAATTTGCTTTGTTCTTCGGGTTTTTGTGTGCGGGGCCCCTCTCCCTCCCCGCTAGTTGCCTAATTGCTGGCACCACTCCTCCCTCGCCTCCCTCTCCTCCTGCTGCTCTCCTTCGCCTCCCTCGCTCGTTTTTTTTTGGGCTTCACTTCCTAGTGATTGCCACAAGCTCAGCGAGCAGAAGGGATCTGGCTGCATCGAGAATTCAGGTGGCGTCCATCTATCACCTCTTCCTCCCCCCCAAAAAAAAAAAAAATCATTTCGCCCCCCATAACCCTCCCATCTAACATGCATTTGTCTTATTTCTTGCAGGAGCCAATATCTGACCATGTTCCTCTGCAGATGCAGCCCTGGATCCCCATGAAACGGCAGCGACCTCCGAAGAGCGGACCGTAGCCCATGTGCCTTACCCCCCAACCCACCACCCCCTCGTATATTATTTTTGCAATCTTCTGACGTTTTTCCAGCTGATTTTCCCCTATGCCGCGTCCCGGAGAAGAGAGATGACACCTCTTCTTCTCTTCCTTCATCGGGAGACGAGTAGAAACTTGCCGCCCGCTAGGCTATAATCCAGAAAGGACGCGTGGACGGGACGCGGGGGGGGTTGTGTTTATTTTTTTGGGGGTGGTTTCATCCAATTTCCTGGAACGATGGTGATCGCCAAGGTCAGGTACTTGATGCTGTTCCTCTGCGTCCAGCTGGTGGTGATGGCGTTGCTGTACAGAGAAGGTTACCGGAAGCGGGTGGCGTATTTCTTTGGGATTTTTTATAAGAACGGACCCCATTCCCTGGTGCTGCTGAACGCCCAGAACCTTTCTTTTCCCGGAGACGTCTACGCCAACCTCAGCTTGATCTCCAGGATGACCGTGCGGGACGACCTGCTGCCGTACTGCCCCGAGTCCTCGCCTTTCATAGGTAAGTGGTTTAAAAAAAAAAAAAAGCCCCCCAAATTTATCATTTAACACTTCGCTGACCCCTCACATTTATCCTATGAGCAGTATTGGGTGCACCGCCCCTTTAAGTCCACCTTAGAGGGGTCGTGCCCATTTAATTATTCCCCTGGGAAGCAGAAGGGTCTTGCCGCTCACTTTGACCTTGATATCAGGGTCTTGTATATACCATATCTGATGTATGCAGATGAAGGGTGGTTGCTGGGACTTATAGTTCGCCCCTCTCCTGACCCCGCCTGGAGACAACATTTTGCAATATTTGTTCTTTTCATGCAGTTTTGTAACATCGTTGCTGCTTCTGTTTATTTAACCAGGGTGAAATTCCTGCATATTGTGTGCGGTGTGAAGGTCGGGGGCGTGCGCCGGCTCTCACTCACTGCTCTTTTGTGTGCAGCTTGTGTATAGAAGTGGCGGGGCCGCCGGTACTTCCGCCCTGTCGGGGTGTTGGTCGAGTTTTTCCCACAGTTATGTGAAGGCAGCTTTATCTGAGCGCCGATCAAACACGATCTGATCTGCTCTCATTTTAAGTCCCCTGCATCTGACCCTTTAAATTTCACTTAAAGGGGTTTTCCAACCTTCAGCAAAAAAAAAAAGAGGGGAGGGGGGGGAATCTGTCAGATTCCACTGGTCCTGTAGTGTCATGTGACCACTGCAGCCAATCGGTGGCATCAGCTGTCACATGTCTACTACTGACAGAACTGCTCAGAAATGGCTACCGTGACGCCAGCAGTACTACTGGCAGAACCGCTCAGCAATGGCCGCCATGACGCTGCCACCAGTACCACTGGCAGAGCCGCTCAACAATGGCCGCCATGACTTCGCCAGCAGTACTACTGGCAGAGCCGCTCAGCAATGGCCGCCATGACGCTGCCAGCAGTACTATTGACAGAGCCGCTCAGCAATGGCCGCCATGACGCTGCCAGCGGTACCACTGGCAGAGCCGCTCAGCAATGGCCGCCATGACGCTGCCAGCAGTACTACTGGGAGAACCACTCAGCAATGGCCGCCATGACGCTGCCAGCAGTACTACTGGGAGAACCGCTCAGCAATGGCCGCCATGACGCTGCCAGCAGTACTGGCAGAACCGCTCAACAATGGCCGCCATGACGCTGCCAGCAGTACTACTGACAGAACCGCTCTGCAATGGCCGCCATGACGCTGCCAGCAGTACTACTGGCAGAACCGCTCCGCAATGGCCGCCATGACGCCGCCAGCAGTACTACTGGCAGAACCGCTCCGCAATGGCCGCCATGACGCCGCCAGCAGTACTACTGGCAGAACCGCTCCGCAATGGCCGCCATGACGCCGCCAGCAGTACTACTGGCAGAACCGCTCCGCAATGGCCGCCATGACGCCGCCAGCAGTACTACTGGCGGAACCGCTCAACAATGACCACCATGACGCCAGCAGTATGTCAGACCGCTGATTGGTTGCCGAGTAATAAGTTCTACAACTTCCCAGTAAACTTTTGTTTTCGTTTTGTGACAACTTTCAAGATCTCTGCTTCCTGTTAACGAATGGAGACTGCGGAGACCTAATGCTTCTCACAGCTGAGGGTTTGTTACAGTTCTATCTAATATCTGCATGATACATTATAAGAAACTGTCAGGACACAATAGAGAGTGGTGTAGGCTGGATACGATTGTAGCCAACCCTGTACAAGTGTCATCGGCTCCGTCAGGACATAGAGGCTTCTCGGATGCTGACAGCAAGCAGAGATTTTATAAAAGGTGAGAAATAGAAACAAAACAATTGAAAAGTTGGAAAAGTTTTTTAAACTTTTATTTAAAGTTGAAGTCTCAAGTTTGGAGCTTGTCGCTTATCCATTTTATAGGAGATAAATTACTGTTCACAGGGGGTCTCACCAATGGGACCCCCACCAATCCTATCTCATATATAGGGGACGACTTCCAAACTGGAGAATACCCCTCTGTATATAGGATGATTTACGCCACCGTATTGCGGTATTATCCAGTCCGTGTCACAGACGCCGACCTCGTACAAATAACCAAACTGAATGCGGCAGTGTTCTCGCCGGGAGGTAAAATCGATAATCCGCGGCTCCTGGCTCCGCTTATCCCTCTTTTAGGATTGACCCGGGAACACGCGGTGACGGGAACATCCTAAGCTCCTCGGAGGGGATTTGGCCGGTGACCGGACGTCCGTATCATCAGTGCAGGATGGGGAACGAGATGGCGCGTCCCGATCTGGGCCCGCAGGCCCCTCCGGACATTCCCCACCTGTCTCTGCAAATATTTACAGACGTGTCAGCATCAAGTGTCCTTATCTCAGTGTATAAATGTAATGAAGAAGTCACTGACCACAAGCAGAGGTCTTGTAATGTATATACACAGTGACTCCAGCAGAATAGTGAGTGCAGCTCTGGAGTATAATACAGGATGTAACTCAGGATCAGTAATGTAATGTATGTACACAGTGACTGCACCAGCAGAATAGTGAGTGCAGCTCTTTAGTATAATACAGGATGTAGCTCGGGATCAGTAATGTAATGTATGTACACAGTGACTGCACCAGCAAAATAGTGAGTGCAGCTCTGGAGTGTAATACAGGATGTAACTCAGGATCTGTAATGTAATGTATGTACACAGTGACTGCACCAGCAGAATAGTGAGTGCAGTTCTGGAGTATAATACGGGATGTAACTCAGGATCAGTAATGTATGTACACAGTGACTACACCAGAAGAATAGTGAGTGCAGCTCTGGAGTATAATACAGGATGTAACTCAGGATCAGTAATGTAATGTATGTACACAGTGACTACACCAGCAGAATAGTGAGTGCAGCTCTGGGGTATAATACAGGATGTAACTCAGGATCAGTAATGTAATGTATGTACACAGTGACTGCACCAGCAGAATAGTGAGTGCAGCTCTGGAGTATAATACAGGATGTAACTCAGGATCAGTAATGTAATGTATGTACACAGTGACTGCACCAGCAGAATAGTGAGTGCAGTTCTGGAGTATAATACGGGACATCACTTTTCCTGTTCTGCTCTCTCTCCCTCTGGTTTCTGCTATCAGGTTTCCTGACTATTCTTTATATTGTGTCTGTAGTTACATATTGTCTGTGGTTTCACCTCGTCAGCAGTCACGTTATGTCCGTACGTCGGCTGTTGTTCCTCGGGCCATGTCAGTGATGACGACATCCTATATCATTGTAGTCGCTCACAGTCTTGTGATTTCTCCGGATTCTGCATTTTCTGACCTCTGGGCGTGTCTGGGGCCGGTACAGGCCGCATCTCTTTTGTTTTGTTTCTTAAAATAGAATTCTGAGACAAATGAGGTCAGGATCTGGTCCTGTGGGGTCACCGCCGGCCCCCATTTCAGTCCTGTCTGATGAACGTCGCTCTGCACATTGCTCATCTCTCGCTGCCTGGTCCTGTGGGGTCACCGTCGGCCCCCATTGCGGTCCTGTCTGATGAGCGTCGCTCTGCACATTGCTCATTCTACACTGCCTGGTCCTGTGGGGTCACCGCCGGCCCCCATTGCGGTCCTCTCTGATGAGCGTTGCTCTGAACATTGCTCATCCCTCGCTGCCTGGTCCTGTGGGGTCACCGCCGGCCCTCATTGCGGTCCTCTCTGATGAGCATCGCTCTGCACATTGCTCATCCCTCGCTGCCTTGTCCTGTGGGGTCCTACTGGGCACTACATGCCCACTTCGTCAGCACCTCTACCTTACCGACAGAGTGCACGCTAAATATCTACTGTACTTGATTATTGTCCTGTGGGGTCACCGCCGGCCCCCATTGCAGTCCTGTCAGATGAGCCTCGCTCTGCACATTGCTCATCCCTTTCTGCCTGGTCTTGTGGGGTCACCGCTGGCCCCCATTGCGGTCCTGTCTGATGTAGCCCTGCTCATCCCTTGCTGCCGGCAGCCAAACCACATCCAGGAGAGAGTAATGTTAGGCTGGGTAATTGAGGCTAATGGCTGTGCTAATTATGTCAGCGGCTCCGCAGATGTTCATGCTTTGCAGCCATAAAGAAGCGGCGATCTGTAACGAGCGGAGACTAATCATAGCCTAATTATTACATGGCGAGGGAGAGCGACAACACTGCCTCTGCTCTAGTCACATCCAAAGCTGCGCTAGCCATGTTAAGCCGTCCTATGCTGACTCGCTTCTATGGAGACGTAGTAGCTCTCCAGCATATCTTGCCCCGTGGTTGATGGGGGTTGTAGTTGCCCATCTGCAGCTCTGGAGGTGACTGGAGTACAGAGAAGCCACTCTTTGATCATGTTGCTGCTTTGATTGTAAACGGCGCAATATTTAATACTGACCTTTTCTTCTTGCCTCCAGGAGGACCCATCCGGGTGCAGTTGCCTGAGGTGTTGACATCCGAAGACGTGGTCCGCAAGAACCCGTATGTGACCAGAGGAGGCCGGTACAAGCCCCCCGACTGCGAATCTACCCATAAGACCGCCATCATCATACCGCACCGCGGCCGAGAGCAGCACCTTAAATATCTCCTGTATTATCTCCATCCTTTCTTGCAGCGGCAGCAGCTCAACTATGGCATCTACATCATCCATCAGGTAGAGATCCGAGCCCACCTAGGGACCGGGACCCCCAGAGGAACCCCAAGCATTGCAATCTTGGGGGGTGTTGATATCGGGGCTCCCCTCTTACATGCGCCTCCTATTTTCCAGGCCGGAAATTACACCTTCAATCGGGCCAAGCTGCTGAACGTGGGCTTCAAAGAAGCCATGAAGGACGAGGATTGGGACTGCATGTTCTTCCATGACGTGGACCTCATTCCCGAGGATGACCGCAACTTGTATACCTGCGACAAGTTCCCGAAACACGCGTCCATCGCCATGGACAAGTTTGGATACAAGTAGGTGCCGCGGAGAGACGAGGAATTGTTGGCTTTGCTGTATAGACTGGAGCAGGGTCAGCAGAGTCAACTCAGGATTGTTGTTATAGGGCAGGGCTAGCACAGTCAGATGGGTCCCCAATATTGCCGCCTCCATGAGTTAAATAATCAACACGTAATGGCAGAATCACATCCTCTAAATGACGTCTGGAGTTGTGCATAAAGGCGAAAGATGTTACCAAGAATGAAAGTAACGCGGGGCTGAAGTTACAGAACTTTCCGTGATCCCACACAGAGGGCTGGGAATCCCCTGGAGATCAGGGCGGTGACAGGATCCCTCTAATGTAACCTGCCTGTAGGCGCCATCGACTACCTGTGTGATCGGGGCCGCAGGTCTCCTAATGTCCGCTCATTACTGCGCTTCTCGGACAGTTGTCCCGCAGCTCACTGAGGGCTTGTCAGACGGCTCATCCAGGCAGCCGCTCTTCAGTAATGGCGGGAATAATCCCGCCCTGTTATCATTGACAGAAAGGATGATGGGGGTTGTAATAGTGGCCGGAGCGGAAATGTGATACAACTAAGGAATGAGCCAGGGAAATCTGGACTGTAGTCCCTGTGTCAGTTTTTCTCTTACCAGCCCCGTCCATCCAACCCAAGGCTCCATTCGTTTTGCCCTTCCCACCCCTTCCTCCAGCTGCGTCAATTTTGCTATACCCCCCCCCCCCCCCCCAGTCCATATTGCCCTTTCCCTCGGGGCTCCGTCAATTGCAGCTCCCCAGCTCCATCCGGATCTCCCCCCACACGCACACACCTTGGCTCTGTCAGTTTTGTGTCCTCCTCTCCAGCTCTGTCTGTTTTGTTTCCCCTCAGCCTCCCCGGCTCCATCCGTTTTGCCCCCCTTCCTCCTGTTGTGCACCCAACCCCCCCCCCCCCCCCCCACCCCGGCTCATCCGTCTTGTGTCCTATTCCCCCTCCCCGCCTCCGTCCATTTTGTCCCCCCTTCCCCGCCTTTCCGTTTTGTGTCCCCTCCCCCCTGCTCCATCCACTTTGTCATCTCCCCCCACCCCGGCTCATCCGTCTTGTGTCCTATTCCCCCTCCCCGCCTCCGTCCGTTTTGTCCCCCCTTCCCCGCCTTCCGTTTTGTGTCCCCTCCCCCCTGCTCTGTACATTTTGCCCCCCTCCTCCTGTTGTGCACCTAACCCCCCCCATCCCAGCTCCATCCGTTTTGTCCTACGTCCCCCCCCCTTCCCCGCCTCCGTCCGTATTGTGTCCCCTCCCCTTGCTCCGTACATTTTGCCCCCCTCCTCCTGTTGTGCACCCAACCCCTCCCCCCCCCCCCCCATCCTGTGTCCTATTTCCCCTCCCCACCTCCATCCGTTTTGTCCTCCTAACCTCCCCCCCCCCCCCCCATCCCGGCGCCGTCCGTTTTGTCCCACCCCGTATAATCAGCGGGTTCAGCAGACTATCAGTACGGCGTGGTCCTTCTGGGAATCGCTCGCTGACCTTTACAACTTTCTCCCTACAGGTTGCCTTACAAGTCGTACTTCGGAGGGGTCTCGGCTCTCACCCCGGAACAATACATGAAGATGAATGGATTCCCTAATAACTACTGGGGGTGGGGCGGCGAGGATGACGACATTGCTGTCAGGTGAGATGGTGTCTCCTGATTATCGTCGTCTCCTCCATCATCGCGTCCAGGTGTGCAGGATCGGAAGTGCTCACGTAATCAGCGGCGGCTTATCTCTGCTGACTCCACCCATAAAACACATTGAAAAAACTGCATTCACAGCAGATTATCGTCACATCGGGAGCTGAACTCCTACTGAATTACTCCAAGTCCAATCAGGAAATCTTAAAGTGACAGAGGCCAGGCAGCTGCTGCTCAACTAGCAATTCCTTAATATGCAATTATTTCTTCAGCGTCGTCATTGTATCTACATATTCCTCCATGATGGGGGGTGGGGGAGGCAACTAAGTAAAGGGACTGGTTCACGTATAGTAATAAACGATGCCTTTCTTCTCCCCCTCTCCCCCTCCAGGGTGGCGCTCAGCGGCATGTTGATCTCTCGGCCGAGCGTGCGACATGGGCGATATAAGATGATCAAACACGGACACGACAAAGGAAACGAACAGAATCCTAAAAGGTAAGATCTCCTGACTGTGGGGGTCCGAAATCCTCCTTAAGTGTATGGACCAGGCTCACGGGGTGACACACATCCATCATCTGCCTCTAACAGCCATGGATGGAGTGGACCTCGGCCTGAGACTGTTAATCTGTTAAATTCTGACAGCGGCATTAACGGCGCGCCAGCATGGGGGTGCATCTTTCTGTGACAATCGAAGGTTCAAGTCCCCTAAGAAGACTTATAAATACAGTAAAAAGAAACTATATGGCGATCGGAGGTTCAAGTCCGCCAAGGAGACTTATAAATACAGTAAAAAGAAACTATATGATGATCGGAGGTTCAAGTCCCCTAAGGAGACTTATAAATACAGTAAAAGAAACTATACGGCGATCGGAGGTTCAAGTCCGCCAAGGAGACTTATAAATACAGTAAAAAGAAACTATATGATGATCGGAGGTTCAAGTCCCCTAAGGAGACTTATAAATACAGTAAAAGAAACTATACGGCGATCGGAGGTTCTAGTCCCCCAAGGAGACTTATAAATACAGTAAAAAGAAACTATATGATGATCGGAAGTTCAAGTCCCCTAAGGAGACTTATAAATACAGTAAAAGAAACTATACGGCGATCGGAGGTTCAAGTCCCCTAAGGAGACTTCTAAATACAGTAAAAGAAACTATACGGCGATTGGAGGTTCAAGTCCCCTAAGGAGACTCAAAACCCTTAAGTTCCAATCGCCCTCTTTGTTCCCCCATTAAAAGATAATGGAATAATAAAAATAAATTCACATTTTTGTTATCACCAGAAAAGTCCAATCTATCAAAATGTAAAAATTAACACCGTAAACAGAAAAAAAAATCATAACTTCAACATTGCGGGGTTTTTTTTGTTGCCGCCATACCACAAAAAATGCTGTATAAAGCAATCAAAATGTCCTCTCTATCCCAAAATGGTGTCAATAAAAAATAAGCCGTCACACAGCTCCATTGACTGAAAAATGAAAACGTTATGGGTTTTGGAAAATGGTGACGCAATCAAATTTTTTTTTCGGATATTTTTTAATAAAAAAAAATGATAAAAAATAAACTGGACAAGTTTGGTATCGCTGTAATCGTACTGATAAAGACAATCATATGTCAAAGTAATTTTTACCACAAAATTTACACCATAAAAACTATGTTTTCTGGTATACTATATGGTAAAATCAGTGGTGTCATTCAAAAGTATAACTTGTCCTGCAAAAAAACAATCCCTCATATGTCTTGAGGACAGAAAAATGAAAACAATTATGGCTCTTGGAAAAAAGGGTTTGGAAATTGGTCGCAGCAGGAAGGGGTTAAAAACAATAGGGTTTTATATTCACTGGTCTTGACGTGCAGCGTCTACTACATTGTGCTGTCCGTTACACGTCTGTTCTCTGCCTTGTGCCTCGCAATACCCAAAAGTAATGTAAGCCCAAGACTCCTACAAGAAGGCTCCTCGTCTGCAGGTTACACCGCCATTTACACAATTACACTTCTTACCCATTCCTCACCACTGCCCCGAGACTGAGACTGAGAATGCAGAAGATGGAAACTACACACCAGCATGTGCACCATAACCAAAGAATAAGGCTGACACGGGGCAAGACATTACTGTGCCTCCCAGGCAGCAGGAAAGAAAGGAAAAGAACTGTAATTATCCTATGTACAAGAATATAACTACTATAATACTGCTCCTATGTACAAGAATATAACTACTATAATACTGCCCCCTATGTACAAGAATATAACTACTATAATACTGCCCCCTATGTACAAGAATATAACTACTATAATACTGCCCTTATGTACAAGAATATAACTACTATAATACTGCCCCTATGTACAAGAATATAACTACTATAATACTGCTCCTATGTACAAGAATATAACTACTATAATACTGCCCCTATGTACAAGAATATAACTACTATAATACTGCCCCTATGTACAAGAATATAACTACTATAATACTGCCTCCTATGTACAAGAATATAACTACTATAATACTGCCCCCTATGTACAAGAATATAACTACTATAATACTGCCCCCTATGTACAAGAATATAACTACTATAATACTGCCCCCTATGTACAAGAATATAACTACTATAATACTGCCCCCTATGTACAAGAATATAACTACTATAATACTGCTCCCTATGTACAAGAATATAACTACTATAATACTGCTCCTATGTACAAGAATATAACTACTATAATACTGCCCCCTATGTACAAGAATATAACTACTATAATACTGCCCCCTATGTACAAGAATATAACTACTATAATACTGCCCTTATGTACAAGAATATAACTACTATAATACTGCCCCTATGTACAAGAATATAACTACTATAATACTGCTCCTATGTACAAGAATATAACTACTATAATACTGCCCCTATGTACAAGAATATAACTACTATAATACTGCCCCTATGTACAAGAATATAACTACTATAATACTGCCTCCTATGTACAAGAATATAACTACTATAATACTGCCCCCTATGTACAAGAATATAACTACTATAATACTGCCCCCTATGTACAAGAATATAACTACTATAATACTGCCCCCTATGTACAAGAATATAACTACTATAATACTGCCCCCTATGTACAAGAATATAACTACTATAATACTGCTCCCTATGTACAAGAATATAACTACTATAATACTGCCCCTATGTACAAGAATATAACTACTATAATACTGCTCCCTATGTACAAGAATATAACTACTATAATACTGCTCCCTATGTACAAGAATATAACTACTATAATACTGCTCCCTATGTACAATAATATAACTACTATAATACTGCCCCCTATGTACAAGAATATAACTACTATAATACTGCCCCCTATGTACAAGAATATAACTACTACTAGATGGTGGCCCGATTCTAATGCATCGGGTATTCTAGAATAGGTATGCGGCCGACCGGGCGCAATCAGCAGAGCTGTGTTTAAATTTAGGGCCAAAAATCGCTGATTGGTCACGTTCGGCAACCGTGACCAATCAGCAAAGCGGTGTTTAAATTTGGCGGCAATATCGATGATTGGTCGCGGGCGGCGGCCGCGACCAATCAGCAAACCGTGTTAGTGAGGACTGGAGAGCGTGTTTAAATTTGGCACCAAAATCGCTGATTGGTCGCGACTAATCAGCAGAGCGGTGTTTAAATTTGGCGCCAATACTGCTGACTGGTCGCGGCCGCCGACCGCGACCAATCAGCAGAGCGATGCAGAGTGTTGTTTAAATTTGGCGCAAAAATCGCTGATTAGTCGCGACCACGACCAATCAGCAAAGAGGTGTTTAAATTTGGTGACAATAGTGCTGATTGGTCGCGGCCGGCGACCGCGACCAATCAGCAGAGCGGGGTTTAAATTTGGCACAAAAAGTGCAGATTGGTCGCAACCACCGGCCGCGACCAATCAGCAGAGTGAGGTTTACATTTGGCGCCAATACTGCTGACTGGTCACGGCCGACAACCGCGACCAATCAGCAGAGCGTTGCTTAAATTTGACGCCAATCTCGCTGATTGGACGCGTCCTGCGTCCGCCTCCAATCAGCACAGCAGTGTTTAAATGTGGCGGCAAGATCGGTGATTGGTCGCGGCCGCTGCCTGCAACCAATCAGCAGAGCGGTGTTTAACTTTAGCGCCAAGATCACTGATTGGTCGCGCTCTCCACACCCGACCAATCAGCGAATCGTATTGGTGAGGAGCGGGGAGCGGAATCGTATTAGTGAGCACCTGGGAGCGCCGCTGCCTGTGCGGCTACTTCCGCTGCGAGAACCCGGAACATGAGCGGGCGCTCGGAGCAGAAGTATCCCGACCCGCAGCGCCGCTCCCCGGTCCTCCCTTCACGCCCTAGCCGCATGGATGTCAGCGCCGCTGTCTGTGCGGATAGTTCCGCTGCAAGAACCCGGGACATGAGCGGGCGCTCGCAGCAGAAGTATCCCGACCCGCAGCGCCGCTCCCCGGTCCTCCCTTCACACCCTAGCCGCTGATGTCCCCACAGTATCCGCATGGTGTTACAAAGATCCGGACATTTGTGTTAAAAATCGCTGATTGGTAGCTGGCGCTGCCCGCGACCAATCACCGATTTGGGCGCCAAATTTAAATATCGGCCGCGACCAATCACCGATCTTGGCTCCACATTTAAACACCGCTGTGGTGATTGGTCGCGGCCGATATTTAAATTTGGCGCCCAAATCGGTGATTGGTCGCGGGCAGCGTCGGCGACCAATCAGCACAGCTGTGTTTAAGTTTTGCGCTAAGATCAGTGATTGGTCGGGTCCGAAGACCGCGACCAATCATCGAATCGTCTTGGTGAGGACCGGGGAGCGGCGCTGCCTGTGCGGCTACTTAAGCTGCGAGAACCCGGGACATCGCGGGCGCTCGCAGCAGAAGTATCCCGACCCGCAGCGCCGCTCCCCGGTCCTCCCTTCCGCATGGAGGTCAGCGGGGCCGCCGGTCCTTCCGCTGATACCGGCCGGGAGATGAGCACCTCGCGCCGCTCATCTCCCGGCTGCATCTTTGTCCCGCAGATGGGTCCGGCGGTCAGGTTCCTTCTGCTGTTGCCGGCCGGGAGATGAGCGCCTCGCGGCGCTCATCTCCCGGCTGCATCGCCGCTCGGCTCCGTCCCGCAGATGAGCCGCTAACGGCCGCCATCTTTTTTTAGAAATCCCCCGGCGCTGATTGGCCGCTGCCGGACCAATGAGCGACGCGGGATTTCCTAGACAGACAGACAGACAAACGATTATATACAGTACAGACCAAAAGTTTGGACACATCTTCTCATTTAAAGATTTTTCTGTATTTTCATAACTATGAAAATAGTACATTCACACTGAAGGCATCAAAACTATGAATTAACACATGTGGAATTATATACTTAACAAAAAAGTGTGAAACAACTGAAAATATGTCTTATATTCTAGGTTCTTCAGAGTAGCCACCTTTTGCTTTGATGACTGCTTTGCACACTCTTGGCATTCTCTTGATGAGCTTCAAGAGGTAGTCACCGGAAATGGTTTTCACTTCACAGGTGTGCCCTGTCAGGTTTAATAGGTGGGATTTCTTGCCTTATAAATGGGGTTGGGACCATCAGTTGTGTTGTGCATAAGTCTGGTGGATACACAGCTGATAGTCCTACTGAATAGACTGTTAGAATTTGTATTATGGCAAGAAAAAAACAGCTAAGTAAAGAAAAACGAGTGGCCATCATTACTTTAAGAAATGAAGGTCAGTCAGTGCGAAAAATTGGGAAAACTTTGAAAGTGTCCCCAAGTGCAGTTGCAAAAACCATCAAGCGCTACAAAGAAACTGGCTCACATGAGGACCGCCCCAGGAAAGGAAGACCAAGAGTCACCTCTGCTTCTGAGGATAAGTTTATCCAAGTCACCAGCCTCAGAAATCGCAGGTTAACAGCAGCTCAGATTAGAGACAAGGTCAATGCCACACAGAGTTCTAGCAGCAGACACATCTCTACATCAACTGTTAAGAGGAGACTTTGTGCAGCAGGCCTTCATGGTAAAATAGCTGCTAGGAAACCACTGCTAAGGACAGGCAACAAGCAGAAGAGACTTGTTTGGGCTAAAGAACACAATGGACATTAGACCAGTGGAAATCTGTGCTTTGGTCTGATGAGTCCAAATTTGCGATCTTTGGTTCCAACCACCGTGTCTTTGTGCGACGCAGAAAAGGTGAACGGATGGACTCTTTATGCCTGGTTCCCACCGTGAAGCATGGAGGAGGAGGTGTGATGGTGTGGGGGTGCTTTGCTGGTGACACTGTTGGGGATTTATTCAAAATTGAATGCATACTGAACCAGCATGGCTACCACAGCATCTTGCAGCGGCATGCTATTCCATCCGGTTTGCGTTTAGTTGGACCATCATTTATTTTTCAACAGGACAATGACCCCAAACACACCTCCAGGCTGTGTAAGGGCTATTTGACCATGTAGGAGAGTGATGGGGTGCTACGCCAGATGACCTGACCTCCACAGTCACCAGACCTGAACCCAATCGAGATGGTTTGGGGTGAGCTGGACCGCAGAGTGAAGGCAAAAGGGCCAACAAGTGCTAAGCATCTCTGGGAACTCCTTCAAGATTGTTGGAAGACCATTTCCAGTGACTACCTCTTGAAGATCATCAAGAGAATGCCAAGAGTGTGCAAAGCAGTCATCAAAGCAAAAGGTGGCTACTTTGAAGAACCTAGAATATAAGACATATTTTTAGTTGTTTCACACTTTTTTGTTAAGTATATAATTCCACATGTGTTAATTCATAGTTTTGATGCCTTCACTGTGAATGTACAATTTTCATAGTCAAGAAAATACAAAAAAAATCTTTAAATGAGAAGGTGTGTCCAAACTTTTGGTCTGTACTGTATATATAGATAATACTGCCTCCTATGTACAAGAATATAACTACTATAATACTGCCCCTATGTACAAGAATATAACTACTATAATACTGCCCCCTATGTATAAGAATATATCTACTATAATACTGCCCCTATGTACAAGAATATAACTACTATAATACTGCTCCTATATACAAGAATATAACTACTATAATACTGCCCCCTATGTACAAGAATATAACTACTATAATACTGCCCCCTATGTACAAGAATATAACTACTATAATACTGCCCCCTATGTACAAGAATATAACTACTATAATACTGCCCCCTATGTACAAGAATATAACTACTATAATACTGCCCCCTATGTACAAGAATATAACTACTATAATACTGCCCCCTATGTACAAGAATATAACTACTATACTACTGCTCCTATGTACAAGAATATAACTACTATAATACTGCTCCTATGTACAAGAATATAACTACTATAATACTGCTCCTATGTACAAGAAAATAACTACTATAATACTGCTCCTATGTACAAGAAAATAACTACTATAATACTGCCCCCTATGTACAGGAATATAACTACTATAATACTGCCTCTATGTACAAGAATATAACTACTATAATACTGCCTCTATGTACAAGAATATAACTACTATAATACTGCCCCCTATATACAAGAATATAACTACTATAATACTGCCCCTATGTACAAGAATATAACTACTATAATACTGCTCCTATGTATAAGAATATAGCTATTATAATACTGCCCCTATGTACAAGAATATAACTACTATAATACTGCTCCTATGTACAAGAATATAACTACTATAATACTGCCCTCTATGTACAAGAATACAACTACTATAATACTGCCCCTATGTACAAGAATATAACTACTATAATACTGCCCCTATGTACAGGAATGTAACTACTATAATACTGCTCCTATGTACAAGAATATAGCTATTATAATACTGCCCCTATGTACAAGAATATAACTACTATAATACTGCTCCTATGTACAAGAATATAACTACTATAATACTGTCCCCTATGTACAAAGTTATAACTACTATAATACTGTCCCCTATGTACAAGAATATAACTACTATAATACTGCTCCTATGTATAAGAATATAGCTATTATAATACTGCCCCTATGTACAAGAATATAACTACTATAATACTGCTCCTATGTACAAGAATATAACTACTATAATACTGCCCCCTATGTACAGGAATATAACTACTATAATACTGCCCCCTATGTACAGGAATATAACTACTATAATACTGCCTCCTATGTACAAGAATATAACTACTATAATACTGCCCCTATGTACAAGAATATAACTACTATAATACTGCCCCTATGTACAGGAATATAACTACTATAATACTGCCCCCTATGTACAGGAATATAACTACTATAATACTGCCCCTATGTACAAGAATATAACTACTATAATACTGCTCCTATTTACAAGAATATAACTACTATAATACTGCTCCTATGTACAAGAATATAACTACTATAATACTGCCCCTTATGTACAAGAATATAACTACTATAATACTGCCCCTATGTACAAGAATATAACTACTATAATACTGCCCCTATGTACAAGAATATAACTACTATAATACTGCCCCTATATACAAGAATATAACTATTATAATGCTGCCCCAATGTATAAGAATATAACTACTATAATACTGCTCCTATTTACAAGAATATAACTACTATAATACTGCTCCTATTTACAAGAATATAACTACTATAATACTGCCCCCTATGTACAAGAATATAACTACTATAACACTACTCCTATGTACAGGAATATAACTACTATAATACTGCCCCCTATGTACAGGAATATAACTACTATAATACTGCCCCCTATGTACAGGAATATAACTACTATAATACTGCCTCCTATGTACAAGAATATAACTACTATAATACTGCTCCTATTTACAAGAATATAACTACTATAATACTGCCCCTATGTACAAGAATATAACTACTATAATACTGCCCCTATATACAAGAATATAACTATTATAATGCTGCCCCAATGTATAAGAATATAACTACTATAATACTGCTCCTATTTACAAGAATATAACTACTATAATACTGCCCTCTATGTACAAGAATATAACTACTATAATACTGCCCTCTATGTACAAGAATATAACTACTATAATACTGCCCCCTATGTACAAGAATATAACTACTATAATACTGCTCCCTATGTACAAGAATATAACTACTATAATACTGCCCCCTATGTACAAGAATATAACTACTATACTACTGCTCCTATGTACAAGAATATAACTACTATAATACTGCTCCTATGTACAAGAATATAACTACTATAATACTGCTCCTATGTACAAGAAAATAACTACTATAATACTGCTCCTATGTACAAGAAAATAACTACTATAATACTGCCCCCTATGTACAGGAATATAACTACTATAATACTGCCCCCTATGTACAAGAATATAACTACTATAATACTGCCTCTATGTACAAGAATATAACTACTATAATACTGCCCCCTATATACAAGAATATAACTACTATAATACTGCCCCTATGTACAAGAATATAACTACTATAATACTGCTCCTATGTATAAGAATATAGCTATTATAATACTGCCCCTATGTACAAGAATATAACTACTATAATACTGCTCCTATGTACAAGAATATAACTACTATAATACTGCCCTCTATGTACAAGAATACAACTACTATAATACTGCCCCTATGTACAAGAATATAACTACTATAATACTGCCCCTATGTACAGGAATATAACTACTATAATACTGCTCCTATGTACAAGAATATAGCTATTATAATACTGCCCCTATGTACAAGAATATAACTACTATAATACTGCTCCTATGTACAAGAATATAACTACTATAATACTGTCCCCTATGTACAAAGTTATAACTACTATAATACTGTCCCCTATGTACAAGAATATAACTACTATAATACTGCTCCTATGTATAAGAATATAGCTATTATAATACTGCCCCTATGTACAAGAATATAACTACTATAATACTGCTCCTATGTACAAGAATATAACTACTATAATACTGCCCCCTATGTACAGGAATATAACTACTATAATACTGCCCCCTATGTACAGGAATATAACTACTATAATACTGCCCCCTATATACAAGAATATAACTACTATAATACTGCCCCTATGTACAAGAATATAACTACTATAATACTGCTCCTATGTATAAGAATATAGCTATTATAATACTGCCCCTATGTACAAGAATATAACTACTATAATACTGCTCCTATGTACAAGAATACAACTACTATAATACTGCCCCTATGTACAAGAATATAACTACTATAATACTGCCCCTATGTACAGGAATATAACTACTATAATACTGCTCCTATGTACAAGAATATAGCTATTATAATACTGCCCCTATGTACAAGAATATAACTACTATAATACTGCTCCTATGTACAAGAATATAACTACTATAATACTGTCCCCTATGTACAAAGTTATAACTACTATAATACTGTCCCCTATGTACAAGAATATAACTACTATAATACTGCTCCTATGTATAAGAATATAGCTATTATAATACTGCCCCTATGTACAAGAATATAACTACTATAATACTGCTCCTATGTACAAGAATATAACTACTATAATACTGCCCCCTATGTACAGGAATATAACTACTATAATACTGCCCCCTATGTACAGGAATATAACTACTATAATACTGCCTCCTATGTACAAGAATATAACTACTATAATACTGCCCCTATGTACAAGAATATAACTACTATAATACTGCCCCTATGTACAGGAATATAACTACTATAATACTGCCCCCTATGTACAGGAATATAACTACTATAATACTGCCCCTATGTACAGGAATATAACTACTATAATACTGCCCCTATGTACAAGAATATAACTACTATAATACTGCTCCTATTTACAAGAATATAACTACTATAATACTGCTCCTATTTACAAGAATATAACTACTATAATACTGCTCCTATTTACAAGAATATAACTACTATAATACTGCCCTCTATGTACAAGAATATAACTACTATAATACTGCCCCCTATGTACAAGAATATAACTACTATAACACTACTCCTATGTACAGGAATATAACTACTATAATACTGCCCCCTATGTACAGGAATATAACTACTATAATACTGCCCCCTATGTACAGGAATATAACTACTATAATACTGCCTCCTATGTACAAGAATATAACTACTATAATACTGCTCCTATTTACAAGAATATAACTACTATAATACTGCCCCTATGTACAAGAATATAACTACTATAATACTGCCCCTATATACAAGAATATAACTATTATAATGCTGCCCCAATGTATAAGAATATAACTACTATAATACTGCTCCTATTTACAAGAATATAACTACTATAATACTGCCCTCTATGTACAAGAATATAACTACTATAATACTGCCCTCTATGTACAAGAATATAACTACTATAATACTGCCCCCTATGTACAAGAATATAACTACTATAATACTGCCCCCTATGTACAGGAATATAACTACTATAATACTGCCCCCTATGTACAGGAATATAACTACTATAATACTGCCTCCTATGTACAAGAATATAACTACTATAATACTGCCCCTATGTACAGGAATATAACTACTATAATACTGCCCCCTATATACAGGAATATAACTACTATAATACTGCCCCCTATGTACAGGAATATAACTACTATAATACTGCCTCCTATGTACAAGAATATAACTACTATAATACTGGTCCTATGTACAAGAATATAACTACTATAATACTGCCCCCTATGTACAAGAATTTAACTACTATAATACTGCCCCCTGTGTGCAAGAATATAACTACTATAATACTGCCCCCTATGTACAGGAATATAACTACTATAATACTGCCCCCTATGTACAGGAATATAACTACTATAATACTGCCCCCTATGTACAGGAATATAACTACTATAATACTGCCCCCTGTGTGCAAGAATATAACTACTATAATACTGCCCCCTATGTACAGGAATATAACTACTATAATACTGCCCCCTATGTACAGGAATATAACTACTATAATACTGCCCCCTATATACAAGAATATAACTACTATAATACTGCTCCTATGTACAAGAATATAACTACTATAATACTGTCCCCTATGTACAAGAATATAACTACTATAATACTGCCCCCTATGTACAGGAATATAACTACTATAATACTGCCCCCTATATACAAGAATATAACTACGGTGACTGTTTCCTCGCTGTGTTGGAGACTGTCAGTAAGTTGTTTTAGGCCGATGATCAAGAAAAACACCTGAACAATGTGATGCCTGTGCAGCGCTGCAAACGGGGTCGCTGGGAGCAGCTGATTTATGAGTCTGTGTCTGGTGTCCTGGAGGATAGTGGTGTGATCAGTGATCTGGTGTTCTGGACTCTTAGCAGAATTTCGAGTGCAGCTCTGAGTGTGACTAGAGCAGAGGACCTGGATTGGAATCACGCCGCTGTGCAGTCTGTGTGTCAGGGACAATTTTTGCGCTGTAACAAACTTTGTGCTGCCCAAAGTTTATCTGAGCGGTGTCCAGTCTGGATGCAACTGTGACAGACCCTCAGCTGCGAGCAGTATTGGCTCAGGACGGGTTTCTAGTCTCTGCTGCTGGAATTGCAGTCAGTGGATGCCAGGTTTCTGGTAGCCTGTTCTCACTGTGCTGAGTGATGACTATTTAGGCGATTGTCTGGCGCTGAGTCATGAGTGCAGAGTCCTCACCCGGGGGCGCTGGCGAGTCGCCCGGCCCTCCGCGCACATCGCTCTCTCCCTTTTTCTTCTGCTCCTTCCTCTGTGTGAAAAAACGTCACATTCAAGAATTTAACCCCCAGGGATTGTAAAGCTGCTGCGACCCTCCCTGTCCTGGGAACACCTGCAAGAAGCGCAGCAGCAGCATGGTATTTTATTAGAGAGACACTAAATTGAGCTAATAATGTACCAGTATTTGTAAAAAAAAAAAAAAATATATTATTTTTTTTTCATAATTTCTTATTATAGTTTTTATTATCATTATTTGTATTATTATATTATTGTTTTATTATAATTTTTAATTATATTTTTATCATTTTTTTTATACTTGTTATATATTTATTTGTATTTTTATAAAAATAACAAAAAATGATAATAGAAAATAAATAATTATAATAAAAAGGAAAAATACAATTAAAAATGATAATAAAAATGATAATACAAATAAATATTTAGTAATGATAATACAAATGTATAGCAATTAATTTTAATAAGGAATAAAATACAATTCAAAATGATGATAAAAAATATCATTTTTATTTGTATTTTTATTATAATTATCCTTTATTAGAATTCTTTTATTTTTAGCATTTATTTGTATTATCATTATTTAATATTTTGTTTTATTTTACCCTAATTTTTATTTGTATTTTATATTTATATTTTATGTATTATCATTATTTTTATTACCTGTATTTATGAAAAAAACTAATTATATATATATACATATACATATATATATATATACAGTGCCTACAAGTAGTATTCAACCCCTGCAGATTTAGCTGGTTTGATAAGATGCAAATAAGTTAGAGCCTTCAAACTGCAAACGAGAGTAGGTTTTATGAACAGAACCATAAATCTTACAAACCAAAAAGTTATGTTGCTCAGTTGATTTTTATTAAATTTTAAACATAAAAGTGTGGGTCAATTATTATACAACCCCTATGTTTAATATTTTGTGGAATAACCCTTGTTTGCAATTACAGCTAATAATCGTCTTTTATAAGACCTGATCAGGCCGGCACAGGTCTGTGGAGTTATCTTGGCCCACTCCTCCATGCAGATCTTCTCCAAGTTATCTAGGTTCTTTGGGTGTCTCATGTGGACTTTATTCTTGAGCTCCTTCCACAAGTTTTTAATTGGGTTAAGGTCAGGAGACTGACTAGGCCACTCCAACACCTTGACTTTTTCCCTCTTGAACCAGGCCTTGGTTTTCTTGGCTGTGTGCTTTGGGTCGTCTTGTTGGAAGATGAAATTACGACCCATCTTAAGATCCTTGATGGAGGAGCGGAGGTTCTTGGCCAAAATCTCCAGGTAGGCCGTGCTATCCATCTTCCCTTGGATGCGGATCAGATGGCCAGGCCCCTTGGCAGAGAAACAGCCCCACAGCATGATGCTGCCACCACCATGCTTGACTGTAGGGATGGTATTCTTGGGGTCGTATGCAGTGCCATCCAGTCTCCAAACGTCACGTGTGTGGTTGGCACCAAAGACCTCGATCTTGGTCTCATCAGACCATAGAACCTTGAACCAGTCTGTCTCAGAGTCCTCCAAGTGATCATGAGCAAACTGTAGACGAGCCTTGACATGACGCTTTGAAAGTAAAGGTACCTTACGGGCTCGTCTGGAACGGAGACCATTGCGGTGGAGTACGTTACTTATGGTATTGACTGAAACCAATGTCCCCACTGCCATGAGATCTTCCCGGAGCTCCTTCCTTGTTGTCCTTGGGTTAGCCTTGACTCTTCGGACAAGCCTGGCCTCGGCACGGAAGGACACTTTCAAAGGCTGTCCTGGCCGTGGAAGGCTAACAGTAGTTCCATAAGCCTTCCACTTACGGATGATGCTCCCAACAGTGGAGACAGGTAGGCCCAACTCCTTGGAAAGGGTTTTGTACCCCTTGCCAGCCTTGTGACCCTCCACGATCTTGTCTCTGATGGCCTTGGAATGCTCCTTTGTCTTTCCCATGTTGACCATGTCTGAGTGCTGTTCACAAGTTTGGGGAGGGTCTTAAATAGTCAGAAAAGGCTGGCAAAAGAGATCTTTAATCCACACATGTGAAGCTCATTATTCTTGGTGCCTGAACTACTTCTTAATACTTTAGGGGGACCAAACAGAATTCTTGTGGTTTGAGGGGTTGAATAATAAATGACACTCTGAATTAACTTTTAACGTTTTTAAAAAAAACAAAAACAAAATTTGCTGCAGTGCATTTCCCACCTCCAGGCTGATCTACAGTACAAATGTCACAATGCCAAGTTAATTCCGCATGTGTCAACCAGCTAAATCTGCAGGGGGTTGAATACTACTTGTAGGCACTGTGTGTATATATATATATATATATATATATATATATATATATATATATATATATATATATATATATATATATAATGTGTGTGTGTATATAGATAGATATGGATATATAATTAGTTTTGTTTTCTTTTCATAAATAATACAGATAAAAATAATGATAATACATAATAAAGTATAAAACTGAAATACAAATAAAAATTTGTGTAAAAAAAAATTGTGTGTATATACATACGTACATTTTATATATATATATATATATATATATATGTATGTACATATATATATATATATGTATGTACATATACAGTACAGACCAAAAGTTTGGACACACCTTCTCATTTAAAGATTTTTCTGCATTTTCATGACTTTGAAAATTGTACATTCACACTGAAGGCATCAAAACTATGAATTACCACATGTGAAATTATATACTTAACAAAAAAGTGTGAAACAACTGAAAATATGTCTTATATTCTAGGTTCTTCAAAGTAGCCACCTTTTGCTTTGATGACTGCTTTGCACACTCTTGGCATTCTCTTGATGAGCTTCAAGAGGTAGTCACCGGAAATGGTCTTCCAACAATCTTGAAGGAGTTCCCAGAGATGCTTAGCACTTGTTGGCCCTTTTGCCTTCACTCTGCGGTCCAGCTCACCCCAAACCATCTCGATTGGGTTCAGTTCTGGTGACTGTGGAGGCCAGGTCATCTGGTGACTGTGGAGGCCAGGTCATCTGGCGTAGCACCCCATCACTCTCCTTCTTGGTCAAATAGCCCTTACACAGCCTGGAGGTGTGTTTGGGGTCATTGTCCTGTTGAAAAATAAATGATGGTCCAACTAAACGCAAACCGGATGGAATAGCATGCCGCTGCAAGATGCTGTGGTAGCCATGCTGGTTCAGTATGACTTCAGTTTTGAATAAATCCCCAACAGTGTCACCAGCAAAGCTCCCCCACACCATCACACCTCCTCCTCCATGCTTCACGGTGGGAACCAGGCATGTAGAGTCCATCCGTTCACCTTTTCTGCGTCGCACAAACACACGGTGGTTGGAACCAAAGATCTCAAATTTGGACTCATCAGACCAAAGCACAGATTTCCACTGGTCTAATGTCCATTCCTCGTGTTCTTTAGCCCAAACAAGTCTCTTCTGCTTGTTGCCTGTCCTTAGCAGTGGTTTCCTAGCAGCTATTTTACCATGAAGGCCTGCTGCACAAAGTCTCCTCTTAACAGTTGATGTAGAGATGTGTCTGCTGCTAGAACTCTGTGTGGCATTGACCTGGTCTCTAATCTGAGCTGCTGTTAACCTGCGATTTCTGAGGCTGGTGACTCGGATAAACTTATCCTCAGAAGCAGAGGTGACTCTTGGTCTTCCTTTCCTGGGGCGGTCCTCATGTGAGCCAGTTTCTTTGTAGCGCTTGATGGTTTTTGCAACTGCACTTGGGGACACATTCAAAGTTTTCCCAATTTTTCGCACTGACTGACCTTCATTTCTTAAAGTAATGATGGCCACTCGTTTTTCTTTACTTAGCTGCTTTTTTCTTGCCATAATACAAATTCTAACAGTCTATTCAGTAGGACTATCAGCTGTGTATCCACCTGACTTCTGCACAACACAACTGATGGTCCCAAACCCATTTATAAGGCAAGAAATCCCACTTATTAAACCTGACAGGGCACACCTGTGAAGTGAAAACCATTTCCGGTGACTACCTCTTGAAGCTCATCAAGAGAATGCCAAGAGTGTGCAAAGCAGTCATCAAAGCAAAAGGTGGCTACTTTGAAGAACCTAGAATATAAGACATATTTTCAGCTGTTTCACACTTTTTTGTTACGTATATAATTCCACATGACACCAAACTTTTTGTCTGTACTATATATATATATATATATATTATAATATTTGTGGGGGGGTTGCCAGTCTTTTGTGCCGCCGGTTAGTTTCGCTTCCTCACCGCTGCCTCATTCACTTCCCGTTTCAGGTTTAACCTCTTGGCGAAGACGAGGCGGACGTGGAAACAGGACGGGATGAACTCGCTGCAGTACACCCTCATATCCAAGGAGCTGCCGCCCCTCTACACCAACATCACCGTAGACATCGGCAAAGACAAAGGCCTGCGGTCCCGCACGTGATACCGTCCGACTCCCACCACCATAGTGACAGCCGGCTGTACCCTGTGCGGGTGACGGAGCCCAATGCCGACCCAGCATTGCAATATATCAATATTTTTCCTCTACTCTACTGTAATCAATAACTGCAAAACCAAAGAGCGGCCACCATGGCACCTCCTGTCCACTAGAGGTCAGCGTGCTCAATCCACCAACCCCTGGACGTCACCAGAGGTCGGTGCTTGTGCTAAAAAACTGAGGACCAGCGTGTGAAGGGGCTACCGTCATCCAGAAGAGAATTCGGATAATTCCCACAAGTGCAATTCTTGGTGTTTTTTTTTTTTTTTTTTTTTGGGGGGGGGGGGGGGCGGGTTTTGTTTGTTTTTTCATTCACTTTTTTTCACTTTTTAATAAGGATTTTACAAGAAAAAAAGTTTTTTTGTTTGTTTTTTTTCTTCTCTGACTGCAAATTTCATTGGATCGTTCTGAGTGGACTGACTGAGTTTCCATTAATTTTTTTTTTTTTTTTGGCTTTCGACAAAAGAAAACTTTTTTTATATTCTTGGACCTTGTAGTTAAAGGGACGTGCAGACACTTGAATGGAACAATAACCAGTATTAACTTCAAACCCAAAGTGCCTTTTAATGCCAATTTATCATGTGGGATGTGTATATTTTTTCTAGGTGTTTGGGTTTTTTTTTTTGGGGGGGGGGGGGGTTGTTTTTTTGTTTTTGTTCTTTTGAAATGTGAAAATATTCTGAATCATTTCTGAAATAAATAGATCTATACTTACACTACGGTTCACAGCGCGACTCTGGTCAGCCCGGGAATTGTGTATTACACCTACTTCCCCCGTTATTTGGCACCAGTTGGTACCGCCTGTGATCTGTTGCATGTGCTGACGGACTTCACCATTACACTTAGAGGGGGGTTCCAAATTATAATTCAGGTTAAATTCGGGACTAAAATGCCCCCCCAGACCGAATTGGGCTAGCGGGAGGGGGCATTCCTGGGAGTGGATGGCGGCACAGCTCTTCCAGGATGAGATATGAGCGCACCATACTGCCACACGGTGGGCACGGCCACTCACTGCAACATAGAGGACTTTGTGCGCCATCTACAGCCTTTTTTTTTTTAATATATAGAGCGCCTTAATTTTTATATAATAAAATTCTGCATATTTCCAAAATAGTTTATCATTATAAGTCATTAATTTCAAGATCTCTGCTTGCAGTTGGTGAACGGAAAAATTATTTGAGTCTGCAAAGGTTGCAAAAATCTCATTTGATATTTTTTTTCATTTCTGGCAGCCATAATAGTCGACACTCTGCAACCTTTATCTCTGTCCCGGTGTCAGTCTTCGCTGCAGCGTCTGTCATTGTATTCGTGAACCAGTAGGCACAGGATGAGCAGTGCTGCTGCAAGGAGATGTAGGAGCACGAATAAAAAAAACCCATGTGAATGGGAACCAACGCCCATGCCGTCCTGACGCAGTGGCAGGACTCATTACAATGTGTCGGCGCCCCTAGGATTTTAGCCTTTGCATGTGAATCATTCCGTTCACTGACAGCAAACGTCTCAGTAGTACAGTCTGATGAACAACAGATCCCAGCAATCCCCTCTATTGTAAGCACTCGCATAACTTCCCCGTGCTGCACCTTGTGCTGCGGAGGCTGCGGCGCCTCCTCTCTGCCAGGACTTGGGTAACACATTGTGACATTGTTGGGCGCTTCGCCAAGTGATGGCGTCAGCTCTGCAGAAGATTTTGCCGGTTCAGTTCTCGCACGTGCGCCCATTGTTTCTACAGAAGTATGATTACAGCTCTGAAGGTGGATGATTCGCAGTTACGACAGTGTTTTGTAATACTTTTTATGTGGTATCGTACGGATACAACCAGTATAACTGGTAACAAGAGAACGCAGACTGGTAAGAAGCTGGGTGACTGACCACAGAGAACAATGGAAACTTCATGTTATATCTGCTCCGATGGGTTGTGGAAATGTGAAAAACTCAACTACTGTGATAATGTATCAAGGAAACTGAGTATAATATCGGGCATCACACGGGAATTTGGGGGTCACTGGGGTGGGATATATTATACGGAAAGTGCTTGCAATATGAAGTGAATAATGGCACCATAAGGTATATAGATCATACTGCACACAACTAAAGCCAACATACAGTGCACATAAATACTGCTTCCATGCTGCACATGGGTAAACCCAACATGGTGCACATAAATACTGCCGCCATACTTCACACGGCTAAAGCCAACATACGGTGCACATAAATACTGCCGCCATACTTCACACGGCTAAAGCCAACATACGGTGCACATAAATTCTGCCGCCATACTGCACATGGCTAAAGCCAACATACGGTGCACATAAATACTTCTGCCATACTGCACACAGCTAAAGCCAACATACGGTGCACATAAATACTGCACACGGCTAAAGGCAACATAAGGTGCACATAAATACTGCCGCCATACTGCACACGGCTAAAGCCAACATACGGTGCACATAAATACTGCCGCCATACTGCACACAGCTAAAGCCAACATACGGTGCACATAAATACTGCACACGGCTAAAGGCAACATAAGGTGCACATAAATACTGCCGCCATACTGCACACGGCTAAAGCCAACATACGGTGCACATAAATACTGCCGCCATACTGCACACGGCTAAAGCCAACATACGGTGCACATAAATACTGCCGCCATACTGCACACTGCTAAAGCCAACATACGGTGCACATAAATACTGCCGCCATACTGCACACTGCTAAAGCCAACATACGGTGCACATAAATACTGCACACGGCTAAAGGCAACATAAGGTGCACATAAATACTGCCGCCATACTGCACACGGCTAAAGCCAACATACGGTGCACATAAATACTGCCGCCATACTGCACACTGCTAAAGCCAACATACGGTGCACATAAATACTGCTGCCATACTGCACACTGCTAAAGCCAACATACGGTGCACATAAATACTGCACACGGCTAAAGCAAACAGACGGTGCACATAAATACTGCTGCCGTGCTGCACACAGCTAAAGCCAATATAAGGTGCACATAAATAACGATGCCACCATACGGCACACAGCACAGTATACAGAAATAAGGCTGCCGTGTTATACCTACAGGTAACACGGCAGCCTTATAGCACATAAATATTACCCCACTTGCAGCCATAACTAACATTATAAAGTGCTCATAAATACTGATGCCATATTAAGTATATAACCAGCTCCACTAAACAGTACAGAAATAATGGGAACACAATCGTGCGATACTGTGCACAACTAACCTATAGCACACACAATGTTGCCATATTGTACAGTTAAGAAATAACATAGTACAAAAAAAATGCTGCCATTCTGTACACATTACTACCACCGTTATATAGTATGAATAAATAATACTGTCATTATGTACACAACTATAACCATTATATATAGTACACAAATAATTCTGTCATACTGTGCACAGCTGCAATAAATGTAATACTGTACACATAATTAATATCATTATATAGTATATACACGTGCACAATATGGTAAAAGTAGTTATCACCTTGCTATAGTACTCAGATATTACTGCCATACTGTGCACATGGCTGAAGTCATCATATAGTACATAAATACTGTTGTCACATTGTACTAATAACACCATTATATAGTATACACTGCCATACTGTACACGTAAATAATGCCATACTGTGTACATAACCCCATTATAACTACACAAATAATGCTGTCATACTGTATACATAGCATTATTTGTGTACTATATAATGACTTTAGCTATCATATTGTACTGACATAATGTGGTACACATACTGTATATGCCATACTGTGCACATAGCTTATATATAATTAATGCCATACTGTGCACATAATTCACACCATTATATACTGCACAAATAATGCTGCCATACTGTTCACAGCTTATACATAATATACTACAAAATACAGCACATGAAGCTAATGTCATTATATTTTGCACAAATAATACTGCCATATTGAACCCATAACTAATACTGTTATATTGTCCTCATAAGTAATGTTACCATACTGTACACAACACTATTATATAGAATGCTCAAATAATACTGCCATATTGTGCATGTAGCTAGCAATATAGTACACATACATTATGCTGCCATATTGTACACACACCTTTATATACTACAAACAAATAATGCTGTCATATGGCGTACAAATGATCGGAGCCAGTATATTCAGTGGTGGTCTAGGGCAGTAAGCAGGTGAATGGCTACGTCCCTGGTGGTCTAGGGTGGTGAGGTGGTGAATGTCACTGTCGTCGGGTTTTATTTATAGAATGTATCCAACATTAATTTATAGCATCAGAATCCAAATCATCTGTACCCATAGTACCTACAGCCACCACTAGAGGGAGCTGACTGGATGTGCTTATACAAAGGAAGCTGTATGCATCTCGATACAGACTGCTCCCCCTGGTGGCGGACAGGATTTTATCATTATTATTCATGTACCCGCACTTTTCACCATAATTCCCTTACGGAATTTCAGAAATCGAATGTTCCACGGAATTTTGGACCTTTAGAACCTAAGATTTTCCATCCAGCGGTTACCAGTCACTGGAGCAAATGTAAAGGAGACTTATGATGTCTCCTACTAAACAGCGACGGTCACGGTAGTGGACAACTCCTCCACACAATGATGGGGGTGATCTCTCTGCAGATTAGAGATGTGATTCTTTCTATTGACGCCATTGAAAATTTTACTCTCCCGGGCAGAGTAGAGTCGCCCTCTACTGGTCATGTGTAGTTTTTATTTAACTGCACAAAAAGTAAGCAATTGTCAAAAAAAAAAGCAACTGTACCCCAGAACAAAACTGCCCCCCCCCCACATGCCATGTGTTATTCATAATACTAATGTGTTCTTATAAAGCAGAGGGGAGTTCTGGCCCAAAGAGCAGCCAGGACCGAAGTCCTACAGCGACGTCACTGCCGCCTAAACCACCACAGTCCTGGTGCAGCATGAATACATTGTATCTACTATGCTGCTCTGCTGCCAGTAGGTGGCGATGGCGCTCTGCTGCCGACTTCAATTCAAAAGCTGTTATCTAATCTTTTATCCAGAGAAGTTTCCAATATTCTATTATCTAACTCAGGATCAGTAATGTAATGTATGTACACAGTGACTGTACCAGCAGAATAGTGAGTGCAGCTCTGGAGTATAATACAGGATGTAACTCAGGATCAGTAATGTAATGTATATACACAGTAACTGCACCAGCAGAATAGTGAGTGCAGCTCTGGAGTATAATACAAGATGTAACTCAGGATCAGTAATGTAATGTATGTACACAGTGACTGCACCAGCAGAATAGTGAGTGCAGCTCTGGAGTATAATACAGGATGTAACTCAGGATCAGTACAGGGTCAGTAATGTATGTACACAGTGACTGCACCAGCAGAATAGTGAGTGCAGCTCTGGAGTATAATGCAGGAGGTAACTCAGGATCAGTAATGCATGTGCACAGTGACTGCACCAGCAGAATAGTGAGTGCAGCTCTGATCAGCTGTTGCTCACTGTGGTCATTGTGGGTGTGGTGACTGCAGATCCTGCTGTGTGCTTCTGAGAACCAACACCTCTCCACCTGGGGATCTGCGCTCTCTCCTACCCAGGGAGGGAGTGGGTTTCCTGGGATGAGTGATGGAGCCAAGTCCTAAGCTTCTGCTTCCCGAACCAGGCCGGCGGGGGGCAGGAGAAACAAGCAACCGGCCTGCACATCGGAGGACCCGGGGGTGAGACGCTCCACCAGGAGTCGCAACAATGTGGCTCCTACTTCCCCCGGGACTGTGGAGACTCCTAGAAGCCGCAAGGCTTCCAGCATGGAGGTAAAGCCTGACAGCGGCGTGCATGATGACGCTCCTTCCGGAGGAAAGCGGAGTGCTCACGGAGGTGAGGCCGACCTCACTGAGGAAGGTTGGGGGCTGCAGAGACCCTGGGAGTCTGTGTCCACCTATACCTCCCAGGTCATGAGCCGCCTCCGTGAGTATGAAGATGCGAGTAAGCTCGTCAGGAGGCTCCGAGAGGAGATGCGCTTTACAAGCGCCAAAGCTGCAGGTGCCTCCAAACCGAGGAAGGCTAAACTCCAGGTGGAGGTAAAGAGGCTCACCAGTGAGATTAATGTGCTGAAACTAAGGAAAGCTACCGTCAGAGAGCAGAGTGGTCCATTCAAGGAAAAACTGATAAATGACCACTTCAGAGAAATGGCTGATAACAGAGAGCAAAGGCAGATGGGGCTGCAGCATGAGAGCCAGGTGAATGATAAGAGTGATGATGACCAGCAGAAAACCCCACCTGGCAGCCTGCAGTCACCCACAGGCCACGTGCAGTGAGCTCCCTGCAGGACAGGCGACAATGACATCCGGTCGCAGTTCTGCCGGCTCTGGGGAGGACAGTGACAGCAGCGGCCAGGGAGGGGCGCTAATGGCGGAGATAAAGCTCCTGGAGTCCCCAGTGTGCCTCCAAAACTTCCATCTTGGTGACGATCTACCAGAAGAGGCACATGGGGGCCACAAAAAGGCTAAGAAGACCAAGCCAAAGCTGCAGGAAGCGGTAAGCTATGTCTATGCCCCCCTCCCTGTACCCCCTGAGTTGGCGGCAGGCTCAGCTCGCTGTATAAGTCCAGTTGCCCAGCCCAGCCCGGGTTCTGCTGTGGATCCGGTGCAAAGGCGCGGGGAGATTACAGAGCACGGTAGTGAGGCGCAGAGCTCCGTCTCTGCTTGTAGTAGCGGGGACGCAGCAGGAGGTGCATCAGCCGAGAGGCTGGACAGTGAGGGTGACCCGGTGGCGGGCGATCGGTCAGGCCACGATGCTATGGTGCGCTCCTCAGTGGGAGGGGGGAGCGGCCCGGTGTCGGGGGCAGCTCCAGTAGCCCCGGAGCCTCTGAATGCTGTTGCCGCTGATCACTTAGTTGAGAAGCTGCGGCAGTGTGAGGGGGCTGTTGGGGCTGAGAGTTCCAGTCCTCCCACGAAAGTGCTATTTTGTGTTGGCGTCGCTGGTCCAGAGGATCCTGATGCTAAAGATCAGCGGCGCCTAACAGCATCTAAAGATCAGCGGCACATTATTCCGAATGACAAACAGCGGAAATTACCGACCAATGATGTGGAGGGCACACATAAGACCAGGGGTGAGGTCGCCTCCAGTTCTATGGAGGTGACTGAGCCCCTTGTGCCTGATGATGCTGAGGTAAAAATGTCATCCACCATTGTTACTGGTCCAGCAGGAGTGAATGTGGTGGTGGGTGTGAATGAGGCCAATTAATTGTCTAGTGGTGTGGTTGCTGGTTTGGTGAAGGGTGAGATGGAGGTGGGTAATGGTGATGCTGTTAGGGCTGATGTAGTCACTGGTCCGGTTGCCCCCCCCCCCCCCCGCCTGTCCAGAGTTATGCCAGTGTCACCTCTGGGGCAAATAGGGCATCCTCCTCCTCATCTCTGGGCTTTGGGGACGGCATGTTGCAACGGCGCCTTCTGGAGGCTCTAAAGAAGGGGGAGAGATCACTAATGGTAGAGGATCGAGAGGTTGATCTATCCTTCTGGATAGAGAGGCATGGCCTCAGGGCCTTCCGAGAGCAAAAAGGGGGGGATACAGTGTGGTCCCTCCCAACAGCCGGGCCAGGCAGTGTGCGTAGGAATGTGGTCCGTCTTCGGTAGAGGGCCAGTGATGCATGTCCTCCAAGGTCTAAAGTTGTGGAGCTTCTGCTGAGGATGGGCTTCAAGGCAATTGACATCTACACCTTGATACATCGATATTACACGCCTGAGTTTGATGTCAGCTTTGTTTGGCCGGAGGGGCTTGAGCTCTTCTGGACGAATTATGAGTTGGCAAAAAATTAGCCCGGCTGGCGAGACTTTGCCGTTCAGGCAGTGTCTCGCCAAAACCAGATCAAGAAGGTGACCATGATAACTCGTAACGAGTCGCTTTCTAGTTATTACATGGCTTGGTCGGTATGGAGAGGTGGTGGAGATGCCAAAGAAAACCCGCGACGAGTTTGGTATCTGGTCAGGGGCCTGGACGTTTATGGTAAAACTTAAGCGTTCAGGTGGTACGGTTGCCCACATTCCATCGTCTGCCTTCCTGGGTAGGGATCGTATCCTGGTCTTCTACCAGGGGCAACCAAAGCTCTGTCACAGGTGTGGCGACTCCACACACTTCAGTGCAAACTGCACCGTGCAGAAATGCGCGTTGTGTGGGGTTGTCGACCATCTTGCTGCCTCTTGTGTGGAGATTAGGTGCCACCTGTGTGGTGAGTTAGGTCACCCATTCAGCCGTTGTCCTCGCTCCTTCGCTAATGCAGTCGAGACACTGGTGGGAGAAAGCCATGAGGCCGATTCTGCTGGGGAGGGTACTAGCAGGGGTGGGGAAGCTGAGGGGCCAAGGAAGAAAAGCAATAAAAAGACGCCTGCCTAGCGGCGTTTAGACAAGCACAGACAGGAGAGGGAGCTGGGCGAGCCCCAGACTACCGGGGCAGCACCTGTCCTGGATGCCAGTCTTGCTGCTGAGGCCCCGAGGGATGATGAGTTGGATGAGGAGGTCAGGAGGATCCACAGGGAGGAAACTGCCTCTGCCTCAGAATCCTCCCATTATGAAAGTATGGATGAGGATAATAAGCGGTGGCTAGAGGACAAGCGTGAGCTCGGCACCAAAAAGAAGAGAAAGAAGGGAGATGAAACATCTTCTCCAGCTCTGACCAAGGTACCTAAGGAAGGTAAAACTGACTCCCCTCTAGTTGGTCTTTCTAACTGGTTCCAAGCCCTTGATAACATCTCTTCCTCTGAAGAGGGGGCTGAGGGTGAGGTTCCGGCTTCGGCGGAGCTTACAGGGGGCGCCGATTCTCCTTCTCCTGGGGATGCAAGGTCCTTGGGGGGAGGGACTGGCCTAGAGTCTGGAGACGAGGGCGAAAAAAGAAGGAAAAATGTGGGAATGGACACCTCTGTATCATTAAAGAGGGGGAAGGATTCCTTGTCTGAAGCAGAGGATAAGGGGAGTGGGAAGAAGAAAGCCATCTAACTCAATCACCAATGATGGTGGTACCCACTCCGTTGACGCTGGCATCCATTAATGTCGCCAGCATTAAGTCAAATATGGCTAGATTTGCGGCCTTTGATTTTCTCAGCCGGGTTGAAGCTGACATTTTCTTTTTGCAAGAGACCAGGCTGCCAAATATGGCAGAGGTGTTTATCGCTAAGAGGGAGTGGAGACTCGGGCCCTCCTATTGGTCTCTTGCGGCCGAGCCTTTTAGCGGAGTGGTGGTCCTTTTTACCGCACCAGTAGAATGCCGATGGGTTATTGAGTTAGAAATGGGGAGGTGCCTGATATTAGATGTCCTCATGAAGGGACAAGAGCTCCAGCTCATTAACATCTATGGTCCCCAATCTAAGTGGGACCGGAAATGTCTCTTTATGAGGATCAAGCCCTACCTTTTTACGAGTCGGCAGCTCGTTTTTGGAGGGGACTTCAATACTGTCACGAGGCCCCAGGATAGAGGAGATTCCAGAGACAAGCTGACTTATGATGGTGTCGTCTTTAATAGTATAGCAAGTGAGGCTCGACTGGTGGATGTCCACATCCGGCACACCCCAGGCCACGAGGGGTTCACCTATGATAGAGGTAACTGTTGGTCCAGGATAGACAGGTTTTATTTAAAGGAGGAAGCCGTCTCTTCAGCAGTATCTGTTGTTGAGGGAGTTCTCCGATCACTGTATGATTTTGTTTTCCCTGAATGTTACAGAGACCCCCCCGGAGGGGAAGAGGTTTTTGGAGGCTAAATTCGTCTCTCTTGCAAGAAGCGGAGATAAGACAGTCCTTTGAGGATTTTCTTCAGAGCCATGTACCCTTACTGGAGCTTTGTAGTAGTAAGTCAGAGTGGTGGGAGATGTTCAAGAAAAGGGTGGCGAGATTCTTCCGCCAGCTCTCGAGCCTCAGGAGCCTGGACAGGTATCGCCTGTATCAGGGCCTGAGGAGAAAACTCGAGCATCTTGTCTCAACTGGAGGTAGCCGCGAGGAGATCTCCAGAGTGAAATTTTTGCTAATGAGGTGTCAGTATGATAGACACGCATCTTTGGTTTTTGAGAGGGATTACAAGAAGTACCGCTCGCCCGACCCTTACGGAAACTGCAAGATGTCAGTGAATAGTAAAGTTGTTACAGGACTGGTTGACACTGCGGGTTCCCTGAAAAGATCCAGATCAGGGATCCTGGAGGTCATCAGATCCTTCTACTCACACCTCTTGGGGAAGAGGGATCTGGATTGGGATGAGATGTCGGCTTTTCTGGCTGAAGACGTCCCCGAACCAGGGGTAGACCCCTCTCTTGGCATTTTGACAGAGATGATCAGGGAAGAGGAAGTTAAGTTGGCGATTGAAGGGCTTGCCCTGAAGAAATCTCCCGGTCCAGATGGCTTAACATCTGAATTCTATAAGACCTTTATGGACGCCTTGGTTCCCATCTTGACTGAGGTATTCAATGAGTGTCTTTGCTCGGGCACTCTGCCAAAGTCAATGAGGAGGTCTGCCCTGATCATCTTGTCAAAGGGTAAGGACCCATCTTGCATTGAGAATTGGCATCCCATAGCGCTTCTCAATGCAGACAGGAAGGTTTTGGCAAAGGTGCTGTTTAATCGGCTGGTGAAATTTGCGCCCCGACTCCTTTTGGAAGCCCAGCATTGCTCTGTTCCGGGCCGCAGTACGATTAGTGCTGTACTCTGTGTCCGAGAGGCGGTGGAGCAGGGTAGGGCTGGTCACTGGAAGGCGTACATGCTATCATTGGACCAGGCAAAAGCGTTTGATCGGGTTAATCATGAGTACCTCTGGTCTGTCCTTCTGGGGTATGGCCTGCCGGGGGGGTTTGTTGATTGGCTTAAGACCTTGTACGCTGGGGCAGAGAGTTTCCCGCTTGTGAACGGTTGGATTGGCAGCTCTTTTGAGGTTGGGTGTGGTGTTCGCCAGGGTTGTCCCTTGAGCCCGCTACTGTACGTGTTTGCGATTGACCCACTTCTTAGGAGGGTGGCGCGTGGACCGTTGGCTGGGATCGGGATGGACCGGGCAGCACCGGAAGCCACTCTGAGAGTGGTGGCGTATGCCGATGACGTCACCGTTTTTGTTTCCTCTGATGGGGAGGCAGAATGGCTGATGTCAGAGGTAAATCGCTACTTGGAGGCATCCGGGTCTAAGATCAACCGGGATAAGTGTGAGAGTCTCTGGCTGGGAGGAGGAGATCCTGGTTTTGATCTCCCGGACACCCTTCCAGGACCCAAAGTCTCTGCAAAACTTCTTGGCATCGAATTTGGCCAGGGGGATTACCCCAAACAAAATTGGGACAGCAGGCTAGAGATCGCTACTCAGAAGGTGAACCAATGGAAGGGTTGGTCTTTGACTCTAAGGGAAAGGGTAAACCTGATCAAAACTTACCTGCTCCCTTTGCTGATCTATCTGGGCAGTGTGTGCATCTTGCCAGAGCCTCTCTGGACTCGGGTCTACAGTTTGTTCTTCCAACTGTTATGGGGGAATAGACTGAACCTGGTCAAGAGGGAGGTTACCGTACGAGGAGACTAGGAGGGTTGGGTATGGTCAACCCTGTGGTATTCTTTGTGAATACCTTCATTAAGATCAATATTGCAAACCTCTGGAAAGAGAGGGCTCCTCCGTGGGTATTCTCCTGTAAGGGATGGTTTCAGCCTTTCTTCCAGGAATGGGAGACAGGAGGGCAAGTGAAGGATCTCCGCACACCGCATGGACATCTCCCGGCTTACGCTACCCTGGTTCTGAAGGTAATTCGCCGGTGGGGTCTGGGCATGTGGGAGGTCAGGACTCTGCCAAGGAAGCTCCTTGACAAAAGGGTTCTGTTGACCCATTTTTAGAGGCCTCTGGCACTCAGGGATTGCCCAAGTCGGGATCTTGGGGTGGGTCTGCATCTTTTGAATTCTATCAGGATCCCCTCGAAGGTTTGGGACTTGGCTTGGCGCTGCTTCCATTGGAAACTGTGTGTGAGGGACAATCTGAAGTGTAGGAGCTCTGTGGACAGGAACTGTCCTTGGGAGCATTGTGGTACCATGCTTGAAAGCATGGACCACTTCCTGCTTTGTTGTCCCTTTAACACAGAGGTGTACAACAGGGTGGGCGCCTCCATTGGCTGGCCCCAGCTGGCCGGTCTCTCTTATGCGGAATGGGCCTATGGAGCATTCGGGGACCTGGGTGGTCGGGACCGCTGCACCTTATTTCTAGTTAGCGCAGTGGTTAGGTATCACACGTGGAACGCACGGTGCTTAGTATCGATGCAACGGAAAATCCTCCCAGTGGACGATGTGTTTAGGACCATACTCGGTGACCTGGTGAAGGTGCGTTCTCTGGAGTATGAGAGACTGGGTACACGGAGGGCCGCTCTCCTGTGGAGGGGCTTTTCTTTTAGTGTGCCCTAGTCTGGTCATCTCCTCTCCTGGTGGTGGGCTGCTGCTGACACCATAGATTTTTGTTTTATTGATCAGTAGACAGTGATGTAGGGCTGCAGGCGCCGAACTTGGGCTTTGTCAGTTGTGGTTATTGTATTGTTTGTTTCTGTATATATTGTATATATGGGTGTGGGTGTAGGTGTTAGGTTGGGTGGTGGGCAAAGGGGGGAGGTGGGTTCATCTTGTGGGACACTGGTTATTTGGGGGAAAAACTGGCACTGCCTGATCTGTCCTATAGCGCAGGACCAGCTCTCAGGTCAGTGCCGGGGTTGGGAATGGTGGGCTTCAGTGTGGGGTGTTTTGTTTAGTCTTGTCTATATTTGTCAGCTATTGTTTATTTTGTTTGTTTATTTTATTTATTGTTTGTGGTTATTATTTTCTTTCGTAACCGGACCAGAAGTCTGTAATATGAGTAGTTATTATTGTGTGTATATGTATAATGTGTGTGAGGAGAGAGGGAGCGGCTGGACCAGTTCATTACATTGTTTATTTTCTGGTTATTAATTTTGTTATGTTTTTCATTTTTATAATAAAAGATCTACAGGATGTAACTCAGGATCAGTAATGTAATGTATGTACACAGTGACTCCACCAGCAGAATAGTGAGTGCAGCTCTGGAGTATAATACAGGATGTAACTCAGGATCAGTAATGTATGTACACAGTGACTGCACCAGCAGAATAGTGAGTGCTGCTCTGGGGTATAATACAGGATGTAACTCAGGATCAGTAATGTAATATATGTACACAGTGACTCCACCAGCAGAATAGTGAGTGCAGCTCTGGAGTATAATACAAGATGCAACTCAGGATCAGTAATGTAATGTATGTACACAGTGGCTGCACCAGCAGAATAGTGAGTGCAGCTCTGGAGTATAATACAGGATGTAACTCAGGATCAGTAATGTAATGTATGTACACAGTGACTGCACCAGCAGAATAGTGAGTGCAGCTCTGGGGTATAATACAGGATGTAACTCAGGATCAGTAATGTAATGTATGTACACAGTGACTCCACCAGCAGAATAGTGAGTGCAGCTCTGGAGTATAATACAGGATGTACAGTGCTGGCCAAAAGTATTGGCACCCCTGCAATTCTGTCAGATAATACTCAGTTTCTTCCTGAAAATGATTGCAATCACAAATTCTTTGGTATTATTCTCTTCATTTAATTTGTCTTCAATAAAAAAAACACAAAAAGAATTGTCCTAAAGCCAAATTGGATATAATTCCACACCAAACCTAAAAAAGGGGGTGGACAAAAGTATTGGCACTGTTTGAAAAATCATGTGATGCTTCTCTAATTTGTGTAATTAACTGCACCTGTAACTTACCTGTGGCACCTAACAGGTGTTGGCAATAACTAAATCACACTTGCAGCCAGTTACCATGGATTAAAGTTGACTCAACCTCTGTCCTGTGTCCTTGTGTGTACCACATTGAGCATGGAGAAAAGAAAGAAGACCAAAGAACTGTCTGAGGACTTGAGAAACCAAATTGTGAGGAAGCATGAGCAATCTCAAGGCTACAAGTCCATCTCCAAAGACCTGAATGTTCCTGTGTCTTCCGTGCACAGTATCATCAAGAAGTGTAAAGCCCATGGCACTGTGGCTAACCTCCTAGATGTGGACGGAAAGAAAAATTGACGAGAGATTTCAACGCAAGATTGTGTGGATGGTGGATAAAGAACCTCAACTAACATCCAAACAAGTTCAAGCTGCCCTGCAGTCCGAGGGTACAACAGTGTCAACCCGTACTATCCATCGAAGTCTGAATGAAAAGGGACTGTATGGTAGGATACCCAGGAAGACCCCGCTTCTTACCCCGAGACATAAAAAAGCCAGGCTGGAGTTTGCCAAAACTTACCTGAGAAAGCCTAAAACGTTTTGGAAGAATGTTCTCTGGTCAGATGAGACAAAAGTAGAGCTTTTTGGGAAAAAGCATCAACATAGAGTGTACAGGAAAAAAAAAGAGGCATTCAAAGAAAAGAACACGGTTCCTACAGTCAAACATGGCGGAGGTTCCCTGATGTTTTGGGGTTGCTTTGCTGCCTCTGGCACTTGACTGCTTGACCGTGTGCATGGCATTATGAAGTCTGAAGACTACCAACAAATTTTGCAGCATAATGTAGGGCCCAGTGTGAGAAAGCTGGGTCTCCCTCAGAGGTCATGGGTCTTCCAGCAGGACAATGACCCAAAACACAATTCCAAAAGCACTATAAAATGGTTTGAGAGAAAGCACTGGAGACTTCTAAGGTAGCCAGCAATGAGTCCAGACCTGAATCCCATAGAACACCTGTGGAGAGATCTCAAAATGGCAGTTTGGAGAAGGCACCCTTCAAATATCAGGGACCTGGAGCAGTTTACCAAAGAAGAATGGTCTACAATTCCAGCAGAGCATTGTAAGAAACTCATTGATGGTTACCGGAAGCGGTTGTTCGCAGTTATTTTGGCTAAAGGTTGTGCAACCAAGTATTAGGCTGAGGGTGCCAATACTTTTGTCTGGCCCATTTTTGGAGTTTTGTGTGAAATGATCAATGATTTGATTTTTGCTTCATTCTCTTTTGTGTTTTTTTCTTGCAAGCAAATTAAATGAAGATAATAATACCAAAGAATTTGTGATTGCAATCATTTTCAGGAAGAAACTGAGTATTATCTGACAGAATTGCAGGGGTGCCAATACTTTTGGCCAGCACTGTAACTCAGGATCAGTAATGTAATGTATGTACACAGTGACTGCAACAGCAGAATAGTGAGTGCAGCTCTGGAGTATAATACAGGATGTAGCTCAGGATCAGTAATGTAATGTATGTACATAGTGACTACACCAGCAGAATAGTGAGTGCAGCTCTGGAGTATAATACAGGATGTAACTCAGGATCAGTAATGTAATGTATGTACACAGTGACTGCACCTGCAGAATAGTGAGTGCAGCTCTGGGGTATAATACAGGATGTAACTCAGGATCAGTAATGTAATGTATGTACACAGTGACTGCACCAGCAGAATAGTGAGTGCAGCTCTGGAGTATAATACAGGATGTAACTCAGGATCAGTAATGTAATGTATGTACACAGTGACTGCACCAGCAGAATAGTGAGTGCAGCTCTGGAGTATAATACAGGATGTAACTCAGGATCAGTAATGTAATGTATGTACACAGTGACTGCACCAGCAGAATAGTGAGTGCAGCTCTGGAGTATAATACAGAAGGTAACTCAGGATCAGTAATGTAATATATGCATACCATTACCTAACGTCTAATATGTAAATTAGGAATCAGGGCTTAGAGTTGGACATTTCTTTAAGCCAATTATAATCTCAGTATTTCTTGGGATCATTACAGTTTCTTTACGTCCCTTGTGAATAGTAAAGAGAAAATAAAAGTGATTTGTATCTTTGCTTGAAGAAGAAAATAATGAGTCTGCGCCTCTGAACTTCTGAACATATTTATAATATCTCAGAATCTAAATTAGATAAAATGTTGATTAATGCAAATCTCAAAAGATAATGCAGCAATCTGAATTTGGGGGAGTCCAGAAAACTTTGAAAATGAGACTTCAATGTCGGCCACTAAAGAGTCATCTGCGGCCGGAGGAGACATCGGGTTCACAGATTAATTATGGAAAGACGGCAGCAAGAAATTAACCGGGCGGCTCTTAATAATTCAAAGATTTGTTGAGCATCTTCTGAGGGAAAGCGAAAGACTCCACCGAGGAAGAGAAGATCATCAGGAGATTACACAACTAAATATTTAATGTAACCGTCCTAAAATTGTCAGATATCACAGCATCCAATGACAACTCAGGGCAAACATATTGTGTATTATACTCCAGAGCTGCACACACTATTCTGCTGGTGCAATCACTATGTACATACATTACATTACTGATCCTGTACTGATCATGAGTTACATCCTGTATTATACTCCAGAGCTGCACTCACTATTCTGCTGGTGCAGTCACTGTGTACATACATTACATTACTGATCCTGAGTTACATCCTGTATTATACTCCAGAGCTGCACTCACTATTCTGCTTGTGCAGTCAGTGTACATACATTACATTACTGATCCTGAGTTACATCCTGTATTATACCCCAGAGCTGCACTCACTATTCTGCTTGTGCAGTCACTGTGTACATACATTACATTACTGATCCTGAGTTACATCCTGTATTATACCCCAGAGCTGCACTCACTATTCTGCTTGTGCAGTCAATGTACATACATTACGTTACTGATCCTGAGTTACATCCTGTATTATACTCCAGAGCTGCACTCACTATTATGCTGGTGCAGTCACTGTGTACAAACATTACATTACTGATCCTGAGTTACATCCTGTATTACACTCTAGAGCTGCACTCACTATTCTGCGGGTGCAGTCACTGTGTACAAACATTACATTACTGATCCTGAGTTACATCCTGTATTATACTCCAGAGCTGCACTCACTATTCTGCTGGTGCAGTCACTGTGTACATACATTACATTACTGATCCTGAGTTACATCCTGTATTATACTCCAGAGCTGCACTCACTATTCTGCTGGTGCAGTCACTGTGTACATACATTACATTACTGATCCTGAGTTACCTCCTGTATTATACCCCAGAGCTGCACTCACTATTCTGCTGGTGCAGTCACTGTGTACATACATTACATTACTGATCCTGAGTTACATTCTGTATTATACTCCAGAGCTGCACTCACTATTCTGCTGGTGCAGTCACTGTGTACATACATTACATTACTGATCCTGAGTTACATCCTGTATTATACTCCAGAGCTGCACTCACTATTCTGCTGGTGCAGTCACTGTGTACATACATTACATTACTGATCCTGAGTTACCTCCTGTATTATACGCCAGAGCTGCACTCACTATTCTGCTGGTGCAGTCACTGTGTACATACATTACATTACTGATCCTGAGTTACATCCTGTATTATACTCCAGAGCTGCTCTCACTATTCTGCTGGTGCAGTCACTGTGTACATACATTACATTACTGATCCTGAGTTACATCCTGTATTATACTCCAGAGCTGCACTCACTATTCTGCTGGTGCAGTCACTGTGTACATACATTACATTACTGATCCTGAGTTACATCCTGTATTATACTCCAGAGCTGCACTCACACTATTCTGCTGGTGCAGTCACTGTGTACATACATTACATTACTGATCCTGAGTTACATCCTGTATTATACTCCAGAGCTGCACTCACTATTCTGCTGGTGCAGTCACTGTGTACATACATTACATTACTGATCCTGAGTTACCTCCTGTATTATACGCCAGAGCTGCACTCACTATTCTGCTGGTGCAGTCACTGTGTACATACATTACATTACTGATCCTGAGTTACATCCTGTATTATACTCCAGAGCTGCACTCACTATTCTGCTGGTGCAGTCACTGTGTACATACATTACATTACTGATCCTGAGTTACCTCCTGTATTATATTCCAGAGCTGCACTCACTATTCTGCTGGTGCAGTCACTGTGTACATACATTACATTACTGATCCTGAGTTACCTCCTGTATTATACTCCAGAGCTACACTCACTATTCTGCTGGTGCAGTCACTGTGTACATACATTACATTACTGATCCTGAGTTACACCCTGTATTATACTCCAGAGCTGCACTCACTATTCTGCTGGTGCAGTCACTGTGTACATACATTACATTACTGATCCTGAGTTACATCCTGTATTATACTCCAGAGCTGCACTCATTATTCTGCTGGTGCAGTCACTGTGTACATCCATTACATTACTGATCCTGAGTTACATCCTGTATTATACTCCAGAGCTGCACTCACTATTGTGCTGGTGCAGTCATTGTGTACATACATTACATTACTGATCCTGAGTTACATCCTGTATTATACTCCAGAGCTGCACTCACTATTGTGCTGGTGGAGTCACTGTGTACATACATTACATTACTGATCCTGAGTTACCTCCTGTATTATACTCCAGAGCTGCACTCACTATTCTGCTGGTGCAGTCACTGTGTACATACATTACATTACTGATCCTGAGTTACATCCTGTATTATACTCCAGAGCTGCACTCATTATTCTGCTGGTGCAGTCACTGTGTACATCCATTACATTACTGATCCTGAGTTACATCCTGTATTATACTCCAGAGCTGCACTCACTATTCTGCTGGTGCAGTCACTGTGTACATACATTACATTACTGATCCTGAGTTACATCCAGTATTATACCCCAGAGCTGCACTCAATATTCTGCTGGTGCAGTCACTGTGTACATACATTACATTACTGATCCTGAGTTAAATCCTGTATTATACTCCAGAGCTGCACTCACTATTCTGCTGGTGCAGTCACTGTGCACATACATTACATTATGGAGACTGAGTTACATCCTGTAGATCTTTTATTATAAAAATGAAAAACATAACAAAATTAATAACCAGAAAATAAACAATGTAATGAACTGGTCCAGCCGCTCCCTCTCTCCTCACACACATATTATACATATATACACAATAATAACTACCTACACCATGACATCTGGTCCGGTTACCAAATAAATAATAACAATATAATAAACAATAACCGACAAATTATATACAAACTAATATATACATTCTTTCTTTTTTTTTTTTTTTTTTTTTTTAATAAATAAAATAAATACTAACTATACAAATATATACAAGACAAAACAAAACCCCCCACACTCAAGCCCACCAGTCCCTCCCCGGCACTGACCTGAGAGCTGGTCCTGCATCTCATGCCTCAGTCCATGTCCAACGTCCATAGGCCAGATCAGGCAGTGCCAGTTTTTCACCCAAATAACCAGTGTCCCACAAGATGAACCCACCTCCCCCCTTTTCCCTCCACCCAACCTAACACCTACACCCAAACCCATATATACAATATATACAGAAACAAACAATACAATAACCACAACTGACAAAGCCCAAGTTCGGCGCCTGCAGCCCTACATCACTGTCTACTGATCAATAAAACAAAAATCTATGGTGTCAGCAGCAGCCCCCCACCAGGAGAGGAGATGACCACACTAGGGCACACTAAAAGAAAAGCCCCTCCAGAGGAGAGCGGCCCTCCGTGTACCCAGTCTCTCATACTCCAGAGAACGCACCTTCACCAGGTCACCGAGTATGGTCCTAAACACATCGTCCACTGGAAGGATTTTCCGTTGGGTCGATACTAAGCACCGTGCGTTCCACGTGTGATACCTAACCACTGCACTAACTAGAAATAAGGTGCAGCGGTCCCGACCACCCAGGTCCCCGAATGCTCCATAGGCCCATTCCGCATAAGAGAGACCGGCCAGCTGGGGCCAGCCAATGGAGGCGCCCACCCTGTTGTACACCTCTGTGTTAAAGGGACAACGAAGCAGGAAGTGGTCCATGCTTTCAAGCATGGTACCACAATGCTCCCGAGGACAGTTCCTGTCCTCAGAGCTCCTACACTTCAGATTGTCACTCACACACAGTTTCCCATGGAAGCAGCGCCAAGCCAAGTCCCAAACCTTCGAGGGGATCCTGATAGAATTCAAAGGATGCAGACCCACCCCAAGATCCCGACTTGGGCAATCCCTGAGCGCCAGAGGCCTCTGAAAATGGGTCAACAGAACCCTTTTGTCAAGGAGCTTCCTTGGCAGAGTCCTGACCTCCCACATTCCCAGACCCCATCGGCGAATTACCTTCAGAACCACGGTAGCGTAAGCCGGGAGATGTCCATGCGGTGTGCGGAGATCCTTCACTTGCCCTCCTGTCTCCCATTCCTGGAAGAAAGGCTGAAACCATCCCCTACAGGAGAATACCCACGGAGGAGCCCTCTCTTTCCAGAGGTTTGCAATATTGATCTTAATGAAGGTATTCACAAGGAATACCACAGGGTTGACCATACCCAACCCTCCTAGTCTCCTCGTACGGTAAGTAACCTCCCTCTTGACCAGGTTCAGTCTATTCACCCATAACAGTTGAAAGAACAAACTGTAGACCCGAGTCCAGAGAGGCTCTGGCAAGATGCACACACTGCCCAGATAGATCAGCAAAGGGAGCAGGTAAGTTTTGATCAGGTTTACCCTTTCCCTTAGGGTCAAAGAACAACCCTTCCATTGGTTCACCTTCTGAGTGGCGATCTCTAGCCTGCTGTCCCAATTTTGTTTGGGGTAATCCCCCTGGCCAAATTCGATGCCAAGAACTTTTGCAGAGACTTTGGGTTCTGGAAGGGTGTCCGGGAGATCAAAACCAGGATCTCCTCCTCCCAGCCAGAGACTCTCACACTTATCCCGGTTGATCTTAGACCCGGATGCCTCCGAGTAGCGATTTACCTCTGACATCAGCCATTCTGCCTCCCCATCAGAGGAAACAAAAACGGTGACATCATCGGCATACGCCACCACTCTCAGAGTGGCTTCCGGTGCTGCCCGGTCCATCCCGATCCCAGCCAACGGTCCACGCTCCACCCTCCTAAGAAGTGGGTCAATCGCAAACACGTACAGTAGCGGGCTCAAGGGACAACCCTGGCGAACACCACACCCAACCTCAAAAGAGCTGCCAATCCAACCGTTCACAAGCGGGAAACTCTCTGCCCCAGAGTACAAGGTCTTAAGCCAATCAACGAACCCCCCCGGCAGGCCATACCTCAGAAGGACAGACCAGAGGTACTCATGATTAACCCGATCAAACGCTTTAACCTGGTCCAATGACAGCATGTACCCCTTCCAGTGGCCAGCCCTCCCCTGCTCCACCGCCTCTCGGACACAGAGTACAGCACTAATTGTACTGCGGCCCGGAACAGAGCAATGCTGGGCCCCCGAAAGGAGCTGGAGTGCAAATTTCACCAGCCGATTAAACAGCACCTTTGCCAAAACCTTCCTGTCTGCATTGAGAAGCGCTATGGGACGCCAATTCTCAATGGAAGATGGGTCCTTACCCTTTGACAAGATGATCAGGGCAGACCTCCTCATTGACTTTGGCAGATTGCCCGAGGAAAGACACTCATTGAATACCTCAGTCAAGAGGGGAACCAAGGCGTCCTTAAAGGTCTTATAGAATTCAGATGTTAAGCCATCCGGACCGGGAGATTTCTTCAGGGCAAGCCCTTCAATCGCCAACTTAACTTCCTCTTCTCTGATCATCTCTGTCAAAACGCCAAGAGAGGGGTCTACCCCTGGTTCGGGGACAGCTTCAGCCAGAAAAGCCGATATCTCATCCCATTCCAGATCCCTCTTCCCCAAGAGGCGCGAGTAGAAGGATCTGACGACCTCCAGGATCCCTGATCTGGATCTTTTCAGGGACCCCGCAGTGTCAACCAGTCCTGTAACAACTTTACTATTCACTGACATCTTGCAGTTTCTGTAAGGGTCGGGCGAGCGGTACTTCCCGTAATCCCTCTCAAAAACCAAAGATGCGTGTCTATCATACTGACACCTCATTAGCAAAGATTTCACTCTGGAGATCTCCTCGCGGCTACCTCCAGTTGAGACAAGATGCTCGAGTTTCCTCCTCAGGCCCTGATACAGGCGGTACCTGTCCAGGCTCCTGAGGCTCGAGAGCTGGCGGAAGAATCTCGCCACCCTTTTCTTGAACATCTCCCACCACTCTGACTTACTACTACAAAGATCCAGTAAGGGTACCTGGCTCTGAAGAAAATCCTCAAAGGACTGTCTTATCTCCGCTTCTTCCAAGAGAGACGAATTGAGCCTCCAAAAGCCTCTTCCCATCCGGGGGGTCTCTGTAACATTCAGGGAAAACAAAATCATACAGTGATCGGAGAACTCCACCTCAACAACAGATACAGCTGAAGAGACGGCTTCCTCCTTTAAATAAAACCTGTCTATCCTGGACCTACAGTTACCTCTATGATAGGTGAACCCCTCGTGGCCTGCGGTGTGCCGGATGTGGACATCCACCAGGCGAGCCTCACTAGCTATACTATTAAGGGCGACGCTATCATAAGTCAACTTGTCTCTGGAACCTCCTCTATCTCGGGGCCTCGTGACAGTGTTGAAGTCCCCTCCAAAGACGACCTGCCGACTCGTAAAAAGGTAGGGCTTGATCCTCATAAAGAGACACTTCCGGTCCCACTTAGATTGGGGACCATAGATGTTAATGAGCCGGAGCTCTTGTCCCTTCATGAGGACATCTAATATCAGGCACCTCCCCATTTCTAACTCAATAACCCGTCGGCATTCTACCGGTGCGGTAAAAAGGACCGCAACTCCGCTATACGGCTCGGCCGCAAGAGACCAATAGGAGGGCCCGAGTCTCCACTCCCTCTTAGCTATAAACACCTCTGCCATATTTGGCAGCCTGGTCTCTTGCAAAAAGAAAATGTCAGCTTCAACCCGGCTGAGAAAATCAAAGGCCGCAAATCTAGCCATGTTTGACTTAATGCTGGCGACATTAATGGACGCCAGCGTCAACAGAGTGGGTACCGCCATCATTGGTGATTGAGTTAGATGGCTTTCTTCTTCCCACTCCCCTTATCCTCTGCCTCAGAGGAGGAATCCTTCCCCCTCTTTAATGACACAGAGGTGTCCATTCCCACATTTTTCCTTCTTTTTTCGTCCTCGTCTCCGGACTCTGGGCCAGTCCCTCCCCCCAAGGACCTTGCATCCCCAGGAGAAGGAGACTCGGCGCCCCCTGTAAGCTCCGCTGAAGCCGGATCCTCACCCTCAGCCTCCTCCTCAGAGGAAGAGATGTTGTCAAGGGCTTGGAACCGGTTAGAAAGACCAACCAGAGGGGAGTCGGTTTTACCTTCCTTAGGTACCTTGGTCAGAGCGGGAGAAGATGTTTTATCTCCCTTCTTTCTCTTCTTTTTGGTGCCGAGCTTACGCTTGTTCTCTAGCCACCGCTTATTATCCTCATCCATACTTTCATAATGGGAGGATTCTGAGGCAGAGGCGGTTTCCTCCCTGTGGATCCTCCTGACCTCCTCATCCAACTCATCATCCCTCGGGGCCTCAGCAGCAAGACTGGCATCCAGGACAGGGGCTGCCCCGGTAGTCTGGGGCTCGCCCCGCTCCCTCTCCTGTCTGCACTTGTCTAGACGCCTCAGCTGGGCAGGCGTCTTTTTATTGCTTTTCTTCCCTGGCCCCTCAGCTCCCCACCCCTGCTAGTCCCCTCCCCAGCAGAATCGGCCTCACGGCTTACTCCCACCGGGGTCTCGACTGCATTAGCGAAGGAGCGAGGACAACGGCTGAATGGGTGACCTAACTCACCACACAGGTGGCACCTAATCTCCACACAAGAGGCGGCAAGATGGCCGACACCCCCACACAACGCGCATTTCTGCACGGTGCAGTTTGCACTGAAGTGTGTGGGGTCGCCGCACCTGTGACAGAGCTTCGGTTGCCCCTGGTAGAAGACCAGGATACGATCCCTACCCAGGAAGGCAGACGATGGAATGTGGGCAACCGTACCACCTGAACGCTTAAGTTTTACCATAAACGTCCAGGCCCCTGACCAGATACCAAACTCGTCGCGGTTTTTCTTTGGCATCTCCACCACCTCTCCATACCGACCTAGCCACGTCATGATGTCATAGCAAGAAAGCAACTCGTTACGAGTCATCACGGTCACTTTCTTGATCTGGTTTTGGCGAGACACTGCCTGAACGGCAAAGTCTCGCCAGCCGGGCTCATTTTTTGCCAACTCATAATTCGCCCAGAAGAGCTCAAGCCCCTCCGGCCGAACAAAGCTGACATCAAACTCAGGCGTGGAATAGGGATGTATCAAGGCGTAGATGTCAATCGCCTTGAAGCCCATCCTCAGCAGGAGCTCCACAACTTTAGACCTTGGCGGACATGCATCACTGCCCCTCCACCGAAGACGGACCACATTCCTACGCACACTGCCTGGCCCGGCTGTTGGGAGGGACCACACTGTATCTCCCCCTTTTTGCTCTCGGAAGGCCCCGAGGCCATGCCTCTCTATCCAGAAGGATAGATCAACCTCTCGACCCTCTACCATTAGTGATCTCTCCCCCTTCTTTAGAGCCTCCAGAAGGCGCCGTTGCAACATGCCGTCCCCAAAGCCCGGAGACGAGGAGGATGCCCTATTTGTCCCGGAGGTGACACTGGCATAACTCCGGACAGGTGTTGCCACCCCCGGGGGGGCAACCGGACCAGTGACCACGTCAGCCCCAACAGTATCACCATTACCCACCTCCATCTCACCCTCCACCAAACCAGCAACCACACCACCAGACAATGAATTATCCTCATTCACCTCCACCACCACATTCATTCCTGCTGGACCAGTAACAATGGTGGATGACCTTTTGACCTCCGCATCAGGCACAAGGGGCTCAGTCACCTCCATAGAACTGGAGGCGACCTCACCCCCGGTCTTATGTGTGCCCTCCACATCATCGGTCGGTAATTTCCGCTGTTTGGCATTTGGTATAATGTGCCGCTGATCTCTAGCTGCAGTTAGGCGCCGCTGATCTTTAGCATCAGGATCTTCCGGACCAGCGACGCCAACACAAAATAGCACTTTCGTGGGAGGACCGGAACGCTCAGCCCCAACTGCCCCCTCACACTGCCGCCGCTTCTCAACTAAGTGATCAGCGGCAACAGCATTCAGAGGCGCCGAGGCTACCGGAGCTGCCCCCGACACCGGGCTGCTCTCCCCTCCCACTGAGGAGCGCACCACAGCATCGTGGCCTGATGGAACGCCCGCCGCCGGGCCGCCCTCACTGTCCAGCCTCTCGGCTGATGCACCTCCTGCTGCGTCCCCGCTACTACAAGCAGAGACGGAGCTCTGCGCCTCACTACCGCGCTCTGTAATCTCCCCGCGCCTTTGCACCGGATCCACAGCAGAACCCGGGCTGGGCTGGGCAACGGGGCTTATACAGCGAGCTGAGCCTGCCGCCGACTCAGGGGGTACAGGGAGGGGGGCATATACGTATCTTACCGCCTCCTGCAGCTTTGGCTTGGTCTTCTTTGCTTTTTTGTGGCCCCCAGGTGCCTCTTCTGGTAGATCGTCACCAAGATGGAAGTTTTGGAGGCACACTGGGGACTCCAGGAGCTTAATCTCCGCCATTAGCGCCCCTCCCTGGCCGCTGCTGTCACTGTCCTCCCCAGAACCGGCAGAACTGCGACCGGATGTCACTGTCGCCTGTCCTGCAGGGAGCTCGCTGCACGTGGCCTGCGGGTGACTTTGCAGGCTGCCAGGTGGGGCTTCCTGCTGGTCATCATCACTCTCATCATCCACCTAGCTCTCAAGCTGCAGCCCCATCTGCCTTTGCTCTCTGGTATCAGCCATTTCTCTGTAGCGGTCTTCATTTATAAGTTTTTCTTTGAAATGACCACTCTGCTCCCTGATGTCAGCTTTCCTAAGTTCCAGGCATTGAATTTCACTGCTCAGTCTTTTTACCTCGGCCTGGAGCTTGGCCTTCCTTGGTTTGGAGGCCCCTGCAGCTTTGGCGCTTGTGCAGCGCAGCTCCTCCCGGAGCCTCCTGATGAGCTTACTGGCATCTTCATACTCACGGAGGTGGATCATGACCCGGGAGGCATAGGTGGACACAGACTCCCGGGGTCCCTGCTGCGCCCACCCCCCCTCAGGGAGGTCGGCCTCACCTCCGTGAGCACTCAGCTTTCCTCCGGAAGGAGCGCCATCTTGCACGCCGCTGTCAGGCTTTTCCTCCATGCTGGAAGCCTTGCGGCTTCTGGGGGTCTCCACAATCCCGGGGGGAGTAGGAGCCACATTGCTACGACTCCTGGTGCAGCATCTCACCCCCCGAGTCCTCTGATGTGCAGGCCGGTTGCTGGTTTCTTCTGCCCCCCGCCGGCCTGGTTCGGGAAGCAGAAGCCTGGGACTTGGCTCCTTCACTCATCCCAGAAACCAGCTCTCCCTCCGGGAAAGAGAGAGAGCAGGTCCCCAGGTGGAGAGGTGTTGGTTCTCAGAGATCAGGAGCTCACAGCAGGATCTGCAGCCACCACACCCGTAATCAGCACACTGACTAGCAGCTGATCAGAGCTGCACCCAGTATGCTGCTGGTGCAGTCACTGTGTACATACATTACATTACTGATCCGGAGTTACATCCTGTATTATACTCCAGAGCTGTGCTCACTATTCTGCTCGTGCAGTCACAGTGTACATACATTACATTACTGATCCTGAGTTACATCCTGTATTATACTCCAGAGCTGCACTCACTATTCTGCTGGTGCAGTCACTGTGTACATACATGACCTTACTGATCCTGAGTTACATCCTGTATTATACTCCAGAGCTGCACTCACTATTCTGCTGGTGCAGTCACTGTGTACATACATTACATTACTGATCCTGAGTTACATCCTGTATTATACTCCAGAGCTGCACTCACTATTCTGCTTGTGCAGTCACTGTGTACATACATTACATTTCTGATCCTGAGTTACATCCTGTATTATACCCCAGAGCTGCACTCCCTATTCTGCTTGTGCAGTCAGTGTACATACATTACATTACTGTTCCTGAGTTACTTCCTGTAGATCTTTTATTATGAAAATGAAAAACATAACAATAATAATAACAGAAACATAACAAAATTAATAACCAGAAAATAAACAATGTAATGAACTGGTCCGCTCTCTCTCTCCTCACACACATATTATACATATATACACAATAATAACTACCTACACCACACCATGACATCTGGTCCGGTTACCAAACAAAAAAAATAACAATATAATAAACAATAACCGACAAATTATATACAAACTAATATATACATTCTTTTTTTTTTTTTTTTAATAAATAAAATAAATGCTAACTATACAAATATATACAAGACAAAACAAAATCCCCCACACTCGAGCCCACCAGTCCCTCCCCGGCACTGACCTGAGAGCTGGTCCTGCGTCTCATGCCTCAGTCCATGTCCAACGTCCATAGGCCAGATCAGGCAGTGCCAGTTTTTCACCCAAATAACCAGTGTCCCACAAGATGAACCCACCTCCCCCCTTTTCCCTCCACCCAACCTAACACCTACACCCAAACCCATATATACAATATATACAGAAACAAACAATACAATAACCACAACTGACAAAGCCCAAGTTCGGCGCCTGCAGCCCTACATCACTGTCTACTGATCAATAAAACAAAAATCTATGGTGTCAGCAGCAGCCCACCACCAGGAGAGGAGACGACCAGACTAGGGCACACTAAAAGAAAAGCCCCTCCAGAGGAGAGCGGCCCTCCGTGTACCCAGTCTCTCATAATCCAGAGAACGCACCTTCACCAGGTCACCGAGTATGGTCCTAAACACATCGTCCACTGGGAGGATTTTCCGTTGGGTCGATACTAAGCACCGTGCGTTCCACGTGTGATACCTAACCACTGCGCTGACTAGAAATAAGGTGCAGCGGTCCCGACCACCCAGGTCCCCGAATGCTCCATAGGCCCATTCCGCATAAGAGAGACCGGCCAGCCGGGGCCAGCCAATGGAGGCGCCCACCCTGTTGTACACCTCTGTGTTAAAGGGACAACGAAGCAGGAAGTGGTCCATGCTTTCAAGCATGGTACCACAATGCTCCCGAGGACAGTTCCTGTCCTCAGAGCTCCTACACTTCAGATTGTCCCTCACACACAGTTTCCCATGGAAGCAGCGCCAAGCCAAGTCCCAAACCTTCGAGGGGATCCTGATAGAATTCAAAAGATGCTGACCCACCCCAAGATCCCGACTTGGGCAATCCCTGAGCGCCAGAGGCCTCTGAAAATGGGTCAACAGAACCCTTTTGTCAAGGAGCTTCCTTGGCAGAGTCCTGACCTCCCACATTCCCAGACCCCACCGGCGAATTACCTTCAGAACCACGGTAGCGTAAGCCGGGAGATGTCCATGCGGTGTGCGGAGATCCTTCACTTGCCCTCCTGTCTCCCATTCCTGGAAGAAAAGCTGAAACCATCCCTTACAGGAGAATACCCACGGAGGAACCCTCTCTTTCCAGAGGTTTGCAATATTGATCTTAATGAAGGTATTCACAAGGAATACCACAGGGTTGACCATACCCAACCCTCCTAGTCTCCTCGTACGGTAAGTAACCTCCCTCTTGACCAGGTTCAGTCTATTCCCCCATAACAGTTGAAAGAACAAACTGTAGACCCGAGTCCAGAGAGGCTCTGGCAAGATGCACACACTGCCCAGATAGATCAGCAAAGGGAGCAGGTAAGTTTTGATCAGGTTTACCCTTTCCCTTAGGGTCAAAGACCAACCCTTCCATTGGTTCACCTTCTGAGTGGCGATCTCTAGCCTGCTGTCCCAATTTTGTTTGGGGTAATCCCCCTGGCCAAATTCGATGCCAAGAACTTTTGCAGAGACTTTGGGTTCTGGAAGGGTGTCCGGGAGATCAAAACCAGGATCTCCTCCTCCCAGCCAGAGACTCTCACACTTATCCCGGTTGATCTTAGACCCGGATGCCTCCGAGTAGCGATTTACCTCTGACATCAGCCATTCTGCCTCCCCATCAGAGGAAACAAAAACGGTGACGTCATCGGCATACGCCACCACTCTCAGAGTGGCTTCTGGTGCTGCCCGGTCCATCCCGATCCCAGCTAACGGTCCACGCTCCACCCTCCTAAGAAGTGGGTCAATCGAAAACGCGTACAGTAGCGGGCTCAAGGGACAACCCTGGCGAACACCACACCCAACCTCAAAAGAGCTGCCAATCCAACCGTTCACAAGCGGGAAACTCTCTGCCCCAGAGTACAAGGTCTTAAGCCAATCAACGAACCCCCCCGGCAGGCCATACCTCAGAAGGACAGACCAGAGGTACTCATGATTAACCCGATCAAACGCTTTTGCCTGGTCCAATGACAGCATGTACCCCTTCCAGTGGCCAGCCCTATCCTGCTCCACCGCCTCTCGGACACAGAGTACAGCACTAATTGTACTGTGGCCCGGAACAGAGCAATGCTGGGCCCCCGAAAGGAGCTGGCGTGCAAATTTCACCAGCCGATTAAACAGCACCTTTGCCAAAACCTTCCTGTCTGCATTGAGAAGCGGTATGGGACGCCAATTCTCAATGCAAGATGGGTCCTTACTAGTGTTGAGCATTCCGATACTGAAATATCGGGTATCGGCCGATATTCACTGTATCGGAATTCCGATACTTAATTCCGATACTTTTATAATATCGAATACCGGAATCGGAAGTTCCCATAATGCCTGCGCTCTGCAGTGTCTGTGAAGGATGACAAGCTGGATGGCAGCGCTCAGCTGCGATCCAGCTTGTCATCAGAATGCCATCCCAGCGTGGGAGAATTCTCCTGATTGTTTAAAAGCCGGCGGGCGGTAAAAAGCTTCCCCGCAGCCTCCCACCCCGATCCTCCGCTCCCCTCACCACCTCCAATCCCAATCGTAAATTAGGACCGGGCGGGGAGCGCAGCACCAAGGAGCGAAGGACCCGGGCGGGGAAGCCGGCAGTGAAAAGACTTCACCGCCGGCTTTCCCGTTCTGTGCTGCGCTTTCCCGCCGGTTATTTCAAAGGAACAGCTGAGGTATCAGCTGATGCCGATCAGCTGTTCATTTGAAGTAGCCCCGGTGCCCTCAGAGGGTTCATGTGAGTTCATGCTTGACTGCATTGCATGAACTCACATCAACTTTCCCACGGCCGCACAGGTCAGCCACTCCTCCCAAACCCGTCATGATTAGTGTGTGCGGGGTGTGTGTGTGTGCGGGGTGTGTGTGTGTGCGGGGTGTGTGTGTGCGGGTGTGTGTGCGGGTGTGTGTGCGGGGTGTGTGTGCGGGTGTGTGTGTGCGGGTGTGTGTGCGGGTGTGTGTGTGCGGGGTGTGTGTGCGGGGTGTGTGTGCGGGGTGTGTGTGTGTGCGGGGTGTGTGTGTGCGGGTGTGTGTGCGGGGTGTCTGTGCGTGCAGGCAGACATAGGCCGATGTGACACTACTACTCCCATCGGCCTATGTCTGTCCCCCGTCCACTCGTGCCAGCAGGATCAGCTCGATGGGAGCAGTAGTTCCCATCAGCCTAATCCTGCTATTTAAATTCCCCTACTGTGTCCCCAATAAATGTTAAATACATGTCATTGGTGGCCAGTGGTTACCTAAAAGAAATTAGTTCATACATTACCTGTCCCCGCCGATCGCCACCTAAAATAAAGTAAAAAATAAAAAACTACACCTATACTCACCTAGACACCTAATTCCCCGAAGCCATCGATCTCCTGTAATAAAATATAAAATAATAAACCACAACCTTATCCTTACCCCTCCGTAGCAGTCCACGAGTGTCCCACGATGATCTCCAGTTCAGAGCAGCCACATAGAATGTGACCGCTCTGAACCGCTGCTGCCGCTAGAATGACGGGGCCGTAAGGGTTCACCGGAGTTCAGGCAGCGCTGCTCCGGTTAGCTCCTTTACGGCACTGCTGTATCGTGAGAAATTCCCACGGTACAGCACTGCCGTAAAGGAGGTCTCCGGAGCTGCGCTGACTGAATGCACTCCGGTGACCTCAGTCAGTGGCTCCCGCTGCCGGGAGCGGACGTGTTCCCGGCAGTGTGAGCTTACAGCAGCCATGCACAGCTGTCACCATCTCCAGATGTGACAGCTGTGCATGGGAAATCAGCGCAGGAACGTGGACAGGTAACTATTTTTTTTTTTAGTAAACTAAGAATTAAATAAAATGGTGTTTTATTTCAAATCAATTATTTTTTTCTGGGTGTAGTGTGTTTTTTCTTTTTAACACTTTGTAGGTTAGTAATGGGGGTGTCATATAGACGGCCATCATTACTAACCTGGGCTTCATGGCAGCTGGCGCTGACATGAACCCCACCACTATTACCCCCTGCCACCGCACCAGGGCAGCGTGGAAGAGCGAGGCTAAGTGCCAGAATTGGCGCATCCTATGGATGCGCCATTTCTGGGGCGGCTGACGGCTGGTGTTTCTAGCCTGGGAGGGGGCCAATATTCATGGCACCCTTCCTGAGCTATTAATATCAGCCCCCAGCTGTCTGCCTAGCCTTTGCTAGCTATTAAAATAGGGGGGACCCCATGTCATTTTTTTTGGGGGGGTCCCCCATTTTAATAGCTAGTAAAGGCTAGGTATTCAGCTGGGGGCTGATATTAGTAGCCTGGGAAGCTCCGTGGGTTTTACCCCCTTCCCAGGCTTCAAACATCTGCCCCAGCCGTCTGCTTAACCTCCGCTAGAGACTAAAATTAGGGGGGCCCCCACGTCATTTTTTTGGGGGGGGTCCTCCATTTTAATAGCTAGTAAAGGCTAGGTATTCAGCTGCGGGCTGATATTAGTAGCCTGGGAAGCTCCGTGGGTATTACCCCCTTCCCAGGCTTCAAACATCTGCCCCAGCTGTCTGCTTAACCTCCTCTAGAGACTAAAATTATGGGGGATCCCACGCCATTTTTTTTTTAAATAAATCCTTTATTTTAACACTAAATGACATTTGAGGACTTAATAAAGATGCAGTCCCTAAATTATTATTTATTTTTTAATAAATTTTTCCCAAAACTTTTGACGTGGGCTTCGCCATATTTTTGTATGCCAGCCAGGTACAGCATCCAGCTTCTATGAACGCGCCATTTTCCGGGGCGGCCGCGGACTGCAATTTTCAGCGGGGGGGGGGGGGGGGGGCAGAAAGCTTGGGCCTCCCTGCGCTGCAGATTCCATCCCCCAGCTGCCTAGTTGTACCTGGCTGGACACAAAAATAGGGAGAAGCTCCACGTTTTTTTTTTTTTTAATTATTTCATGAAATTCATGGAATAATTAAGAAAAAAAGGGCTTCCCTATATTGTTGTGTCCGGCTAGGTACAAATAGGCAGCTGGTGGTTGGGGGCAGCCCGTTCCTGCCTGCTGTACCTGGCTGGACACAAATATAGGGCGAAGCCCCACGTCAATTTTTTTAAATTATTTCATGAATTTCATGAAATAATTAAAAAAAAAAAATACGTGAAGCTTCTCCCTATTTTTGTGTCCAGCCAGGTACAACTAGGCAGCTGGGGGATGGAATCTGCAGCGCAGGGAGGCCCAAGCTTTCTGCCCCCCCCCGCTGAAAATTGCAGTCCGCAGCCACCCCGGAAAATGGCGCGTTCATAGAAGCTGGATGCTGTACCTGGCTGGCATACAAAAATATGGCGAAGCCCACGTCAAAAGTTTTGGGAAAAATTAATTAAAAAATAAATAATAATTTAGGGACTGCATCTTTATTAACTCCTCAAATGTCATTTAGTGTTAAAATAAAGGATTTATTTTAAAAAAAATTGACGTGGGGCTTCGCCCTATTTTTGTGCCCAGCCAGGTACAACTAGGCAGCTGGGGGCTGGAATCTGCAGCGCAGGGAGGCCCAAGCTTTCTGGGCCACCCCCGCTGCAAATTGCAGTCCGCAGCCGCCCCAGAAAATGGCGCGTTCATAGAAGCGCCATCTTCTGGCGCTGTACCCAACTCATCCAGGGCCCTGGTGCGGTGGCTCACTGGGTAATAAAGGGGTTAAGGCCAGCTTGGCATTATCAGCTGGCCCTAAGCCCAAAATTCATGGGGTCACGCCAATATTAGACATGACCACCATGAATTTCTAGTAAAGTATTTAAAAAAACACAACACCCAGAAAAAAGTCCTTTAATTGAAATAAACACACAATTCTTTATTGTTCTAAATTAAACCATACTTACCACCACGCCCATTCCAGCTGAAGCCAACGATCTCCTGCAATAAAAGTAAAATAATAAAGCAACATCATCCTTACCTTTCCATGGCTCCCATGACAGCTTCAGCTCTGCTACATCGAGATGACAGGCTGGACCGCAGCAGAACGCTGCCATCCATCCTGTCATCCCGCAGACACTGAGAAGCGCAGGCATACTTCCACTCCTCAGTGTCTGGCTGTGACGGCATCCAGATGAGCCGAGGTCATGTCCAATGAACTCAGCTCACCTCATGTACGTCACTGACAGCGTGGGAAAATTCTCCTGCACTCAGCACTTCAGCGTGAGAATTTTCCCACGCTGTCAGTGACGTGCATGAGGTGAGCTGAGTTCATTGGACATGACCTCACCTCATGTATGTCACTGACAGCGTGGGAGAATTCTCACGCTGAAGCGCTGAGTGCAGGAGAATTTTCCCACTCTGTCAGTGACGTGCATGAGGTGAGCTGAGTTCATTGGACATGAACTCGGCTCATCTGGATGACGTCACAGAGAGACACTGAGGAGCGCAAGCATGCCTGCGCTTCTCAGTGTCTGCGGGATGACAGGCTGGATGGCAGCTTTCTGCTGCGGTCCAGCCTGTCATCTCGATGTAGCAGAGCTGGAGCTGTCCTGGGAACCATCGAAAGGTAAGGATGAGGTTGCTTTATTATTTTTCTTTTATTGCAGGAGATCGTTGGCTTCAGCTGGAATGGGCGTGATGGTAAGTATGGTTTAATTTAGAACAATAAAGAATTGTGTCTTTATTTCAATTAAAGGACTTTACTCTGGGTGTTTGTGTTTTCTTTTAACTTTGACTATGGGGTTAGTAATGGGGGTGTCTTATAGACGCCTCTCCATTACTAACCTGGGCTTGATGTCAGCTGGCATTATAAGCTGACATCAACCCCAACCCTATTACCCCCTGCCACCGCACCAGGGCAGCGTGGAAGAGCGAGGCTAAGTGCCAGAATTGGCGCATCCTATGGATGCGCCATTTCTGGGGCGGCTGACGGCTGGTGTTTCTAGCCTGGGAGGGGGCCAATATTCATGGCACCCTTCCTGGGCTATTAATATCAGCCCCCAGCTGTCTGCCTAGCCTGTGCTAGCTATTAAATTAGGGGGGACCCCACGTTATTTTTTTGGGGGGGTTCCCCCATTTTAATAGCTAGTAAAGGCTAGGTATTCAGCTGGGGGCTGATATTAGTAGCCTGGGAAGCTCCGTGGGTATTACCCCCTTCCCAGGCTTCAAACATTTGCCCCAGCTGTCTGCTTAACCTCCGCTAGAGCCTAAAATTAAGGGGAACCCCACGTCAATTTTTTTTTAAATAAATCCTTTATTTTAACACTAAATGACAAGTACAGTAATCAACACTGTCACTGTACTTCATATATATGTGACTGACATGTTTCTATCTATCTAATCTATGTGTGATTCTCTATTCCTTCTATTCTAAATTGTCGGGTACAGATGCTGAATTGCCGGCCGGCTTTCTTAAAGAGACGGTGCATGAAAACACTATTATTTTTTTAAATAAATCCTTTACACTAAATGACAAGTACAGTAAGCAACACGGTCACTGTACTTCATATATATGTGACTGACATGTTTCTATCTATCTAATCTATGTGTGATTCTCTATTCTGTCTGTTATAAATTGTCGGGTACAGATGCTGAATTGCCGGCCGGCTTTTTTAAAGAGACGGTGCACGAAAACACTAATATTTTTTTTAATAAATCCTTTACACTAAATGACAAGTTCTGTAAGCAACACTGTCACTGTACTTCTTATATATGTGACTGACATGTTTCTATCTATCTAATCTATGTGTGATGCTCTATTCTGTCTGTTATAAATTGTCGGGTACAGATGCTGAATTGCCGGCCGGCTTTTTTAAAGAGACGGTGCACGAAAACACTAATATTTTTTTTAATAAATCCTTTACACTAAATGACAAGTACAGTAAGCAACACTGTCACTGTACTTCATATATATGTGACTGACATGTTTCTATCTATCTAATCTATGTGTGAAGCTCTATTCTTTCTGTTGTAAATTGTCGGGTACCGGTGTATGCCGCTGATGAATTGCCGGCTTTTCATGTCATTCTACATTATTCTTAGTTGTTTTACTTCATGTAGAATTAACCTACAAGGAAAGAAAGGGTTTATTTTCATTCCGATATTTGTGTCCCATTGACTTGCATTGGTTTCCGGTATCGGAATCGGCGATATCCGATACTTTTTGGGTATCGGCCCGATCCAATCCGATACGATATTTCCTGATATCGGAAGGTATCGCTCAACACTAGTCCTTACCCTTTGACAAGATGATCAGGGCAGACCTCCTCATTGACTTTGGCAGAGTGCCCGAGGAAAGACACTCATTGAATACCTCAGTCAAGAGGGGAACCAAGGCGTCCTTAAAGGTCTTATAGAACTTAGATGTTAAGCCATCCGGACCGGGAGATTTCTTCAGGGCAAGCCCTTCAATTGCCAACTTAACTTCCTCTTCCCTGATCATCTCTGTCAAAACGCCAAGAGAGGGGTCTACCCCTGGTTCGGGGACGGCTTCAGCCAGAAAAGCCGACATCTCATCCCAATCCAGATCCCTCTTCCCCAAGAGGTGCGAGTAGAAGGATCTGACGACCTCCAGGATCCCCGATCTGGATCTTTTCAGGGACCCCGCAGTGTCAACCAGTCCTGTAACAACTTTACTATTCACTGACATCTTGCAGTTTCTATAAGGGTCGGGCGAGCGGTACTTCCTATAATCCCTCTCAAAAACCAAAGATGCGTGTCTATCATACTGACACCTCATTAGCAAAGATTTCACTCTGGAGATCTCCTCGCGGCTACCTCCAGTTGAGACAAGATGCTCGAGTTTCCTCCTCAGGCCCTGATACAGGCGATACCTGTCCAGGCTCCTGAGGCTCGAGAGCTGGCGGAAGAATCTCGCCACCCTTTTCTTGAACATCTCCCACCACTCTGACTTACTACTACAAAGATCCAGTAAGGGTACCTGGCTCTGAAGAAAATCCTCAAAGGACTGTCTTATCTCCGCTTCTTCCAAGAGAGACGAATTGAGCCTCCAAAAGCCTCTTCCCATCCGGGGGGTCTCTGTAACATTCAGGGAAAACAAAATCATACAGTTATCGGAGAACTCCATCTCAACAACAGATACTGCTGAAGAGACGGCTTCCTCCTTTAAATAAAACCTGTCTATCCTGGACCTACAGTTACCTCTATGATAGGTGAACCCCTCGTGGCCTGCGGTGTGCCGGATGTGGACATCCACCAGGCGAGCCTCACTAGCTATACTATTAAGGGCGACGCTATCATAAGTCAGCTTGTCTCTGGAACCTCCTCTATCCCGGGGCTTCGTGACAGTGTTGAAATCCCCTCCAAAGACGACCTGCCGACTCGTAAAAAAGTAGGGCTTGATCCTCGTAAAGAGACACTTCCGGTCCCACTTAGATTGGGGACCATAAATGTTAATGAGCCGAAGCTCCTGTCCCTTCATGAGGACATCTAATATCAGGCACCTCCCCATTTCTAACTCAATAACCCGTCGGCATTCTACTGGTGCGGTAAAAAGGACCGCAACTCCGCTATACGGCTCGGCCGCAAGAGACCAATAGGAGGGCCCGAGTCTCCACTCCCTCTTAGCTATAAACACCTCTGCCATATTTGGCAGCCTGGTCTCTTGCAAAAAGAAAATGTCAGCTTCAACCCGGCTGAGAAAATCAAAGGCCGCAAATCTAGCCATATTTGACTTAATGCTGGCGACATTAATGGAAGCCAGCGTCAACGGAGTGGGTACCGCCATCATTGGTGATTGAGTTAGATGGCTTTCTTCTTCCCACTCCCCTTACCCTCTGCCTCAGAGGAGGAATCCTTCCCCCTCTTTAATGACACAGAGGTGTCCATTCCCACATTTTTCCTTCTTTTCTCGTCCTCGTCTCCGGACTCTGGGCCAGTCCCTCCCCCCAAGGACCCTGCATCCCCAGGAGAAGGAGACTCGGCACCCCCTGTAAGCTCCGCTGAAGCCGGAACCTCACCCTCGGCCTCCTCCTCAGAGGAAGAGATGTTATCAAGGGCTTGGAACCGGTTAGAAAGACCAACCAGAGGGGAGTCAGTTTTACCTTCCTTAGGTACCTTGGTCAGAGCGGGAGAAGATGTTTTATCTCCCTTCTTTCTCTTCTTTTTGGTGCCGAGCTTACGCTTGTTCTCTAGCCACCGCTTATTATCCTCATCCATACTTTCATAATGGGAGGATTCTGAGGCAGAGGCGGTTTCCTCCCTGTGGATCCTCCTGACCTCCTCATCCAACTCATCATCCCTCGGGGCCTCAGCAGCAAGACTGGCATCCAGGACAGGGGCTGCCCCGGTAGTCTGGGGCTCGCCCCGCTCCCTCTCCTATCTGCGCTTGTCTAGACGCCTCAGCTGGGCAGGCGTCTTTTTATTGCTTTTCTTCCCTGACCCCTCGGCTCCCCCACCCCTGCTAGTCCCCTCCCCAGCAGAATCGGCCTCACGGCTTACTCCCACCGGGGTCTCGACTGCATTAGCGAAGGAGCGAGGACAACGGCTGAATGGGTGACCTAACTCACCACACAGGTGGCACCTAATCTCCACACAAAAGGCGGCAAGATGGCCGACACCCCCACACAACGCGCATTTCTGCACGGTGCAGTTTGCACTGAAGTGTGTGGGGTCGCCGCACCTGTGACAGAGCTTCGGTTGACCCTGGTAGAAGACCAGGATACGATCCCTACCCAGGAAGGCAGACGATGGAATGTGGGCAACCGTACCACCTGAACGCTTAAGTTTTACCATAAACGTCCAGGCCCCTGACCAGATACCAAACTCGTTGCGGTTTTTCTTTGGCATCTCCACCACCTCTCCATACCGACCAAGCCACGTAATGATGTCATAGCAAGAAAGCGACTCGTTACGAGTCATCACGGTCACTTTCTTGATCTGGTTTTGGCGAGACACTGCCTGAACGGCAAAGTCTCGCCAGCCGGGCTCATTTTTTGCCAGCTCATAATTCGCCCAGAAGAGCTCAAGCCCCTCCGGCCGAACAAAGCTGATATCAAACTCAGGCGTGGAATAGGGATGTATCAAGGCGTAGATGTCAATCGCCTTGAAGCCCATCCTCAGCAGGAGCTCCACAACTTTAGACCTTGGAGGACATGTGACGCGCCCCCTGGGCCATATTCAGGGGATACCCGGAGCCGGATCTGGATAGGGGTAGTAGTCCTTGTGGCGGTGACCCGGTCCGTGCCCAGGGTGTCAAACTAAGTGGCGCTGCAATAGCAGTGATGTTAGATGACTACGCCACCCGTTGAATGCAGCTTTAGGGCTGCTGCTGCAGGGCAGACCGCTGAGGCCGGTGGTAGGATTGTGCAGCGTGGTAGTATAACCCCCAACGGGAGGGGTATGGCCTCAGGGCAGCCGACGTGGATGATGGGGGTAGCAGAAACCACTCGGAGACGGTACGGTGTAGTTCAGGGTCTTTACTGGTCACAAAGATAGACCCTCCCGGAGTACTGGCTAGCGATTGGGGCCTGGTCAGTCCTTGAGCAGATGGGATCTCCCCTGGCCAGGCGGAGTTGTAGGCCTCCCAAACTAACTGTACTCTTCTGGCTACCTTGCTAGAGGCGGGTAAAAGTAGCCCACGTCCCTGAGTGTGCCGTGTGGTGCTCACCCGTATGGCCGGTGACTCGGGGCCTTCTAGTAGCTTCCGCTCCACGACGGCGGTGCTGGTCCCACGCGTGTGACCGTGCCTTCGGGTTTCTGGGCCAGGGGACCTGAAATCCCCTGCCGGTCGGTTTCTGCTGCTGGGTAGGAGTTAGTCCCCACAGCCTCGGACTCCGGGTCCGGTAAGAAATCTTCTCAGTCAGGGCGAGCTCTGCAGCTGCCAGCCCCTGACTCCTTGTAACACTGCTCCCACAGAGCTCCTGATGTTCTGTTCCTATATTTGCTTCTTTTCTCTGTCTCTACTTCTTCTCTACTCACTAACCCTGCCTCAGCCCCAGGTTTATATAGGGGAAGTCCTTCCCCTCCCAGGACTGGGCAGGAGGTGTGGCATGCATAGGATTCCTGACCAAGAGACCTCCCACCTGCTCTCAGACATAACATTGCTGTTACTGTGGAAACCAGACCCCTGGGGTGCCACATTCCCCCCTAGTGAAATTTAGTACTCCGGGACTAAACATATTTTAGAAAAACATAACAAGATATAACAATAACAATACAATAAAGAAACACATAAAGGTGGTCACGGCATGTCCGTAACCGGGTGCAGTCTTTGAAGAAAGCAAGGTGTCCATTTCACCAAAACAGGGAGACGTAACCAGGTAGGGGTCTGTCCTGCCCCGAGTCCTTAACAGTCTTTAGTCCGTCCTGGGTTACGCTCCAACTATGTACACAGGATTCCCGGTAAATCCACCAAAGACTCCTATAAACAACTAGAAACACATAATTATACACAAGCAACAAGAAAAACAGGTAACCACAAATAAAATAGCTTAAACATTTAGATCCTCCAACGTGCGGGTAACTGGCCTCTAGTGGCCCTAGTGGACCTACGGAGCTGACTGTCTGGCCCTGAACTACAGGGTGTAGGAGCTGTCAAGGGTAAACTGGGCAGCTGTCTACCGGCTCTTTGTCTCACTAGGGGTACGGCAGGCTCACTATAAGCAGAGGGTTGATCCTCCTGTTCTGCTTGTGTGGAGTCTTCTGCCTCCTGGACCGGCTGTTCTTCCAGCTCTACCTGTTGCTCCGTAGGTGCTTGGGATGCTGGTTGGAGGAAGGTGAGTACGGGTACCACAACTGCACCATTGACTTGAGTCCAAGACCGAGGGAAGTCCCCGAGCACAGTACTAACCATATCTTCCCTTTTCTCTACGGGTCGATGGTCTTCTTGTTCCTCTTCAGGGTTCCGTAGCTGTTCAGGACACTTCTTCAGGTGATCCCGGGATACAATGGCTGTGGTCTCCCCTCCGTCTTTACTAATGGTACAGACCTTCGGGTTGTCGTGGCTTGAGGGCAGTACGGTGTACGGGTCCTTCTCCCACTGGTCGTCCAACTTGTGGAGTCGTCTTTTCCTCTTCAAGACCTGCTCTCCGGGTACCAGGGGAACAGCGGGAGCATACTGGTTGTAAGTTTTCTCTGGTCTTTCCCTAGCCTGACAGAGACTTCGCTCCACACTCTCCTGTACTTTCCGGTACTGCTGCTGCCTCTCTGTGTCCCAGTCTGCTTCTGGTGAAGTGTCCTCGGGTGTCAGGACTCCCATTTCCAGGTCAACAGGTAACTTACCAGGTCTCGCCCTCATTAGGTAAGCCGGGGTACAGTTGGTGGAACCTACCGGGATGTGGTTGTATAGGTCCACCAGATCGGGCAGCCTCTCAGGCCACAGACTGCGTTCTTCCAGGGGCAACGTTTTCAGAAGATCCATTACCACCTGATTCATTTTCTCACAAAGTCCATTAGTTTGCGGATGATAGGGTGTCGTCCTTATCTTCCGGCAGCCATACAGATTGCAGAATTCCTGGAAGACCTCCGCTTCAAAGGCAGGTCCCTGGTCCGTCAGCACTTGGTCCGGGTATCCGTGCGGACGGCAGAAGTGCTGCTGGAAGGCTCTAGCTGCTGTTTGAGCCGTTAATTCCTTGACGGGGACGACAACCAAGAACCGGGAGTAATTATCCACGATGGTTAACGCGTAGACGTAGCCACTTCTGCTTGGGGTCAGTTTTACATGATCCAAGGCTACCAGTTCCAACGGCTGCTGGGTGACGATGGACTGCAGGGGAGTCTTCTGGCTGGCACGGTCCTTCCTTCTTAGGTTACACGGGCCACAGTCTCTACACCACCTCTCGATGGTTCCCCTCATGCCTACCCAGTGGAACCGCCCGCGCAGCAGGAACTCCAGCTTCTTCCATCCGAAGTGTCCAGCCCCGTCGTGGTATGCCTCCATCACCATGGCTGCGTCTCTTCGTGGCACCACTACTTGCCAGATTAGTTCATGTGTCCGGGAGTTAACCATTCGGCGGCACAACTTCCCCTTATAAAGGAACAGTCGACTCTTCTCAGCCCACAGTTGCTTGGCTTCCTCCGGAGCGTCTGGGTCAAGGCGAGCCTCTGGCCGAGTCAGCATCTCCTTTACCAGCCGGACGGCAGGGTCACTGTCTTGCGTTTCCGCCCAGCTATAGTGAGGCAAGGGGTTAAACGTAGCGGCTTGCTTACTCCTTACCCGGTGGGAACACTGGATAGTCCCATGACGGTGAAACGCGGGGAGTTCGACTTCTTCCAGTCCCTCTGAATCTTCTCCTCCGTCCGGTAGATTTGGCATCCTGGACAGGGCGTCCGCGTTGGTATTGGAGCGTCCTGCCCGGTATTTGATTGTGAACTCGTAGTTGGACAGACGGGCCATCCATCTCTGCTCTAGGGCACCGAGTCTGGCTGTGTCCAGGTGTGTCAACGGGTTGTTATCCGTGTACACGATGAACCGGGAAGAAGCGAGGTAGTGCTTAAAGCGTTCGGTGACTGCCCACACCACTGCCAGGAACTCTAGCTTAAATGAGCTGTAATTCTCAGGGTTTCTCTCGGTGGGTCGCAGTTTTCGGCTGGCATAAGCGATGACTCGTTCTTTCCCCTGCTGGATCTGGGACAGCACAGCTCCTAGCCCGATGTTACTTGCGTCGGTGTAGAGGATAAAGGGCTGGCTGTAATCCGGGTACGCCAGGATTTCATCCCCCGTGAGGGCCATCTTCAGCTGGCGGAAGGACTCTTCTTCCAACTTCTCCCATCTGAAGGGCGGCTTCTGGTTCTTGGCCTTCCGGGACTGGCCTATCAGGAGGTCCTGCATAGGAGCTGCCTTTTTGGTGAAGCCGGGGATGAATCTGCGGTAATAGCCTACCAACCCAAGGAACTGCCGCACTTCCTTTACACTGGAGGGACTTGGCCATTCCTTAATTGCGGTGATCTTATCAGGGTCGGGAGCCACTCCATCAGCGCTCACCACGTGTCCCAGGTACTGCACCTTTGGCTTCAGGAGGTGACACTTAGAGGGTTTCACCTTCAGGCCGTAACTTGCCAGGGCTTCGAACACTTCCGCCAGATGTTTCAGGTGGTCCTCGTAAGTCTTGGAATATACGATGACATCGTCCAGGTACAACAAGACCGTCTCGAAGTTTTTGTGTCCCAGACAGCACACCATTAATCGTTGGAAGGTTCCTGGTGCGTTACAAAGTCCAAACGGCATACAGGTAAACTCGCTAAGTCCCATCGGGGTGGTGAATGCGGTCTTCTCCCGGTCCGCCTCTGCTACAGGAACCTGCCAGTACCCGCTAGTGAGATCCAAGGTAGAGAAGAAGTTAGCAGATCTTAAAGCAGCCAAAGACTCCTCTATCCTTGGTAAGGGGTACGCATCCTTGTGTGTGATACGGTTGATTTTCCGGTAATCTACACAAATCCTCATAGTGTTGTCTTTCTTTTTGACTAAAACTAGTGGGGCTGCCCAGGGGCTACAGCTATCCCGGATTACCCCAGCCTCCTTCATGTCTCTAAGCATCCCCTTGGCGTGTTGGTAATGTGCAGGGGGTACGGGTCGATACCTCTCTTTTATGGGAGGATGATCTCCCGTGGGGATGTGGTGTTCTACCCCCTTGACTCGCCCGAAGTCTAGCGGGTGTTTACTAAACACTCTCTCATACTCTTGAACCACCCGGTAGACTCCCTGTTTCTGGTGGGAGGGAGTGGAGTCAGTTCCCAAGTGTAGTTGCTGACACCAATCCTCCATTACTTTCTTAGAGCCGTTACCTTCCTCCGGGTGAGATGGAGGCAAGGGTTCCACAGACTGTATAGAGTTTTGGTTGATGGTATATAATTTGGCTAGCGTGGCATACCGGGGTAGGTATACTTCCCTCTTCCCGATATTTATTAGGCGAACGGGCACCCTCCCATGGCGTACATTAACCACCCCCCGTGCTGTCAAAATGGTGGGCCTGCTGTCTGAGTAAACTGGTTCTACCATTGCCTGGTAATCTCTACCTCTCGGACCAATAGCTGCCCGGCACCAAATCATCATTTCACTTTTTGGGGGCATGGCAATAGGGAAAGGGTCACACATTCTTACGCTACCAATCTCACCACCGGAGAGTTCTAGCTGTTGCCGTCGCATCAGTGCCCGGATCTCTTTCTGGAGCACTCGCTGCTGGCCGGAGCTGGCGTTCTTGGCAACCTGCTGTAAAAGGAAAATCACCTCTGCAAGACAATTTTCAATTACATTAGTTCCTAGAGTTATCTTTGGGTGACTCTCGTGTTTGTCAATGTCTACAATGATCAGTCCCTGTGCTGCCAGTTCGACTCTACCAATTTTGATGGTCATCTCTTTAAATCCGATCTGCGGCACGGGTTGACCATTGCTGGCGATAATACTCAAGTCGTCGTCAGGGTAGCGGGTTATATCCGAGTCATTCCAGTACTGCTTGAAGAGCACGTACGGGATGGTGGTGACCTGTGACCCGGTGTCCAGTAGGGCACTCATAGGGATGCCATCCAGTACCACAGGCAAGACTGGACGTCCTCCCACATATTTGTCGCGCCAGTTCGATGGGCCTGGTGATCTTTTTCCTGGGGATTGGCCCTCTACCCCCAGGTTGTGCCAGTTTAAAGGACAGTACCTTGCCATATGTCCGGGTTGATTGCAGCGGCGGCAGATGGGTCGTCCGTCCTCGTCGTATCGGTCACTGGGTCTTCCTCTGGCCGGTGGGGTCCTCCTTGGTCGACGCCACGGGATGGCCTCCGGTCCGGATGCCAGCTGGATCTTCCCTGGAGTAGAAACCTGTAAAGACTGCACAGTTCGGGTTAGCGCAGCAACGCTTTTAGCTAGCTCTTGGACCTGATGGTGCAGGTCTAGGGCCGGGTCATTGTTCAAAGCCTGCGCATCAGCCCCCACAGGCCCTGCCGACAAGGGCGCCGCCTCCTGGTGGTAAGTGATAGCTGGGCGCCTGTGGGTCACAACGCCACCCGGTGCCGGTTCTCGGAGCACCCGGATGGCTCTGTCCTTGAACTGTGCAAATCCCAGATGAGGGTCCTGTAAGGCCATTGCCCGCAACTGGGTTCGGTGGGCATTGCAATATAAACCCTCTATAAATTGTTCAGTCAACAGCCTGTCCTCGTCTCCCACGCCGTCAGGGTCGGTCTGCTTAACGGCTCTCAGGGCCTCTTGTAGGTTCAGGGCATAGTCCCTTATACTCTCATGTGCCCGCTGTTTGCACCCGTAGAATCTAAGCTTGATCTCGGCTGAGGTGCGGGTATCAAAGGTGTCCTTCAGCCGGGTTAGTATCCCTGCGACAGTCCTCCCCCCAGGTGGCCAGGACTTTACCTCCCTTCGGGCTGCCCCGGTTAATTGGGCCACCAGGATGCTCACTTTTTGCTCTTCTGTGAGGGGGTACACCTGGAAGAGGCTATCCAGCTTTTCTCTAAAGTCCTGCAGGGTATGTGACTCCCCTGAGTACTGGGGTAGCCAGGCTGCCCCCGGGATATAGGGCATGGTGAAAGGCATGACCGCAACAGCGGTGGCGCTGGCGGGGGTTGGAGCGGTGAAGCTCTCCTCCGTATCCGACATCCTTCTCCCCCCTAGTGGACCGTGGCCTACCTTGCGATGATCCTCTTCCGTAGGCCGCGGCTCCGCAGTGGATCGTCAGGGTTGAGGACCTTCCGTCGCGCTCCTGTGACGTCGGCGTCTGCTGGGCTCCTTCCAGGACCTGACGCAACGTCCGGACGTGAGGCGGGGCTTCAGTTCTCGCGGGCTTTTCGGAGTCCACGCCCCTCTTTTTCCCGCGCGGCGTCCTCAAGATGGCGTCCAACGGCGGGAAAACTCCACAGATGGCGGGAAGAAGGCTGAAAATGGCGCCGGATGGCGGGAATCTTCACCACAGGTGAGTTTGAAAGTCTCTTGTTCAGGCACGCAGTACCCGGTGGTTGCGGGCACGAAATCCTGCCGACTACGCCAAAAGTTGACGCGCCCCCTGGGCCATATTCAGGGGATACCCAGAGCCGGATCTGGATAGGGGTAGTAGTCCTTGTGGCGGTGACCCGGTCCGTGCCCAGGGTGTCAAACTAAGTGGCGCTGCAATAGCAGTGATGTTAGATGACTACGCCACCCGTTGAATGCAGCTTTAGGGCTGCTGCTGCAGGGCAGACCGCTGAGGCCGGTGGTAGGATTGTGCAGCGTGGTAGTATAACCCCCAACGGGAGGGGTATGGCCTCAGGGCAGCCGACGTGGATGATGGGGGTAGCAGAAACCACTCGGAGACGGTACGGTGTAGTTCAGGGTCTTTACTGGTCACAAAGATAGACCCTCCCGGAGTACTGGCTAGCGATTGGGGCCTGGTCAGTCCTTGAGCAGATGGGATCTCCCCTGGCCAGGCGGAGTTGTAGGCCTCCCAAACTAACTGTACTCTTCTGGCTACCTTGCTAGAGGCGGGTAAAGGTAGCCCACGTCCCTGAGTGTGCCGTGTGGTGCTCACCCGTATGGCCGGTGACTCGGGGCCTTCTAGTAGCTTCCGCTCCACGACGGCGGTGCTGGTCCCACACGTGTGACCGTGCCTTCGGGTTTCTGGGCCAGGGGACCTGAAATCCCCTGCCGGTCGGTTTCTGCTGCTGGGTAGGAGTTAGTCCCCACAGCTTCGGACTCCGGGTCTGGTAAGAAATCTTCTCAGTCAGGGCGAGCTCTGCAGCTGCCAGCCCCTGACTCCTTGTAACACTGCTCCCACAGAGCTCCTGATGTTCTGTTCCTATATTTGCTTCTTTTCTCTGTCTCTACTTCTTCTCTACTCACTAACCCTGCCTCAGCCCCAGGTTTATATAGGGGAAGTCGTTCCCCTCCCAGGACTGGGCAGGAGGTGTGGCATGCATAGGATTCCTGACCAAGAGACCTCCCACCTGCTCTCAGACATAACATTGCTGTTACTGTGGAAACCAGACCCCTGGGGTGCCACACATGCATCACTGCCCCTCCACCGAAGACGGACCACATTCCTATGCACACTGCCTGGCCCGGCTGTTGGGAGGGACCACACTGTATCCCCCCCTTTTTGCTCTCGGAAGGCCCCGAGGCCATGCCTCTCTATCCAGAAGGATAGATCAACCTCTCGACCCTCTACCATTAGTGATCTCTCCCCCTTCTTTAGAGCCTCCAGAAGGCGCCGTTGCAACATGCCGTCCCCAAAGCCCGGAGACAAGGAGGATGCCCTATTTGCCCCGGAGGTGACACTGGCATAACTCTGGACAGGTGTTGCCACCCCCGGGGGGGCAACCGGACCAGTGACCACATCAGCCCGAACAGCAACACCATTACCCACCTCCATCTCACCCTCCACCAAACCAGCAACCACACCACTAGACAATGAATTAGCCTCATTCACCCCCACCACCACATTCATTCCTGCTGGACCAGTAACAATGGCGGATGACATTTTGACCTCCGCATCAGGCACAAGGGGCTCAGTCACCTCCATAGAACTGGAGGCGACCTCACCCCCGGTCTTATGTGTGCCCTCCACATCATTGGTCGGTAATTTCCGCTGTTTGGTATTCGGAATAATGTACCGCTGATCTTTAGATGCTGTTAGGCGCCGCTGATCTTTAGCATCAGGATCTTCCGGACCAGCGACGCCAACACAAAATAGCACTTTCGTGGGAGGACCGGAACGCTCAGCCCCGACAGCCCCCTCACACTGCCGCCGCTTCTCAACTAAGTGATCAGCGGCAACAGCATTCAGAGGTGCCGAGGCTACCGGAGCTGCCCCCGACACCAGGCTGCTCCCCCCTCCCACTGAGGAGCGCACCATAGCATCGTGGCCTGATGGAACGCCCGCCGCCGGGCCGCCCTCACTGTCCAGCCTCTCGGCTGATGCACCTGCTGCTACGTCCCCACTACTACAAGCAGAGACGGAGCTCTGCGCCTCACTACCGCGCTCTGTAATCTCCCCGCGCCTTTGCACCGGATCCACAGCAGAACCCGGGCTGGGCTGGGCAACGGGGCTTATACAGCGAGCTGAGCCTGCCGCCAACTCAGGGGGTACAGGGAGGGGGGCATATACGTATCTTACCGCCTCCTGCAGCTTTGGCTTGGTCTTCTTTGCCTTTTTGTGGCCCCCAGGTGCCTCTTCTGGTAGATCGTCACCAAGATGGAAGTTTTGGAGGCACACTGGGGACTCCAGGAGCTTAATCTCCGCCATTAGCGCCCCTCCCTGGCCGCTGCTGTCACTGTCCTCCCCAGAGCCGGCAGAACTGCGACCGGATGTCACTGTCGCCTGTCCTGCAGGGAGCTCGCTGCACGTGGCCTGCGGGTTCCTTTGCAGGCTGCCAGGTGGGGCTTCCTGCTGGTCATCATCACTCTCATCATCCACCTGGCTCTCAGGCTGCAGCCCCATCTGCCTTTGCTCTCTGGTATCAGCCATTTCTCTAAAGCGGTCTTCATTTATTAGTTTTTCTTTGAAATGACCACTCTGCTCCCTGATGTCAGCTTTCCTCAGTTCCAGCAGGTGAATCTCGCTGGTCAGTCACTTTACCTCGGCCTGGAGTTTAGCCTTGCTCTGTTTGGAGGCCCCCGCAGCTTTGGCGCTTGTGCAGCGCAGCTCCTCCCGGAGCCTCCTGATGAGCTTACTGGCATCTTCATACTCACGGAGGCGGATCATGACCCGGGAGGCATAGGTGGACACAGACTCCCGGGGTCCCTCAGCGCCCAACCCCCCTCAGGGAGGTCGGCCTCACCTCCGTGAGCACTCCGCTTTCCTCCGGAAGGAGCGCCATCATACACGCCGCTGTCAGGCTTTACCTCCATTCTGGAAGCCTTGCGGCTTCTAGGGGTCTCCACAATCCCAGGAGGAGTAGGAGCCACATTGCTGCGACTCCTGGTGCAGCGTCTCACCCCCGAGTCCTCTGATGTGCAGGCCGGTTGCTGGTTTCTTCTGCCCCCCGCCGGCCTGGTTCGGGAAGCAGAAGCCTGGGACTTGGCTCCCTCACTCATCCCAGAAACCAGCTCTCCCTCCGGGAAAGAGAGAGAGCAGGTCCCCAGGTGGAGAGGTGTTGGTTCTCAGAGATCAGGAGCTCACAGCAGGATCTGCAGCCACCACACCAGTAATCAGCACACTGACTAGCAGATGATCAGAGCTGCACCCAGTATGCTGCTGGTGGAGTCACTGTGTGCATACATTACATTACTGATCCTGAGTTACATCCTGTATTATCCCCCAGAGCTGCACTCACTGTTCTGCTGGTGCAGTCACTGTGTACATACATTACATTACTGATCCTGAGTTACATACTGTATTATCCCCCAGAGCTGCACTCACTATTCTGCTGGTGCAGTCACTGTGTACATACATTACATTACTGATCCTGAGTTACATCCTGTATTATACTCCAGAGCTGCACTCACTATTCTGCTGGTGCAGTCACTGTGTACATACATTACATTTCTGATCCTGAGTTACATCCTGTATTATACCCCAGAGCTGCACTCACTATTCTGCTTGTGCAGTCAGTGTACATACATTACATTACTGATCCTGAGTTACATCCTGTATTATACTCCAGAGCTTCACTCACTATTCTGCTTGTGCAGTCAGTGTACATACATTACATTACTGATCCTGAGTTACATCCTGTATTATACTCCAGAGCTGCACTCACTATTCTGCTGGTGCAGTCACTGTGTACATATGTAGCACCCTGAGGATTCGGCTGCTACAGGGGTATTGCACCTCAGCCAGAGGTGTGGTATTCCACTCCCGGGTAAGGATGGAGTGTGGAGCTGAGCTCAGTTAGCTGCATGCACTACACACATCCCATTTCCGGAGGGCAGACCAACGGTACTCCCACTTAGAAATGTGCAGGTACGACCGAGTCTGTCCTTGGCTGGAGTGGGAGGGGGGTGGACCATCCCAGTAGTGTAGGGGCAGATAGGGGGAGCAGTCTGGGTAGTGCTAGGAGCTCATTGGGTGCTGGTCACCTGAGCTCACACATAGAGGGAGTATAAAAGGTGGGAACCATCTAAGATCAGGGTCAGTCAGCCAGTCAGCCACAGTCAGTCAGTCTGTGAGTCTTTGCAGAGGAAGAGAGCAGAGGAGCAGAGCAGCCCCAGAGCAAGAGTGAGAGAGGAGAGAACGAAAGACCCAGAGGGGGAGAAAGAAGGAACTCTGAGACCCCAAATACAATCACAGGGTGAAGAGTTGGCAACAGGGTACCGGATCCCAAACTGGTGGGGGCTACAACATACCTCAGCCAGAGACCGGAGGCCGTGGGCAGCATCTGCCACGGCCACCCACCATATCCACCCAGAAGGCAGACCACGCATAGGGTCAGGGAACCCAGAGGCAAGGGTTCGCCAACAAGAGGCCCGAGGGAGCCGGACTTAGGTGGATCCCTGGTGGGGAAGGCCAGAGACGAGGACAGGACAGAGAGGGAGCTCAGAACCACGCTCCAGAACTACTTGGGGGTTGGCCAAGTCCAGGACCTGGTGGACGCAGCACGGCTCGGGTGGTCACTCAAGGCCGGAGTGACCGGTACAAGAACAGCAGTAAGTAAAGAACCCTGAACTGCACAACCCGACTCTGACTCTCATTACCATCTTCCCTGCACTTCCACAACCACCATCCTCTGCACCTGACCCCCTGAGGCTATACCCCTCCCGTTGGGGGTTATACCACCTAAGCTGCACAAACACCATCAGCCTCAGCGGACCCTGCTGCAGCGGCGGCCGTAGTGACCGCAATTCAACGGGTGGCGTAGTCGACATAAAGAACTTTAGTAACATCAGTAAGGACTGCCACACACTGAGTTTGACACCCTGGGCACGGACCGGGTCACAGCCACTCGGAGACTACAACCCCCATCTGATCCGGCTCCGGGTATCCCCAACAACACTGGCCCAGGGGGCACGTCAACTTTGGCGTAGTCGGCAGGATCTCATGCCCGCAACAACCGGGTACTGCGTGCCTGAAGAAAAGTTCATCGTTACCTTAAAAAGAAGTCTCCTGCCGGTTCCGGAGGGTCCCCGCCATCGGGCCCCATCACAGGTCGTTTCCCGCCGGTTGTCCGCCATTTGCAGCTTTTTCCCGCCATCTGCAGTGTTTCCCGCCACTGGGAAGCGATTCCCGCCATTTCCGAAGATTTCCCGCCTTGGAAGAGCGGACGCCATTATGGGCGTGCCAGAGGGTGGCAAGAGGCCACCTCCCATCGTGGGCCAGGTCGAAGAATGGCGCCAAAAGCGGAAACCGCCCCCACCAACAGAGACTGTGATGCTGGAAGTGTCCATCAGCGTAAGAGAACTGCCCCTGGAACTGACAATCACCAAGTTGCCCCGGGACCACCCTCGATGTGGGCGGAGACAGAAGAAGAGAACAAAGATGGGTGTCGCTTGGAGTAGTCTGGAGAGAGCGCACCCGGAGACAAGACGTCTGGAAGAGAGTCCAGAGAAGGCACACCCGGAGATGGAGGGAGAGCCAGGCAGCACCGACCCAGTGGTCAGGAGCCTGATGCGGGCCGCCACTCCAGGCAGCACCGACCCAGTGGTCAGGAGCCTGCTGCCGGTCGCCATTCCAGAAGGCCGGCTGGAGACAGCGGGAGGAGAGCAGAGCAGCACCGACCCGTTGGTCAGGAGCCTGCTAGAAGCAACGACCCCACTAGGCTTAGTGGAGGTCTTGGCACAGCTCCCCCGAGATTGGGAGTGTGCACAGACTGCGCTGGAGGGCCTCGCACGGAGGATGGCCCGGGTGCAGCGAGAGACGTTAGCAGAATGGAGCCGTGAGATGGCCCAGCAGACAAGAACCCGTCAGCGGAGCACGCCACCCGAGACGAGGAGACAGACCGCCTCTGAGGATGGCGCAGGAGGACTGAAGGCCGGAGACGGCGCCGAGAAGGGAGCCGAACGAAAGGAGGCAGGTAAAGGGGACGTCTCTACCCCAAACCGGGAAACCGCGCACCTGCCCCAGCTCCCCGTCGCAGAGCCCGAAGTATCCCCTGCCGTGCCCGTCGCTGCAACGTCACCGCCGCAGACTAGGCCTCAAACGGGAGCCGCGACCCCTGTGACGTCACACGCCTCGACCCCGAGCGTGACCAAGCAGGAAGTACCATCGGCCTGGTCGCAAGGCCTAGTACCCCCGGGCGGCGCAATACCAACAGCGCCCCCTACCTCCGCGGAGCCCCCGGCCTGGTCGCAGGGCCAAGTAACACAGGGCGCCGCCGTTCTTACGGTGCCCTTTACTTTCAAGGTGCCCCAGGCCTGGTCGCAAGGCCTGGTCAACCCGGGCGCCGCTACCACCACAGCGCCCGTAACATCAAGAGTGCCGCACCTGGGTGAAGACCTGTTTGCCCAACATACGTGCCCGGATGGGCAGCCCTTCATGTGGCCACCGGAGTTTCACCATCCCCGACTCCGGAAAGAGAGACCCCTAGACGAACCCCTGATCCCGGCTCCAAAGCCCATAAAGAGGATCTCGCCCCCGCTAGAAGAGACCCAGTTTGAGTGGGACCCCACCGGAGAAGACCTCATGGGGTTCACCCAGGAGACTCGGGCAGCCGCAGCGGAGCGTGCAGAGTGCTGCCGGCAGCAGCTTGAGGTCTTTGAGAGGGAGCGGAGAGAGAGGCGGGTCCGGGGACAACAAGCCCAAATAAAGAGCGCGGAGCAGAAGAGCCGGGCCAGGAGGAGTCCCCGTGCAGCTCATGGTCCCCCTTCCACCGGGACTGTGATCAAGTTTAATATGCAGCACGGGTGGGGCTTCATCCGAGATCACCGCACCCCAGGCGACGTCTTCGTGACAAGAAGAGACGTTGAGTCCCACCTACCGGAGGGACACAGAGGTCGTGACCTTTATATAGGGGACGAGGTCACCTTCACCCGGCACAAGTGTGCCAAAGGACCCTACGCCCTCCATGTGCATCGCCTGACGGAGGAGGAGCTGCGGTGTGAGGAGGAGCAAGAGGACCCGGACGGGTCTGAAGCTAAAGTTAATCACAAAGAAAGAGCAGGAGGACGTCGTCGTTGAGTACAGCGGAGTAGAAGCTGTATATAGTTGCCCGTTGGGGCACAGTGAACCGTTGCTGCTAATATAGTCCCCGTTGGGACCAGAGAACTGAACTGTTAACCCGTGTGTCCCCATTCCCACTGACCGAGGACTGAGAGCGGTCATCCCTTTCCTAATACCTGGCCGAGGACTGAGAGCGGCCATATCCCTTTGTATATAGTTGCGCTTCCTAAAGCGCCCCCTACCGGTTTTATAGGAAACCATTTTCTTTAAGAGACTGTAGCACTTTACCCGGTCACAAGTTGCACCGTGGCCGGAGGTACCAGAAGACAAGAATGTTTCTAATGAAAAGTTTTATATGAAAAGTTTTATATGATGTTTTATTATGTTGTTTATGCAAAAATTGTATGTTTTGGTGTTGTTTATATCTTACAGCCCGAGGACGTGCTGTGATTTACCAGGGGGGAATGTAGCACCCTGAGGATTCGGCTGCTACAGGGGTATTGCACCTCAGCCAGAGGTGTGGTATTCCACTCCCGGGTAAGGATGGAGTGTGGAGCTGAGCTCAGTTAGCTGCATGCACTACACACATCCCATTTCCGGAGGGCAGACCAACGGTACTCCCACTTAGAAATGTGCAGGTACGACCGAGTCTGTCCTTGGCTGGAGTGGGAGGGGGGTGGACCATCCCAGTAGTGTAGGGGCAGATAGGGGGAGCAGTCTGGGTAGTGCTAGGAGCTCATTGGGTGCTGGTCACCTGAGCTCACACATAGAGGGAGTATAAAAGGTGGGAACCATCTAAGATCAGGGTCAGTCAGCCAGTCAGCCACAGTCAGTCAGTCTGTGAGTCTTTGCAGAGGAAGAGAGCAGAGGAGCAGAGCAGCCCCAGAGCAAGAGTGAGAGAGGAGAGAACGAAAGACCCAGAGGGGGAGAAAGAAGGAACTCTGAGACCCCAAATACAATCACAGGGTGAAGAGTTGGCAACAGGGTACCGGATCCCAAACTGGTGGGGGCTACAACATACCTCAGCCAGAGACCGGAGGCCGTGGGCAGCATCTGCCACGGCCACCCACCATATCCACCCAGAAGGCAGACCACGCATAGGGTCAGGGAACCCAGAGGCAAGGGTTCGCCAACAAGAGGCCCGAGGGAGCCGGACTTAGGTGGATCCCTGGTGGGGAAGGCCAGAGACGAGGACAGGACAGAGAGGGAGCTCAGAACCACGCTCCAGAACTACTTGGGGGTTGGCCAAGTCCAGGACCTGGTGGACGCAGCACGGCTCGGGTGGTCACTCAAGGCCGGAGTGACCGGTACAAGAACAGCAGTAAGTAAAGAACCCTGAACTGCACAACCCGACTCTGACTCTCATTACCATCTTCCCTGCACTTCCACAACCACCATCCTCTGCACCTGACCCCCTGAGGCTATACCCCTCCCGTTGGGGGTTATACCACCTAAGCTGCACAAACACCATCAGCCTCAGCGGACCCTGCTGCAGCGGCGGCCGTAGTGACCGCAATTCAACGGGTGGCGTAGTCGACATAAAGAACTTTAGTAACATCAGTAAGGACTGCCACACACTGAGTTTGACACCCTGGGCACGGACCGGGTCACAGCCACTCGGAGACTACAACCCCCATCTGATCCGGCTCCGGGTATCCCCAACAACACTGGCCCAGGGGGCGCGTCACATACATTACATTACTGATCCTGAGTTACATCCTGTATTATACCCCAGAGCTGCACTCACTATTCTGCTTGTGCAGTCTCTGTGTACTTACATTACATTACTGATCCTGAGTTACATCCTGTATTATACCCCAGAGCTGCACTCCCTATTCTGCTTGTGCAGTCAGTGTACATACATTACATTACTGATCCTGAGTTACTTCCTGTATTATACTCCAGAGCTGCACTCACTATTCTGCTGGTGCAGTCACTGTGTACATACATTACATTACTGATCCTGAGTTACATCCTGTATTATACTCCAGAGCTGCACTCACTCTTCTGCTTGTGCAGTCACTGTGTACATACATTACATTTCTGATCCTGAGTTACATCCTGTATTATACCCCAGAGCTGCACTCACTATTCTGCTTGTGCAGTCAGTGTACATACATTACATTACTGATCCTGAGTTACATCCTGTATTATACCCCAGAGCTGCACTCACTATTCTGCTTGTGCAGTCAATGTACATATATTACATTACTGATCCTGAGTTACATCCTGTATTATACTCCAGAGCTGCTCTCACTATTCTCCTGGTGCAGTCACTGTGTACATACATTACATTACTGATCCTGAGTTACCTCCTGTATTATACTCCAGAGCTGCACTCACTATTCTGCTGGTGCAGTCACTGTGTGCATACATTACATTACTGATCCTGTACTGATCCTGAGTTACATCCTGTATTATACTCCAGAGCTGCACTCACTATTCTGCTGGTGCAGTCACTTTGTGCATACATTACATTACTGATCCTGTACTGATCCTGAGTTACATCCTGTATTATACTCCAGAGCTGCACTCACTATTCTGCTGGTGCAGTCACTGTGTACATACATTACATTACTGATCCTGAGTTACATCCTGTATTATACTCCAGAGCTGCACTCACTATTCTGCTGGTGCAGTCACTGTGTACATACATTACATTACTGATCCTGAGTTACATCCTGTATTTTACTCCAGAGCTGCACTCGCTATTCTCCTGGTGCAGTCACTGTGTACAAACATTACATTACTGATCCTGAGTTACATCCTGTATTATAATCCAGAGCTGCACTCACTATTCTGCTGGTGCAGTCACTGTGAGCAAACATTACATTATTGATCCTGTACTGATCCTAAGTTACATCCTATATTATACTCCAGAGCTGCACTCACTATTCTGCTGGTGCAGTCACTGTGTACATACATTATATTACTGATCCTGAGTTACATCCTGTATTATACTCCAGAGCTGCACTCACTATTCTGCTGGTACAGTAACTGTGTACATACATTACATTACTGTTCCTGAGTTACATCCTGCATAATACTCCAGAGCTGCACTCACTATTCTGCTGGTGCAGTCACTGTGTACATACATTACATTACTGATCCTGAGTTACATCCTGTATTATACTCCAGAGCTGCACTGATTATTCTGCTGGTGCAGTCACTGTGTACATACATTACATTACTGATCCTGAGTAACATCCTGTATTATACTCCAGAGCTGCACTCACTATTCTCCTGGTGCAGTCACTGTGTACAAACATTACATTACTGATCCTGAGTTACATCCTGTATTATACTCTAGAGCTGCACTCACTATTCTGCTGGTGCAGTCACTGTGTACATACATTACATTACTGATCCTGTACTGATCCTGAGTTAAATCCTGTATTATACTCCAGAGCTGCACTCACTATTCTGCTGGTGCAGTCACTGTGTACATACATTACATTACTGATCCTGAGTTACATCCTGTATTATCCTCCAGAGCTGCACTCACTATTCTGCTGGTGCAGTCACTGTGTACATACATTACATTACTGATCCTGAGTTACATCTTGTATTTTACCCCAGAGCTGCACTCTCTATTCTGCTTGTGCAGTTACTGTGTACATACATTACATTACTGATCCTGAGTTATATCCTGTATTATACTCTAGAGCTGCACTCACTATTCTGCTGGTGCAGTCACTGTGTACATACATTACATTACTGATCCTGAGTTACATCCTGTATTATACTCCAGAGCTGCACTCACTGTTCTGCTGGTGCAGTCACTGTGTACATACATTACATTACTGATCCTGAGTTACATCCTGTATTATCCCCCAGAGCTGCACTCACTATTCTGCTGGTGCAGTCACTGTGTACTTACATTACATTACTGATCCTGAGTTACATCCTGTATTATACTCCAAAGCTGCGCTCACTATTCTGCTGGTGCAATCACTGTGTACATACATTACATTACTGATCCTGTACTGATCCTGAGTTACATCTTGTATTATACTCCAGAGCTGCACTCACTATTCTGCTGGTGCACTCACTGTGTACATACATTACATTACTGATCCTGAGTTACATCCTGTATTATCCTCCAGAGCTGCACTCACTATTCTGCTGGTGCAGTCACTGTGTACATACATTACTGATCCTGAGTTACATCTTGTATCTTACCCCAGAGCTGCACTCACTATTCTGCTCGTGCAGTCACTGTGTACATTCATTACATCACTGATCCTGAGTTACCTCCTGTATTATACTCCAGAGCTGCACTCACTATTCTGCTGGTGCAGTCACTGTGTACATACATTACATCACTGATCCTGAGTTACACCCAGTATTATACTCCAGAGCTGCACTCACTATTCTGCTGGTGCAGTCACTGTGTACATACATTACATTACTGATCCTGAGTTACATCCTGTATTATACTCCAGAGCTGCACTCACTATTCCAGAGGTCCCCAACCGCCGGTCCGCGGACCAGGACCGGGCCGTTGGGGTTTTTCAGCCGGTCCGCGGGGAGAGGGGGCCCCTCCAGCCTCCAGCAGGGCCGCCATCAGGGCATGACTGCCCTGACTCCAGTATGGGGCCCGGCCGGTAGGAGCCCCCCTCTTGTGCGTCTCTCTCCTCATGGGGCCCCCGGCCGCATGCTAAGCGTCGGGTCCGGGACATCTTAGCGCCGCGCTGCTGCGGCAGCACCTTCATGATTCCCCTGACTTCTGGTCATGTGACGGCGCCGTCACATGGCCGGAAGTCAGGAGAACCTGGTGTCAGCGATTTGGACGAGCGCCAGGATTCTGCAGGGATCGCATGGGGGTAAGTATAACAAGTTTTATTTTTTTTTAAATACAATTAACTAGGAGTGGGGGGAATGGGAGATGCACATGGGGGGAGGGGAGAGATGAGAGATGCACATGGGGGAGGGGAGAGATGAGAGATCCACATGGGGGGGAGGGGAGAGATGAGAGATCCACATGGGGGGGAGGGGAGAGATGAGAGATGCACATGGGGGAGGGGAGAGATGAGAGATCCACATGGGGGGAGGGGAGAAATGAGAGATGCACATGGGGGGAGGGGAGAGATGAGAGATGCACATGGGGGGAGGGGAGAGATGAGAGATGCACATGGGAGGGAGGGGAGAGATGAGAGATGCACGGGGGGGGTGAGAGATGCACGGGGGGGATGAGAGATGCACGGGGGGTGGATGAGAGATGCACGGGGGGTGGATGAGAGATGCACGGGGGGTGGATGAGAGATGCACGGGGGGGATGAGAGATGCACGGGGGGTGGATGAGAGATGCACGGGGGGTGGATGAGAGATGCACGGGGGGGATGAGAGATGCACGGGGGGGATGAGAGATGCACGGGGGGTGGATGAGAGATGCACGGGGGGGTGAGAGATGCACGGGGGGGTGAGAGATGCACGGAGGGGATGAGAGATGCACGGGGGGTGGATGAGAGATGCACGGAGGGGGATGAGAGATGCACGGGGGTGAGCTGCACATGGTGGGGTGAGAGATGCACATGGGGGGGTTATGTTTACATAACTTTGTTGCCTTATGAAGGGCGGGGGGGGCCCCCAAAAATTTCTTGCACAGGGGCCCACTACAGTCTGTGTCCGCCCCTGGGATGAAGTAAATGCAGCTGAACAGCAGCTGTCAGGACAGCTGCCCTGTCCTGCTGCAGGGCGTGATGGGGCCTCAGTGATGCGGCTCCTGGCACAGCACATTATGTGGGGCTCCTGGCATAGCTCCTGGCGGGGACCTGGTCTACACTATATGATAAGTATGCACTAAACTCCAAATCCCTCCATTACCCCGCCCCCATATGACCAAAGCCCCGCCCACTCCACCCCCTTCTTGCTGGGCCATGGAAAAATGATCTTGCTTCAAGCCGGTCCCTGGTGCAAAAAAGGTTGGGGACCACTGCACTATTCTACTGGTGTAGTCACTGTGTACATGCATTACATTACTGATCCTGAGTTACATCCTGTATTATACTACAGAGCTGCACTCACTATTCTGCTGGTGCAGTCACTGTGTACATACATTACATTACTGATCCTGAGTTACCTCCTGTATTATACTCCAGAGCTGCACTCACTATTCTGCTGTTGTAGTCACTGTGTACATGCATTACATTACTGATCCTGAGTTACATCCTGTATTATACTCCAGAGCTGCACTCACTATTCTGCTGGTGCAGTCACTGTGTACATACATTACATTACTGATCCTGAGTTACCTCCTGTATTATACTCCAGAGCTACACTCACTATTCTGCTGGTGCAGTCACTGTGTACATACATTACATTACTGATCCTGAGTTACATTCTGTATTATACTCCAGAGCTGCACTCACTATTCTTCTGGTGTAGTCACTGTGTACATACATTACATTACTGATCCTGAGTTACATCCTGTATTATACTCCAGAGCTGCACTCACTATTCTGCTGGTGCAGTCACTGTGTACATACATTACATTACTGATCCTGAGTTACCTCCTGTATTATACTCCAGAGCTGCACTCACTATTCTGCTTGTGCAGTCACTGTGTACATACATTTCATCACTGATCCTGAGATACACCCTGTATTATACTCCAGAGCTGCACTCACTATTCTGCTGGTGCTGTCACTGTGTACATACATTACTGATCCTTAGTTACATTCTGTATTATACTCCAGAGCTGCACTCACTATTCTGCTGGTGCAGTCACTGTGTAAATACATTACATTACTGATCCTGAGTTACATCCTGTATTATACCCCAGAGCTGCACTCACTATTCTGCTGGTGCAGTCACTGTGTACATACATTACATTACTGACCCTGAGTTACATCCTGTATTATACTCCAGAGCTGCACTCACTATTCTGCTGGTGCAGTCACTGTGTACATACATTACATTACTGATCCTGAGTTACATCCTGTATTATACTCCAGAGCTGCACTCACTATTCTGCTGGTGCAGTCACTGTGTACATACATTACATTACTGACCCTGAGTTACATCCTGTATTATACTCCAGAGCTGCACTCACTATTCTGCTGGTGCAGTCACTGTGTACATACATTACATTACTGATCCTGAGTTACATCCTGTATTATACTCCAGAGCTGCACTCACTATTCTGCTGGTGCAGTCACTGTGTACATACATTACATTACTGATCCTGAGTTACCTCCTGTATTATACTCCAGAGCTGCACTCACTATTCTGCTGGTGCAGTCACTGTGTACATACATTACATTACTGATCCTGAGTTACATCCTGTATTATACTCCAGAGCTGCACTCACTATTCTGCTGGTGCAGTCACTGTGTACATACATTACATTACTGATCCTGAGTTACCTCCTGTATTATACTCCAGAGCTGCACTCACTATTCTGCTGGTGCAGTCACTGTGTACATACATTACATTACTGATCCTGAGTTACCTCCTGTATTATACTCCAGAGCTGCACTCACTATTCTGCTGGTGCAGTCACTGTGTACATACATTACATTACTGATCCTGAGTTACATCCTGTATTATACTCCAGAGCTGCACTCACTATTCTGCTGGTGCAGTCACTGTGTACATACATTACATTACTGACCCTGAGTTACATCCTGTATTATACTCCAGAGCTGCACTCACTATTCTGCTGGTGCAGTCACTGTGTACATACATTACATTACTGATCCTGAGTTACATCCTGTATTATACTCCAGAGCTGCACTCACTATTCTGCTGGTGCAGTCACTGTGTACATACATTACATTACTGATCCTGAGTTACCTCCTGTATTATACTCCAGAGCTGCACTCACTATTCTGCTGGTGCAGTCACTGTGTACATACATTACATTACTGATCCTGAGTTACATCCTGTATTATACTCCAGAGCTGCACTCACTATTCTGCTGGTGCAGTCACTGTGTACATACATTACATTACTGATCCTGAGTTACCTCCTGTATTATACTCCAGAGCTGCACTCACTATTCTGCTGGTGCAGTCACTGTGTACATACATTACATTACTGATCCTGAGTTACCTCCTGTATTATACTCCAGAGCTGCACTCACTATTCTGCTGGTGCAGTCACTGTGTACATACATTACATTACTGATCCTGAGTTACATCCTGTATTATACTCCAGAGCTGCATTCACTATTCTGCTGGTGTAGTCACTGTGTACATACATTATATTACTGATCCTGAGTTACATCTTGTATTATACTCCAGAGCTGCACTCACTATTCTGCTGGTGCAGTCACTGTGTACATACATTACTGATCCTGAGTTACATCCTGTATTATCCTCCAGAGCTGCACTCACTATTCTGCTGGTGCAGTCACTGTGTACATACATTACATTACTGATCCTGAGTTACATCCTGTATTATACTCAAGAGCTGCACTCACTATTCTGCTGGTGCAGTCACTGTGTACATACATTACATTACAGATCCTGAGTTACCTCCTGTATTATACTCCAGAGCTGTACTTCATTTTTCATCTCTTAAGCCTGAAACCTCCAGACCCTCGGGTTGCTGTTTATCGCTGCGATGCTCTTGAGGTTATTACGTGCCCCCCATTATAGATGTCACTTTGTCTTCTTGCTCTTTTGCTCCTTTTTCTCGGTGATGGGAGGATTCTGCATATAAATCGATGTTAATCATGATACTAATTGTTTTTGTGGAAGTAAAGAGACAATCACAGGGGTCTCGCTCGTCACAGTGTGTCAGTGAAGGCGTCATTACTGCTTTCCAGAGGTCAAGTCCTTACAGAAAGCCGGAGATGTAGCTAAATGACGTCCCGAGCCTGTAATTATCTGCGTCCGGTGATGGAGGCGACTGGAAAAGTTGAGTAATAATCAGTCGGTAATAACGGTAATGTACTGTCGGGACAGCAAAAGAGAAGAATCCAGGGGTCAGTATACAGAGGGTTAATAGATTATATGTCTTATAAAGTCCAGGACCGGGGGAGGGCGGTGGGGCTCTAAGGACAGGTCATGGTCATAGGGGATATTTCCGAGCGCAGCGTCCTCTAGTCTCAGGACAGCGCAGAAGAACCACCGAGCGGAGCTGAAATCACACTGCAGCCATCCGGGCCACATCTCTGATACCGTCCTTATAATACGGAGGATCTGACATTTTCCTTCATGTTCGGCTCCCAGATGACGGCTTTAATCCATTTCATAGGCGTAAGAACGCGGCAGATGTTTCGCTCAGTTGTCCTTTACATTCCGGCTGTAATTAGTTTTATCTCTGACATTAAGCTCATATTAAAATTGTTTGTGAGAGGCAGAAAACTCGAAGCCGGAGCGCAGATATTCCCGTCCCGATACTACAGCGGTAGAAAAAGAAAACACGGAGGAGCAGGGACAGAAGAGGAGCGAACAGGGACCCAAGGACAATGGGGAAGCCAACGTCAATCCCGTTACCGGAGAATAAAGGGCATTAATAGTGTCAATTGCCCCCATTCTCCATCTTTATAGGGTACTTTGCTTTGTTTCTTCCATAGCTGGCACTTACACCATCCCATACATACATCACCCCATTATTGCCCCTTTACAACATTGTCTATATTACAACACAGGAAATTCCTCAAAAATAAAATATTTTGTTGCCTCATCCCATTATTGGACCTCCATCTCTTTGCCTATATTGTTGCCCCATCCCTTTATTGCTTCTTTCCCTCTTTTGCCTTTATTGTTACCCCATGCCACGATTGCACTTTTGCCTATATTGCTGCCCCATCCCATTCTTATCCTGCCCTCTCTGCCTATATTGTTGCCCTATCCCACTATTGTATCTCTCCCTTTTTGTCTATTTTGTTGTCTCATCCCATTATTGTATCTCTCCTTTTTACCTATATTGTTCCGCCATCCCACTATTGTACCACTCCCTCTTTGCCTATATTGGTGCCCCATCCCTTTATTGCACTTTTCCCTCTTTGCATATACTGTTGTCTCATCCTATTATTGCTCCTCTCCCTCTCTTTGCCTATATTTTTGCCCTATCCCATTATTGCACCTTTCCCTAATTGCCAATATTGTTGTCCAATCCGGTTATTGGACCTCTCCCACTTTGCCTATATTGTTGCCCCATCCCATTATTGCCCCTCTCTCTTTGCCTAGATTTTTTACCTCATCCCATTATTGCCCCTCTCTTTCCCTATATCGTTGCCCCATCCTCTTTGCCTATATCGTTTCCCAATCCAATTATTGTACCGCTCCCTTTTTGCCTATATTGTTGCCCCATCCCAATATTGCACCGATCCCTTTTTGCCTATATTGTTGCCCCATCCCATTATTGCTCCACCCATTTGCCTATATTGTTGCCCCGCCGCATTATTGCCCCTACCTCTTTGCCTATATCGTTGCTCCATCCAATTATTGTACCGCTCCCTTTTTGCCTATATTGTTGCCCCATCCCATTATTGCACCACTCCCTTTTTGACTATATTGTTGCCCCATCCCATTATTACACCGCTCCCTTTTTGCCTATATTGTTGCCCCCATCCCAATATTGCACCGCTCCCTTTTTGCCTATATTGTTGCCCCATCCCATTATTGCCCCACCCTTTGCCTACATTGTTGCCCTGCCGCATTATTGCCCCACCCTTTGCCTATACCATTGAACTCCTCCCACAGGTGTAAGAGATGTAATGTCAGAGGATGAAGATGAAGGAGGCTTATGATATTGGTAAGAGACTAAATTGTAATGGGAAACCGGAGGACAATATTGAAGACTGGAATGTTAGGAACATTAATATGATAAAGTGACTGTATAAGAAAGAGACAAGGGGTTCTGCGGAGGCCGAATCAATGTTTCCTTAAGCTGTAAGAGGTCACTGTGGTGAGGATAATGGAGCGAATATGTGAGAACTCAGAATAGATCCGCTTAGCCACAGCAGATACACCTTTCTCTGGGTGTTTAGTTTCTGTCATCCTTGCTTCAGTCTTTTTACGGTAACAGGTGTTTTCATTTACTCATTTGTCTGCCCTGTCACCTTTCAGGTGCAGCTTTATATACTTTCCCTCTGCTGGTGTTTCCTGCTGGTGATAATCACATTTTGATATCCAGCCATACTGTAGTTTAAGCCAGTCAATGAAAGACCAGCTAGGGTTTCTCTCTCTGATGTTTATGTTCTTTACGCTGCATCTATCTTCTGTTTATTTTTAGGAAGTAGGCGGCATATTTTCTAACAGTATGTACTTAATCCTTTATTATTTTGTGGTTTGTTTTACTCACCCTATTTCAGCACACTTTCCCTTCTGTAGGTAATTTGCACCCTGCTCTGCCCTCCGGTTCTTTAGGAGGAATGTGAAGCGCTCGACGGACTTTCACGCAGCATAGGTCCAAATTACCATCGTCTAGTCTGTGGTTAGGGCTATCTCAGCTCACGCAGGAACTGATAGGGATTGCCGGGTCAGGATCTCTCGTCTGTACAGGAACCAGGGTCAGTTGCAGTTTTTTGTGTGTTATCTATATTCCCGAGGGAGTTGCTACACTATCATAACAAGTGGCTCTGCAGGGATGGGACTATAGACTATATGGAAGAAGATAGAATTGGTTCTGCAGGGGTGGTGTTAGAACTCTCCTGTTAGTTTTTTTTTAGTTTGCTGGTCACATGACCATTTTTGCCTATTTAATCCGGCTCCGCCCTCCTGGTCTTACTGGACTTCATTGTATTTACTACTCTTGAGCTAGCTTGGTGCTCTGTTGCCGTTCTCTGTTAGTTTTGCTAGGTCTTCTGACCTCTATGCTTTTTGTTGTGTGTTTGTCTTTGACTGCTACTATTTCTGCTAGGAGGTGTCCAACTTATCCCAGTCCCTAGTTCTTGTAGGGATCCCTCCCTCACATCTATAGGTCTTCGTTCAGACTAGCCGAGGACTTTAGCGGGTCTGATCGCAGGATCAGGTTCCCCGTTACATCGTAGGGATCTAGTTTAGTTCTATTGTAGGGACAGTTCTCCTGTCTTTCCTTAGTCCCTGTAGCAGATCATAACAGTAAGTCTAGCCCTAAAAGAAAAAAAAAAAATTTTTTCTAAGGAAAGACCTCCAGTTTTCCATCATGGTCTCGGTTCAAGATTTGGCTCAACGCTTGCAGGGACTCTCTCTGGAGGTGGCCAAGCTCCAACAACACATGAGTAGCTGTTCTGGAGCACATTTTGTGGAACCAAAGGTACGTCTGCCTGATTTATTTTTTGGCGAACAACAAGATTTTTTTTCTTTTAAAAATGCTTGTTTATTGTATTTTCGTTTGAGACCCGGATCCTCTGGTGATGAATCACAGCGCATAGGGTTCATAATGTCACTTTTGCGCAAAGATCCTCAGGGATGGGCCTTCTCTCTCCAACCTAGTGATCCATGCTTTAGATCAGTGGATAGTTTTTTTTCTGCTTTGGGTTTGTTGTATGATGATCCTGATCGTGTCTCATCTGCTGAGTCTGAATTGAGACGTTTGAGGCAGGGATCAGGTAATGTGGAAAAATATTGTTCTCACTTCCGTCGGTGGTCTGCCCAGGTGGGGTGGAACGATTCAGCTTTGAAAAGCTTGTTTCTTGCAGGGCTAGGTGAAAGGGTTAAGGATTTACTGATTGCTTGTCCCACACCTGGAAACTTGCAGGAGGCTATGCAATTAGCTATACGGGTGGACAGGAGACTGCGTGCAAGGGTTAATGAGAGCAAATCCTCTGCTATGTCAGCTCCGAGTCTTGAGAGGGTCTGTGCTGACAATGGAGAGCCGATGGAGATTGGGGCGATGCCACCCCGCTCTCAGGAAAAAGATCGCCGACTTTCTGAAGGCTTGTGCTTCTATTGCGGAAATTCTGGTCATTTTATTAAGAACTGTGTGCTTCGTTTGAAGAAAGGAAAAAAAAAAAGGTCAGTTATGCCCGTATTGCCTGTTTAAATTCTAAGGGAGTATTCCTATCTGCCACTACTGCTGCTCAGGATGAATTAATTGAATTTCGGGTATTTGTGGATTGTGGTTCTACTCTGAATGTGATTGATGGGGGATTCTTGGAAAAACTTAGATTAGAACCTAAAACTTTGTCATCCCCTATTGCTGTGGTTTCTGTCGATGGCTCTCCCTTGAAGAGTGTTACTCATAAGGTCTGTGAATTTCCCCTCACTATTAATGGTATTCACCAAGAGAATTTGGATTTGGTGGTATTGGATAATTTGCCTTCTCCAGTAATATTGGGGTTACCCTGGTTAAAATTTCACAATCCTGTACTGGATTGGTCTACCAATGAAATTAAGTCCTGGAGCCCTAAGTGTTATGACAAGTGTTGTAACGGACGTATTGCTGCGGTGGATAAAGGGGAATTGCCTGTACCTATTCAGGATTTTTGGAGAGTTTTTTCTGAGGAGGAGTCACAAATTTTGCCTCCCCATAGAGACTATGATTGTACCATTGAATTTGTCCCTGGAGCGACTCTTCCTAAAAGTCGTTTATTTAATCTTACTATTCCTGAGAGAGAGGCTTTGGAGGAATACATACAGACAAGCTTGGCCGCCGGTCACATTAGGCCTTCCAAGTTTCCTGTGGCTGTTGGATTTTTTTTTGTAAAAAAGAAAGATGGCGGTTTACGTCCTTGTCTGGACTTTCGTGAGATTAATAAAATTACTGTACGCAATCCTTACCCACTGCCATTGATTCCTGATCTGTTTAACCAGTTAGTGGGGGCCAAGTGGTTCTCTAAAATTGATCTCCGGGGGGCATACAATTTGTTGCGCATGAAGGAGGGTGATGAATGGAAGACTGCTTTTAACACTCCTGTGGGTCATTTTGAGAATCTGGTTATGCCTTTTGGTCTTACCAATGCTCCAGCATTTTTTCAGAATCTTATTAATGACATCCTTAGACCTTTGATCGGCAAAAATGTGGTTGTGTATTTGGATGACATTTTGATTTATTCGCCTGATCTGGAGTCTCATTGGCAGAGCGTACGTGAGGTATTACAGTTATTAATGGACAATTCGCTTTTTGCTAAGCTAGAGAAATGTGAGTTCGCTGTACAGAGAATTAGTTTTTTGGGTTACATTATCTCCAGCGAAGGTTTTGAGATGGACCCAGTTAAAGTTCAAGCGGTGCAGGAATGGCCTAGGCCTATTGGTTTGAAATCGATACAGAGGTTTTTGGGTTTCGCCAATTATTACAGAAAATTCATAAAAAATTTTTCTATTATTGTCAAACCGCTGACCGATCTCACCAGGAAAGGTTCTAATACGGTTCAGTGGACTTCTGAGGCCATTGAAGCTTTTGTGTTTCTAAAGGAGAGGTTCAGCTCTGCTCCCATCCTTATGCAGCCTGATGTGACTAAGCCGTTTTTGGTTGAGGTTGATGCTTCTTCGGTGGGGGTCGGTGCGGTGTTGTCTCAGGAAAACAAGGATGGAGTACATCCCTGTGCCTTTTTTTCAAAAAAATTTTCTGAGAATGAACTTAATTACGATATTGATAATCGGGAATTGCTGGCGATTAAACTCGCATTTGAACATTGGCGTCACCTCTTGGAAGGTGCTGAATTTCCCATTCAGGTTTTCACTGATCATAAAAATCTGATCTATCTTGATGCTGCCAAGCGCTTGAATGCCCGTCAGGCTAGGTGGGCACTTTTTTTCCTCGCGGTTTAATTTTTCCGTTACTTACATCCCGGGTACCAAGAATGTTAAAGCAGATGCTTTGTCTCGCAGCTTTTCTCCCATGGTCGGTGTTGAGGAGGAAGAGGAGAGCATTTTACAAGAAGGTGTTGTGATTGCTGCTTTGTACTCCGTTTTGGAGGATGAGATTCTTAAAGCTCAGGAGAATGCCCCATCTAACACTCCCCATGGGAGGTTGTTTGTGCCTAGGACCTTTAGGAGAGATTTGTTTGTTGAGTGTCACGAATCTCGGTTGGCAGGTCATCCAGGAATTTCTGAGACCAAGAGACTTGTGGGTCGCAGTTTTTGGTGGCCTGGATGGCAGAAGGAAGTCATTAAGTGGGTGCGCCAATGTACTGTGTGTGC